>NC_141687.1:1129233390-1129833390 GCF_964263255.1 Lissotriton vulgaris
TAAGGAGATGCGCCGGGACGTCGATGACTTGGGGGAAAGAGTGGCCGCCACTGAACTCGCGGGACAGGCAAGGAGCGAGGAAGTGGAATTTCTGAGACAAGAAATTATCCAGCTCAATGACCAACAGACTGATCTCCAATCACACACACATGGAGGATCTGGAAAACTGCTCAAGGCGCAATAATATCCGGGTCCGAAATGTGCCATGCAAAGCAGAGGGGGACAACATGACAGGATGCCTGCAGGCCCTGTTCCGATCGGTGCTGGACGAGAGCGAGGACTTCGAAATCCGCATCGATAGAGCCCATCGGGTGGGCCCTGCCCGCCGAGCTCGGGGTCCCCCACCGGACATTTTGGCCTTCCTGCCAGACTACCCCCTCAAGGAATGGATTCTGAAAGCCGTGTGGCCCAAACAACCTCTTTGCTTCCAGGGCCATGAGGTGGAACTTTTTCAGGATCTTTCGGAATCACCCTGCAAAAGCGGAGATCGTTCAAAATGGCCACCACTTTCCTCCACAAAGAAGGGGTACCGTACTCATAGGGGCATCCCTTTAGACTGATCTTTAAATGGAATGGGGTGCTCCAGCAGCTGCGCTCCTTGAAGGACACGTGTAGCCTACTGGGCTTATCGCCAGAGGAGGACCAGCCAGATGAGGAGGAGGGTGGACATTCATCTGGGGCCCCGTCCGGTTCTCTCCGGACACACGGCGACGGTTGGCAAAAGGTGAGAAGACGACGTCCCTCCAGGAAACACCTCAAGCCAAACCTGGAAACGATGGAGCAAGAAAAAGCAGCGGCAATCCAAGAAGTCTCCAGGGACACTGGCGCCCGTTCATGAGACATTGATGATACGGTCCTGATTAGCTAAGTATGGCAGCTCCTTTGGGGTCGGGGTGGGGGGTCTCGAGCCGTCGAGCGCCATTGCCACATAACCCACTCTTGTTATAATGTACTGCAGGCCCGGACAGACTTTGGTTAGGCCTGGGACAATGTACTATATTTGTTGTTCTTTGTTCAGCTCTACAAACATTTTGTTTTTGGAGGGGTTTCAGGGGGGGAGGGGAAGGGTGGAGTGGAAGCGGCACTGGAATTCGTCATAGGCCTTCTGGGGGACATGATGTGGATTGATTTTGCGCGCCGCCAGAGGGGGGGTGGGAATACAAGGAAGAGGGTGAGAGGCCTTACTGCTCCTGCTGAATATCCGAGGGGGCAACCACAAGTGGAAATGGGAAGGTATGGCCCGCTACAGGGGGGAACAGGACTGGGTGCGGCTTTTACTGCAGTGACTCCAGGGTCTGCCCTAATTTGCCGCTTACTATAGGGACTTGGAACGTCAAGGGGCTTAACTCCCCGCAGAAACGCCAGAAGATCTGGAAGTACACATTAGACCGCCAATTAGATATAGTGGCTCTCCAGGAGACTCACTTGTTAAAGTCGGAGGATCATCGTCTTAAGCATAAAAGATATCCTCTCATCTATAAGGCCTCGGCCTCCACTAAACAGAAAGGTGTGGCTCTCCTCTTCAGTCCGGGGGCACAATTCCAACCCTTGGCCACTCAGGGTGACAAAGATGGAAGGTGGCTAATGGTCAAGGGCCGCTTGAAGGGTAAACTGTGTACGTTTGTCACACTTTACGCCCCCAATACGGGGCAAAAGCACTTTTTACACTTATTGCTGGGGAAGGCGGTCGATTTTACAGAGGGACCCTTACTTCTCTTGGGGGATTTCAATCTAGTATGGCAACCGGACCTTGACAGCACACACGCATGCCGCTCTGACACAGGTTCCTTCCCAGAGGCCCTGCAGACACAAATCGGGGACATGGGCCTACTAGACACCTGGCGAACCCTATATCCACTCACACGAGACTACTCCTTCTTCTCACACGTGCACCAGATGTACTCTCGACTAGACTACATTTTTATGAGACAGTACCTGCGGGGTAACCTTCAGAATGCCAAGATACTCCCTATCTCAGTTTCCGACCACATTATGTACACTATGTGCCTTTCCTGGCTAGGTAACGCCCCCAAACCAGCCCGTTGGTACTTCCCGGAGGCCCTGACGAGGGACAGGGATTCCATGACACAGCTGTGGGAGACTATAGCTGAATTTTTTACCCTTAACACTCCCGATGCGACCTCTGAGTACAACACGTGGGACGCCTTTAAGGCGGTACTGCGCGGTAAATGCATCTCGCTCAACTCAGCCCTAAATAAACGTCGGGCGAAAGAAAGGGAGGGCTTAGAGGAGGAACTGGAGAAGGCTGAGCAAGCTCACAGACTCAAACCCACTAGGCAGACACTACGCACCCTCACGGCACTCAAGGGTAAGTTACGTGCCATATACAACAACAGGGCAGAATTCACCCTCCTTAAATTACGCAATCTATCCTACACCCAGGGCAACAAGATAGGGAAACACCTTGCTAGACAGCTGCAAGACAAGAGGGAAAGGAAATACATAGGGGGACTTCAAGATGGGGAAGGGAACATACTACAGGGAACATACTACATAGAGATGAGGATAAGGCGGTACTCTTTGAGTCCTTTTACGGCTCGCTGTACTCAGCTGACACCCCAACACGACCCACCAGCAGGCCTTCCTCAAGGATCTCCCTGTCCCGCAAGTCTCCCCAGAATGGAATGAGACCCTTACAGCGCCTATAACCCTGGAGGAAGTAAAAACAGCTATCACAGCACTGAAATCCCATAAGGCACCTGGTACGGACGAGTATACTGCAGTCTTTTATAAGACTTTGCGGGGGACATTGGTCGACACCTAGTCCGGCTTTTCAATCAGATGGCCCTGGAAGGCGACACCCCTGCCTCCATGGCAGAGGCGGTAATCGTTGTAATCCCCAACCCTGGAAAGGACGTCACTTGCTGCTCTTCCTACCGCCCCATTGCCCTTTTGAACATCAATGCAAAATTGTACTCCTCTATTCTGGCCAGGCGGCTGATGGACCTTATGCCACTCATCATCCATCCCGACCAGTCGGGCTTTATAAAAGGGCGCCAGACACATGACAACACCCGCCGTATCGTCCATTTAATCGAAAAAGCCAACAAATTTTAAATTCCTGCAGTATTAATAAGTCTAGATGCTGAAAAAGCATTTGATCGAGTCGATTGGCAGTTCTTATGGGCCCCCCTAGCACGATTTGGCTTCTCCTTCACGTTCATAATGATGCTCCAGGCCAATTACAGACGTCCCACTTCCAAAGTCTCTGTCAATGGAGTGCAATCCTCCTCCTTCGGCCATACCAGGGGAACCAGGCAGGGTTGCCCCCTGTCCCCCATGTTATTCGCCCTCAGCATAGAACCCTTAGCTATATCAGTAAGGGAGCACCCGGGAATTGAGGGTCTCCCCTTCACGGGGGAGTCCCATAAAATTTCCCTCTTTGCGGACGACGTTCTCCTCTCCTTATCAAATCCGACTAGTTCACTCCCACACTTGCAGGAAGTTCTCAGTTCCTTTGAGTTGGCGGCAGGCTTTAAAATCCCATATACTCAACCTAACCCTCTCCCACACGGAATCCCTGCTTCTCCGATCTTTAACACCGTTGGCATGGGCGCCCTCCTCCATACAATATCTAGGGGTGCAACTCACGCTCACACTGGAGAAATTGTATTCAGCCAGCTTTCCCCCTATCCTCGCCCGTATCCAAGCGGAACTGACAAGATGGAAGCCGCTATTTCTCTCCTGGCTGGGACGTGTGCACACTATAAAAATGACACTCCTTCCCAAATTACTATACTTATTTCAGGCTCTCCCCATAGAATTTGAGGAGGACTTCTTTAAGTGCATTAAAACAATGATCCTGCTGTTCATTTGGCAGGAAGGACGGGCCCGTCTCGCCTTCTCCATACTTCGGTGGCCGCAACGGGAGGGAGGAGCAGGGCTCCCTGATCTTAAACTTTATTATAAAGCAGCCCAATTGCGCATCTTAGTTGAATGGACGCAGATGGAGTCGGAAAAGCATTGGCTCCATATGGACCGCACTGTAGCAGGCAGCATGATATGGGACTTGATTTGGCGCGCGAAGAAAGATAGGCCCCCTAACGCATACCTCAGCACCCCGACACGCACCACTCTCAAGGTATGGGACACTGTAGCTACAAGGGAGGGTTGGACAACTTTCCCCTCGCCACTGACACCTCTTCATTTCTACTCACACTTTCCCCCTGCACCGATGGAGGGACCGGTTGACGCCTGGAGGGAGGGAGGTTGCCTCGCACTGACACACTTATTCCACAACTATGACCCACTTACCTTTGAGAACTGCACAAGAGAATATGAGGTGGGGGACCGTGAAAGGTATCACCATGCACAACTGTTACATTGGGCCCTAGACCCCCGGATCAGGGAGGGAGCCACTAGATCTCTCACTAAACTTGAGTTACTCCTCCTTAAAACTAAATCTATGAAGAGGGCGATTTCGGTGCTATACAAGCTTCTACTATCTACGGAAACTAGCCCTCGCCCGAGATACCACGCCTGGTGGGAGGGGATGGCCCAGCGCGATATCTCGGAGGACGACTGGAGCCACCTATGGTCAGATATCCTTAAGTTTAACCAATCCACAGCACTCCGAGAAGCCCACCTGAAAGTAATGATGGACTGGTATTTATACCCGTCCAAGCTAGCCAAAATATTTCCCGGCACATCGGATCACTGCTGGAGGGGATGTGGCCTCTTGGGGGATTTCCAACACATCTGGTGGGACTGCCCCTCCATTCGACCATTCTGGGAGGAGATCCTGGCACAGATAAAATCCATCCTGGGGTACCCCATCCCGACCTCCATGACCGAAGCTCTACTGGGAATTAGGGACCCTACACTAGAACATCAAACCAGGGCCGATAAAAGGATCATGTGGTTATGTATGGGGGCGGCTAAACTGGCTGTAGCGGCGGCGTGGAAGAAGAAGGAGGCACCTGCGATGTCCCTGTGGCACTCCCGCCTGTGGCAGTTACTTAGCTTAGAACGTATGTCCGACATAACCCGTGAAGACTTGAAATCCGTTGGGGTCCTTTGGTCTCCTTTCTATCGCAGGGTCTGCCATCAGCAGTATGCCCTTCCACGATCAGGGCCCTTCACCTATTTCAAATATAAGATCCACTCCACAAATGGGACACACTTTAGTGCTGCTCCACCACCACTGGGGAGGGGAGGGGGGAGTGGGGGTTTGGGGGGTCTTTGGGGGGGTTTGGGCGGAGGGGGGACAAGTTGGGGTTCTTTCTCATTTATTTGGTGCCTTTTTATTCTTTTTTGACTCGATGTGCACTACCCACTGACGATCTTCTTCGAGATCCTTGGGGGTCTTGGCGGGCCAGTGGCGCAAACTGGCTTCTTGGCAGTCACGGGAGCACTGATGGAAGAGGGAGCGTGGGGACACCCAGAGACTTGATAGCATTCTTCCTGATGGTCCCCTATATGTGAAGTGTCAACCGCTCCCCATTTGTCCCACCACCAACGCCTACCCAAGTGATGTGGGCTGAGAATGGGTACACGGTAGCTAAGGGGCGCTCAGATTTATTGTATACCAGCGATGCAACTGTTGTACTTTGCACGTTGGAGAGCCCCTGCGAGGGCATATGGGCGGATTGTGCTCTGAGTCATGTTTTGAAAACCCCAATAAAAACTACTTTGACAAAAATGTCACTTGGCCTGCAATTAAAACATGATAGTGCCTTTGTGTGTTTGTACTTAGTTTTATTTATGTTCATAAAATTTCAAGGCATTTAACTATTTCAGCAATCCTTGCTTCTTTTCTATCCTCCTTCAGGTTGTTGTATGGTGTTTTAGGATCCAAGTGAATTTTCCAGATTCATGCCCTTATATAGATACAATTCACATTGCCCTAATATAAACATAGAAATCATTCCCTTATTTAGACATAGCCCATGCAGACCAAATACAGGCATGGCTACTTCCACCCGTACCAAAACATCACAACGATTTTTTGGAAAATCAGCTTTAGCAGTTAGGGACCTTCCCTTGCTTGAATATTGATTTGTCCAAGAACTCATGTACTTTACAAAGAACTACTATTCCCTTGGGGTTCTTTCCTGACGTTATTATGCCCGACTTTATGTCAAACTAGACACCTTCAAGGTATAAATATGCCTTCACTTGCTTTAGCAAGACACAGTGGTTCAGAGCAGTTCGACTATCTACTTGCCTGACGCAGCCCGCAACAACAGGTGCCGAAGGAAGCCGACCCTCCAGCTGACACACTGATCGAGAGGCTGCATTTCTCACAGCGAGAATCCAGCTACAGTGTTTCCATGCTCCCCTTGCGGGGTGTTGGGA
The DNA here is from genome assembly GCF_964263255.1 of Lissotriton vulgaris. Lineage (NCBI taxonomy): Eukaryota > Metazoa > Chordata > Amphibia > Caudata > Salamandridae > Lissotriton > Lissotriton vulgaris. Next base: position 1,129,239,709 of record NC_141687.1, read on the forward strand.
AATTGAGTCCCGAGACTGAGATACCAGACCTCCTTCATTCTAAACTAAAGGTAAGGAGCTGATTAGAACCTAGAGAAACCTTGGACAGATGCTTGGCAAAGGAAAACTGAACCTATGCTAGACCACACTTACTCCTTCCCGCGTACTAGACTTAGGTTAGGTACATTGATGTAGGCGTATTTTAGAAGCACCAGTTTAGTACTTTTAGCCATTGTTATTTATGTATGGATTTATATATGGTTTAAAAAACCATACAATTTTATAATGTTCTCGCTGTACGCATTATACTTTGCAGTCTGATATTACGATTGTAGCAGTTCACTTTACTTGCATAAGAAAGAAGACTGTTCAATAAAACCTTTTATTGAAAACGCCTGTCTCTCTATTTCTCTGCACCTCTGTAGAAACGAAGCATGCACAAGTAAATGAGTGAAATACTTATCTATTGTTTCCTCAACTCTAGAGATACATTTCTTATTCTTTGGAAACAAAGTTGTCATGTTTATACGATTGTCAGAAACTAATCCCTTCTTGTGAATTCGAGAACGTTTCTAGTGACCTCTGAGCTAGCTGGCATTCACTATTAAGTTTAATATATTCGATAGAGACCTAGTTGACATCAGTCCTACGTCTAATCTATAGGATATATTATTCCAATGCGCAGAGCCTATTGGGAATGTGGGTACTACACTACATGGCGCCCAACATTTGGTAACGCACTAATTTAAAGCTAGATACTAAAGAAACTCAGTCGTGCTTTTCTCAGAGACCCCTTCTTCCCGTAAAATACTCCAATATACGTCTGGAGTGGGTAAAAGGATAAAATATCCCCCATAACTAAGTAGGACGAAAATCCTATGTATTCGTTTTTGGCTTGTTCAAGGTTGAAGGATACAGTGTTCCAAAATATTGTGCATCTTATCTTTGTTTCCTTCAAACTTTCTCTGCAACTTTCATTAAACAATGTCGAATAACGGATGCCAAAACCGAGAACGGTGGAGCTACAGGCAATATTACCGTGCCAGGCTTAGACGTTACAGGATTTCAACATGATGACCCGGATGCTATAATCCTCCGAGAAAATTTAAGGAAAACCATCACTATAAAACTTATAACAAATAGCCTATCATCAAGAGGTGGTAAGGTAAGTTTTGTTATTGAGGCACACAAATATCGGCAGACAGAGGTATTCTATTCATGGATTATGTTCCCCGAAGCAAATTCAGTAACACATGTGTTTCACTTCTATAAGGTAGAGGAACATCCAACAGAATACGTTCCTTTCGAGGATATTGAAATTCCACTAACTTACCAAGAGCATGCGCTCTGGTTATAAGGCGCCCTACAACATCAAAATCACATTACCAGGCTCGGTCCACTAGGTAGACCAGGAGCAACATGGCCGGTATTAGCCAGCTAAACACCACATCCTGACATTGAAGACATGACAGGTCCGGAACTATTAGTTCAACTAAAACAACTAATTAAAATACTGAGGTTCTTCAATTTCTGACTTCGTCCCGTATCCAGCCGCCATTTTGTGTCTCGCCACCATTTTGTGTTGCCCTCTCTCAGGCAGCACGGCGAACAGAGTGTTTTTGCTTTTCTCAGCTGCTACTTGTCCTTTCTGTTACAGAGTTACCCCCTGCCCTTGTTTACGAAACTGATGTCAGGGTCTGGCCGAGTTCGTTAATCCATGTCTAGGTTGATTGATCCCCGTCTCGACTGACTATTTGCCTTCTCCTATTCTTTCCCTACATTATCTTATCCGGCTGGCCTTCGCTATTCTCTCCTTGTATTCTCCTGTTACACAACTATCCTTTGAGGCACACAAATACGTCCTGCCCCCTGCAAATTAGATGGTTGGTACTAGTACTGATTAATGTGTTGGGAGGGGTAACACACGGGGTCTGAGAGAGGGGCGTATTTGAGACACCTGATAGCTTGTTTTCCAACTTTTCTTATTGGTTCATTTTGTATGTGTAAGGAATGAACTCCGTAAATGTGTTTCCTATAAAAGATTGTGCGTCACAGATTGAAGTGGCAGTCTCCTCAGAACCCACCTTGTGTGTAACTTCTGGGATAACTGTGCTTGGCTGCAGCTAATAAACCTGGCTTTCCACGCTCAACAGAGTGTCTCGTGTCTCTGTTCGACAAGGCAGGTGAACTCGGGGATTTAAGGTGTGCCCTGCGCCGCCAGGCCCATAAGACCCGGTTCTCCAACTGGAGTCCAACGTGGGGTGGCTTCAGTGGTAGTGGTTCAACCGGAGGGTCGTGAGAAGCCCCGCAAGAAAATTCCGGAGGATTCGCGAGCCACGTCAAGGGACCCCTGTATGTCAAAGTGGACCGGCGGTCTTTTGCAGGGTGGCTACTCCTTTCCGACGGCTGCTGACGACTGCTGTCCTGACTGCCACTCTGCCTTGGACCCTCTGGTGATGACTGGTATAGCGAGACGTTAGACGGACCTCTGTTGGCATGAGAAGACCATTTAGTTAAGTATTCGTGGGTAGCGCCCACTTCTTTGTTTTGTTTCTGAATTTTGTTATTCGACCATTGCAATAGCCGAAGCCAAGGGGTGAGTACATTTGTACTGTGTTCTTTATTTTCACTCCTTGAAGTTGGTAAACGGACCAGTGAACTTAAGATGCCTGGTTTGAGCGGAATCAGGAAATGTTGTTGTTTTGGTTGCAACAGGGATTCCCGGCTCGAGGACTCATGTCCGATTCCTCCGGTTGGAACTCCCACTTATGAGCTCTATTCTAAACATGGTGTTGGTCCCATTGCCTTTAATGAGACATGGATCCGATACACGAAGAAAGATGGAGTTTTACGGTGGCCACAAAATGGTAGCTTCGAGCCTGATATATTAGATAATTTGGAAGGAATTTTGTTGAAAAGAAAAGCCCAGCCGGCAATGTTTGACTCTTTCCGCCTTTGGAGTAAAGAAGCCAAACAGAGAGAAATTAAGCAGGCAAAAAGAGATAGAAAAGCGAAAGATATGACGATCATACAGGCTGCCCAGCAGTTCAAGGATAACAAGACTGATCGAGCGATTGAAGTCTTGGACAGACAACATCATATGGCAATAGATAGATGCTACCCTGTGTTGCCTACTTCTCCATGGAGTAAGGATCTTGACGAAGATCCCTTAATGTCTCATTTGTTGAGATTGCCTCCGCCTTATGTGCCAGGAGCTAATGCACCTGTATTGTTGCCGCCTGCCCAGCAACCTGTTGTTCAGCCAGGTGTTCCGGTTCCTCCACAATTGCCTCTTCCTGCATTGCCACCAGCACCTCCTTTGCCGCCAACTTCTGTACCTCAGTCTCCTTCATCTTCCGGTTCTCTTGTGACGGCTAGTCCTTCTCTTCCTTTGCTTAAAACTGCATCTCCAGTTCTACTGTCTGCTCCTTCCCCGACTCGTAATCGGTTGGTTGATACTGTTTCTGGTCTTTTCTCTCCTCTTTTGGGGTCTTTTAATAGGACTCCTGCAGGGTCTGTTAGATATATAGGATAGGTTTGATAGAGGACTTATTGTGGGATCCGAAGTTGAGGACGCTGTAAGGACACTTGCCACTTTCAGGTCTTTATATTCTTCTCAGACTGTTCTTGAACCTGATCTTGCAGTTAGGCAGAAAATGAAACAGTACCCTATGAGGGAAGTTCCTCCAGGATGGCGGGAAGCGGTTCCGCAGGCAGTCAATATTCCGGCTGTCCCTGCTCATTTCCAGCATATATGGGTACATGTCCCTTGGAAACGATCCGAAGTTTTGGCACTTAAACAGTCTCTACCGGACCCTCGTAAAAATCCTGCTGAATATCATAAGGAGCTGTCCCAGACTGTTGATGCGTGTATCAGGAATTTGGCCGATATTGATATGCTGATGGGGAATGTAGTTCCACAAGTGTTGTGGGCTCGGATTCGTAGTGAGAACCACAACCAAGCTTTAGGTGGTAATTGGGCCACTATAGCTGCCGCGGATGTAGCACAAGTTGGTGGTGCTAAGCCAGGTGATTTGATTACTCAGTTGCCTGGTAGAATCATCGCTTTAATGAAGACAATGATGCCTGCCTTACGTGTTAACTGGGATAAGCTAGCTGCGTGTAAACAGAAAAAAGATGAGAGTGTCTCCGATTTCTTTACTCGTTTTGAGGAGACGTTTATCGATCACATTGGTCAGGATATGACTAATGAAGGTGGACAGCGATTATTTGTGGATAAATTCGTATTTAATTTACTTCCTGAATTGTCGCATAAGTTGAAAGACTCTGAAAGTTCCTGGGCTGTTTCTTCGTCTGCACAGATATTAGCCACTGCCCAGTATTACGAGAATTGGAGAAAGAAGAGAAAGATAAGATGGAGAAGAACACTAAGGAATTAAAAATGAAGGTTCTCCTTCAACAGGCTTATCCCCCTTGTTCTGGCCAGCGTCAGTTTCAACAGCCTCCCCAGCCTCAGAGGTTGTTACAGAAACCTAAACCTTTTGTTCCACGACCTTTGCTTGGTCCTAATCAATGTGCCTATTGTAAAGAGGAAGGCCATTTTAAAAATAGCTGTCCGGTGTTATTGCAGCGTAATGGTGGATTTCCAGGGCCGCAAGGTCGTGGTGGTTTTCAATCAGCACCCAGAGGTAGAGGGCGAGATGCTTTGCCTCAAGGACAGCTTACCTTTCCCCCTCAGAACTCTTTAAATCATTTTGATCAGCAGAATACTCAGTCTGCGCAATATTATAATGACAATTATTGTGTTGAGGGTGAGGTTCAGGATTTTCATTCTAGTTAGGACAGCCATGGACAAAGTTAGAGAGTTGTATCAGTTCCTTTGGATCAGAATTGGCCTTATGTTGAAGTTGTTGCATTGGGTGTTGCAGAGCCATTTGTTTTGGATACTGGTGCAATGAGAAGTTCTATCATTCATTCCAAACTTCCTGGGGCACCTTTGTCTGGCTTAACGAACGTTTCTGTAGGATTTTCTGGCACCTCCGTTGCTAACCCGGTTTCTTGTCCTTTCCTCTTTCGATTGGTCCTTACGATTTTGAAGCTCCACTTATTCTAACGACTGGTTGCGGGGAGAACTTGTTGAGTTTGGATTTGTTGAAACGTCTTCATGCAACGTTGTATTGATCCCCCTCTGGTGTGCATCTTACCTTGGGTGAGAAATTGGTTTCTCCTACGTATCTATCTCAATATCGATTTCCGCCTGAATTGCAGTCTCTCCCTGCTACACTTTGGGCTACAGGTCCGAATGATGTTGGTCTGCTCCAGATTCTACCTTACGTGGTTACTATTAAGCCTGATGTTAAATTGCCACGTATTCCTCAGTATAAGATTTCTAATGATGGTGAACGAGCTTTGTTGGCTATTATCTATGATCTGGTTCAGAAGGGTGTGGTAGAAGAGACAAGAGGTAATGTTTGCAACAGTCCTGTTTTACCTGTTCTTAAATGCACTGATCCTTCTCAGCCTCCTGTATATCGTTTTGTGATCGATCTTCGGGAGGTCAACAAGATTGTTGTCCCCCAGTTTCCTGTTGTCCCAGATATCACTGCCTTGCTTACTATGATACCCGCTTCAGCGGCATGGTTCTCGGTTATTGACCTAAAAAATGCTTTCTTTAGTATTCCTATTGCTGAGGAAAGTAGGGATATTTTTGGCTTCTCTCTTGAAGGCCGAAGTTTCCAGTTCAAGTGTGCACCTCAAGGCTATTGTGAAAGTGCCTCCATTTATAGTCAGGCTTTGAAATCTCAGCTGGATGCTTTCATTTTGCTTCCAGGTGCCACTCTGATTCAGTATGTGGACGATTTGTTAGTTGCTGCTGATTCAGAGAATATTTGTAAGGATGTGATTGTTTCACTGTTGCGTCATTTGTCTGATCTGTATCACAAGGTGTCCCCCTCTAAGTTGCAATATTGCAGCCAAGAAGTTACCTACTTAGGTCATCTCTTGTCGAAGGAGGGAAGACGATTGACCCCAGAAAGAATTCAAGCAATTGCGCAAATGTCTGTGCCATCCACACAAAGAGAGGTGCTTGCCTTTCTGGGCATTACCTCTTATTGTAGACAGTGGATTCCGAATTTTTCGTTGTTGGCTAAACCTTTGTTGGCACTCACGTTGAAAGATACACCACAACCTCTTCCTTGGACTGATGAATGTCAAAAGAGTTTTTCTGACTTACGTACTGCCTTGTGTTCTGCCCCTGTGTTAGGTACTCCAGATTACAGTAAGCCGTTCACACTCTACGTTCATGAAAGAGAAGGTTGCGCGTTGTCAGTTTTAACATAACAATTTGGAGACAAACAACAGCCATGTGCCTATTTTTCGGCTATGTTAGATCCAGTAGCCAAGGCAATGCCTAGTTGTCTCAGAGCTACAGCAGCAGCAACGATCTCCATTCGCCAATCTGCTGGATTGGTACTAGATAACACTCTTGTTGTTATGGTACCACGCCGACCACGCCCACTATAGGCCACGCCCCCCGTGCTAGAAATGTGCATGCACAGGAAGCGCAGCGGACAAGCTCAGCGGGAGCGGCGTTTGCGCGCCGAAGGCGCCCCTAAGGCAAGCCCGTCTGCGCCTGTCCGCGCCAAGACCGCGACAAGCGCAGGAAACTCTGCCCAAACTTCCTCGTGCATCAGGTACCTTCCTAGCGCCCTTCACCTATTACGGGGTACTAACTACTGCTCCTGCAAACTCGACTTATCAAACCTCTCCGGCTCGTTCAGCTGCAAGCATTGCCGCTGGTCCTCCATCAAAAACCCAGCCCATGTACTCACTCCCCTATCCCTCCCCAAGGATTCCCTGCCGCCCTTTAAAGGTGGTCTGATCAATGCCCGTTCTATGTGTAAGCATAGCCAAGACATACACTACCTCATCCTTGACTCTGATCTTGACTGTCTCATGATAACAGAAACCTGGCTAACGGAAGACAGCAATCCGGACATAGCCATTGCCCTCCCCCAGGGTTTTTCCTTCTTCAGACAAGACAGACTGAAAGGGAGAGGCGGAGAAGTTGCCATTATACTGAAAAATACCTTCACTTGTCACACGTTCAATTTAGACCCCTTAAAAGACACAGAAGGCCTAGGCTTTTCAATTAAAATCAGTGAATCCTCCTCCTTCTCAGGGAGTCTGATCTACCGCCCACCTGGTAATGCTTCCGAGTTCCTAGACTCACTGTGCGACTCTCTGGGACACTTCTTACTCAGATACCCACATTTCACCCTTCTCGGGGATTTCAACCTTCACCTTGAATCCAAATCTGACTCTCAAACCAACAACTTTCTTCAGACCCTCGAAATATTCAACCTCCAGCAAAGTGTCCTACTGCCTACTCATTCGCTAGGACATACCCTCGACGGTGTCTGCACTAACTCCCCCCCCCCTAACTACCCTACCCCCTGTTCCCCAAATATGGACAGATCATAGCTTGATCCCGTTCCATATCAAAAACGTACGCCCACTAACCTTCAGTAAAACGAACCCTCACCGTGACAACCCCGTCAACTGGAAAAAGGTTCAAGAAAATCTTACTCTTAACCCTATCCTCCAATCTCAGTCCCCCACTTTACCTGGTAACGTTGAACTTGACGCTAACCTTTTTCATAACTGGATTACACAAGAAATTAAAACTCAGAACCCCTCCAAACGTCTCTGCACAACTCATAAAAAAACTAAAACCAACTCCCCTTGGTTCACCTCTGATCTAGCTACTTCTCATCTACTGTGTAGAAAAGCAGAGCGAAAATGGCGCAGAACATATGACAATGACGACCGTCTCTCTTACATCCAACGAAGGAAAAATTACCTCTCCAACATTAAATCTGCTAAAAAAATCTTCTACGTCAACGCCATCAAGGAGTCCAATCAAAAACAAAAAACATTGTTCTCAATTGTAAAATCGTTCACCCAGCCCAAAGCACTTCAATCCGAAATCCCCCCATCCCAGGACTTTTGCGACAAAATATCAGACTACTTTGAGGACAAAATCGTCTCCATCCAAAAAAAATTCCCCCCTTCACAAACAACTCCAGGTGCTCTTATTCCCTCTCAACTGGAATCCCTAGCTGGTAGCCTTAAGAATTTCTCCCCTGTCACCATGGCTCAAACCAGAGAAGTCATCCTGGCGTGCAAGTCTGGTTCTACGTCTGACCCCTGTCCTCCCAAAATCCTCCACCAACTCATCGATGTGGTGAACCCAATCATTAACGATATAGTTAACTCGTCGCTTCGCACCGGATCTGTCCCCCGCCTGTGGAAAAAGGGTATAGTCAAACCTCTCATGAAAAAGGCCAACAAATCCCAGTCGGACCTGACCAATCTTCGCCCGATCTCACTCCTCCTGGCTCTGGGAAAAATAACCGAACAGATGGTCTACAGAGAACTTAAACGTTATCTGGAAGCTCATAATATACTCCATCCGCAACAATCTGGTTTTCGCCCCAATCACTCGACCGAAACAGCTCTGATTGAACTGTCAGACACAATCAAGACGCTACAAGACCAGAGGAAGAACGCAATTCTCATTCTTCTCGACCTCACTGTGGCATTCAACACCATCTCCCACTCCATCCTAATCAGCAGATTGACGGACATAGGAATTTCGGAAATCGCCCTATCCTGGATAAAATCATTTCTTACCTACAGGTCCCAAACTGTCGCTCTTGGCCCTTTCCACTCCAAAGAGAAGAAGGTTTCCTCCGGGGTTCCTCAGGGGTCCATCTTGAGTCCCCTTCTTTTTAATATCTACCTCATCCCACTCTTATCCCTGATTGAATCATTCGGCATACCGGTAACATCGTATGCCGATGATACGCAACTCATTGTACCCCTAGAGGATAATTCAACCAAGGCTGAGCTCAACCTCAAAAACTGTTTGACAGCGGTCTTCCAATGGATGGACACTAACCATCTCAAATGTAACTCCAGCAAAACGGAGATCCTCCCTATCGGAAAGAACACCTCCTTCTGCCCAGCCCTCTGGTGGCCGGATGACTCAGTTGCACCTCCCCAGACTGTAACAACAGCTAGGAATCTCGGCGTCCTATTCGACTCAGACCTATCATTCGACCAACATGCCAGGACTGTAGCTGGTCGATGCTTTGGAATAATAAAATCGCTAAAAAAGTTTTTCGACTTCCTTCCACTTGACGCCAGAAAAACAGTAACAGTAGCCCTCATAATCTCACGCTTAGATTACTGTAACGGTCTCCTTGCGGGGGCGAAAAAGACTACTCTGACCAAGCTTCAAAGTGTTCTTCACACGGCCGCCCGACTGGTCCTAAAGCTGCCCCGAAAATCATCTATCTCCGCAGCTCTAAGATCCCTGCATTGGCTCCCCCTCCATAAAAGAATACTTTTTAAAATATTGATTGTTGCCTTTCGAGCTTTTAACAAATCTGATCCAAAATATCTCACCAGACGCTTCCCCCACTACAACCCTAGTCGATGCCTCCGTTCGTCCCAGGACAACCTCATCCTCCCCGCTAGGTACAACTTGAAGACTAAGGGTGGTAAAACCTTAAGCTTCCTGGCCACCAAAGCCTGGAACAACTTACCCAAAAATCTGAGACAACAAACTCACGAAAAACCTTTCAGAAAACTTCTAAAGACTTGGATCTTTAACCTTCCCGATGACCACACAAAAGCAGCCATCTAAACTCGTACTGCTACCATGACTGGTCTACCAGGAATCTCAGCGCCAAGATGCTCCCTCCAGAGCGAACGCTGCGCTATAGAAATTTCCCCACAAATATCACAAATATCACAGTAGATTATCTTTTGAATAGAACAAAAACACAACACCTCACGAGTGCTCGCTTGTCTGGATATGAGCTGACGCTCTTGGCTAGCCATATACACATCAAGCGGTGTAATACTTTGAATCCAGCAACATTGTTGCCCATTCCGGATGAGAAAGGCATTCAAGAACAGCATGATTGTTTTCTCTGAACAGAGGAGGAGACGAAAGGCAGAATTTAAAAGACACATCACTTGTGGACCGGGATGGGATCCTATGGGTGGATGGGTCTTGTTTCAAACTTCCAAATGGCGAAACGACTGCAGCTTATGCTCTTAACACCTTGTATACAGTAGTGGAGACAGCACGCATTGCACAGAATTCAGCCCAAGCAGCTGAATTAATTGCCCTAACGAGAGCGTGTGTGCTGGCTAAGGGAAAGAGAGTGAATGTTTACACTGATAGCCAATACGCCTTTGGTGTGGCTCATAGCTTTGGTCGCTTGTGGAAGGAAAGAGGATTCTTTACTTCCCATGAGACTAAGATACAGCATGGTCAGTTGGTGACTGACCTTCTCCAATCACTTGTGTTGCCTACCCAGATAGCAATAATCAAGTGTAGTGCACATAAGACGATTACTGATGATGTGGGTCGCGAGAATGCCATTGCAGATAAGGTAGCGAAAGAAATGGCGAGAGATGCTGCAAGTCGCATGTGTGTTGCGGGCCCTTTAAGATGGGTCAGAGAGGGAGGAATGTGTGAGGACACGATAGAAAGTGTGAGAATGATTCAAGAAGAAGCTATTGAGAAGGAATTGAGTAAGTGGAGAGAAAGTACGGGAATGTTGGACGCGATGGGGTGTTGGACGGAATTGTCAGAACATCAGCGTTGGCTGTTACCAGACGCCTATGTACTACCTATAGTTACTATGGCGCATGGTCCAGCCCACATTAGTGCGAAAGGGATATACAAACTTCTGGCTCTAGAATGGCAGAATGAAGGAATTCCTAAATGTGCAGAAAATGTGGGGAAGCATTGCATTGTTTGTTTAATGCATAATCCAGGAAAGGGAACTCCAACTCCAGCAGGTTATTTTGCTCTCCCTACGTACCCTTTTGAGGTATTGCAAATACATTATATTCATATGGATCGTTGTAATAACCTCAAGTATGTTCTGGTGGTGGTGTGTGCCTTTTCCAGATCAATAGAAGCCTACCCCTAAAGGATAATACTGCTTTGTCTACTGCCAAAGTTCTTTTGAAGGTCTTGGTATTAGGCAGAAATTCCATGCGGCAAACCACCTTCAGTCAGCAGGTTTGGTAGAGTGCTATAATGGCACTCTCAAGCTTAAATTGGCAAAGATTCAGGCCAGCACGGGTCTTGCTTGGCCTGATGCCTTACCTTTTGGCACTTTTATCCACGAGAACTACTGTTCATTCTCGTTTAGGACTTAGTCCATATGAGGTCATTTTTGGGCGCCCAGCCAATGTCTGGGGAGTCCCTCGACCTAAAAAGTATTCTGACATCCCATACCCAATGTTGATTGACCACTTGCATGACCTCACCACTAAATTACGTGTTCTTCATCAACAGGTTCAAAACGCTCTGCTGGAGGCCTCTGCAGATCCAGGTCACTCCATCCAACCCGGTGACTGGGTTTGCCTGAAGAATTTCCAGCGAAAAAAGAGTCTGGAACCTCGTTGGGGCCCGCCTCTGCAAGTTTTGTTGGCAACACGTACAGCAGTAAAGGTCGTCGGGAAAAAGAACTGGGTTCATGGCGTGCACTGTAAGAGGGTACCTTTGCCTTTGCCTTTTGATCAGTGGGTTCGTAAGGGCATGAGTGACAGTGAAGGTGAAAGGGTCCCTCGATTTGTACCTTTTAGTAGTGCACGCCTGGATCAAACGAACTCTGAGAAAGAAGACGACGACGTGTTGCAAGAAGCTGTACCATCACATCTGCGATTGAACACAGCGAATCCAGAAACTTTGTTTAAGGAGCAAACGATCCCTAGTAAGACTCGGTACAATTTAAGACCCAGACAAATAAAAGACAATTGAATTTTTCCTTTTCCTTTTTCTTATTACGTTTTTGAAAGACATTCTTTTTCCACTATCCATCAAGTTGCAGGGTCACAGCAGGAGTCTTAAGCTGTGACCTGAAGTGACAGTAGGTCTGCAGGACTTGCAGTGTCATAGGATGGCTAATAATCACAGCTAAGGGATCTAGGAAGATTGCTGTGAGCAACGCTTTAGAGTATGGATACTAAAGTAGAAATTATTGATCAGAATATAAAGATGAAAAGTAAATGCAAGAAATTATTGGTTAGTCCATGTGGCATAACCTTATGTATTTTAATATGTTCATGTATTTTATTAGCGTGTGTAAGTTGGGTTGTTTATACTATGCAGCAAGCACCTGTTCCAACTTCTGTTTCCTTATCTTTCTCTACTACTGCCTCCGCACATCGGTTTCATACACTCCCAGAACATGAGCAGATTAGGAGAACAGGATACTTTAATAATTCATTTATTCAGTTATTGCATCAGCATCAACTGGTAATAAATACCATTGATTGTTGGGTCTGTGGGCTCATGCCCCATAATACAGAGAGAGGGATGCCATATTTAGTCATTCCATTTTCCTATGAAGGCTCTGCTTGGGCCTATTTGGCTATGTTCTCTAATGTTTATCAGAACCAACTACAGTATCCTCCTGGTAGTCCATATGGTGGTGGAGCAGATTTTAGTCATAGTTCTTTGATAAAGGGAATAGTGGCCATGGCAAGAATTGCTGAGATTAGTAAGATTCCTGTGGATGAGAAAAGAGCATATGATGGCTGGAATGTAACCTGTTATGTTACCAGCCTTACAGAAAAGGCTAGGCGAAGGAGATCCCCACCAATTTGGACTGTACCTCATCGAGGTAATTTCTGCCTACAGATCAATGGCCAGAATTTTAAAAATCAACAGGAGAAGAGTGTCTGTTCCCATAGGTATGTTTATTCACCTCAGATTTCCTCACCGCTAGTGCCATTGCAAGGCACATATTTTATCTGCCATGGTAGAGCCTATACGTGGCTTCTTACCTACTTTTCAGGAACTTGTTATGTGGCTTTTCTTCTTCCTCCAAAATATACTGCTCCTTCAGGTCATTAAAGGAAAAGATATGGTAGGGGAGTTATTGATTCGAAAGACACAGCAGGACAAGAAGGAGGCGACTTTATTAAAGGGTTGCTTCCTTTTTGGGGCTCAATGGCCAATAGCAGAGACATCAGACAATTAGTTTGTGTTGTTGAGGCTACCATAAATGTAACTTCTGGAGCCTTGAGTAATCTGACAGCCGAACTTCAGGCGGATCGCCTTATGGCTTTGCAGAACCGAATGGTTCTAGATATTGTCCTTGCAGATCGTGGAGGAGTCTGTAAATTGATCGGGTCTAGTTGCTGCATTTACATTCCTGATAATGCCCCTACGGTATACCAAGCTATCTCCAAGTTGCATATCATCTCCGGGTCTATACATCAGAACACAGGAAATTGGTATGTGATGGGATGGTTTTGGGGACTACTGTCCACATGGGGATGAAAGATACTAACTTTCCTTGGAATGGTCTTGGCCATCATTTTTTCTTGTTGTCTCTGTGTACAGTGTGGACCTGCCATCTGTGGTATTTGTGCCACTATGTGTGTCCCAAAGCCTGTGTCACAAAAAACAGAGAATATTAGAATTGTGCTGCAGCAACAGCTCGATGACCTCATGGACATTGACATCGACTCAGACTAACTTGAGTCCCTGGTGTTTCGCCTGAGTAATGGCAAAAGGAGGGTCTGAGGTTCTTCAATTTCTAATTTCGTCCCGTATCCAGCTGCCATTTTGTGTCTCTCCTCCATTTTGTGTTGCCCTCACTCAGGCAGCACGGCGAACGGAGTGTTTTTGCTTTTATCAGCTACTACGTGTCCTTTCTGTTAAAGAGTTACCCCCTGCCCTTGTTTACGAAACCGATGTCAGGGTCTGGCCGAGTTCATTAATCCATGTCTGGGTTGATTGATCCCCGTCTCGACTGACTATTTGCCTTCTCCTATACTTTCCCTACATTATCTTATCCGACTGGCCTTCGCTATTCCCTGCTTGTATTCTCCTTTTACACAACTATCCTTTGAGGCACACAAATATGTGCTGCCACCTGAAAATTAGATTGTTGGTACTAGTACTGATTAATTTGTTGGGAGGGGTAACACACGGGGTCTGAGAGAGGGACGTATTTGAGACACCTGATAGCTTGTTTTCCAACTTTTCTTATTGGTTCATTTTGTATGTGTAAGGATTGAACTCTGTAAATGTGTTTCCTATAAAAGATTGTGCACCACGGATGGAAGTGGCAGTCTCCTCAGAACCCACCTTGTGTGTAACTTCTGGGATAACTGTGCTTGGCTGCAGCTAATAAACCTGGTTTTCCACGCTCAACAGAGTGTCTCATGTCTCTGTTCGACAAGGCAGGTGAACTCGGGGATTTAAGGCGGGCCCTGCGCCGCCAGGCCCATAAGGCCCGGTTCTCCAATACATAGACAATTGGTTCAATATGTCATGCGGACTCTACCAGTCCAACCTCCTATAAGGATTCCACAACACACCCCTTACCAGGGTAACACAAATAGAATTACACCACAGACTATACAATATGCCATTGGTAAATTACCAGCAAAAAGGGAACAAATTCCATTCTGGATAGCTCAGAAAATTACTCAAATAGAGGCAGTATTTTCTGATACTACCCCTCACGAGAAACACAGGATTTAACGATCTGTTTACCAATGGGGATCGCACCACACCTGGAGGACTGTGACACTTCGGGTACAGTCTTTGCTGCAATTTACACAAAAACACATGGTGTTCTGTCTATGGCGGTAATACCAGACGTCCTGAAACAGATTAAAAATGAATATGGGGAAGAACCTGCTTTAAATCTAGGTATGACATTACTGAAAGATTTCAAACAGGTCTCAACAATAATATTAGCTAATATTAAAGGTGAAGGAGCATCCGTGGTGATCTGCCAAAAGTTAAGAGAATTTGGTGTAACTGAGAATCCTCAAGAACTAGCCAGAATAATAGAAAAATCCTATGAAGAACTACGTAGAGACAGTTTGGGTGGTAAACCAGTAAAACTGCAGCTGACTGAAAGTCCTGAAAAGGACTTTAATAAAAACACTCTCACTGTTCCTAAAAAGAAGTGGGAGTGCACTAAACAAACTTCTAAAGAGAAACGTTCTCAATCCCGAGGAAGTTTTCCTCAAAAAGAGCCCTCTGAAAGGAGGTATAACCTCGGTAATAGGGATAATTTGAGAAAACCTGATAGATATCAAGATATTGATACACGTTCCTCTCGTACCTTTCAGACTTCATCACAGAAATTGAAAAGAAGAGGATGATCAGAACACAAGGAAGAACGCGTGAAGTCCAAAGACGATCAGCACTGTCCAAAAAATATAAAAACCCTATTCACCAATAAGAAGGTAGCAGGTCTAAAAATCAGACATGCAGATAATCTTGAGGACACAACTCAAGAACGGGGAGTGGGCTCAGACAATGTTGGACAGTGCAGCGGAGGTAACCGTAGCTCGCAAGAACTTGAAGGATCATCTGGAGATAGTGGACTTGAATGAGTACATCAAAGTTGAAACTGCTGATACCAGGGTTAGTGTCCCACACAAGTTATATGAAGTAACACTCCGGATGGAAGGGGATATAACTAGAAAAATAAGAGCACTCTTTTGGGAGAAGCTCTCTAAGGGTTGTGACATTCTTCTAGCTGAACAAGATGGCCACCTGAATTTGTGAGGGAGTGCCCACATGGCAAAGATATCATTATGCCAAACTTCTCCAACCATATTCCAATTCATAAAAAATACACATATGCCAGGAAATGGGCAGTCGCCCAGGCACCTGCATTATATAAAAATCGTGTGGGATGGGATGAGGATTCTCCTCAACATAAAATCCAGTTAAAAACTCAACCAACTGCATAAAGGCAGTATCCTGTTAAGCAAGAAGCTAAAAAAACAAGCCAGGGATATCTTAGATCAACTTGAATACCAAGGGGTGATTGAAACATGCACCTTGTCAATGAACAATCCTTTGTTTCCCGTATCCATACCAGACAATACTTATCGTCTAGTTTTGGATTACAGACATTTAAACTCCTGTTGCAAAACTTTTGCAGTACGAAATGCACACAGTGCAGCACTAATGAATAACATTGTGCGTAAAAAATATATAACTACATTAGATATTTTTAATGGTTTCTTCTGTCAAATTATTGCACCAGAAAGCAGGTATTTGACCGCTTTCTCAAGTATGGGGACACAGCGTCAATTCTGTCGTCTCCCCCAGGAATTTAAGAATAGTCCAGGGTTATGTTCAGCCAGAGTAACAGAGTTACTACAAACGTATGATGATGAAGCATTATCATATGTCAATGACATCTATCTAACAGACGATGACTTGGATAGGCACTTGAACAGGGTGAACACCTTAATATTGGGCTTCCCCTCTGAGGGGTACAAATTAAATTTTAAAAAATCACAAATTGCCCACCTCAACGTCCTGTTTCTAGGATATGAAATATCAACTGAAGGCAAAAGCCTGGCAGCAAACTTTCTAGAGAAATGTGCACTGTTCCAACCTCCAAAAACGCGGAAAAACTTACAGTCAATTCTAAGTTTCCTAAATTTCAGAAGAACCTACATTCTAAATTACGCAGAAAGGGTTTGACCTCTCTACGAATTAATCAAACCAAATTTCAAACAAATAAATTGGACTCAAAAACACACAGAAATTTTGCATTCAGTGCAAATCAATCAATCAATCAAGGACATTTATAGAGCGCACTACTTACCCGTAGGGTCTCAAGGCGCTGGGGGGAGGGGGAGGTGCCGTTACTGCTCGAACAGCCAGGTCTTCAGCTTCTTTCTGAAGGAGAGGTGGTCTTGGGTCAGGCGCAGGTCGGTCGGGAGGGAGTTCCAGGTCTTGGCGGCCAGGTAGGAGAAGGACCTTCCTCCTGTTGTCGCTCTTCGGATGCGGGGGACGGCGGCGAGGGCATGGTTGGCTGAACGGAGGTGGCGTTTGGGAGCGTAGAAGTTGATTCGGTTGTTGAGGTAGCTCGGGCCTTGGTCGTGTAGGGCTTTGTGTGCGTGGGTGAGGAGGCGGAAGGTGATTCTTTTGTTGACGGGGAGCCAATGCAGGTCTCTGAGATGTCCGGAGATGTGGCTGGTTCGTGGGATGTCGAGGATGAGTCTGGCTGAAGCGTTCTGGATCCGCTGGAGTCTCTTCTGGAGCTTGGCGGTGGTACCGGCGTAGAGGGCGTTGCCGTAGTCCAGTCGACTGGTGACGAGGACCTGGGTGACGGTCTTCCTGGTCTCCGTGGGGATCCACCAGAAGATCTTCCGTAGCATGCGTAGGATGTTGAAGCACGCCGAGGAGACGGTGTTGACTTGCCTGGTCATGGAGAGGGAGGAGTCCAGGATGAAGCCCAGGTTGCGTGCGTGGTCTGTTGGCTTGGGAGCGGTGCCCAGGGCGGAAGGCCACCAGGAGTCGTCCCAGGCGGAGGGCGAAGAGCCTAGGATGAGGACCTCCGTCTTGTCTGAGTTCAGTTTCAGGCGGCTGGTCGTCATCCACTCGGCTACCTCTTTCATCCCTTCGTGCAGATTGGCTCTGGCGGCATGTTAGCAACCACACATTTACAAACACGCGTAAACATACACAACTCAGTAATCCGAATCCTTCCAGGAAGATGCGGATTCATACACTTAACCTTTAATGAAGGGGAAAAGTACCAATTGCTTATAAATCACACTTGTACACACAAGCAAAAATGAAATTCACTTCTACAGAAAAAACGCTGACAGCGGTTCAAACTGCAGTAGCAAAAGAGAGAGCCCTCGCACAGGGAAAACGCATAATGGTCGTTACTTCTGTATCTGCTTTAGAAGCAGTGACAAAAGCGAGCATTCCAAATGCAAAGGCTTTACATCCAAGTTGGATACAATGGGTTAATTCTCTTGCTGCAACAGAAGTTGAATACGTTTTTGACCCGTATTTGAAAATACAAGAATTTCTACAAAACAAACAAGAATGTCCTCTGCCAACTGAGATTCTGCCTCTTGAACAGTATGAATGTATAATTTATACTGACGGATCAGCACCACCCGCAATTGGGGGTAAACAAGCTTATAGTGCTGCATTCGCGATCGTTAAAGGTCGCTGGTGAGATGGCAAATTCTGACCAATGGTCACAAAAACACAATCTCTCGGAGAATGTACAGCTCAGCGAGCTGAACTACAGGCATTCAAGATGGCGCTCGAAAATACTGATCACGAATTCCCCACACTCATAGTGTGCGATTCCTATTATTGCGTTCAATCTCATAATGAATACTTGCAGAACTAGATTGAAAACGGTTTCAAAGATGCAAAAGGTTGCACAATCAAGCATAAGTTGCTATGGGAACAATTAGTTCAGCTACAACAATAACTACAAAAAGCTCACGTGATCCATTCACTGAGTCATCAACGTGATGGCATTCACATTGCAGGAAATTCATTGGCTGATGAAGCCGCGAAGGCAGCTGTGCAAACGGCTTCCGTAGCTTCAATCACTCATTCAAAAACAAAAATAGACGGCGAAATAATGATAGCTGTCAATGCCACAAGCAAAGGCAGCGGTGCAGTGTTACCTCAAAACTATCCACTCAAATACTCATACATAATTGATGCAAACTCCATTCCTTTCACTCAAATTCCTGGAGTGGGGGATAGAGTGATTCCAAACAGGAAACGTAGAGTAGTTTTGATACACGAAGCACATTTGGGAGAGGGTCTGATACATCAGGGGATCTCTAAATCTATACTAGAATTAAAAGAGGCGTACTGGTGGCCAGGGATGAATGGTCACATTCACACATTTGCAATTAATTGCCATGATTGCAACAGAGATCGCAGCAGAAAACGCCGCCAGATACCTGACTACAGTATACCAGCCCAGTACAGACACCATTGTTAGACAGCATTAGGCTTTCTACACGCAGACACCCATATGGACAGATGCGGTCCCATAAATATTAAGACAAGATTCATTTGGATGTGGCCCCAGCGCTCGACTGATGCCCTAACTGTTATAAAAGATTTGTGAGTCTTTATTGGCACATATGCTGTCGGCACACTACATTCTGACCAGGGTCCTGCGTTTAGCTCCAAGAGGCCATTGCCAACATGGGCGTTGCATTGCAGTGTTCTAGTCCATTCCGTCCTGAAGGAAATTTGGTTGTGGAGAGAAAAAAATGGGACATCAAGCAATCTATAACAGCTAGGGTACTAGGCTCGGGTGACGGGTGGGTCAAACATCTAATAAGTGTCCAACATAGTCTTAACAATCTGCCAAGAAGTTCTCTAGGGGGAATCACTCCATATTAAATCCTTTTTGGAACTAGAATGATTGTCCAGGGCCTTGATCGTCACACTTCAGTGGTAGAACAAAAACCTTTTGATATCAAAGACCAATTGGCTGTTTTACAGCACTTAAATGAAACAAGAAAAAGTCAAAGCAACGTATTCCTGAAGCCAACGATCACTGAAGAAAAACCACCCATCCCAGCAAGGCCTTCCTGTATTCCAAAGGTTGGGGATCTAGTGAGAGAAAATAATGTGGACAAGAAGGAATTTGGGCCTTCATACAGACAACCAGTACCTGTTTTAGGAATCCATGGATCAAGAACAGTATTACTGCCGCCCCTTGCTGGAAGAAAGGAGAACAGGTTTGTTTGTATCCATCGACCTGGTAAAACCACATCATGTAGCCGATCATAAGTAGTAGGCCGAATGGACTCCAAAGATGTAGCAGACACCCTAATCTGGCTACAATCCAAGAAGTTCAGACTGAGAGACTGATAACAGTTGAAGACTCTGCACTACAGAACAAAGGACTATGTAAATATGCCATGGAACTTGTGCCTCTTGAGACCCAAATAACAGTTTGTCAAGAAACACCTGTCTACAATGATATAGCATCCGAGTATACTAATATGACAAGTGATCAAGGGATTCCAGTGATTTCATTGAATCCGGAAGCAATCCCCACAATTAACAGAACTGCCTCTAGCTACTTCATTAACTTTGATCCGTTTTCCGAGGATCCGAGTGAACCTGAAACGCCACCAGCTAAAAAAACTTTCAAAAAACAAATAACAGATCTCTTTCAACAACTAGAAAAGACATATCTGGTTTCACCATGGGTTGAAGTATGGATTGTCTTAGGTGTACTTTTTATTCTACTATGGTTGACTATGGTATTTACCTCGGGAATGCTGATCAGTGGGAAATATAGTACAAAGGACACTGTAAGAAAGAACATCAACTTACTCCTCAAGCCATACAAATCATCCCATCTTGAAGAAAGAGACTTGTCAGCAGTAAACACCCAGCCATTCCTATACCAGGTGGTATAGGTTGGGGCAGAACTGAATATGACATTATTGGTCCGGAGGAGCTATTGAAGATTCTACACCAATTCAAGGTTTCATTGAGTGACTTTGTTTCACCCAACACCTTTTCTGATGATTGGGACTTTGAGACTGTTAATAATATGATGTCAGACTTAGAAATGTCTGCAAAATTTACAAATCATGAATACTTAGAAGGTTTATCAGATTAATGAACAAATGTACTGTTATAATCACTATGGTCATCATTTCTTGCATACATCTGCAAATCCTAGAAATGTATTAACTTATACCAATTGGAACATTTTCCTACGCCACCGAAGGGTAGCCCAAAAACATTTTATGACAAATTTCCATACTTTTCAGGTTTTAATGTTTCAAATCCAGAAACATTTTACTTTAAAAATGTTAATAGGACAGGAATGAAAAGTATGTTGATGAATACAAAGCAAATTTATTCTGTGGCCTTTTATGCTCAGGTGTCTACATTAGGTTTTGACTTTTGGAAAGACAAAATTGAGACAAAAAATGCCTGGGGCACAAAAAACTGGCCGGTGCAGGGCTTAGAAGCTTTATTTAGAGCTTGCATTATCCCAGAACAAATAATGTTTTTAAATGACACTGTTCAACAGACATTTTGTCTTGGATTAGCTAAGATAAAAGATTTAAACAAACCGTCAGTACCTACACCTACACCTGAAAGCAGTAGCACTTCAGAGTGGGTGGTTGACGTAAAAACTATTTTGCTTAACAACAGAACAGATCCTGATTGGAAAAAATGGTTAATCTGACCCACGGACACAAACAACTGTCAAGATAGATTCCTGATTAAAACACAGGGGTTCATATTAACTAGGCCCGATCCAAGATATGTCCGGAGACAACATCCTTGGATAGTAACATCATACAGTGTGGGAAAACTCTGCCTTGAGTGGCTACAGAAATCTACACTAAAGGAAGTAAAAGAATACTTATCTTTACTTAAAGATTGCGATGGCCCGTCTCTCTATTTCTCTGCACCTCTGTAGAAATTAAGCATGCACGAGTGACTGAGTGAAATACTTATCTATTGTTTCCGTGACTCTAGAGATTCATTTCTTATTCTTGAGAAACAAAGATGTCATGTTTATGCGGTTGTTAGAAACTAATCCTATTAAGTTTCATATATTCGATAGACACCTAATCGACCTCAGTCCTACGTCTAATCCATAGGATATATTATTCCAATTTGCAGAGCCTATTGGGAATATAGGAACTACACTACAAGGTTCGTCCGTAGGGAAATGGCCTGCCGGCATCTTTAATAGAAGGAGAAACACAGATAAGTTCTGATCGCTTTGACTTATTTATTTTTCTATATAATTAGTACTTTGTGAATAGGTCTCTGAACTGGTTTTATTTCTCTCCACCCATGTATGGTTAATAATTGGTGCTCTCTTTGGCTTGTATGTGCCCATATAGGCCCCTTGTTCCAGGGTCACACCAAAGGAAATAAAGTAACCCAAACTCAATACTCAAATGTGCCCTTCTAACCGTGAGTCTTTAAACTGACAAAACCAAGTATCTGGGAGTGTGATGCTCTTTAATAGCAGCTGAAAGAGTACTCCAAAGATTAGGAGTTCCCTGCTATCCCGATATTCCGTTGTATCTGCTCGTTATCAAAAACGGGACTCTTCCAGCTACCGTAATCTCCAGCTCATTCCTGCTCCACCCTCTGCCCTCTTTGCTTTCCTCGGCGAAACCACAAGTGGTTAAGAACTTGCACTAGCCAAGCCCTTCCAGGAGCTTCGGATGGGCGAAGCATCCTGCCAGCGGCTTCTTGTGGGTATAAACCGCTCTCAGCGCCTGACTTCCTCTACTTCCTGGACTTGGTTGCTTGATCCTTCTGTGTGATCTCATGATTCCTCCGGGTTGTTGGCTGGTTTGCTTCTTTCCCAATGTGCTACTCCACTGGTGGTGGGTGTCCGCTCATGAAAGATGGCTCCTCTCTCTTCCTGATTCCGCACTCCTCATTGTCGACACTTCCTCTTATGTCTGCCTACTTCATGACTGACCTTGTCCCTTCTTGATGTGAGTGCCCAGGCCAAAATCCTGCAAGGGAAAAACAGGCTTATGTCTATTAGCAATATTTACCGCAGGGATTTCAAACCAGAGTTGGGCATCAGGTGAGTCATCGCTATCATCATGGCCCTCCTTGTGACAAACATTCTGGACTGAGGGATGGAGTCTGGCCACGGAATAAGATGGCCTCCTGTTCCATGAGCTTCGGTGAACTGGGATGTCCCAGGGAATTCACCATTGACATACGCCCCTTTGCAGATGCTGTTGAGTGGATGAGGGCTCCAGGCCTGCCTATGTGTTGATCAGGGCCCCTCTGCACCTTTCCTCTGCACCGCGTTGGCACTGAACAGTCAGGCAAGGAGTGGCATTGGCCTGCTGTGAGGGTGGCAGTGCACGTTCTGTTGAGACTGCAATGGCTGTGCGGTGGCAGGATAAAGACGACCCGGCTTGCAGACCGGGTGACACCTTGCCCTCCAACCCCCCTGGAAGAGGACCAGCGACAGGCCTTGGCCCCTTTTGTGTGATCAGGCGAGGCACTGTGATGGACTCTTGCTCTGGAGCCCTCACCCTGACGATTGCCCCCACGTAGGAGGACTAGCGATGGGGGGGAACTAGACTTGCCCCGACTGAGCCGGGGTGCAGCCAGACTTCCTTCGCCCTCCCCCTCCACTTTGTCAGGGGAAAGGCCTGACAACCCCGCGATACTGGGAGAGAGAGAGAGAGACCCTGGTGGCGGAATACTGGGAACCTTGATCAAGCAGGCAAGCTCCCTCCATCTTTGCCCTCGTCATGGACGTCAAGTGAGCCTGATGTGGTGGCAGCATTTATCAATGGGGATCGTACCCTATAGGCGGACCGCAGAGAGCCCCCAGATCCATGAGGGTCCTACACCACTCAATTTCTGCTTCTACTCCACTCTACCTCTACATCTTCTTCTCCAAATTTAGCCAGTTGGAGGGGCCACAGAAAGGATGCTGGGGACTCTCTGGAGAAGGACCGCTGATGAGAGGGCATCAAGGAGGGACGATGGGGAGAGATGCGCCTCCCTTTCCTGTCTTGCTTATATCTATTGGCTCAACCTCCTGGCAGGGCCATCGTACTGGCCACCTGGGCATAGCCCATGCCCCCAAGGAGGACATACACTCACCTGCAGGAAAATATGCTTACAGCTGCTTTTCAAAGAGGCTGCCTCCCAGGGCAAGTCTGCATCTGCCTCACCTGCATGCTCCCCAGACACCACAATGGACCTGATCCTTTAGGGTGGTGGGGCACAGACTGGAGGTCATGGATGCACAAATGTCTGACTATACAATTGAAGCGAAGTCAATTCAGGGGAACATTGCTGGCTTTCGTAACAAGGTGGAGGGGTTGGAATAATGCCTGATGGTGGTGGAAATAAAACTTGCCCACCTCCCAGACATAGACAGTAAACTCTGGCACCCCTGCAGCAAGATCTTTGACCTGGAGGATAGGAGCCATTTATGGCTTCCTGGAGAAGGCAGAGGGGATATAAGGCATGCAGCTTCCACAGAGATCTCCTCCATATCCTCAGGGGGTGTGTTTTCGCCCATCCCCTTGAAATTCCGAGGCCCCAGAGAATTTGGCCACAAAAACCAATGGCTCGCAAAACAGGATTCATGTAGGAATCGCAATATTTTTTGCGATTCCTACAGGTTCCTTATTTGCGATTAGCTAATTGCTAATCGCAAATAAGGAATAACTCCCCATTCATTCCTATGGGCCTAAAGGCTCATAGGAATGAATGGGGAGTCATACCTTATTTGCGATTAGCAATTAGCTAATCGCAAATGAGATTGAGATTTCAAGGGTGCAGGGGTGTCCAAAGGACACCCTGTAACACCCCTGAAATGTAAATTCACACAGATGTTACACACACACATGTCCAAAGGACATGTGTGTGTGTAACATGCAACTTAGAAAAATGCATTTAAATGCATTTTTCTAAGTTTTCGCTATTTACCACGAGATTTGACTTCGTGGTAAATAGCGGTTCTAAATTGTGAATTCACAATTTTTAAATGTTTCAAGAATAGCATTTAAGGAATCTCTAATAGAGATTCCTTAAATGCTATTCCACGCAAATTTGCGAGTTCTTAAATAGCGAATTTTGCATTTGGGATGATGAATTCCAAATGCAATAATTGCACTCGCAAAGGGCCAGATTCTCAGAATCTGGCCCTTTGCGAGCGCAATTTTGTTTCATGAATCGGGCTGTTTACTTTTCATCCTGGCCATGAAACTGTTGGCAGCGTTTTTGCAACAATCAAAGCAGATAGTGGATATCCCCACTTCAAGAGGCGTGTCTACACTATCTCTACACAGACATGTTTTTGCTCAAGCTCTCTGCTCTTACCACCTCCCTCCTGGTCCTCCTGGATGTCATGTACAACTTTGCGGTGCTCACTAGCTATGAAATTAATGGGGAAGCTCGGAGATCGAGGTCACGTGAGGGAACATGGCGGCCAGCTAGGTGCCGGCCTCGAGTCCTGACCTACATCGCCCCTAACATGTGAGATGCTCGGTCATTATCCTACCCCCCTGCTTTTTGTTGAGTGCTGCGCTGCCCTGTTGAGATTGCAGACCGCAGACTGAGGCGCAGACCGTCTCCCTCCCGTATTAGCTGCGGCCGTGAGCTTATGCACGCCACACGCCGCACGCCACCTCTGAGGGTGTTCTTTCGCTGCTCCCTTGTGTCCTGCTCCGGCCCCGGCTGACAGCTCTGGCCGTGGCCTTCCTGGATTGCTTGGAGCCACTTGGGAGGGTGTCCCAGCGGCATTGCTGTTTTGTTTGTCTGCCTGCTTACCTGCTGGGAAAAATCCCCGGTGGTCGTGAAAGTTGCCTCTGAGACTGTAAGGTTGGTCGGGGGGGAGACCAAGCGGGTTGGATTGAGGGAGCGGGTAAGATAGCCGGCAGAAGGCTAGACTGATCCATGAAAAATGCAGTGAAAAACACAGAAGAAAAAAAAACTTGCAGAATAGTGGTTGTCTCTCCCTTTTTTTTTTGAGAGGCACTTGAATCTGTCTCTGTCTGTTCTTGTGGGGCAGGTCGCACTTTTGAACAACATATTATTGAAGCGCATAATCAGGGAAAGTCTGCCTAAACTTTAGTACTGTGTCATTATTAACTGCACCTCCCCTCGTTTCGGTCTAGCTCTATGCTTGAAAACCCGGTGGTTACATTTCATAGAGCCGCTGGGGCTCTGGTGGAGTTTCGCCGTGCTCGCTGCAGCATATTAGGGGGAGATATTCTTTATAGCCTGGGTCAGCTTAGGGTCACCACCCTCATTACTCCCATTAAGG
Organism: Lissotriton vulgaris; assembly: GCF_964263255.1. Classification (NCBI taxonomy): domain Eukaryota; kingdom Metazoa; phylum Chordata; class Amphibia; order Caudata; family Salamandridae; genus Lissotriton; species Lissotriton vulgaris. Next base: position 1,129,265,316 of record NC_141687.1, read on the forward strand.
GTAAGCTCAGGTTAAGCCAGGACTCCTGTTTCCATCTAGGTGCAGAACAGACGGTTAGGACTGAGATTGTCTCAGTCTTCTCAGTCGTCTCCGGACCACCCTACTTATCTCCTGGCCCTTTGCAACTTCCTAAAAGTGTGATATGCACCACATTTTTATCCAATGGAGGTAGCAAGCCCCAATACTCCCAATCAGAGTGCACGAAAAGCGTAGGGGGCGAAGGACAGGTTCAGGTACACAGCAAAATCTGACACCCCAGTCAGTGCAGGTCCTATCTCTACCCCCAGTACCCCCAGTTCCCTTAACCCTACTCCCATCTCTTATACTGAGCCGTCTCGGGGGAGAAGGTATAAATTGAGGTCATGTAACTTTTTAGGGGGGGACTAGACAACACAGCAACACCGAGTTACGGAGAACGAGCAGGGGCAAGCCAGGCAAACAGTAAAAGAGAGGCAGGTAGTAAATAAATCCAATAAACTGGCTAGTAAATCAGGCAAGCTTACGCCGCAAAAAGCCAAAAGAAAACTAAGAGTTTAGTCCCCATAAAAGTAGCCCCTTCATTTAGGACTTATTTCATGGCTAACACCCAGGGCAACCTTGACCTAGACGCGCAGGGGGGGCCCCAGTGTCATGATAGGGGAGGTTGGGGAGGCTGTGGACCCCCCTATTACACTCTCCAATCGTTTTGCTCCTCTAAGCGCTCTGCCAGTATCGAGTGGGGAGGAAAGACAGGAAGAACCCGAGGAGGCAGGACCTGCTTCATTGTAAGAGGGGCCGCAAAGCGTGGAAACTGTTCAGGGGCTACTAAAATGATTAACATTGGAAAGGGGGCCCGTTTTTCTATCTCGGAAATACATTTTAAAAAATACAAGACACTTCTACAGGCCTAGAAGAAAACTTCCAGGCTCTCACCCAAAGGATGGACGATCTAGAACAAAAGGGAGGGAGCCTCGGGCAAGAGACCAAGAACAACACCCAAGAGATATCAAGATTAAAGTAGAGGGAGCCGGATATGGCAGAAAGACTGGAGAGACTGGAAAATATGTCTAGGAGGAATAACATTAGGATCTTAGATTAAAGGAGGGGTTGGAAGGAGATAATCTTAAGTCGTATGTTATCAATATCTTGACTAATGCCTTCCCGCAGATTGCATCCGCCTCAGTTTGGGATGTAGAAATACAGCGAATACACAGAGACCCCTTCAGGCTAAACCGGGCTCGGAAAAAACCCAGAAAGATTTTGGTATTCATAAATTCTTACACTCTTAAGGAGCAGCTTTTGGGGGCAGCTCTTAAACTTAAGTCTATTGAGGTGCAAGGCACCTCCTTCAGAGTTCGTTCAGATATCTCTTGGGTCACAGAGGACAGGAGGTGGGAGCTGGGTAAAAGGATGGATGCTCTAAAGGATTTAGGGGCCCCTGCTGCAGCTGCGTTTTCCTGCTTTCCTGAAAGTAGTCTTGCAACATAATGTAAATGTTTAAGGAGGGGGTCAGGGATCCGGCATCCATCATTTGTTTTCTTTAATGTTATGTATATATATATGGGCGATGGGCTCAAGACTCAAACAGGCAATAATTATTGCCAGTAGGTAGTATGGGAGGGTTCCCAAGGGGCGGGGGTGGTTGGGTGGTGTTGGGTGTGTTGGGAGTTTTCACATTGGTTGGTGGGGAGCATTGGGAAAAAAATAAAATAAAATTTAGTAAACTCATGTGACATTACAACCTCTAGTTGCTACGGTAGAAGGTGGATCCAGATTAATGTTGGGGGATAGGTATACCCAGGTAGGGACTCAACATCAGCTGGAACGTTAATGGCTTGAGGGTAACAAGAAGACAAAGTCTTATTTTTCAGTATTTAAGGAATAGTTCAGCAAAAATCCTCCTGCTTCAGGAGACTCAACTCATGCAAGCAGAGTGTAAAGCTCTATTTGGCAAATACAAATGGGTAGATACAATTGTTGCATCGGATCAGCAATGTTGTTCAAAAGGGACTGCGATAATTCTAAAAAGAAATTCTGGTGTGGAGGTAACTAAGTCCCAGGGACATTGCAGAGAACGTTGGGTTATTGCAGAGATTAAGTTTAGGGGGGGTAAAACAGACTTTTGTAAGCTTCTATGGGCCAAATGAAGATGATATTTCCCCTTTGAACACTCTCTGTTTGGCTCTTGCAGACTTTGAGCCTCCGCTCATCCTGGCTGGCAATTTCAATGTACTCCTAGATAATAGGTTAGATAGGTCCTCCCCCCATATTCAGATAGCAGTTCCCCGGGTAAAAGCGCATCTTCTGAACATCTTGAAAATTTTTAACTTACATGATATATGGAGGAAAAAACATGGCGAGGTTAAGGACTACTCCTTCTATAGTAAGAAGAACTCCCATTATTCTAGATTAGAATATGTATTTATGGAGCAGGCGGATATCCACAGGGTCCTTTTAATTAAACACATGCCCATTCATCTTTTGGATCATGGCGATCATCTGATCATCATCAGATTTCCCTCCAGATTTCTCAATCGGGAGGTGGACACTGAATAGGAGGTTTCTCTTATTAACCTCTACGCCTGGCTTCTTGAAACTAGAAACCAACATGTTTTTTTAGAATAATCTTGGGTCTGACCCTCTCCACATCGTATGGGATGCCTTTAAGGCGTGGCTTAGAGGGATACTAAAAGGAGCAGTCTCAGGCTGGGCCAGGTCAGGTAGGGAAGAATGGGCCGATGTAGAACTGCAGATAGAAAGGGCCGAAGCTGAGCTTAGGGCGAGACCTCCCGAAGATCCGGGGATTGAATACTGGGTAAAGAAGGTGGAGGACTGCCAAATAAAATGTAAAGTAAAAACAGAAGAAATTCTGCGTCAAAAATGGGAGTTAAGTAAAATGAGGGAGTTTGATCAAGGAGAGAACTGTGGTAAGCTTCTTGCCATGAAGTCCAGGTTCGATAGAACGAATACGTATATAAGTAAGCTTAAGAGGGGTACACAAATAACAGAGGAAAAAGACGAAGTAGCCCAGGTTTTTACAGGGTTCTTTCAAGATCTATATCATGAAGATCTCTATGGGGTTGATGAGCTTACAGATATTTGGCTTAAGGCGAAACATCTCCCGCAGTTATCAGAGGCTAGTCAAGAATTCCTTTCTCAAGATATATCAGGGAGTGAGATATTGGATGTGTTAAACTTGGCTAAAAAGGTGAAAGCTGCTGGCCCAGGTTCAATCCCGATTGAGGTGTATAAAATGCTTCAAGTTGAAATTTTTCCGGTCTGGCTGGATCTGTTTAATGAAATAATAAAGGGCACTTCTCCTTTACCTAAGTCATGGTCTGATGCAGTTATCACCCTGATCTTGAAGCCTGATAAGGACCCTTTGGAGTGTCAATCGTACCGTCCTATATCATTATTAAATGTGGACTATAAAATATTTGCAGGGATTCTGAACAAACGGCTCTGCAAAATTATACCCCAGATAATCCATGAAGACCAGAAGGGTTTTCCTCCAGGTAGGCAAATGTCAGAGCTGGTGTATACCCTGATTGGTTCAGTGGACCTGTCCTTAGCTTCGGGTTACCCTTTGTCAAATATCACGGTTGACGCGGCCAAAGCTTTTGACCGTGTCAACTGGCATTTTTTAGACAGAACCCTGAATGTTATGGGCGTTACCATAGGTTTTTTAGAGGTAATCAAAAAAATATATAGTTCACCCCATGCACGCATTCTAGTTAATGGTAGTTTATCCCCGATTGTGAAAATAGAACGCGGAATGAGGCAGGGTTGCCCGCTGTCCCCCATCCTATTTGATATTTATTTGGAAGCCTTTGCCCAGAGCTTAAGGTTAAATGAAAAGATGACCTCATTTAAAGTGGGTGGGCTTGTCAGGCAACTCGCCATTTATGCAGACGATCTAGTCCTGTTTTCCTCGTGTGTAGATACTACCCTGCAGGAGCTCATATATGAATCTGATACCTTCGGGAAGTTCTCAGGTTATGAGATAAATAAGGATAAAACGAAGGTAATGGCTTGGAATGTAGCTACTCAGGGGGAAGACTATGAGACAGAATTAAGATATCTTGGGATCACAATACCTCAAGATATTAGGAAAATTCCCACTGTGAATTTAGCAAGAATCTCAAGGGATGTGGAGACTCTTTTAAAAAAATGGCAGAACATACCATTATCACATTATGGTCGTGTTAATTTATTAAGATGTGTGTTCTCCCAAAATATACCTATCTTTTTAATAATATACCGTTGGAGTTTCCAAAAACTGAGATCCTGAAAATCCAGGGTACGATTTCTTCCTTTATTTGGGCAGGAAAGGGGATTAGACTCTCTTGGAAAACACTCAGACACAAACTCCCTCAAGGTGGTTTGGGTTTACCTGATTTTCAATTCTATTGCTGGGCATATCAACTAAAAGATGCTTGGATGCTATTGCACTCTCCGGATGATTCCCTGATTGGTAGCATGTTTAAAGCCATGTTGGAGGAATCTGGTTTTATGTATAAATTTGGCTCCCTCAAATTCTATAAAAAGGTGCGGTTGAAAACACTGGGGATGGCGGCCAAACTCTGGTCGGACTGTCGTCTCTGTTAAGGGGCTTTCTTATTATAGTAAGTGGGCTCCTGTGTGGGGCTCCCCTGGAATGCCGGATTGCCTCCTAGACGCCCTATTTTACCCACTAAAAGCGGCAGGAGTCTTAGTATGGGGGACCTGGTACAGGATAGTAAATGTCTTCCTTGGGAATTTTGGAATCACACCACGGCTGGAATTCAAGCATTACCAGCTTTCGTCATGGTGTAAATCTCAAAGTTGGTCCAGTAGTATGGAAGATGATATGGAGAATGATTTGTAAAATCAATCCTCGAGGAAGAAAGAAGTTGCTCTTTGGTACTCCTATCTCCTGGCTGCAGCAGAAAAAAGAATGGATAAGCCGTACCGGGTTTGGGAGAAGTACTTGCCAGGCGAAGACTGGAAGGAGTTATGGCAAGTATCTATTAACATGCTTTATTCTATGATTAAATCTGCTACTCTCAGAAGAAATCATTTCTTCACAATTCATAGGATATACTGGACTCGCTAAGGATTTCTAAACTGAAGGGTGGAGGTGCTGCAAGTGGCTGGAGGTGTGGTTCTCAGAGTGCGGATGACGTCCATATTTTCATGTCCTTCCCCAGAATACACAAATTCTGGTTGGATGTCGGTAAGACCATCTCCAGGGCTATGGGTATAGAAATAGAGGTAAGCCCAATTCTTATTTTTTTGGTGTGGTGGACATGATGGCTGGGACACGACCGCAGTCTGGGTCCCAATATAAATTGGTGTTCTATTTGATACTGTTGGCGAGAAGGGAGATTTGCCTGTTGTGGCGACAAGAAACGCCCCCTACTTGGAATGATTGGTGGAAGTCTGTTAAATATTATCGAGCGATAGACCAGAGTGTTACTATCTCAAGGGGTAGGCCTGAGCCTGGGTTGTTTTGTCATTTGCCTGGATGACTCCCTGAGCAGTGACTAGACCATAGATCATGGCTTAATCTAGTTAGATTTGGATGTAGGACACTTCCAATGATTAACACCTCTGGGTCAGCTCAAGTTGAGTATAAACGGGTACTTCCCATTTAGAATAAATCAGCGGAGACTAAGTATCCACCAAAAGCTATTTGCGCCTGTGGTGGGACAGGTTGAGAGGTGGCAATAGCTACGGAGGTCATATGAGAAAAAATTATTTTTTAAATAAAAAAGAAATTAATTGGGGTAAGGGTGAGGCTCTCTTGATCAGGTGAGTAACAACTAGGGAAGCCATTACAGGCTATCAATTTTAGTGGAAGCCCTCACACATCAAGTGTCTGGGGATCTACATTAACCTGGGCCTAATTTGCATAGTAGCCGATAACACAGAGCCACTGCTACAGAGGACGAGGCTTGACTACGACAAGGGGTCTCATCTACGTCTTTTGTGATGGTGTAGAACAAAGGCTGTAAAAATTGTTACTCTTAACTGAGGTTCCCCTACATGATGGGAAGGCTTCAATTTCTGATACCCATTAAGACACTATGATTAGTGGACAAGGGCATCAAGACTTCTATTGGGGGAAGTAGAGACCTAGACTGGTCATAAACAAATTTATAACACATCAACACTATGGTGGCATAGGACTTCCCTCAGTTGAGCATTATTGCACAACCTTGCTCCTGGCGCAGCTTGCCAATATGCAGCTTGTTCCAGACCCCCCATTTTGGGTCAAGATCAAGAATAACATAATGGGTAATCCCCAAGGCTACGCTCGCTGTACAAATATGATGCCTTGGCGCCCAGACCGGTGAACTCCATGATCCAGGCCATGGTCAAAACATGTGCACTTTACCGTAAGCTGCTTTTCGTGGATGCCCACCTCCATGGCAAGACACTGCTATGGGGCAACACCAGTATTTGTATTTGAGGTAAACTGCTTAACTGGTTGTCTTTGGCGCAAGACAGGAATCCTCTCTCTGCATCATGTAATAGCCCAGGTGGAATTCAAACCCTTTGAGATACTTTGAGAGGAATTCCACTTACCTCTCCACCAGCATGTAAATATACCCAGTTGTGCCACTGCCCTATGAGATGACTGGGGCCCCAGCCCTGGGTCATACCGTCCACCCTGTGCTCTCCTATCTCAATATGTGGGGGCATTTCAAAGAAGTGATGTTGGTCTTTTACAACCTCTTGATCTGTCACCTATACTCTCAAACGCAGGTAGGGAGACTGAGGACTATGTGGCAGAACCGGCTGCAGACGGATTATGAGGCAAAAGACTGGGATGATCTATTGGACCACCTGCTTCAAGGGGCGAGAAAGGCCAGGATGAAATTCTGCCTCTTCAAAGTGGTACATGACTGGAATTGGACTACAGTGAAACTCAAGGCTGCAGGGATATTGCCTCACTTTACTTGCTGGCACTGCGACCAGACACACTGCAACATGGTACACATTATATACGACTGCCCAGCCATTAGAAACGTCTGGGCGGACAGCAAAACCATGCTGAGTGGGACTATAGAGATCCCTGCCCCGATGTTGTGCTCCCTGATCATGCTTCATGATACAGCAGACTCCCCTTCTTGATCCCACCATTGGCACTAATGATAGTGAAAATCTGTGTCCTCCAACACTGGGGCTTCCCACATCCACCCTCCCATCCAACATGAATGGCTAATAGAAATGTCAAAAGACAGAGGAGACAGTGGAAACTTCCTAATTTTAGCACCTAACAAAAGTCACCCCCCAAATTTTGAATCGCCCCTGGTGGTTTGTATGGGCGAAGTGTGTGCACACTGGTTAACACCCACTGTCACAATGATAGTTCATCCAAGAACTCATGAAGTAAATACATAAATGCAAAGGTGCACCACACAATTGCAGAACTACAATATTAATGAACACAGACGTAGGTTTTCTTAGTCGTGATTTTCTTTTATTCCAAAAAAAGTGTACAGGCAAAACACGGGTGTTCGCAGCCGACGCGTTTCGTCCTCAAGGGACTTCTTCAGGGCTGCCATAAAAACATATAAACATACAATTAAAATCTAAGCTAAAAAAGTTAATCTTCCAGATAGCCAGACTTTGTTACAGTTAATGACTTAGAAGTTATGTTATTACAATCGACCACTATGGTCAAACTCATTAGGAACCTATGCAACCAATTTTTTCATTTTCATCACTAGCTGATTTTCATTTAGGATGGGAAAGCAACAACATATAGTATATTAGGCATCAGATGTGCTTTTCATATCATGGGTAATCTAATTAAATGTCCAAGAGGGTTATATTGATAAGGAACAAAACTTATAGAAGAATAGATGAGTCTAGAGAAAGAGTGAATAGGGCGAAGAGAGATAGAAGTATCAGATTCCAGGGGTAGAGAGTTGTACTATGGGAAAGAGACACTATATTGCATCTCATCATGCAGATGTAAAGGAAGGGGTACAACATACCAAATTGTTTTGAGTATATACAATCGTCGTAATGGATAGGAAGTTCTTTGTAGAAGAGCGTTTCAAGCGATCTCTTAGTTAGTAGTATTAGGAAGCCTAAGGGAAGGACGGAACAGAATCACATTAAAGGTTTGCCAAGGGGGAACACAAGTGCCTAAGTATCCGTCATAGCATAGGAATTCCCAGAACAAAATCAGGATAACTCTATGTCTTCAATCATATTTTTATGCAACATCAACAACTATATTTAAGCAATCTTAGAAGTCAACAAGACTAGAAAGTGTCTGTATACCTCAATAATAATGTTTTTATGCTGAAAACACTATATCTATGAGTTGAGACATCCCTAAGGGAGGGTGCATTTATATGCAATATCCACATTTAGGTTTCAGATATCTCAGAAGTCCATAAGCCTAAGTCGTATCTATATGACTCAATCATGGTGCCTTACCATAGGATTATCTGTACATGCGAACAAGTAGTCAGAGTGTGAGTCGTCTTCGAGAATTTTTACAGTCCATGGATATGGATTACCAACATTAGACTAATAGACATATTGTGCGGTCTCCCTATCTATACTTATAGAACTATATATATATATAACTTACAGAAAGAACACCTCTCTCCAAGATCTCCTTGTGAGGAGTCATTTTCAAACCAAGCAACAAACGAACTGGCTGATGGACCAACAAAAGGGATTCCAACCCTGCACATCCTGCAAAGCATGTAAGATCGGTAAAAGCATGAAGAGCATTGAAAAACCTGATGGTAAAGTCATGCAAATTGATCAACACATCACCTGCACCTCTAAAAATGTTGTGTATGTGATAGAATGCAGATGTGGAATGAGATATATTGGCAGCACAACGTGCATGCTGAAAAAAAGAATCCTGGAGCATATCCGAGCAGTGAAAAACTCGAATATGTTGTACGCAACTGCCAAACATATTAGTACTTGTCAGAATGGAGACTGGAGAGCGATGAAGTTCTATGGGTTGAAAATGTTGTCAAAAATGGAAAGAGGGGGGGATGCTGTCCATAGACTACGTCAAATGGAGTCCCGCTTTATCATCCGACTTCGAACCAAAAACCAGAGAGGCATGAACTTTGGAGAAGACCTTCACATACATCTGGAGTGACTGTGCAAAAGACCATCAGAACTCTAATTAACAGTAGGGTACTAAACCCGACACTAAAGAGAAGATGAAATATGGAACTAATCCTATATTCAATCAAAAACTAAAAACTTTTCCCATGTGAATCAACATGCGACGCAACATACTATATAATGGGAAAAAAAACACACCAGTCTTTCTTTTCTTTTAACTATTTTTTCATAATTTTGTTCCAAACTACGTATCCCATAATGCCACCTTAGGGCTAATATGGGCCAGTATTTAAATGGAAACTGTAGAAGGACTTACTGACCGTGAACAAAGCCTTGTCTGGCTGAAACGCGTCGGTGGGGTGAAGCGCTAATTAAAAAGGCTTCAGTAAAGTATCCGGCTGTGCCGCCTCCTTTGTTTTTATAAATATATATATATATTCAAGCTCAGTCCCCTGCAGGAGGGGGAGACAGACTACACAGGCTAAGAAGACTTGAGTCTCGATATATTATAGACTTAATGACCAAATACCCTAATGGTTTGAATGCGGGGGAAGAACTGGCATCTCATATTGGATTTTATATGCAAAACACTCGAAGTATAAAAAACAGAGGTATAATGGACTAAAGTAAGCCTGCATTACTGTATAACACCAATAGAAAAACAATAAACCCAACCGACATATGAACTTCTGGATTGTATAATCAATGAACTTTATGCAAAGTGACCTATAGAGACATTGAGAAAAAAAGTTGCCGATAGGGAAACAATTTGTGTAGTTTTTCAAATATCCTCATATATTTTGAAATTTATGATCAATTGAAGTATGATACAAAGGTAATCTTTCCACAGTGAAAGTTCTTGAACTAACGTAATATGTTTAGGAATAATGATAACAAGGATTGTGGTAAAACAATTATAAGCCAAGGGAGATTTGCCGATCCACGGCTTGATTAATTGAATTTGTCACTTGTTTTGTTAAAGTACAATGGTCACGCCAGTATATGGCTAAACGGCGTATTTTAAGACTGGGTTTGTAATTCCAAGATGGCGTAGTGATTGACAGACACTGTCACTAGAGAAGATGTTGGCAGTTTAAGTCCAAAATTCACTCATTTCAAACATGGAGATGGAATTAGTTGCTTAAATACATGTGAAATTTAGTAAACCCAAATTATGCCTAAACAACTTAGCCGATACACGGCGTTGAAATGTGACTGCAGTAATGTGCGCGCAATTGAAAAATTAAATTTTTGCGTGTAATAAGTTCTGATTATTGTGCTTATAATTTAATTCGAGCATAAATAGTAGCGGAATCGAGTAGAAAAGCTACCATGGTATCATTAGTGTACTGGAACAAAATGTGACGTATAATGTTAACAACATCCTATATGGTACACGATTTTAGTCCCTTGTTTGTTTTTGCCACCAAATCACACGAGAACGCTGTTAAAACATGGCGCCTACCATCAATGTTTGTAACATTGAGGAAAGCGGAGCGCCGAAACGCGTCTGTTGCGAACTTTAAAATAAAACATCTGAGAACTACCCCCGAGTGCGTGGTTTCTTTGGCGAACCTGGTGGAAACCTTGAGCTGCATATATATATATAAATATATACATGTATATATTACCTACTGGCGGTCGCCAGTAGGTAGTTATAGTTAGGATTATTTTGTATAGGGAATTCGCAACATTCTATTGGGAATAACTTTGGCGTCGTTTGAGGAATCTGCCTGAAATTTTCCTCAAATTTGCCTCGTGGTGCTCCGCTCCTTCCCTGAAAGTATGGGGGGGGGGGATTCGTCAAGCGGGGGCCGAGATAAAAAGGGGGTCCCAAAACGTGTTTTCCCCATGTTAATTTCCATAGGGCAGTCGAACTCACTTTTAGCCCGAACGGCTGAATGGATTTCCACCAAACTTGGCAAAATTGTAGGGACTGGTAGCCCGATGTGCCTTTGCTATGTCTCAAGATATGTGCTCCAGTGGATTTTGAGAAATTTAGGTTAAAAAAAATATATATATCTATAAGCGCGCACCGTGGCGCGAACCAGCGCGCTACGCGAGTTCGCGGGCGGAAAGCTGATTGGCTCTCGGGTGTCTGTCAACATTCCAAACAGTCCGGAGCGGCCGCCATCTTGTGTCATCTTTTTTTTTTCTTCTATTCGCGCTGGGGGAGCGCCCGGTACGCGCACCGGGGAGCGTACCGGGGAGCGTACCATGGGGGAAAAAAATGGCAGAGTTTTAAACAAATGTAGCCTTTTTTAATAAATTGGAGGTAGTTCTAAAAAGAACTGTTTTGTTTTCTTCTTTTTGTTGTTTTATATTTTTTTATGTTTTTTTGAACAGTTTGTACTTTTTTTGGCTTTTATGAACAATTTTATATATTTTTTTGTTATTTTTATGGGGAGAAACAAAAAACAGGGATTTGTAAACGGCTCAACTGGAGCAAAAAAAAATCAGGAAAAAATTATGGTTTTTTGGGGCAATTGTGGTTGTCACCAGCACGGTTGATGAGCTTTATGCTTTGCTCACCATAGATGATTGCTTTACCACAAAATATACAAGTGATCTTGTATTGCTCAAACTGGGGTTGTATGTTTGGGACCATCTCCATTGTCTCTGGTCCCGATGGAGTGGGTTGCTTTCTTTTGGAGGTGCTGGGTGAAGATTGGGGAGGGTTTCTGGCCAGTTCTCGGACCTCTGCCGCATCATAGTTGTTAGGATGCAGGCGCTGCATGTGGCGAATCATGGTGTTATTGCCAAATGAGTATTTCTTGTTAGGGTTTCCCCTTGAAAGTTCAGTTCCACAGATTAGGCAAGTAACCCTTGGCGCATTCACTTTTTTGAGGTCCTTTGGGATGGAAAAAAACTCCCATATAATGTGCTGCTTTGGCCTATATGGGGTATTATCTTCTGGCAGGAATGTCCTCCTCCCCTCCTCCTCCTCCTCCTCCTCCTCCTCTTCTTCATCTCCACCACTGTGGTGTTGTGGTGGTCCTCTTGGTGGTGGTGGTGGCTGAGATGCTCCTGTTGCTGCTGCAGTCATTTTTCAGTCCAAAAAGGTACAGAGAGGTCTTTCAACAGGTCTTCTTCACTCAAAGTACAAAGTGAGAATGAGGAAAAAAGGTGGGGGCTTTCATCATTAGGAAAAAAAACTGCCCTAAACCAATCAAAAGTGTTATTTTCAGGTCGTATGACCAGGGCTTTCATCATTTGGAAACCAAAACTGTCCTGAACCAATAAAAAGTCATGAGTGATGTCACTGACCATGTCATGAGTGATGTAATATGTGATGTCATCAGCAGTGCATTGCAGGCGCGCAAGTTATAGTGAGTCCAACTAACTATAACGTGGGAATTTCAATGGTTTTATGTCAGTAAAATTTCGAGCTAACTATAACTGGTGTGAAACCTATGGTTTTTTCAGTGAATATATATATATATATATATATATATTTAATGAAAAAACCATTGGTTTTAGGCCATATATAGTTAGGGATTTGCATTTACAAAACCTTATTTTACTCGCATAAAACCATTGAAATTCCATATATAGTTATAAGCGCTAACTATATATCGCGCACCCGCAATCCACTGCTGATGATGTCACATATTACATCATTCATGACATGGTTAGTGACATCACTGATGACATCACTGATGACATCTCAAATGACATCACTGATGACATCACTGATTACAACATCCAGTGACTGTATGTTTCTGTAAAGTTAAAATATGTTTTACATATTGAAGAATGAGTGGATGTATAAGTGTCTGGATGAAGGATTTAGTAGGTGCAAGACTGACTGTATGAGTGAGTGATTAAATGTGTCTCACTGAGTGCATGGGTTAGTGACTAAACTGTTTTAATTTGTGCATCATTATATCTGTTGTTCTACAAACTGCTGCATATGTTGATCAGTAGCTATATGAGTAACTGTATGGGTTATTCATTGGTTGTCCAAGTATTTGTATGGGAAACTGAGTGTGTGTGTATGGGTGGCTGGGAGGTGTGTGACTCTGTACATAGATGTGTGAGTAGTTGATTCACTATATGTATGGATTCAAAAGTGTATGTGGAAACAGCTGTATGGGCGCTTGACTGTGCATGAGTGTATTAGTGAGTGAATGGATATCTCAGTGCTACATGTCAAATTAAGTACATATGTAAAACACAGTACATGTGAGAGTTGACATCTATAAATAACTGTGCATAAGAGCCAATGAATGTGTGAGTGGCTGTATGGATCATTGTGAACATGTATCAGAGATTGTATAAGAGAGTAAAGTAAATATGTGTTAGTATATGTTTGAATAAGTAAGGTGCGTATAACTGTATAGTTGAGAAAATGGAGGTGTGATTGATTTTTGGCATAACTGACTAGGTGTGTGAGTAACTCCATGGATGAGTGACAGTCTGTGACTGTCTGTTTACACTGATTGTATCTAAGGTTATATTAGAGTCTGAAGAGGTTCATGGTATTATCACATGAACGATATCATCAGTGATGTTATCAGTCATGTCAAATGAGATGTTTTCAGTGATGTCATCAGTGATGTCATTTGAGATGTCATCAGTGATGTCATCAGTGATGTCACTAACCATGTCATGAATGATGTAATATGTGACATCATCAGCAGTGGATTGCGGGTGCGCGATATATAGTTAGCGCTTATAACTATATATGGAATTTCAATGGTTTTATGCGAGTAAAATAAGGTTTTGTAAATGCAAATCCCTAACTATATATGGCCTAAAACCAATGGTTTTTTCATTGAATTTTCAAGGTTTTGTAAATGCAAATTCCTAACTATATATCCACTATAACCTATGGTTTTTTCTGTGAATTTCATTGGTTTTTTAATAGCAAATATGAAAAGCTTTAAAATGTCAAGTACGTGATAGATAAAAACATTTTCGTATTCATGCACGCTGATGTGCTTTGAACGCTGACCCCCCCCCTCCCCTCTTTTCTCTTAGTAGTACTCTCTCTTTGCAGATAGTGAACGGTAGTTAACGCAGGCCTTTGCCCCCGTTGTAATCCGTCGTGCCTGCTTGTCTCTCCATTTGATTGATTGTTATCCAAGCATTTACTGTTTTAGAATTGGTTCTCTTTGGATCATTCTCTATTTACAAACAAGCACAAAGTCGCAATACTCTGTTTAATCTTTGCAGATAGTGAAAAATCGTGTAAAAAAATAAAAGTAATCGAGCAAAATCAGTAGACCACTAATTCGATCTCTTTTTGACCTCGGTAAAATACAAACATTAGGAACAACCCTTCATGAGAAATACGAAAATAATGAAATGAACTAAGCTCCACACCATGAGGGCTGCAAAACAGCTCGACTCCGCCACCCACACCGCCCAAAATAACGACAAACCCTATGCAAATATTATAAATATACACAACACACCAGCAAAGAAACAGAGTAAAACATTTTATTAAATAACTATTTACATAACTATTTTATACTTTTTATTGCCCGATCCGGCTAGCTCAATCGATCGAGCATGAAACTCATGCACTGATAACAAGCGTTGAGAGTTTGTAGAACAATGGCTTCAGATTTTCCACATACGGTGTAGTGGCGCGAACTGGCAGGGGGCGTTTGGATTCTACCCCTTCCCCAAATAAGATTTTCATACGTGAATGTTCGTTCATGCTTTTTGTCCCTGAGTTGCTTCCATGTCACTGCCTTACACAAATGGCATAAGTCCTGGTTGTTGAGTGCCATACTTCAGAGTTCTAAGCAGCGCTTGTAACACTGTTTAAACCTTATTTGCACCTGCTGCAGCTTCACTATTCAAAGTAAGTGGGGTCTGTTTGTGGACCTGACTGCATTGGAAAACAATGTGATACGGTGCCTCCCTAAACCGCTTGACGGAGGCCCCCGAGGGGCGGTGAGATGGCGCGGACTGAGAGGGGGCGCTTGGCTCCTGCCCCCTCCCCAAGTCGTGTTGCCCTGGTGAGGCCTGAGATCGCCCCCGGCATAGGCGGCCGGCTCCCGGGGTCCGGCGGAATTTTTTCCCTTTTGAAGAATCTTCCATTCTGGACCTTGTCCCACAATCCGTTTGACCTGAAGACACGCTGTCGTGGGGCGCCCCTTTACCGTTTTAGTTGCCATTCCGCCCGCTTTTGGTACTCTGTGCCTCTTCCGCCATTCAGCTGTTTACCGCCCGCTCTTGCGACTACAACGTCTCGCTCACCATGTAGTTGAGTTGCTCCCGCTCTTAAGATTTAACCGAACTTTTTGGACTGCTGAAAGCGGTTGATTTCCGACCGCTGGTTGGTGGAGACATTTTGACTATATTCTGGACCTGCATTGTCCCGTAATGCGTCATATGAAGTGACGCGTTAGCGCACCCGGAAGTGCTCCGGTGCGCAAGGCGCAGCTTCCCAGAAACGATCCAGAGCGCGCCGCGCAGCGCGTAACGTAAGCATAACAGGTCATGTGACTTGTTAATAAAACTTTTCATTGGTTCATTTTACTTTTCTTTTCCTAATTATGTAAGACTAGGTCATGTGACCTAAAAATAACACTTTTCATTGGATTAAAACATTTTTTTTCCCAAACGATGAAAGCCCCACCTTGTTTCTGGATGTTTCAGACTGAAGCTGGCGTCACCATGAGAGCACCACCATCTCGTAGCTCCGTCGTGGCCATTCCGCAAGCAATCATGGCAGCCGCTCCCCACCGGAAGCCTGCGGGAGTCGACGGCCCCCAAGACTTTTGTACAATCTTCAAGGCTGAGGGGACGCTTTCGAGAATGGAACCCAAGCCCTGGCAGACAAGCGTCCGAGTTCCAAGGTGTCCCAGGGCCATTTTACTGGACCAGGCCCAAATCCGAAGAGCCGACCGCCATTTTAGGAGTCCTGTGGAAGCCGCCTATCGCTGCACCGCAAGAGTGGGAGCAACTCAACTACATGGTGAGCGAGACGCTGTAGCCATAAGAGCGGGCGCTAAACAGCTGAATGGCGGAAAAGGCACAGTGTAGCAAAAGCGGGCGGAATGGCGACTGAAACGATAAAGGGGCGCCCCACTACAGCAGACAAGCCTCCGCCATGTGCTTCAAAACTGCATATGTATCTCGTGATATCAAGGTTGGGCAACCAGTACACAACAAGCAGTTACGAGTCCCATTTACACCGGCGCCATTTTGGGCGCGGCCGGGCAGGTCCAGGATCTACTGAAACATAACAAATGAGGCTGACGTCTCTGAAGCAGTTGACGAACAGCAGGACATAGCAAATAAACATGAACTCTCTAAAGCTGTTAACTCACTGCAGGACAAAACAAGTGAACCTGAAACCTCTGGAATAATTGTCGCTCAAAAGAACAACACACAAAACTCTGTGGAGCCTGAAGAAAAAAAAACAGAAGGGCACTGTAGTTTCAGACACACTTAACACTAATGACTAAACAAAGATATCGTCTGTTTATGAAGCAGTTATCATCTTGACAGAATTGACAAAGAAGTGTACAGACACCAATGCTATTAAGAAACACAAGGAAATCCTAACGCATCAGCATTCTCGGAAGAGGTTGACACAGATAACATCTTAAGGAACAAAGAAAGACCTGTTCACTCTTGACACCCCAGGTGCTGTGTATATTGCACTATAGTGCTGCATCGAGAAAACGGACAACCCTATTGATGTGGATTTTTCATTATTGATTATTGTAAAGAAATGGCGACTCCCCCCTTTAGCAGATTAGCTAAATGTTTGCGTAATTTAGGCATAAAAGTTATATTATTGTTGTTGTTGTTGTTTTCGTTATAGTTCTGGTTAATTTCAAAAAATGGTTAAATATATTTACAGTTTTTGTTGCGTTCGTTATATTTAAATGTTAATAAAGTTTTAAAATCTAACTTTGTTGGAGTGCTATATATGTTTAAAAAATCGGGTGAATGGGGCCTTGAATCGGGTTATTGTCATGTGTGGGCTTTGCAAGTGTACTGCTACAAGATCGGACATTTCAAACTCAAATGCACGTTCTTTTTCTTACCTTTCCGAAGCATGGAGCGCAATAGCAGGCAGAGAAAGGGTGATGCACGTGTTGAACACTGCCTGGCCTGGCAAGTTGCTGGCAGTGCCCCCCCGCCCGCTCCTGAAAGAGGGCACACACACACCGCCGCCCCGAGTACTTCACAAATCTTTAAAAGACCATGCGCTTGTTCATGAGGCTTAAATGGTTTATCACCCCTTCTAGAACCCCTGCATCGACCCTCTGACGTTTCCTGGAAGAATTAGCACGTAACACAATACCAAGCCCTGTCAGCTGAAACCCCCGAGAAATCATGGGGCATATTATCAAGGGGGTTTATTTCCGCTTTTTTGGCTTTAAAAGCCAAAAAAAAAGAGATAAAATTATCTCCCTATTACCAAGCTGTCGCTAACACCAGTTAGTGACAGCTAAAAGGAGATAGCGACCATCTTGGGCCCCGCTTTGCATATCAGTGATATTTATCACTAATGACATGCAAAGTGGGCGTGACAAGATTTTAGCGACTGGAAACAGTCCCTAACCATCGCTATCTCCTATTACCAACTTTTGGAGATATTCACGCTAAGCGCGAATATCTCCAAAACCTAACACCTGCCCTGAGCAGTTTTAGCCATGTTATCCAATGGGAAGTGGATAACATGGCTAAAAGCATTTGCTGGATAATGCATGAATATCGCTGACTTTTCAACGATATTCATGCATTGCGGCCGTTTTTTAACGCATTTGCGATAAACCTTGCTAATAGCAAGGTTTATGTGCGATAAAATTCGCCGAAGTGCGGCGATAATTTTTGTCTCTAAACAAGTTAGAGACAAAAATTACCGCTAGTTGTTGGTAATATGCCCCCGGGTTTTTCCTTGCAGGAATCGGGAAGCGAAAGACTAGCACTGAAATCAGTAGTCTCACGCCTGAATCGGGAGGGTTGGCATGTCTGGATACTCTACAGCTGGGGCCATAAACTACATCCGCAGGGCTAGGTGATAGCCTAGGTCCGGCCTGGACAATCGGACACAGAGGAAGAGGAGTGTCAGAGGGTGCGGTAGTGAATAGGGTGAAAGGGAGGTGTCGGGCGGGCACAGGGTGTGATTCTCAGAGAAGAGCAGCGCAGATGGGGGGAAGTATATGTCCCATGCATAAGAGAGAGAGCGGGGGTGACCAGTGCGTGGGGAAGATGCTTGCGAGGGTGGGGAGCCATGCTGAGGATCGGCGGCGTGCAGAGAGTGGCCCTGGTCAAGGCATCTAAAATGGCTGCCGTGCACGACAAAATTGTGGCATTGGACAAAAACGCAAGATGGCGCAGACAATGTTTATCAATAAGGATTCATTTATAACACAATATTTACTCGCAGTGACAAAATGGTGGTCAACACTTCCTGATTTCCATCGAATCGAACGTTAACAAACGTCATGCAGCAAAAAAAAAAAAAAAAAGCTCACGCACAGCAGTTTTTAGCCATGTTATCCAATGGAAGGTGGATAACATGGCTAAGAGCATTTGCTGGATAATGCATGAATATCGCTGACTTTTCAGCGATATTCATGCATTGAGGCCGATGTGCGGCGATAATTTTTGTCTCTAAACAATTAAAACGAAGCACAAAATGGCGAATTCCCGTTTGAGAGGGTGACCAGTGCGTGGGGAAGATGCTTGCGAGGGTGGGGAGCCATGCTGAGGATCGGCGGCGTGCAGAGAGTGGCCCTGGTCAAGGCATCTAAAATGGCTGCCGTGCACGACAAAATTGTGGCATTGGACAAAAACGCAAGATGGCGCAGACAATGTTTATCAATAAGGATTCATTTATAACACAATATTTACTCGCAGTGACAAAATGGTGGTCAACACTTCCTGATTTCCATCGAATCGAACGTTAACAAACGTCACGCAGCAAAAAAAAAAAAAAAGCTCACGCACAGCAGTTTTTAGCCATGTTATCCAATGGAAGGTGAATAACATGGCTAAGAGCATTTGCTGGATAATGCATGAATATCGCTGACTTTTCAGCGATATTCATGCATTGTGGCCGATGTGCGGCGATAATTTTTGTCTCTAAACAATTAAAACGAAGCACAAAATGGTGAATTCCCGTTTCGCTACCAGTTTGCGGCCCAGTTCGCGGCCCGTGAAGCGCTTCTACCGTGAAAAATCATTTTTTTTTTATTTTCCCCACGCGACCCTTTAATAACCCCAACAACATTCCTCGGGGGTCAAGAGGGGTATACCTTGCCCCCTTTCAATAAATTCCCCCTTCGTTTTTCACCTCTTCTTCTCTCTCGATCCTACCGAGAGATAAGATGGCGGCCGCTCCGGACTGTTTAGAATGTTGACAGACACCGGAGAGCCAATCAGCTTTCTGCGCGCAAAGTTCCGTTTCGCGAAAAGTAAGCGGACCGGATCGCTGCCCAGAGCGCTGTTACAGATATATATCTTGTTTTGAACGTTAATTTCTCAAAAACTACTGGAGCACATATATTGAGACCTAGCAAAGGCACATCGGGCTAACAGTCCCTACAATTTTGCCAAGTTTCGTGCAAATCCATTCAGCCGTTCGAGCTAAAAGTGAGTCCAACCGCCCTATGGAAAAATGAATGGGAAAAACGCGTTTTGGGACCCCCCTTTTTTCTCAGCCCCCCCTTGACGAAACCCCCCCAAATTTTCAGGGGCTGCTCAGAAACAAAATGTGCCATTTTCCTGAAAATTTCAGCCGATTCCGTCCTCAAACGCCAAAGTTATTAGACATAGAATTTTCAAAAATCCCATAGGGAATTAATCCTAACTATATATACCTACTGGCGAGACGCCAGTAGGTAATATATATACATATATATATATATATATATATATATATATATATATATATATATATATATATATATATATATATATATATATTAACTACTGGCGGTCGCCAGTAGGTATATATAGTTAGGATTTTTTCCCTATGGGATTTCTGAAAATTCTATGTCTAATAACTTTGGCGTTTGTGGATGGAATCGGCTGAAATTTTCTGGAAAATGGCACATTTTGTTTCTGAGCAGCCCCTGAAAATTTGGGGGGTGTTCGGCAAGGGGGGGCTGAGATAAAAGGGGGGTCCCAAAACACGTTTTTCCCATGTTAATTTCCATAGGGCGGTTGGACTCACTTTTAGCTCGAACGGCTGAATGGATTTACACGAAACTTGGCAAAATTGTAGGGACTGTTAGCCCGATGTGCCTTTGCTAGGTCTCAATATATGTGCTTCAGTGGATTTTGAGAAATTAACGTTCAAAGTAAGATATATATCTGTAACAGCGCTCCGGGCAGCGATCCGGTTCGCGTACTTATCGCGTATCGGAACTTTGCGATGCGAAGCTGATTGGTTCTCCGGTGTCTGTCAACATTCTAAACAGTCCGGAGCGGCCGCCATCTTGTCTCTCGGTAGGATCGAGAGACAAGAGGAGGCCAAAACAAAGGGGGAAATTACCATAAGGGGGCATAGTAGATCCTCGTTGACCCCCTAGGTTTTATGTGGAGGTTTTAAAAGGGCCCAGCGATGAGTGCCTAGTACGCGAACCGGAAAGCGTTCTGGGCAGCGTACTATAAGGATAATAGAATGATACACTTTTCAAAGACTGTATGTTAATTGTTTGTTGTTTTTGTTGTTTTTTTTTTGTTTTCTTTATTTTTAAAGTTTTTTTTATTTTGATTGTTTTTCATAATTTATTAAACTTTCTAACATTTCAGTGTCTGAAATGTCATTATTTTCTTGAAATATTGTTTGCAATCTGTGAGGTTGTAAAATGTCCTCATTTTCAAGGAGGGCATCTACTGCTTGGACACATTGCAGCAGT
This sequence comes from Lissotriton vulgaris, assembly GCF_964263255.1. Classification (NCBI taxonomy): domain Eukaryota; kingdom Metazoa; phylum Chordata; class Amphibia; order Caudata; family Salamandridae; genus Lissotriton; species Lissotriton vulgaris. The sequence continues at coordinate 1,129,286,234 of NC_141687.1, forward strand.
TCTTTATCCAAGCTTTCATCCATAAATTCCATGTCAATTTGTTCAATCAATTCTTGGCTGCTCTCTTGCAGGTCCATTTCAAAAGAAACTTGGTTTTCGCCTTCCATTTTGCCTGAAATTTGGATTAAAAAAATATATATTAGTAGAGATAGGGCACTGTTGGGATTAATTTTAGATAGGCAATTTTTATCAGTGAATTTATCTTTTGGCAGTGTATAGTATCAGAGTGGAAATAGGACTATAAAAAAGTGTATGTGATTTAACCAAGACACGCCTAACTCCATTCATAACTATAACAGAGAAGTCTATCTAAATACATTACTACTACAGAGGGATAGTATATATTTATCAGAAAAAGTCTACCATATTAAGTTATAGTGCACAATATACTTCAGTTTTAAAAATAACAACTTACCTTTAGAAACAAGTTGAGGTGTTTGGTAGCTATCCAAATGTGATGTACAACAAGAAGTAGCAGTCAAAATGGCTGTGTTTTCTTCTCTTCCTTTATATATATTCAGGTATATAACCAATCAAATGTCAGGTAATAAAAGTAGAAAATGAAAGTAACATTTTCATTGGTTGTCAATTCCAACACTTCAGATGTGTTTTGTGAAGTAATTTACCTCACGGTACTTGGAGAGGTCTACAGGCTAAATGGCTAAATGAAATTTCAATCAAATTTGAGAGAATGAAAGGGATTGTTATGTAGTATGAGCTAATCTATATTTGGTGAGAGTGTCTCTAGTCGTTTTTCTGTAAATTACTTTCCCACCTTTTTTTTGGACCGCTTCCCGGAAAGCGGTCCGGTCCGCGAACTAGGAGCGTAACGGGAGTCCACCATTTTGTGTTTCGGTCGAATCAAGGTATAAAATGGAGGGTAAATAATGTTCTGAATGGGTAGAAGGGGGCATGGTACAAGTATTTTGATCCCCTACATTTTCTGAGGGTGGCTGAGGAGGACTATATGTGCGAAGAAAAAACTTTTTTTTTGAAATTTTGCGCGGTTAGCTTCCAGTTCGCGTACCGGATAGCGCTCTTTGAGCGTAGTTTGTTGAAAATTACAGAAAAAAGTTAGAAAAAAAATAATAAAAGTGTGTGATCAGATGAAGGGTAGCTCTGAGAAGAGCTTTTGGGTTTATGGTACATTTAGGTACTTATAAGTAGGTACCAATGCACAGTCTTAAATTCAGAATGAAAATTCTGTTGCCCTCATCTGAGAAGTGAACTCCATCTCCTCTGTAGATATCTTGCATGTAGTAACGCAAGTTATTGTTGTACAGAGAGCCCATTCCATGGTCTCTCATGAAAGCTGAAACAGATTTGTTTACATGCTTCCTCGCTTTCTCAATTTGTGGAGAAAATTGGTTGGACCACCTCCATTTCTGTCTTTGGCATATATTGGAATATACCAAGGCAGTTTGAGGAAAAAGTGCCATTAATTGCTCAAAGGTGTCCTTTAAAAGCATTTCCAGACCTACCCCTGTCAAAGTGCCCAAATCATTACCTCCACAGTGCACTATTAACAGGTCAGGTTTTGGCAAATGCATAAAGGTTTTCACCAATGGTATCAATTGGTGACATTTTAATCCTCTTTGGCCCAACCACTTAATTTCCACATCCTGTAAATTGAGGTTAGGTACATTTCTGTTCTCAGCATACCTTTGAGCCCAGTGGATGTAACTATGTCCAACAATCCAGACCTTAAACATGGTGGGAGAAGGTTGTTCTGCAGTCAGATGAAGTGTGGTAATGAAAGGGCAGTTGAAACAGTAGGAGTTTGTAAAGAAAAAAAACTGTGGTTTTCAATGCTAATGAATCATTAGCAGTGATTGGTGCATTTCCATTTCTGAAAACAGAAAGTTAGGGTGCATGGATGTGTTCTTTGAAAGATGTAATTTGAATGGTCAAGGAAGAAACATTTAATGAAAGATTGCACTGAATATGCAGGTGCACTGAGAGTTCAGAGTTCAATTGAAACATTGTTGTGTGAATTTGCAAACATGAGAGGTCTTCCAGGAGGTGGTTGCTATGGAAAAAAGGCAGAGAGGGCAGAGGGGGGAAGGGTTTTGATTTGAAAAAAGTGAGGGAAGAGTTATGATTGGCTAATATGAGAGATATGTGAAATGAATATCTGTATTTCTGTGCTTTCAATAGCAGCAGCCTCTGGAGTGCATCCTTTTTCTTCTGCTGAAGACAATTTGGTGTATTTCTGAGACTGTTTTCAAAACTCAAAAAATATTTGCTAAGGTGAGAAAAGATTTATTTAATTTAGATAGAGAATAGTATGATTTAAGAAGAAAATGATGAAGAAAGCTGTGTTTTTAAAATGTGGTTTTGTCTCTAGTGATATACAAATAGAATTAGTTTCTTTGAGAAATTGTAAATGCATATTCGATGTAGCATTCTGGCATGCAGTAACACAAGTTATTGTGGTACATGGAGCCCATTCCATGGTCTCTTATGTAAGCCGAAACAGATATGTTGTTTTTAAAAACGATTTTAGAAATCAATTACATTTCTGGATATGTACTGCTAGAGCTTCATAGGTTGTTTTGGGCCATATTTATAAGGCATTTGAGTGTCTTTGATGTTATGTTTTCCTTTTTAAATGGAAAGAGTTCCTCATGGGGCAAGTGTCTTGTAAATACGCTCCCACTTGTGCTTTGCAAATTTAGATTTTGATTATGGGAGTTACATAGCCATGTTAATAATGTCCAAACAATGGTGGTAGGGCATTCAAGAAAACGCTTTCCTGTGTCTCTAGGACATTTTCAGTCCTTTCCTCTTGAATACAGGTATACAATTGATTTATATGCTGTGTTTAAAAACGAATTTTGAAATCAATTACATTTCTGAATATGTACTACTAGAGCTTCATAGGTTGTTTGGGGTCATATTTATAAGGCATTTGAGTGTCTTTGATGTTATTTTTCCCTTTTTAAATGGAAAGTGTTCCTCATGGGGCAAGTGTCTTGTAAACAAAACAGGTGATGGACCGAATGTGACCCAGGGTGGTGTGGAGTGGAAAATAACGATGGATTTAGGCCCAGATCCTTGGACTGGGGTGAGTGTGTGACATTGATCCACATTCTGTCCATCACTTGTTGTGTTTGCAAGTGTCTTGTAAATACGCTCCCACTTGCGCTTGGCAAATTTAGATTTTGATTATGGGAGTTATATAGCCATGTTAATAATGTCCAAACAATGGTGCTAGGGCATTCAAGAAAACGCTTTCATGTGTCTCAAGGACATTTTCAGTTATTTCCTCTTGAATACAGGTATACAATTGATTTATATGCTGTGTTTAAAAACGATTTTTGAAATCAATTACATTTCTGGATATGTACTGCTAGAGCTTCATAGGTTGTTTGGGGTCATATTTATAAGGCATTTTAGTGTCTTTGATGTTATGTTTTCCTTTTTAAATGGAAAGCGTTCCTCATGGGGCAAGTGTCTTGTAAATACGCTCCCACTTGCGCTTGGCAAATTTAGATTTTGATTATGGGAGTTACATAGCCATGTTATTAATGTCCCAAAAATGGTGCTAGGGCATTCCAGAAAACGCTTTCATGTGTCTCAAGGACATTTTCAGTCATTTCTTCATGAATGCAGGTATACAATTGATTTATATGCTGTGTTTAAAAACGATTATTTGAAAACAATTACATTTCTGGATATGTACTGCTAGTGCTTCATAGGTTGTTTTGGGTCATATTTATAAGGCATTTGAGTGTCTATTATGCTATTTTACCCTTTTTAAATGGAAAGCGTACCTCATGGGGCAAGTTTCTTGTAAATACGCTCCCATTTGCGGTTGGCAAATTTAGATTTTGATTATGGGAGTTACATAGGCATGTTAATAATTTCCCAAAAATGGTGTAAGGGCATAATCAAAATCTAAATTTGCCAACCGCAGGTGGGAGCGTATTTACAAGAAATTTGCACCATGAAGAACGTTTTACATTTAAAAAGGGTAAAATAGCATACTAGACACTCAAATGCCTTATAAATATGACCCAAAACAACCTATGAAGCACTAGCAGTACATATCCAGAAATGTAATTGTTTTCAAATAATGACTTACTTCATTGGTAGGCCTTCACATGTATTTTCTCCTTTGTTTTCTTCAGTGAAAATCTTATCTGCAACCATGTGTTGGCCTCACCTCAAATAAACAAAACAGGTGATGGACCGAATGTGGATCAATGACACACATTCACCCCAGTCCAAAGATCTGGGCCTAAACAAACCTTTAGATAGGCCACATCTTATTGTCATCCTGAATTAATCATTTAAAATATTAGGGAGTGATTTATGATTGTTCTATGCCTGTTTTGTACCATTGAGTGTCATTTTTGTGATGCAGTGCGGGTGCAAAAGATTTGCTATGTTAAATAATAAGTAGGGCATTAAGTTTTAGATGACTGTTATTCATTTACTGTTTGGTAATAGTGGTTAATAACATTTTTTATTATATTTTTCCACAGATTCAACTGCAGATCTTTTTTTAAATTTGAAAAATGCCAACGAAAAATCGTATTAGAAAGGCTAGAAAACGTCAAAGACAGCAGGATGATGTTTTATTGCAGCAGTCCTCTTCCCAAAATACTTTTCAAAACACCAAGAAAGCTCCGGGTAAGAGCACAAAATCATTCTTAAGAAATATTTTTAGTAAAAAAAGTATTTCAACAAAAAATGTTTCAGTCCAGAAAAAGAAAAGCAATTTAAATGGAAAGGAAAGACCCATCAAAAATGTTACTGGTAGAGGAAGAGATAACTCTGTGCATGATAGTAGAAGGAAACAACAGTTTAGGGACATTCGAAATCGAATGTTCCGTAACAGGATAAGAGTTAATTTATTGAAAAATATAAAAAAAAAGGCCAACAGAAAGCGGCATTTTATAAGAAGAAGAAAAATGTAGAGAAAATTATTGATCATGCTTTTGAAATTAAGCGAAAGTTGTTTATTTTGGTAATCAATAGAATTAGGAAACTAAGCAAGGTAATTTCTGATTTCAAAACAAAAAGTAGATGGAAGAGAGTAGTAAATCGTACTAACTTTTGTGAAGTTTTTTCCGGAGAATGGATGCATAGTTCAAGTTGTGAGGCATTTTTTAATGAGGAGAGTTATTTTCAGGATAATGATTTGGCGTTTGCAGTTGACACCAGTGGTCGAGCTTATGAAGTGAAGGATGGTTGTCCAATTGAAAAAGAACAACTTGTGACAACAGAGACAGAAGAGGCGCTAAGTGATGAGGTTTTAGGAAGACGTCCTAAGGGTCCTGTGTACATTTGGAAGTGTAGTTCTATTTGCAGTGTGCGACAGGTTTCCATCAATTTGCTTTGTGATTTTATACGGACATTTAATAAGAAAAGTTTGAAGCAGAAAATAAAGTTGTTGCAAGATTTAGATCCTTGCAGAGTGAGACAAATGACAGGTTTGCGTGGTCATTCACTGGCTTGTCTTTCCAGGAGAGTATGCCAGAGTGTTTTTCATCATTTCAGGATGCTAGCAGTGCATCATAATAAAGTGAGAAAATTAGTGAGAATGTTGTATTATGCTAAGAGTCCAGCAATTATGCTTAAACAATTATGTGCTGCTCTTTTGCATTGTTCTGAAATAGATGTGAAGAATATTTGTGAAGAAATTGAGTTTTGTTACTTTGGTAGTAGAGATGAGAATGTTCAAATTGACCCAGAAGTAGAGGGTTATGTTGAAGATAATATACAGGTTTCTAGTTCAGATAATTTTCAGAAGAAAATTGCCACGTTTCAGATGAAATCAAGTGAGAGGCCTAATTTCACTTGTGTATGTTGTCGACGCACTTATTATAAGAATCAGACTAAGTTAGTGGATTTATATGCAAAAACTGAAAGGGAAAATAATAGTGAATGGAAGGATTTTGCCACATACTTGATGGTAGAAAATTGTTTTGATTTGGGAGTGGACCAACATGTGTGTACTTATTGTTGTAATAAATTAAATCAAAACCAGATGCCTGCTAGGGCAGTTCATAATAATCTGGAATTGGTTGAGATTCCTTCAGAATTGAAGGATTTAAATACTTATGAATCTATTTTGATTCAAAGTATCCATCCCTTTCAGGCTATTGTAAGAATGGAGCCAAAGACAGGGAAGTTGCCTCCAACAGATTTACAGAGAGGATTAAAGGGAAGAGTTGTTTATTTGCCTCTAGATTTGAACAAAAACATTAACACAATTGGAGTTGAGAAAGTGGAAGAGGAACCTCTGGTTATCTTGGTTAATGGGGTTCCGACAAAGAATAAGAAAATATGGCAAGATTTAGTGGATGTTAGGGAAGTGAAAAATGCAACTTTGTATTTGAAGAAAAATAATAAGTACTATAAGAATGTATATGTTGCAGAAGAGGAAGTAAGTGATGAAGAGGATAGCGTTTTGTGTGCTGGCCAAATTGAGAAAGTAGAGGTGTCTAATAGTGAAGAAATATATGAACATTATAGTGTTCATCCTTTGCATTCCAAGGAAGTCATGGGGAATGCTATTGAGTTGTTTCAAATGAAACAAGCCAAAGGGAGTCCCATTAGTGTTTGGGAGGAAAGTTTGGAAGCTCGGTGTTTCCCACAGCTATTTCCCATAGGTCAAGGAGGAAGATATGATGAGCGACCTCATCAAATTCCTGCGTCTGAATACCGGACTTTACGATTGTATGCAGAAGATCCTAGGTTTCGTCAATGCATTCCCTATTTGTTTCATCTCCTGTTTGAAAGCGATCTGTCTGGACTGTCATATGCAGTGAACCACATCTTAAAAAGTGGTATACAGATGCGAAACATCTCGGCAAGTGATTTTATGCATAAAATCAATGTCCAAGACAGTATTTTGGATTCTCACTTAATTAATCTCATGGCGTGTCAGCGTGGTACTAATGAGTACTGGTACCGTCGTCATGGTGATTTAAAATGTATGCTGAGGAACTTAGGAACTCCGACATGGTTCCTCACTCTGAGCTGTGCCGAGTATGGCTGGGAAGACTTACTTGAATTTCCACGAGAGGCAAATGGAAATATTGAAAACATTGAATTCAAGACACCTGGAGAACTGTGTTCTTTGGATCCAGTGAATGTATGCAGGTACTTCAATCATAGATTTGAAGCTATGATGTCTTTCATCACAAATAAGAAGAATCCACCTCTTGGAGAGGTGTTGGATTTCTTCTGGAGAAAGGAGTACCAAGCAAGAGGTGCTCCTCATATACATATGTTGTTGTGGATCAAGGATGCACCTAAATTTGGAACAGATCCGGATGACTTAGTGATGAATTTCATAGAACAGTATTCTACGTGTGCTGTTCCAAACGCAACGGAGAAGAAAAGCCTAAGAGAACAAGTTCTACGTTTCCAAAGCCATCGTTGTGGAAAGTACTGTCGTCGTAAATTCAGAAACAAGGACAAGTTCTACACCAAATGTCGTTTCAACTTTCCACGACCGGTGATTTCTAAAGGAAGAGTAAACAGTTTGATGTCTTCGCTGCGACATAATGTGACGAGGAAATCACCCAAGAATACATACAATTTGAAAAGGAACGAAGAGTCCAAGTACATCAATGACTACAACCCAGTGATTTTGTCCATGTGGAATGCTAACATGGATATACAGTTTGTGGCTGACAACTGTATGGCTGTGGCTCGGTATGTGACATCTTACATCACCAAAAAAGAAAAGACAGAACTGAAGGATATGTGGGAGGACATTTCCCATGAAAAGAGCCTCAGCAAGAAGTTGTACAGTTTCAGTCTGAAGATGTTGTCGCATCGAGAAATCGGAGCTTACGAATGTTCTGATCGATTGTCTTCAGCAAGTCTCTATGCCAAATCCAGGAGTATCGTTTGGGCGAGTCTCGGTCTTGCTGCAACGCGAAATCAAGTTCTAAAACCTGTCCGGGAAATTGAGTATTTGGCAGAAAAGGAACCAAACAGTACCGACATTTTGAAGACCAACATGTTGGATACATATTATCCAAATCGAAGCAGTCACCTTGAGAATGTTTGTCTATATGAGGTTCTCCAAAATTATATATTCAAGAGGAACATCAAAGAAGATATTGAGAAAGGAGTGTATGCTGTAATTGGAAGTGAGGGATGCCTGGTCAAGCAAAGAAAATGCCAATTAGTAAACCATCGAAAATTGAGTGGTGAATCTCCAGAAAAAATGGAGTTTTTCTATTTAGCACTTTTGCAACTTTTCAAGCCTTGGCGTGCAGAAGAGGAACTGCTTGGAGATTTCCTCTGTTATGAAGACTCTTTCACTGCTGCTAAGGAGACCATAGAATGTCCTGCTTTTCCCAAATATCAAGAAATGCTAACTTTGGAAATTGAGCAGGAAGCAACGATTGCAGCCGAGATTGCCAGAGACAGTTCTCAGGACAGTCAGAGTTCTGTTTCATTGAGTCAAGATCCACTTGGAGGACCTATTATCGAAAATGAAGCTGCCACTGCTATGAATGAAGTGGAAAGAGCCATGGCACATGCTCAGGAGGATTCAGTTAACTTAGAAGACTTGGAAAAACAACTCAACGTTGAGCAGAGGAAAATATATGATGAAGTTACCAAGCAAATTGAGCACGGATTAAGTCATGAGAAGAAAGAGTGCTCATGTACATCGTTGAAGCCTGTCCGACTGTACGTGAGTGGAGAAGCGGGAACTGGAAAAAGTTTCCTCATTAAAGCAATTTCTTGTTATTTGCAGGAAAGGACTGAGTCATCGCTGTCTTGTGTTGTCACTGCTCCTACTGGACTGGCAGCACATAACATTAAAGGTATTACTTTGCATCGTCTACTGATGCTGCCAGTGGAGCATGACAACAAATTACAATACCACAAGTTATCTGGGGATGCTTGCTGTGAAGTTTCAAGAGTCTTGAGGAAAATGAAACTACTTATCATTGACGAAGTAAGCATGGTTTCCAATGTCATGCTTGCCTTTGTGCATTTGAGAATGCAAGAAGTACTTAAAACTGAATATGATGTGTTATTTGGTGGCAAACACATCATTGTTTTCGGAGATCTTCTGCAGCTGACACCAGTAAAAGGTCAACCTGTGTTCAAAATACTCACGCATGAAGATACCAGGAAGTGCCTAGGGAGCATTGGCAACGTCAATATATGGTTAAACTTCAATTATGCTGAACTGCATGAAAATATGCGTCAGGCAAAGGATGAAGATTACAAGAATATTCTACAAGATATTAGAATTGGAAAAGTGACCGAGCATGGGAAAGAAGCTTTAAATGCACGATTACTGTCAAATTCATATCCCAAACAAGAGATTGTGCCTGAGAATATTTTTCAGAAAATTACTGAGAAGAAATCCGGGATATGTTTGATGCCAACTCTTGCAGAATGTGCCATCTTCAACAACAAAATGTTGAATTTAGAAAAGCAAGAGATTGTGAAACTTGAAGCTATCGACAAAATAGAGCATATGGGATCAACAATTATTTTGTCAGAGAATTTGAAATCAAAATTGGATTTATTAGAGAAGACTATATCTAAAACTGCGGGTTTTGAAAAGACTCTGAATGTGTGCTTAAATTGCCAAATCATTTTGAGAAGGAATTTACATGTTGAAAGAGGTCTGGTAAATGGATCAATGGGTAATGTTGTTGATTTTGAGAAATACAGAAATAGAGATGGAATAGAATTTTTAAAAATTAAATTTGATGGCATTGAGGAAGTACAGCTAATTGGTCGTTGTTCTGCTAGGTTTTTGCTTGTTAAAGACTTATATGTTCGCCGTAAACAGTTTCCTGTTTGCTTGGCATATGCGGTGACAATCCATAAATCGCAAGGTTTAAGTGTAGACAGTGCATTGGTGAATATTGGCAGTTCTGTGTTCAAGGAGGGTATGGCATATGTGGCATTGTCACGAGTTAGAACTTTATCGGGATTGTACTTGATTGACTGTGATGTCACAAACATTTGTGCGGATCTAGATTGTGTTAAGGAATACAATAGGTTAAGAAGAGAGTATGCGCCACATTTGCCTCAATATCCTTTGTTTGAGAAACGTGTGGTAGGCCGGAAACGTAGAAATATCAGTAATAGTAGGGAGGTTGTAGCAAAAAGACCAAAAGTCAATGAACCAAAAATTGTTAGCAGAAATAAAGTGGATTCTGTTGAAGATGTTGTCGGTTTTCAATTTGAAAACAGTTCTGGTGTCAACTGCTATGCAAATGTAGTGGTTAATGTTCTCTTTTCACTAGAGAGTTTAAAAGAACAGATTCTGTTGAATTCAGAACAAATTCTATGCTGTTTGTTGAATTCTGTTTTCGAGAAATGTAGCACTGATCGAACAAAAGTAGAAAGTGTGTCTGAAGTTCGTTATCTGTTAGATGAATGTTCAGGTCAAACAGACTTCTCTGAAAATAATCAGCAAGATTGTCAGGAGTTTTTAATGTATATGCTTGATGTATTGCAAGATGAGGGTGTAGATGTAGATCACCTGTTTGGGCTTTGTTATCAATGGCAGCATGACTGCGAGAACTGTATGGTATCAAGTACTACTAGTGTAGACTCAGAAAGATTTATATATTTAACTTTGCCAGACAGTAAATCAGTGTCCTTTAATAAGCTAGTAAATTCAGCGGATCACAACATGGAGTGTAGCCAATGTAAATGTGATATGATGTCAACATTATTTATACGTAGATATGGCCAGTATGTCATTTTAATGATCCAACGATGTAGGCCTGATGGATCAAAATTGTCAACTTTAATAAAAAAATTTGTGGCTTCTCAGCTGTCAATATCAGGAAGGACTTTTGGGGGCGTGGCTTGGATGCCGAGGAGGTAGGCAGCGTGAGCTCGGAGCTCCGTGCCCGATCCCGGAAAATATCCTGAAAATCTGATCGGACCCCGATGTAATCGATATCATCCGGTACTGGAAGGTACTGCGGAGGGTCCGGTGCCCACGGAGGACGACGCCGAGCCATTCCACAGCAGTATTTCGACTTTGAAAGTTGGACCCAGGCAAGAAGTCGCAGACCCTAAAATGGCGGCGGTGGCATGAGACTCGGAGACGACGGAGTCATCTGCCCGGAGACCCACTAAGGACTGCTCCCTGACAAATCAGAGGTGCTGGCGGCTGTATCGCGCCTCTCCCTAGGTGCCGAAGTGGACCTTGGACGCACCCTCGGGCGGTGGCTGGGAACCGCCCCCTGGTAGTGGCGACGATAGTGCGGCAGCGACCCAGTGACGGAAGCCCCGGACCCCTGGCACGACTGGCGCCAGCCGGGCTGACGGTCGTTCAGAGTTCCTGCTTCTTGGAGATACCCTTGGATCCGGGGACCCTACCGGAGGGCGAACCCCGGCGACGCTCGGGGAACGACCAGGTACATACTCGGAGGCCACCGCTCGGGCCGGCCCAGATGGGGAAGACGAAGGGGAAGGGAGATGGTGCGACCGATACAGAGGCTGCGGAGGGAGCGGAGCGGGACCAAGCGGCATTGCAGAGGATGCAAGATCGTATCCTAGAGGCCATCGCCACCACAAAGGACGCCCTACAACAAGATATAGCTCAGGTGGCGACGGGCTTGGGCCTCCTGAAGGCCGACCATGACAAACTTAAGGACAGGGTGAAGTCCGTGGAGATCACGGTTAAGGAATTAGCCCCGGGCCAAGCAACGATGAAGGCCCAAATGACGGACGTGATGGACCGCTTGAAGGTGCTGGAACGGAGGGCCGAAGATGCGGAAAACCGGAACAGGCGCAACAACGTACGCCTAGTGGGCCTACCGGAAAAAATCAAAGGCGACGACATGGTGGGCTACCTTGATAACTGACTGCGGACGGAGGTGGCACCGGAAGGATTGTCCCCCTTCTTCTCCCTGGAACGGGCACATAGGGTTCCAGCACGCCCGCCAGCCTTGGGCCTTCCTCCTCGCCCGGTGGTGTTCAAGTTGCTCCATTACCGGGACAGAGACTGGCTTCTACAGAGGGCGAGAGAGGCAGGGCCCTTTCAAGTGGACAACAGCAGAGTCACTATGTTCCCGGATTACACATTTGAAACGCAGCGGCTTCGGGCAAACTTTCTATCCCTCAAGCGGGAGCTCCGCAAGGAAGGCATCAAGTACTCCCTGTTGTTCCCCTCCAGGCTGAGAGTGGTAGTGGATGAACAATCCCTATTCTTCACGACCTCCGCAGACGCTTGGGACTGGTGGGACACTTATAAAGCGGGAACAGACGGTGCTAAGGCCAGGGAGGAGGAGGCTAAGGTGGCGCAACCGGTCAGGCAATCACAACGGATCAGGAAGAACCGCAGGAGGACCGGCAAACCATCGATGTCGCAGACGGAGGCGGAGAGGCAGGCGACGCTACAGGCGGTAGCAGACTTATCCAGGGCCGCCAGAAGTCAGTCCGGGAAGGGCACGGACTCAGAGGACCCGGCACGGGCTCGGAGACGGGACAATCGGAATTTGGTGGAGCCCGGGGCCCTATTGTGACACCGCAGACTTCGGGGGAGATACTAGAGGCGTGTTGAACTGAACTGGTGGAGTGAACTCGTTGGTTGGACACCGGGGCACTGGGCCCGTGGCAGTGGAACGCTATTACTTGAGGTTTTGGGGAGCTGTAATGTGGGGATTGCGGGGTGGAGTGCGCGGGGCTGATTTGTTTTGAGGTTCTATCGCATCGAGCCACGCCTTACTGGCCCCTAAGGTCACCGCAGTGGGGACTGCGACCATTACCACCTTTCCTTGAGGGGTGGTCGGGAGTGTTGGTTTGGATGGGGGTACTTCCAGTTGCGGGGGGGCCTGTCCTGGGGGGGTGGGAGTTGCGAGCAGTTGGGGTTGCTCGGGGGTAGTTGTTGTTGGTGGGGTTCGGCTTCCTGTTTGGAGAGGGTGGGTGGGTGGGCCCGTGGTCGCGGGACTTGTAAGGACATTGTTCTTTGTTATCTGGTCCGGTTGTGTAGGGGGGGATGGCTAGTACTGGGGCGTTGAAATGTGTGACCTGGAATGTGCGGGGTATGCAGTCCATGACGCGCAGACATAAAGTTCAGGCGTACCTCAAGCGCAGGGGGGTTCATATAGCGTTCCTACAAGAGACGCATCTTAATAAGCAAGAAGGGGCTGCTCTGCAGAGGCGCTGGAGGGGGCAGCTGTTTTACACGACATTCTCAGCTTTTGCAAGGGGGGCACTGATTTGGATAGGGGCGGGGGTCCCCTTCCAGGTCACAAAGTCATTGGTGGACCCGGAGGGCAGGTATGTGGCGGTGGAGGGGAGGCTGAGAGGCAGGGTGATATCTCTCTGTAATGTGTATGCTCCTAATGTAGACCTGCCCGCATTCTTGTCTACCATCTCGGGCAAAATGGCGGGTTATTTGGCAGGGCCGGTCCTCATGGGGGGGGGGACTTCAACTTGGTTGAGGATGTGTTACTAGATAGGTCCCATCCCCCGCTGCGCGCATCCCCAGTGCATAGGGTTGCCAAGCGTAGGTTGGAATGGCAGGAGAGCTGGGCCCTCACGGATGCATGGAGGGCGTTGCACCCCACTACCAGGGACTACTCCTTTCACTCGCACCTACATGACTTGCATGTGAGGCTGGACGCGTTTCTTTGTTCGGCATGTGTGCTCCCCGCGGTGGGAGGGGCGGAATACTTGGCAAGAACTCTATCGGACCACAACCCTTTGTTGATGTCTCTGGACTGGATGGTGACTGTTAACTGCGTGCCAACATGGCGCCTGCAACCCGACACCCTAGATGACTTGTTGTTCAGGGAGGCCCTGGGTGAGCGCATAGAGAGGTACTTTGAAGAGAACAGTGGCTCGGCCTCCACGAGGGCGGTGGAATGGGATGCGTTTAAGGTGGTGGTGCGGGGACACTGTATTGGGCACACGGCTGGGGCTCGGAAAACTTTGTTGGATGACTTAGATAAGGCTGAGGCACGGCTGAGGGACTTGGAGAGGAGGCGCCCGAATCACCCTGAGTTGCAGGAGGGGCTCAGCGGGGCACGGGAGGGGCTGGCGGTAGAGCTGGAGCGGCTGCGTAGCTTCGACCACAAGGCGTACATGACGAGGGCGCATGCGGAGGGTGATAAGGCGGGGTCGATGCTGGCTTGGCTCGCTAACCCAGTTCGGAGGGGAGTGCCGATCATGGGGATCCAGGAGACAGGGGAGGAGCCCTGCCACACTCAACCCGGGATCCTGAATAAGTTTCGTGCTTATTATGAGGGGCTCTATGAGAGTGGTGGAACTGGAGGGGCGGAGGAGCTTGTAGAGTTCTTGGACGGGCTACAGTTACCACGAGTGGAGGACTCGGAGGCGGAAGAGCTAGGTCGGCCCATCTCTCTTGGAGAAATAGGTTGTGCAGTAAAGCAGATGGCCAGAAATAAGACCCCGGGACTTGACGGGCTACCGATCGAATTTTATAGCAAATACCTAGAATACCTTGCCCCACGGTTGCGCGAGGTGTACAATGAGGCACAGGCGAGGGGTCGACTCCCGGGCTCCATGTGCAAGGCCCTCATGATTCCGCTCTTGAAACCGGGCAGAGAGGGTGCGGCTCTGTCCTCGTACCGTCCGTTGTCTATGTTGACGACGGACTACAAGATCCTCAGTAAAATTCTGGCCAACAGACTGCTGGTACACATGACAAGCCTTGTTCACGGTGAGCAGTGTGGCTTCATACCGACTCGCAACACCACTCATAACATTCGTAGACTTACGAGACTGATGGGTGCGGACTGGCCGGGTGCCGTCTCCCCATTTGTCCTCTCCATTGATATTGAGAAGGCATTTGACAGCCTTGAATGGGGATACTTGTATGAGGTGATGCGCCGCTTCGGACTGGGGGACGGATACATAAAATGGACCAAGGTCCTGTATACCGAGGCGGTAGCGAGGGTCCGGGTGGGCACTCTGATCTCGAGACAATACCCGATCAGGCGTGGCACTAGACAGGGTTGTTCCCTATCCCCGCTCCTATTCGCATTGGCGATGGAACCCTTCGCTGCGGAGGCCAGACTGGGCCGCCACTACGCAGGTTTATCATTTAGGGGCAGGCCGCACTTCATCTCCCTGTATGCAGATGACCTGCTGATGTTTCTGGCCGATGCGGGCCCCGAGCTCCAGGGGGCGCGGCAGCTACTGGGGCAGTTCGGCCGGTTGTCGGGCCTGAGGGTCAACTGGCCTAAATCCTGCCTGTTCCCCCTGAGGCCGGGAGAACCGTGCCCACTCACTGCACAGGAACTCCGGTGGGAGCCGCGCTGTCTGCATTATTTGGGGGTCTATGTTTATCATACCCCGGCCGACTTACTGGACGGCAACATCACTCGCTGTATTAATGCCCTGCGGGGGTCCATGGACTTCTGGGCGACTCTGCCGTTATCCCTGGCTGGTAGGATCTCCCTGCTTAAAATGATAGCCCTGCCCAGGCTTTTGTACTATTTTAGGACACTCCCGGTATGGATCCCGAGCTCTGTTTTCAAACGCCTGAGGTCGTTGATCATAGCTTTCTTATGGGGCACGGGAAGGAGGCGCATAGCGCTAGACACTCTGTTGCGCCCCAAAGATGAAGGAGGTATGGCGGTGCCGGATTTCGAAGGGTATTACCTAGCCGCGCAGCTGCAGATTTTTACTCAGGAGGTAGCGAGAGTATATAGAGGCCCCGAGGACGCGAGAGTGGAAGGCACCCCGCGGCACGTTCTGGCGTACATCGCGCTGCACCAGAAGCTCCGGGTGGGAGACCTGACGGTCGAGGAGCAGACGTTCCGGCTCTGCTGGGACCGGGCCCGTAAGCGGGCGGGTGTCCGCCTTATGTATGCCCCCGAAATTCCGTTGGGGATGGTCACCGCCCTCCCACATGGAGGCGACTGGTCGCGCTTGCTAGGATGGGAGGAGGCGGGAATACAAATGCTGGGTGATCTCTACGAAGATGGGGTGTTGTTGCCGTTCCAGGACCTGCAGGAGCGATTTGACCTTCCGAGGGGCGACTACTTGTTGCACGCGGCAGTCACGGGCGCTATGCAAGCCCACTGGGGGGAAGGGCTGCAGGAACCGGGCACCTCGATGGCCTGCCAGTACACAATGATGGCGGCGGGGACTTTTAAGGCTGTCACGTGCCTGTACTCTAGGATGCAGCGGGAGGCCTTACAGCCTTTGGTAGCCCTGAAGGCCAAGTGGGAGCTGGACCTTCAAGTGGAGATACCTGATACGACCTGGGGCCAGTTGCTAAGGCGGGCACGGAAGAGCTCGAGAAATGCCAGGTTTCAATTAATTCACTTCTATGTCATTCACAGGGCATACCTCACCCCCGGGAAAATCCAGCAGTAGTTTGGGGTGGCCGACGCTGCTTGCCCCAGATGTAACGCAATTGGGGCGGATCTGGGTCATATGCTGTGGGATTGCCCCTCTCTGGGAGACTACTGGCAGGAAGTTGGGCGGGCCCTTAACGGCGCGACAGATAGGGATATCCAGTTCACTAAAGCGGTTGGCGTCCTTCATTGGTTCCCTCACACGCCTAGGAACAAGACGACTAGTAAATTTATAGATTTAGGGCTTATTCTGGCCAAACGGGAGATCACGAGAAACTGGAAGTCCAGAGTGGGACCCACGTATAAAAGATGGTATGGGGAGTGCCTGAGATGGGCCGCGTGTGAAAGTACTCTGCGGTACCAGATGGCCTGGAGGATGAATGACGAGAAAGCTCTGGAGAGGGCAACTGCATGGGAAGTGATGGTGCAGGCGCTCCGTGATATGGATGATGAGGAGCAGGAGGGCGAGAGCGAACTGGACCGGGCAGACCCTATCACTACACAGGAGAACACACCTTAGCGAATGACTACTTCCTCCTGCAACACACCAGACACTTTTACACTGTTAACTCAGCGCAGAGCGACCACGGGGGAGGGTGGGTAGGAGACTGGTTTGGAGAGGTGTTGGGGTACCGAAATTTGGGGAGGGGGAGGGGGGAAAATCACAAAAGCAACCCAGAGGTATTTGCCTAATGTAACGGTCAGACGTTGTAAGGAGTTACGAGAAGTGATCAGGGATGAGGTCACCCACACCAAGAATGAGGTGGCCCCCCGGATGGAGAAGGGCTGGAACATACTAATCTTGTACATGCTGAATATCTACTGATGATTATATTGTCTGTACATTTCTATTGGTGTTGCAATAAAAATGATGTTAAAAAAATAAATAAATCAGGAAGGACTTTTGTAACTGTAGCAATTATCTATCACGATGGTCCTTCAACAACATCAGGATATTATACAGCTTATTTAAAGTCTCAAAACGGCTGGTCATTCTGCAATGATTCCGTTGTAACTTTCAAAAACAAATTGCCGTTTGACCTTAAAAATTCTTACCTGGTGTTTTTAAAACCAAAATTTTAAAGAAAGAATTTTGGGATTTCCTGTGAGGAATTGGAAATTGTTCATCAAGTAGAGGGAATGTAAGTCTGCAATGCTGTCTAGATCAATGGTCCAAAACTTTTAATTATAATGTCAATTTAAAAATCCAAATATATAAATCTGATGCAAGTAAGTCTGCTTCATAGTAAGCAGTATCAGTGTCATAGGAAAAGGAGAACATGAGTGACAAAGAAGAGTAAGATATTAGTAGTCCAGGATTGTGAAAATAATCTCAAATGTTTTCTTTTTGAAAGATGCGAAAATAGAAAATGACGGGATTTGATTGGAAGAATTACAAGAGTTGCGAATCGCTGCAACATGATTTGGCCTAGTGGAAACATGTGATAGAATGTGAGAAGTCTTTTCTTGTATGTAACATATTTTTCAAAATGATGGAGGTTTTCTTTCAGAAAGTGGCGGGCTGAAAATATTTATAGCACAACAGAGTGGACGCTGTTCATAGGAGATCCTTCGACGTTATTGAAAGTAAGTTAATTTTAAGGAGTTTTGAATTCAGATTTCTTAGGTTGTATGGGTTTTTTAAACACAATCATTTTGATTGTGTTTTTTTTTCCCGCTGTTACATGATGAATACCTTCAAGTCACTGATTTAAGTGAAATTTGATACATTCTGAGAACAGCAAAAATAAACCATTTAACATGTATAATTAATGTTCTGCTTTTTGTACTTATGATATACATTTAGAAATGTGAGGTAGATATGGAGAAACTGAGTCTTCTGTAAGTGTCAATTTTAATGCTTACAGTGCTGTACTTCTGGGTACTGTTTTTTTTTAAAAAAAGAAATAGGCCTCACCTCAAAGAAAGCTCTTGAAAGCACACATCTTATTTGCATCCTGAAACAATCATTTAAAATGTTAGACACAATTTTATGATGGCTTTACATCTCTTTTGCGCTGCTATTGCATCACTATTGTGAGACATCAGCAATGCAAAAGAAGCATCATGTTTCAAAATAGGCCTCATTTCATCAGCATGAAGATACTGTTTGTTTAAAATAAATATCTTTAGGATTGTGTACGGGTCGTAGAGAAGTAGAGGCTTCTGTAAGTGTCAAAGTTGTTTAAAAACTGTTTCTTCTTGAACCTTTTCTCTTCTTTTTTCTAATTTTTAAATACATGTTTTAATATTTTTGGAAATGTTTGTTCTCTCTTTTACAGATTGAAAGTATGAAAAATTTTCTTTAAAAGTTAACAAGAATTATAAGGTAAATGTTTTCTACTTTTTTAACCCGCATTCCACTGCTGATGATGTCCCTGACTATGTT
Source organism: Lissotriton vulgaris (assembly GCF_964263255.1). Classification (NCBI taxonomy): domain Eukaryota; kingdom Metazoa; phylum Chordata; class Amphibia; order Caudata; family Salamandridae; genus Lissotriton; species Lissotriton vulgaris. The sequence goes on from NC_141687.1 coordinate 1,129,304,915, forward strand.
ATGAATGATGTAATAAGTGGGCATGTTTTACTACAATGGTAGGTCTTCACATCTATTATCTCCTCTGTATTCTTCAACAAGCATAAATTTGATATGCAACCCTGAGTACGGTTCCCCTTAAACAAACTTTTAGAGAGGACACACCTTATCGTCACCCTCAATCAATCATTTAATCTATCACATTTAACATCTATTAGTTCTACTGCTTCATTTCTTTAATCTTTACTTTCCTGTGTTTGCTACTTCTCTCATTCCTTTCTCTATTACTTAATTATTCTACTCCTTCCAGTATTTTTCTCACTCCCTCTCTTCTCATACTTCTTCATTATTATTCACTAATTCTGTCTCTATTAATGTTACTGTTTCTGAATGATCTCCAAAAAATTTTAAAACAAGAACAGTAAGTATAAGGATAGGAAAAGACATTTATGTTACAAGAAAGACAGCTATAGGAAGTAAACAAAAAAAATGTTACTCGCAATCCACTGCTGATGATGTCACTGACCATGTCAAAAATTATGTAATATATGACATGATCAGAAGTGAATTGCGGGTAACAGTATCTTTTCTTTACTCCCTATAGCTGTCTTTTTTGTAACATAACTGTCTGTTTCCTTTCCTTATACTTACTGTTCTTTTTTTAAAAAAATGTTTTTGGTTCGCTCCTGGTTCGCGTACCGGAGTGCGAACTGGGAGCGAACTAAAAGAAATAGAGCTTGGCAGAGTTCAAAGAATTCTACCAATTTTTTTTTATAATGGGGAGGTAGTTCTGAAAAGAACTTTTTTTTTCTTTTTGTTGTTTTAAATTTTTTTTATTAGTTTTCTGAACATTTTTTATATTTTTTTGTTTTTTTCTGAACATTTTGTATTTTTTTTTATTTTTTGGGGGGAGGGGGGAAACAAAAATGATTCATCGAAGAGGGCTCAACAGGAGCAACAACAAAAAAGAAGAATTTATTTTTGGGGGCGTTTTGGACATACATGATTTTTGATTGCTCTTATTATAAGAGTTATGCTACTTTCGCGGTAGCATAATATTTGATTGCACCTCACACAAACTTGTTTCACTTCCCCCATGTCCATTTGAATATTCGGGATCAACTCCCTTGCTTCTGGTCCCGAAACTTCTGGCACGACCGATCTTCTGGCTATTGCTGGGGAATTCTGTTGTTCGTCCCGAAGCTGAGCAGCACTATAATTATTTGGGTGCCACCTACTCATGTGCCTGTGCATTGTAAAATTCCCATAACTATATTTTTTGTCCGTCCCCCTTGAAAGGCGATCATCACAGATACGGCAAAAGACATATCTGGCGTTCACTTTCTTTTGCCCTGGTGGAAATTTAAAAAATTGCCAGATGAAATTTTCCTTCCTGTTGTACCTCCTGGGCTCCTCTGGCAAATATTCAGGCTCTTCCTCCTCTTCCTGATCTTCCTCTTCTTGAAAGATTGGTTGACTAGGTGGTCCTTTCTTTCCATGAGGAGGTGGAGGTGGTGGTGGGGGAACACTACCAGAAGCAACAACTGAAGCCATTTCTCTAGAATGTAAAAAGGTCTTTCTCTCACCAAGATGAAAGTCAGAGTGAGGAAAGAAGGAGGGGTTTTCATCATTTGGGAAAAGCCAAAGTTCTAAACCAATGAAAAGTGTTAATTTTAGATCATATGACCTAGTATTACATCATTAGGAAACCAAAAGTGAAATGAACCAATGAAAAGTGTTATTACCGAGTCACATGACCTGCTGTGTTTACGTTTCGCGCTTTGCGCCGCTTTCCGGTCCGCTTCCGGGTCCGCTAACTTGGCGCGTCCGATGACGTATTACGCGACAACGCAAAACGTCATTCTAACGTAACAGTTACGCTAAAAGAACGTTTACCGGTTCGCGGACTGGGAGCTGAACAAAAAAATATTTTTTAAAAAAATGTATTAAAAACATGTAAAATATATTTTAAGATTTAAAAAAGAATACATTTTACAGCTACAGATATTAGCTTTCAAAAAACCATTGAAATTCAATGAAAAAACCATAGGTTATAGAGAATATATAGTTAGGAATTAGCATTTACAAAACCTTAAAAATTCACTGAAAAAACCATAGGTTATAAACCATATATAGTTAGGGAATAGCATTTTCAAAACCTTATTTTACTCGCATAAAACCATTGAAATTCCATATATAGTTAGATGCGCTAACTATATATCGCGCACCCGCAATCCACTGCTGATGATGTCACATATTACATCATTCATGACATGGTCAGTGACATCACTGATGACATCACTGATGACAACTCAAATGACATCACTGACAACATCACAGATGACATCATTCATGTGTTAATACGATGAACCTCTACAGACTCTGATATAACCTTAGATACACTCAGTGAAAACAGACACTCACAGATTGTCACTCATCCATGGAGTTACTCATACACCTAGACAGTCATGCTAAGAATCAATCACACCTCCAATTCCTCAACTATACAGTTATACACACCTTACTTATTGAAACATATTCTAACACATATTTACTCTCTTATACAATCACTGATACAAGTTTTCAATGATCCATGCAGCCACTCACACATTCACTGGCTCTTAAACACAGTAATTTATATATATCAACTCTCGCATGTACTGTGTTTTACATATGTACTTACTTTGACATGTAGCATTGAGATATCCAATCACTCACCAATACACTCATGCACACAGTCAACCACCCATACAGCTGTTTCCACATGCAGTTTTGAACCCATACATCTAGTGAATCAGCTGTTCACACATCTATGCACAGAGTCACACACCTCCTAGCCACTCACACACATACTCAGTCTCCCATACAAATACTTGGGCAACCAATCAATAATCCATATAGTTACTCATATAGCTACTGATCAACACATGCAGCAGTTTACAGAACAACAGACATAATGATGCACAAATTAGGACAGTTTAGTCACTAACCCATGCTCTCGGTGAGACACATTTAATCACTCTCTCATACAGTCAGTCATGCACCTACTAAATCCTTCATCCAGACACTTATACATCCACTCATTCTTCAATATGTAAGACATATTTAAACTCTACAGAAACGTACATTCACTGGATGATGTCATCAGTGATGTCATCAGTGATGTCACTGACCATGTCATGAATGATGTAATATGTGACATCATCAGCAGTGGATTGCGGGTGCGCGATATATAGTTAGCGCATCTAACTATATATGGAATTTCAATGGTTTTATGCGAGTAAAATAAGGTTTTGAAAATGCTATTCCCTAACTATATATGGTTTATAACCTATGGTTTTTTCAGTGAATTTTTAAGGTTTTGTAAATGCTAATTCCTAACTATATATTCTCTATAACCTATGGTTTTTTCATTGAATATATACATATATATATATATATATATATATATATATATATATATATATATATATATATATATATATATATATATATATATATATATATATATATATATATATATATATATATATATAAATATTCACTGAAAAAACCATAGGTTATAGACCATATATAGTTAGGAATTCGCATTTACAAAACCTTATTTTACTCACACAAAACCATTGAAATTCCATATATAGTTAGTTGCACTAACTATATATCCCGCACCCGCAATCCACTGCTGATGATGTCACATATTACATCATTCATGACATGGTCAGTGACATCACTGATGACATCACTGATGACATCTCAAATGACATCACTGATGACATCTCAAATGACATCACTTATGACATCACTGATGACATCTCATTTGACATTACTGATCACATCACTGATGACATCATTCATGTGATAATACGATGAACCTCTTCAGACTCTAACATAACCTTAGATACAATCAGTGTAAACAGACACTCACAGACTGTCACTCATCCATGGAGTTACTCACACACCTAGTCGTCATGCAAAGAATCAATCACACCTCCATTTCCTCAACTATACAGTTATACAAACTTTACTTATTCAAACATATACTAACACATATTTACTCTCTTATACAATCCCTGATACAAGTTCACAATGATCCATACAGCCACTCACACATTCACTGGCTCTTATGCACAGTTATTTATATATGTCAACTCTCACATGTACTGTGTTTTACATATGTACTTACTTTGACATGTAGCACTGAGATATCCATTCACTCACCAATACACTCATGCACACAGTCAACCGCCCATACAGCTGTTTCCACATGCACTTTTGAAACCATACATCTAGTGAATCAACTGCTCACACATCTATGCACAGAGTCATACACCTCCCAGCCACCCACACACACACTCAGTCTCCCATACAAATACTTGGGCAACCAATCAATAACCCATATAGTTACTCATATAGCTACTTATCAACACATGCAACAGTTTACAGAACAACAGACATAATGATGCACAAATTAAGACAGTTTAGTCACTAACCCATGCACTCAGTGAGACACATTTAATCACTCACTCATACAGTCAGTCATGCACCTACTAAATCCTTCATCCAGACACTTATACATCCACTCATTCTTCAATATGTAAGACATATTTTAACTTTACAGAAACATACAGTCACTGGATGTTGTCATCAGTGATGTCATCAGTGATGTCATTTGAGATGTCATCAGTGATGTCATCAGTGATGTCACTGACCATGTCATGAATGATGTAATATGTGACATCATCAGCAGTGGATTGCGGGTGCGCGATATATAGTTAGTGCAACTAACTATATATGGAATTTCAATGGTTTTGTGAGTAAAATAAGGTTTTGTAAATGCGAATTCCTAACTATATATGGTCTATAACCTATGGTTTTTTCAGTGAATTTTCAAGGTTTTGTAAATGCTAATTCCTAACTATATATGGTCTATAACCCATGGTTTTTTCAGTGAATTTTCAAGGTTTTGTAAATGCTAATTCCTAACTATATATGGTCTATAACCTATGGTTTTTTCAGTGAATATATATATATACATACATATATAAACATATATCATCTGTATATCTATATAAATACAAACATAAATGCATGCATACATATACTTATATGCATACAGATGCATGTTATTTACATGAAAGTTGAAAAAACACTAATAAAAGCAAAGCTAAAAAGCCACCTCATTACAAACAGAATGGCTTTAACTTAAACGAGGGCGAGATCTATTGCATTTTAAATGCTTGTTTACTTTGGTTCCATCAAGAAGGCATTCAGATGTGTCACACATTTGCCATAAATTCTGAATGTTAGCACTCTAGTTGCACATTAGATCACCGTAGTAAAGCTACTGCTCACCAGGGACGTCTGCTGCTGGTATTCAAAGTGCATGTTTCAGTCTGCATGTCAGAATTATTTTAATGAAATAGAAGAGGATTTGAGAAGTCACTCAAAATGATCCCTAATTTTTCTTTCTGAAGCACTAATCATACTTTTTATGGCAAAATTAACCCCCTCATGTTGTTCCTTTTTAAATTGAGTGTTTTCAGACTTACCACTTCATTCCAATCAAGATGGCTTCTGGTGTGCCATACTTTTGTCATAAGTAAGACTGTTAGCGCTCTAGTTGTTCTTTAGAACACTCTGGGACATTCTGTCATTGGGCTATACTTGGGGTACATCTGGGTGATATTTGGGCTACATTTAGGCTCTTTTGTCTCTGGTGGCCATCTTGGGAGACTGTATGTCAGAATTTTTTAATGAAATCGAAGAGGGTTTGAGAAGTCACTCAAAATGTGCCCTAATTTTTCTTTCTGCAGCACTAATCACAATTCATATGGCAAAATATACCCCCTCATTTTGTTCCTTTTTAAATTAAATGTTTTAAGAGTTACCACTTTATTCCAATCAAGATGGCTTCAGGTGTGCCATGCCTTTGTAATAAGTAGGACTGTTAGCGCTCTAGTTGTTCTTTAGAACACTCTGGGACATTCTTTCATTGGGCTATACTTGGGCTACATCTGGGTGATATTTGGGCTACATTTGGGCTCTTTTGTCTCTGGTGGCCATTTTGGGAGACTGCATGTCAGAATTTTTTAATGAAATAGAAGAGGATTTGAAAAGTCACTCAAAATGTGCCCTAATTTTTCTTTCTGCAGCACTAATAATACATTCTATTGCATAATATACCCCCTCAATTTGTTCCTTTTTAAATTAAATGTTTTAAGAGTTACCACTTTATTCCCATCACAATGGCTCCAGGTGTGCTATACCTTTGTAATACGTAGGACTGTTAGCGCTCTAGTTGTTCTGTAGAACACTTTAGGAGGCTGCAGTAGAGCACAAAGGAATCAACTGACAGTCTCTGTCCTTGTTGGATGTACATGTTTTACTGAGAATGTCAGACTTCATTTTCACATGACTGAGAAAGATAATGTGAATTTACAGAAAATATGCTTTCAGTTTAGCTTATAGATCCCCTTCCAAACCACTGTGGGAAAATCATGAGATATTAGTTTTCTTTCAAACAATATTCATGATATCACAGCAGAAGGTTTTTTCACATGGTAAAATCACCTTAGAACCCACCACAATTCCTAAAACGAGTATGGTACCATCAACAAATGATTTATAATGTAACTAAAGTCCTAAAACCCTCTATTAACTACAATGCTTTTTAATGAGGTGCTATCATGTATATTGGTCCCAAGATGGCTGCCAACACTTCTTGGATGAAGTGCTGACAGCCAATCAGATCAGATGTGTGGTTAGGCTCCGCCCAGATATATATCTTTTTTTGAACCTAAATTACTCAAAATCCACTGGAGCACATATATTGAGACCTAGCAAAGGCACATCGGGCTAACAGATCTGCTCATCAACCTGCACACAGAAACTTGGGTACAGATAAAAATAGGGGATGGATCCGCCTTGTCAAGACCCATACATACTAATAATGGCCTAAAGCAAGGCTGCGTCCTGGCCCCCACGCTCTTTAACCTATTCCTAGGCGACCTTGTCCCAATACTAAATGACTGCAATTCCCACGCCCCTAAACTAGGAGGGCTCCAGCTACCTTGTCTACTATACGCAGACGATATCATCTTAATAAGCCACACTAAGGTAGGACTTCAACATCTCTTAGACGCAACACAAAGGTACTCAAGTAAGAACGATCTTACAATAAATCTGGGGAGAACTCAAACAATGATCATCAGCAGGAAAAAAAGGAAACCAACATCATGGCATTGGAACACGACAAAAATCGAAGAAACTCCAACATACAAATATCTAGGAGTGAAGATCGACAACGGTGGGCAGTTCTCGGCTCAGAGAACAAGCATACGAGGGAAAGGTCTTTCGTTAGCGATTTCGTTGAAGGCACGAAATCATAAACTCTCCGGCCCATCCCTGTTACCCCTGATGCAAGTAATTCGTGCCAAACTTCTTCCAACAATTACTTATGGGAGTGAGGCACTCAGAGGAAGGGATGCTAAGATCCTTGACAACACTATAACAACAGCTTACAGAATTATTTTCAGTCTACCCAAGCAAACCTCACCCGCTCAAATCAGGCTCGAATTTGGCATCGACCAACAGCTCCTGGCAAGGCATGGAGCCTACGTGATAGCCTGGGACAAAGTGAGGAAATCAAAACAAGGAACCCTGAATGAACACCTGCGGAAGGAGTTAGAACAGCATCCTTCCTCAGCAGCAGCTAAGTACCTCACTGGTAGTCTGACGAATACAGGTCTAGAACAGCTCTGGAACACTCCAACAAGTCATACAAATTTAAAAAAACTGGTAAAAAAATCAATCAAATTACAATCATGGTTACAAGACAAGGAAACCCTCTCGAAGAGAACACATGGCTGGTTGACTCTGAACTCGTACAAAACTAAAGCACAACAGCGCTATCTGGCCGAGGGGTATTCCAAGAGTGTCAAGATGTGCTTTCTAAGGCACAGGTTGGGCCTGCTACCTTGTACTCAAAATCTCCCACGCTGGCTCAAAATCAAAACTGACCCCCTCTGTCAGCTATGCGGTTTGGCAGAAGAGGACATGCTGCATTTGATATGCTCTTGTGAAAAACTACGGGACGAACGAAAACGCTGGCTAAAACACCACTTCAATCGGCAAGGGATCCGCACTAGACGGGCGGTGGTCCTTGCATGTTTTCATCCTAATGACCCTGGCTTGAACTGCAGCTTTGTAAAATTCCTGAAGGCAGTTGAAAAAAAGATGCCAAAAAACTCAATCCATAACTGCCTTAATTCAACCGACTTGACATCACTTCGCTGACGGTTTCACTGACTTTATGAGCTCATGCGGCCACTGAGCAACAATTTACAAACATTAAGTCCAAATACAAGCACATCGGTCATAAGGAAATGTGAACATTTTAAATTTTAAATTTTGAGTCTTTTAAAGCTGTAGTTTTATCCATTCTGTTCTTAACTCATTTTTATATTGCAATGGTTTTAAGTAACTATGCTAAATAAAGATTACTTTACTTACTTACATCGGGCTAACAGTCCCTACAATTTTGCCAAGTTTCGTGCAAATCCATTCAGCCGTTCGAGCTAAAAGTGAGGCCAACCGCCCTATGGAAATTAACATGGGAAAAACGCGTTTTGGGACCCCCCTTTTTTCTCGGCCCCCACTTTGATGAAACCCCCCCAAATTGTCAGGGGCTGCTCAGAAACAAAATGTTCAATTTTCCTGAAAATTTCAGCCAATTCCGTCCACCAACGCCAAAGTTATTAGACATAGAATTTTCAAAAATACCATAGAAAAAATCCTAACTATATATACCTACTGGCGACCGCCAGTAGGTAATATATATATATATATATATATATATATATATATATATATATATATATATATATATATATATATATATATATATTACCTACTGGCGGTCGCCAGTAGGTATATATAGTTAGGATTTTTTCCCTATGGGATTTTTGAAAATTCTATGCCTAATAACTTTGGCGTTTGTGGACGGAATTGGCTGAAATTTTCAGGAAAATGGCACATTTTGTTTCTGAGCAGCTCCTGGAAATTTGGGGGGGGGTCGTCAAGGGGGGGCCGAGAAAAAAGGGGGGTCCCAAAACGCGTTTTTCCCATGTTAATTTCCATAGGGCGGTTGGACTCACTTTTAGCCCGAACGGCTGAATGGATTTTCACGAAACTTGGCAAAATTGTAGGGACTGTTAGCCCGATGTGCCTTTGCTAGGTCTCAATATATGTGCTTCAGTGGATTTTGAGAAATTAACGTTTAAATCAAGATATATATCTGTAACAGCGCTCCGGGCAGCGATCCGGTTAGCGAACTTTTCGCTTATCAGAACTTTGCGATGCGAAGCTGATTGGCCCTCCGGTGTCTGTCAACATTCTAAACAGTCCGGAGCGGCCGCCATCTTGTCTCTCGGTAGGATCGAGAGACAAGAGGAGGCCAAAACAAAGGGGGAAATTACCATAAGGGGGCATAGTAGATCCTCGTTGACCCCCTAGGTTTTATGTGGAGGTTTTAAAAGGGCCTAGGAGGGTCCAAAAAAAAAAAATTTTTTTTTTTTTGCGTGGTAAGCGCCAAGTTCGCGAACCGGAAAGCGTTCTGGGCAGCGTACTTTAAGGATAAAAGAATGATAGACTTTTCTAATACTGTATGTTAATTATTTGTTGTTTTTGTTCGTTTTTTTTTATTTATTTTGATTTAAAAAAAATGTATTTATTATTTTCATAGTTCATTAAAACTTCCAGCATTATATCATCTGGTATCTCGTCAAACATGGATGTTTCTGTCTCTTGTAAGCTTTGAATAAATTGTTCATCAAAAGATTCATCCATAAAATCTTCATTCACATTTTCTTCAGTTAAAATGTCTTCGGATGTAATGTCGAAGGAAACATTAGTTCTTTCTTGCTCCCCTTCCATTTTTTTGCTGTAAATTGCATAAAAAAATAATTATATTAGAAGAGTTAGGGCACTGTTGGGTTTAAGTTCAGACATGTAGTTCTGTTTTTTTAACAGTGAAGTTAAAGTAAGTAAATTCATAATTATAGCAGAGAAGTGTAAGTCAATCAATAAATGTAACAGAGGAGGTTATCTGTATCTATAACTATAGCAGGGGGACAGTAAATAATTATCAATAAACGTTTTTACAAATTAATTTAAAGTGCCACTTACAAATTATCAAATAACTTTACAGGGAGGTGAAAAGGCTCTTGAAATGTAGTTCAGTAAGTAGCAGTGAAAATGGCTGTGTTTCCTTCTCTTCCTTTGTATATATTCAGGTATATAACCAATCAAATGTCAGGTAATAAAAATTGTAAATGAAAGTAAAGTTTTCATTGGTTGTCAATTCCAATATTTTAGATGTGTTTTGTGAAGTAATTTACCTCAGGGTATTTAGATAGGTCTACAGGCTAAATGGCTAAATGAAATTTCAATCAAATTTGTGAGAATGAAAGTGATTGTTATGTAGTATGAGCTAATCTATATTTGGTGAGAGTGTCTCTAGTCGTTTTTCTGCTAATTACTTTCCCACCTTTTTTTAGGACCGCTTTCTGGAAAGCGGCCCGGTTAGCGAACCTTAAGCGTCACGGGAGTCCACCATTTTGTGTTTCGGTCGCATTAAGATACAAGATGGAGGGCAAATAATGTTCAGAATGTGTAGAAGGGGGCACGGTAGACTTATCTTGACCCCCTAGGTTTTCTGAGGGTGGCTGAGGAGGCTTAAATGTGCGGAAAAAAAACATTTTTTTTAAAAATTCCGCGAGGTTAGCTTTCGGTTAGCGAACCGGGGAGCGTATTTTGTGGAAAATTAGTGAAAAAAGTTAGAAAAAAATAATAATTGTGAGTGATTAGATGAAGGGTAGCTCTGAGAAGAGCTTTTGGGTTTATGGTACATTTAGGTACTTATAAGTAGGTACCAATGCACATTCTTAAATTCAGAATGAAAATTCTGTTGCCCTCATCTGAGAAGTGAACTCCATCTCCTCTGTAGATATCTTGCATGTAGTAACGCAAGTTATTGTTGTACAGGGAGCCCATTCCATGGTCTCTCATGAAAGCTGAAACAGGTTTGTTTACATGCTTCCTCGACTTCTCAATTTGTGGACAAAATTGGTTGGACCACCTCCATTTCTGTCTTTGGCATATATTGGAATATACCAAGGCAGTTTGAGGAAAAAGTGCCATTAATTGCTCAAAGGTGTCCTTTAAAAGCATTTCCAGACCTACCCCTGTCAAAGTGCCCAAATCATTACCTCCACAGTGCACTATTAACAGGTCAGGTTTTGGCAAATGCATAAAGGTTTTCACCAATGGTATCAATTGGTGACATTTTAATCCTCTTTGGCCCAACCACTTAATTTCCAAATCTTGTAAATTGAGGTTGGGTAAATTTCTGCTCTCAGCATACCTTTGAGCCCAGTGGATGTAACTATGTCCAACAATCCAGACGTTAAACATGGTGGGAGAAGGTTGTGCTGCAGTCAGATGAAGTGTGGTAATGAAAGGGCAGTTGAAACAGTAGGAGTTTGTAAAGAAAAAAAACTGTGGAGTTCCAATGCTAATGATTCATTAGCAGTGATTGGTGTATTTCCATTTCTGAAAACAGAAAGTTAGGGTGCATGGATGTGTTCTTTGAAAGATGTAATTTGAATGGTCAAGGAAGAAACTTTTAATGAAAGATTGCACTGGATACGCAGGTGCACTGAGAGTTCAGAGTTCAATTGAAACATTGTTGTGTGAATTTGCAAACATGAGAGGTCTTCCAGGAGGTCGTTGCTATGGAAAAAAGGCAGAGAGGGCAGAGGGGGGAAGGGTTTTGATTTGAAAAAAGTGAGGGAAGAGTTATGATTGGCTAATATGAGAGATATGTGAAATGAATATCTGTATTTCTGTGCTTTCAATAGCTGCAGACTCTGGAGTGCATCCTTTTTCTTCTGCTGAAGACAATTTGGTGTATTTCTGAGACTGTTTTCAAAACTCAAAAAGTATTTGCTAAGGTGAGAAAAGATTTATTTAATTTAGATAGAGAATAGTATGATTTAAGGAGAAAATGATGAAGAAAGCTGTGTTTTTAAACTGTGGCTTTGTCTGTAGTGATATAGAAATAGATTTTGTTACTTTGAGAAATTGTAATTGCATATTCGGTGTAGCATTCTGGAATGCAGTTATACAAGTTATTGTTGTATATGAAGCCCATTCCATGGTCTCTTATGTAAGCTGAAACAGATATGTTGTTTATAAAAATAATTTTTGAAATCAATTACATTTCTGCATATGTACTGCTAGAGCTTCATAGGTTGTTTTGGGTCATATTTATAAGGCATTTGAGTGTCTTTGATGTTATTTTTCCTTTTAAAATGGAAAGCATTCCTCATGGGGCAAGTGTCTTGTAAATACGCTCCCACCTGCGCTTGGCAAATTTAGATTTTGATTATGGGAGTTACATAGCCATGTTAATAATGTCAAAAAAATGGTGCTAGGGCATTCCAGAAAACGCTTTCATGTGTCTCAAGGACATTTTCAGTCATTTCCTCTTGAATGCAGGTATACAATTGATTTATATGCTGTGTTTAAAAACGATTCTTTTCTATGATGTTATTTTTTCCTTTTTAAATGGAAAGCGTTCCTCATGGGGCCCTGAGCAGTTCTTAGCCATGTTATTTAATGGGAAGTGGATAACATGGCTAAGAGCATTTGCTGGATAATGCATGAATATCGCTGACTTTTCAGCGATATTCATGCATTGCGGCCGTTTTTTTCCGCATTTGCGAGCAGTTCTTCGCCATGTTATCCAATGGGAGGTGGATAACATGGCTAAGAGCATTTGCTGGATAATGCATGAATATCGTTCACTTTTCAGCGATATTTATGCATTGCGGCCGTTTTTTTTCGCATTTACGATAAACCTTGCTAAGGAGAAAATGATGAAGAAAGCTGTGTTTTTAAACTGTGGCTTTGTCTGTAGTGATATAGAAATAGATTTTGTTACTTTGAGAAATTGTAATTGCATATTCGGTGTAGCATTCTGGCATGCAGTAACACAAGTTATTGTTGTATATGAAGCCCATTCCATGGTCTCTTATGTAAGCTGAAACAGATATGTTGTTTTTAAAAACCATTTTTGAAATCAATTACATTTCTGGATATGTACTGCTAGAGCTTCATAGGTTGTTTTGGGTCAAATTTATAAGGCATTTGAGTGTAATTGATGTTATTTTTTTCCTTTTTAAATGGAAAGCATTCCTCATGGTGACGTAAATAATTAATTTACTCTCTTAATTTCTATGCAGGTAAGTACTTAATCAATAGCAACTCAATCGGAATGAAAAAAGACAGAGTCCGTGGTGTTAGAGTTTCTAAGGGTTTTATTCCTCATAAAGGAATGGTCTAGACCAGGATATCATGTTCTGACCACCACAGGGGTGTCAGAAGGGATAGAGCGCTCGTTTATTAACAATACATAGCTTATATACTTGATTTATACCATAAGAAGTAATGTAAGAGGCGTAACAGCTGAGAGAAGACAAGATAACAGTATACACGTGTTACTAGTACGTAATCAAGAGGCGTAAACTAGGCGTGAATCAGAGGTGTGTGCTAGAAACGTCACTGATAGGTGACGCAAGTGGGTGGCACCAAGGGGTGGTGCTAACAGAATTGTTGCAGTGTCAGCAGAAATCGGAAGCTTGGATGCGCGCGCAGCTGCATGACGTGTGATTGACGGGGTGCAGGGGACTTGACATTTACACTGACGGAAAGAGACAGAAGTCTGGCATGTCAGATCAACTTGTACTTTTATCGTATCTGATATCTGATGTTTAGGAACCATACTATCTGGGCGGAAAGGTCTCTGGGGCAGAAGCTATTCTATGCTAACTGTGGATGCGTGTATAAGCGCCTAAGTGTCTACATGAGAAGCGTGGGGGCACGGGGCCTTCCATGGAAGCATGGTAACAGAGGCTATGAATTTACTTGCATTGAGACAGGTCGGCCCTTTGGCTCTGCAGCTGGAGAGGATGTTTACTGGAGCTAGTAGGCAGGAATGCATTCTCGAGGAGCGGAACAGATAACTCGAAGGTTATAGTCAGTCTTGGCAGAAAGCAGGCTGAGCTGAGCGCGAGGGGCCGCGCTGAAAGTAAGTCAGAGTTCACGGGTACAGAGGTAGCCTGGGCAGAGGCTGTCAGAGTCAGGAAGCCAAAAGAGGCTCTATGGCAGAAATCAGGGCCTACTCTGCCAGAGCAGGGAAACATGTAAAGTGTACTACAAAAAGACGGTGGCATAGCATACTTAGGAACGGACTATATAATCCATTCAGGGTGGATCTGAAAGAGGACATGTTAACGGTGGACGCAAATGTATTTGCGTCTTCATAGCTGGCACAGGAGGGAAGTTACATGCACTTTAAGCTGGTACATGGAGTCGGTGGGGTACGCGCTAGGGAACATAACATGACCAAAAATTTAATTTTCCTCATTCCCTCCTTGTTCCCTACGGACCCTTCATGAAATATCGATCCTCATGAATCGATCAGTTTGTTCTTGTAGCATCATTTGTTCTTCTTTCTTTCGTTTACGTTTTGAGAGAAAACTGGAGTGTTCAATACAAGAGGTGGCACACAGTCCACAAATCGCTGGCCCACACTGCAGGCACAGGCAGCAACTGAATACTAGGACTAGGCCAATGCCTAGGAAGGATAGGATCTTCCATCCCCAAGCTGTTAACGTTGTCCAGAACCAACCGGACCAAGTCCAGGTGCCTGGATTCTGATGTATCTGATTTGCAATTTTATGGAGACGGGTGATAGCTTGATATACAGATGGTGCGTTTTGTGGTATGAAAACACAGCAACTTGACCCGATGACCTTACAGGCTCCACCTCTATCTGCCAAGATGACGTCAATAACAAGACGATTCTGAAGGACAACAACCCGCATGGCGGACTGCTCTTCTGTTAAGTTACCTAAGGCGGAGGCAGTTTCATTCACTACTGCTTCAAGTGTTCTAGTTAATCTGCGTATTAATTTACTATTCTGAACAGGGCCTAAAAAGAAAAAGAATCCTTTATTAAAGTCGGTGTACTGTTCCCATGCCGTTTCTGTGTAGTCGACAAGTGGGATGTCTCTTCTGGATCTATTCTTTACTAGATTGGTATTTCTATGGTAATCAGGAGGAGCTAGAAAAACAGGTGGCAGAAGGAATGCAATGTAACAGGTACCATCCCAATCTGGAGGTAGACGTATGTATGCGGTATGACCACAAACAAAGTAAGAGTGACTAATAGCTTTAAAAGACGATTTTCCATGATCACTGAATTCGACCATAGTAGTACATTTACTATGACCTAAGTGTACTGAACCTTTCTTCTTGATACATAATTCACCAGTAACTGGCAATACTGACATAATTGGTAGAACTGGTGCAGCTTCGGACTCGACAGTAAGAATCATAAGGCTAATTGTATAATTACCTAATCCATACACTTCATTTTCTAGATCAGTTCCTATTCTGGTGGGGAGTCCCTCCTTATCTGGGTAACAGACGTCTAGCAGGACCAAGTTCAGATTTCCCCAAACCCAACCCCCATCGAAAACAGCAATATCAGGATCTAAGGAATTAATTATTTTAAACCATGCTCCACAGGAGCCATTGTGAGTGAACGGATACGGAAAGAGGGGCAGGGCTCCCTTGTAATTCTGGTAGGGAGGGAGTCGGCCACATATCCAGCAATTTGTAGCATTGTTAGTTTGATGAGAATGATGTAGCATACTAACGAATGTATTGTTGCGCAGCGCAAGTCTGTAGGAAAGCTCGTGCGGAGGTAACTCACTAAAAGTGTGTTCAGCAGAAACATTGTAAGCAGAATGTTCACGCTTGAAAATAGGATAATAGATAGGCAAAACGATACTGACAACAATAATTAAAATACTCAGAATAAACATGATTAATAGTGTCACTATACAGTGACTACGAAGTGATTTGCAGTATGTACGTTTCTTTGCTTCTCTCTCTCTCTCTCTATCTCGATCTAGGGGATACATGTCAGAAACTATTTAACCGATTCACCTAGGGGAGGACTTAAACAATTAAACTGTCTGACTTGCTAGATCGTAATTTCATGCGATATTGTTCTTGAGGAGTCTTTTCTCGTTCAGATTCTGTAAAGTCTTTTTGTTCGACACAGTCTTCGGTGGGGTGGACGAGTCTCGGTCAGGTTTCAGTCCAGAGAATTTTTTTATATGACTCGTGTGGACCCACCCCTTTCTTCCTTCTATTTTCACTGCCGTCCTTGTTGTTAGAAGAACGGTCTTCGGGGACTTCCAGCGGGGCTCCAGCGGACTCTTTCTGTCGAAGTTGCGGACGAACACAAGGTCGCCAGGACGGACGTCGTGTGGCTTTACATCAGTGTTGTCAGGGAAGGCTGCGGCAACCTGTGAACGACATGATTGGAGTGCAGACATCAAGGAGGCAAGGTAATCTGTTAACATGTTACAATCAACATCAGTAATCTTTTTCGGAATGGGCGTCCCCCACATATTCGGTGGTCTGCCAAAGACCACCTCGTACGGGGATAGCCCTGATCTCGAATGGGCGACCATCCTCATGTAGAATAGTGCCACTGGCAGGGCGACTATCCAGTCGACCCCTTTCTCCTGACATATTTTGGCAAGGCGGATCTTTAGTGTCTGGTTATGCCTTTCTACAAGGCCTGCTGCTTCGGGATGTCGGACACAATGGAACTTCCACTGGTATCCCAGTAGTAAGGAAACTTCTTTCATTAATGCAGATGAGAATGGCTGACCGTTATCTGAGTACACGACACGAGGCAACCCGTATCGTGGGAAAAATTCACGAACCAGCTGCTTGGCAGTGGTCGGAGCAGTGTAATCTGGGACTGGGTATGCTTCGGTCCAGCGGGACAGAGCACAGACAATTACGAGAACATATTTAAATCCTCGACAACGGTCCATCTGGATATAATCCATCTGGAGGACTTCAAAAGGGTGATCGGGAGGATGAAATCCACCTTGCTCTACAGGGACGCTTTTTCCTGGATTGAACTGACAACAGATCATGCAAGTACGCACTTTCTGTTTTGCTGCTGCTCGTAAGTGTTTATTGTTCCAGAGATTTTGTAAACTGTCTAACATCGCTTTCTCTCCTAGATGTGCAGGACTATGTGCTGTATTTATCATAACTTGAACCATAGAGTCAGGGAGAAACCATGTAGATTTTCCCTTCGTCATCCAACCTTGATCTGTCTGGATCCCTCCTAGTTCGATCCATTTCTTTATTTCTTCTGGAGTAGCATGTGTCTGAATGTCGATAACATCTAGTGTGGGATCCCTGACTGTCATACATTTTGTCGGATCTGTTGTCATTGTCGTATCAGTTATCTGAGTGTGGGTCAGTGCTGTATGTTTTGCTGTCTGGTCTGCCAGGTCGTTACCCTGGGAAACAGAATCTGTGACTTTAGTATGTGCTTTACACTTCATGACGGATATGGCTGAAGGCAGATGTATTGCTTCTAACAGTGCTTGAATGAGAGGACCGTGTTGGATCTTGGCACCATGAGAGGTCAGAAAACCTCGTTCTTGCCACAGCATGCCGAAGTCGTGTACGACTCCGAACGCATAACGGGAATCAGTGTATATGTTGACATTTCTGTTCTTGGCTAGAATACAGGCTCGGGTCAGAGCGATGAGCTCTGCCGCTTGAGCAGACAGTGTATCAATACGATGTGTTTCTTTAACTTCAGTTTCAGTGGTCACGGCATACGCGGCCACTAACTCTCCTGTACTTGTTCTCATGCATGAACCGTCCACATAAAGTGTCAGGTCTGGATTTGTCAACGGAACATCTGTTAAATCTCGTCGGGGCTTTGTTACTGCATTAATGATCTCTATGCAATCATGCGGAACTGGATCTGTCATATCCATAGGTAACAGTGTTGCTGGGTTCAGGATACTGCAACGTCTGATTTCTATGTGTGGCTGGAATAATGTCAATTCGTAACCTGTCAGTCGTGCTATAGTCAAGTGTTGAGTTTGGGTTCTGTTTAAAAGAACCTCTACAGAATGTGGGACTTGTACTGTTAACTGATGACCTAGAACAATTGAATCGCTCTGTCTGATTGCTAACGCTGTTGCTGCTACTGACTTTAAGCACGCAGGGAGTGCCTGGGCTACTGAATCCAATGTACTTGAAAAATAAGCACAAGGCTTATATGAACCTGCTTGGTCTTGAGTGAGGACAGACAACGCTGTACCATCACGTTCTGTAACAAAAAGTGTAAACGGTTTGTTGTAACATGGTGTCGCTAAAACTGGTGCTTGGCATAATGCTTTCTTTAATTCCTCAAAGGCTTGTGTATGTTCCTGAGTCCAAGGGAGGGCAGGCGAAGTTGCTGCCTCCTGCGTCGTTAACTGGATGAGTGGTTTAGCTAGAAATGCATATTGAGGAATCCATTGTCTGCAGTACGAGGTGAGGCCTATAAAGGCCCGTACTTCCTTTTGTGTCTGGGGTCGTGGCATATTTACAATTAACTGAATGCGATCGGGAGTGAGCTGTCTCCCCACTTTGGACAGCAAGTGACCCAAGTACACAACTTGCTGAACACAGAATTGTAGCTTCGAAGGAGACACCTTGTGTCCCTTGTCGGCCAGGAAATGTAAAACTGTCAATGATGCTTGTTCACATTCGGGCTCACTTTGTGCGGTGATCAGTAGATCATCGACGTATTGCAGTAAAGCGGTGTTAACTGGCATTTGAACACAATCTAGTTGTCTTTTCAGTGCTTGACTATAGATGCTGGGGCTTTCTGTGAATCCTTGAGGTGCGCGGGAAAATTTGAAACTTCGTCCATTTAAACTGAATCCGAAGAGATATTGGCTCTCCGGATCAATAGGTACACTGAAGAAAGCGTTCTTGAGGTCAATTACAGTAAAGAACGTTGCTTCTGAATCAATAGCAGTCAATAGGGAAGAGATATCGGGGACCACAGGGTACTGTGGTACGATGCACTTGTTCAGTTCTCGAAGATCAATCACCAGCCGATATACTGGCGGTGCATTGGGGTCTGTACGTTTAAGAATTGGAATGATGGGTGAATTACAGATATTGGAGTCGGTCTCTACGACCACTCCCTGGGCAATAAGCTCTTCAATGATTTTCAGTAAAGCCACTACAGCATCGGGTGGTAACTTGTATTGTCTGATTCTGGGTAGAACAACTCCTGTCTTGAGTGTAACACGATATGGAGTGATATGCATACAACCTACATCAGCTGGGCCTTTTGCCCATAAATGATCTGGTACATTTTTCAATCTGACATCAAAATCTCTTAAAACATAATGACCCTTGAAATCCCGTAGAAAGAGTCTGACTCCCTCCGGGGAACAGCATATTATAGCTCCTAGAGCCTTCAGTGTTTTAATTCCTAACAGATTTTCTGGGCATGATTTCGTAAGTAACAAGTCTGTAACTCGGGATAATGGACCCACAGCTAATGGTACTGGTTCCGATACTTCATTTACAATAGGCTGTCCTGAAAAACCAAGGGATACATTCTGTGAGCCTGAGAGGGGTGCCCCTGGGACTTCATTGTGACTGATTGTAGTGCGACTTGCCCCTGTATCAATTAAAAACTTTCTGTCTTTTCCCAATACGTGACTGTGTACATAAGGACCTTCTTGATCTACAGGAATTTCAATAAGAGGCAAACCACCTTCCCTCTCTAGGCTGTTTCATGTGTATCGGGGGTAATCTGGATATGCAGATTGGGCATACTGGTACATCTGTTGTGAAACTTGCTGAGTCGCGGCAATGGGCTGTGGCTGCGGTACTGCTACTGTCTGTGCTGTGTGGGATGGAGCATGCATAGGCTGTGTATTCTGTGAAGTCTGTTGCTGGACCTGATCTTGTCTAGGCGGATGCGGTCTTTCTTTAGTTTTACCTGTTGAGATGTTGTGTTTCAGGACTGGGCATTCATGTACATAGTGACCTGGCTGTTTGCAGTAATTACATGTCCCTTTAACGGGAGCTGTATTGTGACTTGTCTGGGCCCCACCTTTTCTCTGGCCGTCGGCTGGGACCGTCTGAGCTACCAACATTTTCATTTTTGTGTCCTTCATACGCTTCTGTTCCTGATCTTGTTCTTCCCTAATTCTGTTCTGATGATATTGTAACATTTGTAACATCTGGGATGGCGTATTTGCCTGCCAAGTACTTTCAACTTTGTACACTCTATTTTTAACTAACGGTAGGGAATTCTCGACTAATTTTGATACGAAAAGATGTGGATATGACTCGCTGCTTGGTTGTAGGCCACTATTTATAATGAAACATTTCTCGAATCTGGAATAGAAGTCACTAGTATCTTCATCTTGTTTCTGTTTACAGGACGAGATTGCGTCCCAATCTTCCTTTCTAGTTGTCAATAATCTTGGCAAAACCTGTACTATTAATCCGGGCAATGCTTTAGTCCTATCCCCAAGGCCTACCCCTGGGATTCGTTTGCTTTCTTCGTCTTCTATTTCTGCCCATGCTATCTTAGACTCTCCCACCTCCCAATCCTTTTCCTTTAATTTCTCGTAAATGCCCGTGGGCAACAGTACTTTTAACATTTTCATAATATCATCATACGTGTAATCCCCCATCAGTAACATGTCTTTAAGCTCTCTGTGAAAACCTGCAGGGTCTTTATCATGACACGGGACTAATTTCTTCATTTCTAATAGTTCTAACTTGGTCAGTGGTGTGTGGACATACACACGCTTCAAAACTTGATCCGCACCCATAACTGGGTGTACTTCTCGTAAGGGGTTCTGACTTTCAATGCCACTCAGGCATTGCATGTGGTACGTTTTTCTTTCTGGAGGCGGGGGGGGAACATATTCAGAACTTATAAAGGTGTTATATTTACGTCGTTGTTCTATAATTATTTGTATTAACTTGGTACTGAAACCTCTCCATCTATCCATGAGTAGTGCTTCTAATGTTTCGTGTAAGGGACCTGGATCAGAATGGTTGTTTCTGAACTTGATGAGGAGGTGCTGAATCATGTATACACCTGCTAATTTCTGCTCGTCTGGGGAAAGGTTCAAGAATGTCTGTGCTAATGTATCGTCATTATATATGTCTGGGTTTTCGGCCCATAACACGGCTGACCGGGCTAGTTCCTGTTCATCCATAGAATTGAGTACATGGTACCCCATTCGGTCTCGAAGCCTTTTATCAGTTTCCTGGAACTGATGTTCAGAAGAATTCGGGTTTGTTAAAGCAGAGAGAAAAACTCTCTTGTTTTCCGGACGGATGCCTTTCCTAAGGTAGTTTCCTTTACCTACATACGCTATAGTATCTGCAGTCCTTCCTTGTTCTGTAAGTTCTTCTTCCTCCTCGGAGGAAGCTTTATCATTCCCTTTCTGATGTGCCGTTATCACTGCCCTTCTAATTTTCTGGTACATACTGGCTATGCAAGCCCCCTTGTCATGTTTTCCTTCGGCTATATTTTGACCCCACTTTGTTAGTCCATCTAATTCACTTTGATCTGTCTCGGGCCTGTCTCGTTCTCTTATTAGACAATTTATGAAAAATCGTAATATCTGTGCTTGAATGTCAACTTTCTGTTTATCCATGGCATCCTTGATACTGTCAGGGTCTTTCCCTGTCTGTATAAACTCGTATATTCTATCGAGACGCTCCTTCATTCCTACATAGCATAGCAAGATATCAGTGGCAGATCTTAATCGCAGTGATGCCAATATCATTAGATCGTTTTTTCCGGGTACTGGATCATATCTGCAAACTGACATGTTTTCCTTTAATGCGTCAAGACGGGTCAAGTGGGGAGACTGGAAAGGATTCTGCGTGTCCCTTAAATTGAATCTGTGTGTTAATGGCGGGGTCTGCGGATCCGCAGTCGCACCTCCTGAGGCGGATGCTTGGGCATTATCTCTCCGCGGAGTCTGTATCTGAACTTGAATTTGTCGTTTAGTAGGATCAGGTAGGACCTGTTTCGGTAGGTCAATCTTGAGTGCGGGAAGTGGCGGAGCTGGCGGAACAGGGGAAGTCTGTCGTGGTACTGGCGGAACATGATCTGGGGGCGTAGTGCCACCTCCATCCCTGTCAGTAGGCAGGGCACGAACAGGCAGATTGGCGTAAGCTGGTGCTACATCCTCTAAATATGAATTTAAGAATATGTCTTTGGTAGTTTTATGCATTACTTTAGTTGGAACTAATGGTAACGGTAAGTTTTTCGGTATGTCTGATGGGGCCTCGGGAGTACCTTCGGCCGCGAGATACATTCCGTTTACAAGATTGTTTCGAGCACGGTCTATTTGTTCTGTCTTTACTCGGATCCCTTCAATAACTAATTCATTTTCTTGGGCTTTTTCTGATTCTTTAAGTCTGTCCTCTCTACGGAGTGCTTTCTCAGCACGCTTATGTGATTCCTTACGCCAAAATTCTATGGCGTCTTTCTGGGATTGTCTAGCTTTCTTTTTCCATAATGCTTCTTCTACCTTCATGATGCACTCGGCATCCCATGTTCCAGTAACAGGCCATCTGTGTCTTTCGTCTAGGTGTTTGGTGTAATCGGCCCATAAATCTAGATATAATATGGCATCTATGCCATGCTTGTGGTACATAAAGTTACCTGGAGTGTCCCTAGGGGGAATAGGAATTTCTTCCTCCAGTATCCCTTTCCTAGTTCCTATCTGCTTTAACTTGTTGAAAAACGGCATTTTGCTTACTTATTACTGAGTGCTCGATCTTTACTATTTAATACGAGTTACAGCTAGTTGATACAAAAAACACAATAATGCACATTAAACAGTCACATTCATACCACGACATTAATCACATAAGAACATTGAAGACATAGATGACTACCCCCCTATACTGGATGTACTGCTCAACAGTACAGATACACTGGTGTAACAGTGCAGAAATTCGGAATACTAGATATACTGCTAAACAGTACAGATACACTGCCTAAAAACAGTGCAGACCGGACTTGCGTACCCAAACCCGTCTAGATACGACCCAGCAATGGTACTCACCGGGAAGCACGGAAACAGAAGGCCTCGGAAAACTCGACTGGACTTGACTCGGTACTTCGGAAAACTTCGGAAAACTTCGGAAAACCTCGGAAAACTTCGGAAAACCTCGGTGGGCCTCTTGACACCTCGGACCTTGCTTCTTTCGGCTAGGCTCTGGTCGGGATCCTCCGCACTCCTCACCGCCTCGTCTGGGCACTGATCGCAGTCTTCGTCACCTCCGTGGGTCAGAGGGAGATGCAGGAAATCCTGCCAGTACGCGTAGGTTCCTTCTAACTGATGGCAGGGGACAGAGCTTGCAATGCGCCAACCGGCGCGTGAGGTGGCGGAGGGGTCCCTATTCGGGCGCCAAAATGACGTAAATAATTAATTTACTCTCTTAATTTCTATGCAGGTAAGTACTTAATCAATAGCAACTCAATCGGAATGAAAAAAGACAGAGTCCGTGGTGTTAGAGTTTCTAAGGGTTTTATTCCTCATAAAGGAATGGTCTAGACCAGGATATCATGTTCTGACCACCACAGGGGTGTCAGAAGGGATAGAGCGCTCGTTTATTAACAATTCATAGCTTATATACTTGATTTATACCATAAGAAGTAATGTAAGAGGCGTAACAGCTGAGAGAAGACAAGATAACAGTATACACGTGTTACTAGTACGTAATCAAGAGGCGTAAACTAGGCGTGAATCAGAGGTGTGTGCTAGAAACGTCACTGATAGGTGACGCAAGTGGGTGGCACCAAGGGGTGGTGCTAACAGAATTGTTGCAGTGTCAGCAGAAATCGGAAGCTTGGATGCGCGCGCAGCTGCATGACGTGTGATTGACGGGGTGCAGGGGACTTGACATTTACACTGACGGAAAGAGACAGAAGTCTGGCATGTCAGATCAACTTGTACTTTTATCGTATCTGATATCTGATGTTTAGGAACCATACTATCTGGGCGGAAAGGTCTCTGGGGCAGAAGCTATTCTATGCTAACTGTGGATGCGTGTATAAGCGCCTAAGTGTCTACATGAGAAGCGTGGGGGCACGGGGCCTTCCATGGAAGCATGGTAACAGAGGCTATGAATTTACTTGCATTGAGACAGGTCGGCCCTTTGGCTCTGCAGCTGGAGAGGATGTTTACTGGAGCTAGTAGGCAGGAATGCATTCTCGAGGAGCGGAACAGATAACTCGAAGGTTATAGTCAGTCTTGGCAGAAAGCAGGCTGAGCTGAGCGCGAGGGGCCGCGCTGAAAGTAAGTCAGAGTTCACGGGTACAGAGGTAGCCTGGGCAGAGGCTGTCAGAGTCAGGAAGCCAAAAGAGGCTCTATGGCAGAAATCAGGGCCTACTCTGCCAGAGCAGGGAAACATGTAAAGTGTACTACAAAAAGACGGTGGCATAGCATACTTAGGAACGGACTATATAATCCATTCAGGGTGGATCTGAAAGAGGACATGTTAACGGTGGACGCAAATGTATTTGCGTCTTCATAGCTGGCACAGGAGGGAAGTTACATGCACTTTAAGCTGGTACATGGAGTCGGTGGGGTACGCGCTAGGGAACATAACATGACCAAAAATTTAATTTTCCTCACTGGGGCAAGTGTCTTGTAAATACGTTCCCACCTGCGCTTGGCAAATTTAGATTTTGATTATGGGAGTTACATAGCCATGTTAATAATGTCCAAAAAATGGTGCTAGGGCATTCCAGAAAACGCTTTCATGTGTCTCAAGGATATTTTCAGTCATTTCCTCTTGAATGCAGGTATACAATTGATTTATATGTTGTGTTTAAAAACGATTCTTTTCTATAATGTTATTTTTTCCTTTTTAAATGGAAAGCGTTCCTCATGGGGCCATGAGCAGGTCTTAGCCATGTTACCCAATGGGAGGTGGATAACATGGCTAAAAGCATATGCTGGATAATGCATGAATATCGCTGACTTTTCAGCAATATTGATGCATTGCGGCCGCTTCTTATCGCATTTGCGAGCAGTTCTTAGCCATGTTATCCAATGAGAGGTGGATAACATGGCTAAGAGCATTTGCTGGATAATGCATGAATATTGCTGACTTTTCAGCGATATTCATGCATTGCGGCCGTTTTTTATCGCATTTGCGATAAACCTTGCTAATAGCAAGGTTTATCTGCGATAAAAATCGCCGATGTGCGGTGATAATTTTTGTCTCTAAAGAAGTTATCGCTAGTGGTTGGTAATATACCCCCGCGTTTTTGGTTGCAGGAATCGGGAGGCGGGAGAGTAGCACTGAAATCAGTAGTCTGACGCCTGAATCGGGAGGGTTGGTATGTGTGGATTCTCTACAGCTGGGGCTAGGTGATAGCCTGGGACCGGCCTGGCATCTAAAATGGCTACCGTGCACGACAAAATTGTGGCATTGTAAAAAAGACAAGATGGCGCAGACAATGTTTATCAATAAGGATTCATTTATAACGAAATATTTTATCGCACTGACAAATTGGTTGTCAACACTTCCTGATTTCCTTCGAATCGAACGTTAACAGACGTGACGCAGCAAAGAAAAAAAAAAAGCTCACGCACAGCCGCTGGAACACATGTATCAACATATATGAGCCTTCTCAGCCACCCTCAGAAAATATAAGGGATTAGGATACGTCTCCCGCACCCCCTTATACTTAGTAATTTAATTAAAACGAAGCACAAAATGGTCTCCCGCACCCCCTTATACCTATTCCCGTTTCGCCAGCAGTTTGCGGCCCAGTTCGGTGTTCAGAAAGCGCTTCTACCGTGAAAAATATATTTTTTTTATTTTCCCCACGGGACCCTTTAAAAACCCCAACAACATTCCTAGGGGGTCAAGAGGGGTATACCTTGCCCCCTTTCATTAAATTCCCCCTTCGTTTTTCACCTCTTCTTCTCTCTCGATCCTACTGAGAGATAAGATGGCGGCCGCTCCGGTCTGTTTAGAATGTTGACAGACACCGGGGAGGCAATCAGCTTCGCATCGCAAAGTTCCGTTTCGCAGGTGGGAGCGTATTTATAAGAAACTTGCACCATGAAGAACGCTTTCCATTTAAAAAGGAAAAATAACATTATAGACACTCATATGCCTTATAAATATGACCCAAAGCAACCTATAAAGCTCTAGCAGTACATATCCAGAAATGTAATTGATTTCAAAAAATCGTTTTTAAACACAGCACATAAATCAATTGTATACCTGCATTCAAGAGGAAATGACTGAAAATGTCCTTGTGATGCAATGCTGGTGCAAAAGATTTTCTATGTTAAATAATAAGTAGGGCGTTAAGTTTTTGATGACTGTTATTCATTTACTGTTTGGTAATAGTGGTTAATAACATTTTTTATTATATTTTTCCACAGATTCAACTGCAGATCTTTTTTAAATATGAAAAATGCCTACGAAAAATAGAATTAGAAAGGCTAGAAAACGTCAAAGACAGCAGGATGATGTTTTATTGCAGCAGTCCTCTTCCCCAAATACTTATCAAAACACCAAGAAAGCTCCGGGTAAGAGCACAAAATCATTCTTAAAAAATATTTTTAGTAAAAAAAGTATTTTTCGCCAAAATGTTTCAGTTCAGAAAAAGAAGAGTAATTTAAATGGAAAGGAAAGACCCATCAAAAATGTTATTGGTAGAGGAAGAGATAACTCTGTGCATGATAGTAGAAGGAAACAACAGTTTAGGGACATTCGAAAACGAATGTTCCGTAACAGGATAATAGTTAATTTTTTAAGAAATATTAAAAAAGGCCAACAGAAAGCGGCATTTTATAAGAAGAAGAAAAATGTAGAGAAAATTATTGATCATGCTTTTGAAATTAAGCGAAAGTTGTTTATTTTGGTAATCAATAGAATTAGGAAACTAAGCAAGGTAATTTCTGATTTCAAAACAAACAGTAGATGGAAGAGAGTAGTAAATCGTAGTAACTTTTGTGAAGTTTTTTCCGGAGAATGGATGCATAGTTCAAGTTCTGAGGCATTTTTTAATGAGGAGAGTTATTTTCAGGATAATGATTTGATGTTTGCAGTTGACACCAGTGGTCGAGCTTATGAAGTGAAGGATGGTTGTCCAGTTGAAAAAGAAAAACTTGTGACAACAGAGACAGAAGAGGTGCTAAGTGATGAGGTTTTAGGAAGACGTCCTAAGGGTCCTGTGTACATTTGGAAGTGTAGTTCTATTTGCAGTGTGCGACAGGTTTCCATCAATTTGCTTTGTGATTTTATACGGACATTTAATAAGAAAAGTTTGAAGCAGAAAATGAAGTTGTTGCAAAATTTAGATCCTTGCAGAGTGAGACAAATGACAGGTTTGCGTGGTCATTCACTGGCTTGTCTTTCCAGGAGAGTATGCCAGAGTGTTTTTCATCATTTCAGGATGCTAGCAGTGCATCATAATAAAGTGAGAAAATTAGTGAGAATGTTGTATTATGCTAAGAGTCCAGCAATTATGCTTAAACAATTATGTGCTGCTCTTTTGCATGGTTCTGAAATAGATGTGAAGAATATTTGTGAAGAAATTGAGTTTTGTTACTTTAGTAGTAAAGATGAGAATGTTCAAATTGACCCTGAAGTAGAGGGTAATGTTGAAGATAATGTACAGGTTTCCAGTACAGATAATTTTCAGAAGGAAATTGCCACTTTTCAGATGAAATCAAGTGAGAGGCCTAATTTCACTTGTGTATGTTGTCGACGCACTTATTATAAGAATCAGACTAAGGTAGTGGATTTATATGCAAAAAGTGAAAGGGAAAATAATAGTGAATGGAAGGATTTTGCCACACACTTGATGGTAGAAAATTATTTTGATTTAGGATCGGATCAACGTGTGTGTACTTATTGTTGTAATAAATTAAACCAAAACCAGATGCCTGCTAGGGCAGTTCATAATAATCTGGAATTGGTTGAGATTCCTTCTGAATTGAAGGATTTAAATACTTATGAATGTATTTTGATTCAAAGTATCCATCCCTTTCAGGCTATTGTAAGAATGGAGCCAAAGACAGGGAAGTTGCCTCCAGCAGATTTACAGAGAGGATTAAAGGGAAGAGTTGTTTATTTGCCTCTAGATTTGAACAAAAACATTAACACAATTGGAATAGAAAAAGTGGAAGAGGAACCTCTGGTTATCTTAGTTAATGGGGTTCCGACAAAGAATAAGAAAATATGGCAAGATTTAGTGGATGTTAGGAAAGTCAAAAAGGCAACAGTGTATTTGAAGACAAATAATAAGTACTATAAGAATGTATATGTTGCAGAAGAGGAAGTAAGTGATGAAGAGGATAGCGATTTGTGTGCTGTCCAAATTGAGAAAGTAGAAGCCTCTAAAAGTGAAGAAATATATGAACATTATAGTGTTCATCCTTTGCATTCCAAGGAAGTCATGGGGAATGCTATTGAGTTGTTTCAAATGAAACAAGCTAAAGGGAGTCCCATTAGTGTTTGGGAGGAAAGTTTGGAAGCTCGGTGTTTCCCACAGCTATTTCCCACAGGTCGAGGAGGAAGATATGATGAGCGACCTCATCAAATTCCTGCGTCTGAATACCGGACTTTACGATTGTATGCAGACGATCCTAGGTTTCGTCAATGCATTCCCTATTTGTTTCATCTCCTGTTTGAAAGCGATCTGTCTGGACTGTCATATGCTGTGAACCACATCTTAAAAAGTGGTATACAGATGCGAAATATCTCGGCAAGGGACTTTATGCATAAAGTCAATGTCCAAGACAGTATTTTGGATTCTCACTTAATTAATCTCATGGCGTGTCAGCGTGGTACTAATGAGTACTGGTACCGTCGTCATGGTGATTTGAAATGTATGCTGAGGAACTTAGGAACTCCGACATGGTTCCTCACTCTGAGCTGTGCTGAGTATGGCTGGGAAGACTTACTTGAATTTCTACGAGAGGCAAATGGAAATATTGAAAACATTGAATTCAAGACACCTGGAGAACTGTGTTCTTTGGATCCTGTGAATGTATGCAGGTACTTCAATCATAGATTTGAAGCTATGATGTCTTTCATCACAAATAAGAAGAATCCACCTCTTGGAGAGGTGTTGGATTTTTTCTGGAGAAAGGAGTACCAAGCAAGAGGTGCTCCTCATATACATATGTTGTTGTGGATCAAGGATGCACCTAAATTTGGAACAGATCCGGATGACTTAGTGATGAATTTCATAGAACAGTATTCTACGTGTGCTGTTCCAAACGCAACGGAGAAGAAAAGCCTAAGAGAACAAGTTCTATGTTTCCAAAGCCATCGTTGTGGAAAGTACTGTCGTCGTAAATTCAGAAACAAGGACAAGTTCTACACCAAATGTCGTTTCAACTTTCCACGACCGGTGATTTCTAAAGGAAAAGTGAACAGTTTGATGTCTTCACTGCGACATAATGTGACGAGGAAATCACCCAAAAATACATACAATTTGAAAAGGAACGAAGAGTCCAAGTACATCAACGACTACAACCCAGTGATTTTGTCCATGTGGAATGCTAACATGGATATACAGTTTGTGGGTGACAACTGTATGGCTGTGGCTCGGTATGTGACATCTTACATCACCAAAAAAGAAAAGATAGAACTGAAGGATATGTGGGAGGACATTTCCCATGAAAAGAGCCTCAGCAAGAAGTTGTACAGTTTCAGTCTGAAGATGTTGTCGCATCGAGAAATCGGAGCTTACGAATGTTCAGATCGATTGTCTTCAGCAAGTCTCTATGCCAAATCCAGGAGTATTGTTTGGGCGAGTCTTGGTCTTGCTGCAACGCGAAATCGGGTTCTAAAGCCTGTCCGGGAAATTGAATATTTGGCAGAAAAGGAACCAAACAGTACCGACATTTTGAAGACCAACATGTTGGATACATATTATCCAAATCGAAGCAGTCACCTTGAGAATGTTTGTCTATATGAGGTTCTACAAAATTATATATTCAAGAGGAACATCAAAGAAGATATTGAGAAAGGAGTGTATGCTGTAATTGGAAGTGAGGGATGCCTGGTCAAGCAAAGAAAATGCCAATTAGTAAACCATCGAAAATTGAGTGGCGAATCTTCAGAAAAAAAGGAGTTTTTCTATTTAGCACTTTTGCAACTTTTCAAGCCTTGGCGTGCAGAAGAGGAACTGCTTGGAGATTTCCTCTGTTACGAAGACTCTTTCACTGCTGCTAAGGATAGCATAGAATGTCCTGCTTTTCCCAAATATCAAGAAATGCTAACTTTGGAAATTGAGCAGGAAGCAACGATTGCAGCCGAGATTGCCAGAGACAGTTCTCAGGACAGTCAGAGTTCTGTTTCATTGAGTCAAGATCCACTTGGAGGACCTATTATCGAAAATGAAGCTGCCACTGCTATGAATGAAGTGGAAAGAGCCATGGCACATGCTCAGGAGGATTCAGTTAACTTAGAAGACTTGGAAAAACAACTCAACGTTGAGCAGAGGAAAATATATGATGAAGTTACCAAGCAAATTGAGCATGGATTAAGTCATGAGAAGAAAGAGTGCTCATGTACATCGTTGAAGCCTGTCCTACTGTATGTGAGTGGAGAAGCGGGAACTGGAAAAAAGTTTCCTCATTAAAGCAATTTCATGCTATCTGCAGGAAAGGACTGAGTCATCGCTGTCTTGTGTTGTCACCGCTCCTACTGGACTTGCAGCACATAACATTAAAGGTATTACTTTACATCGTCTACTGATGCTGCCGGTGGAGCATGACAACAAATTACAATATCACAAGTTATCTGGGGATGCTTGCTGTGAAGTTTCAAGAGTCTTGAGGAAAATGAAACTACTTATCATTGACGAAGTAAGCATGGTTTCCAATGTCATGCTTGCCTTTGTGCATTTGAGAATGCAAGAAGTACTTAAAACTGAATATGATGTGTTATTTGGTGGCAAACACATCATTGTTTTCGGAGATCTTCTGCAGCTGACACCAGTAAAAGGAGAACCTGTGTTCAAAATACTCACGCATGAAGATACCAGGAAGTGCCTAGGGAGCATTGGCAACGTCAATATATGGTTAAACTTCAATTATGCTGAACTGCATGAAAATATGCGTCAGGCAAAAGATGAAGATTACAAGAATATTCTACAAGATATTAGAATTGGAAAAGTGACCGAGCATGGAAAAGAAGCTTTGAATGCACGATTACTTTCAAATTTATATCCCGAACAAGAGATTGTGGCTGAGAATATTTTTCAGAAAATTACTGAGAAGAAATCCGGAATATGTTTGATGCCAACTCTTGCAGAATGTGCCATCTTCAACAACAAAATGTTGAATTTAGAAAAGCAAGAGATTGTGATACTTGAAGCTATTGACA
Source organism: Lissotriton vulgaris (assembly GCF_964263255.1). Classification (NCBI taxonomy): domain Eukaryota; kingdom Metazoa; phylum Chordata; class Amphibia; order Caudata; family Salamandridae; genus Lissotriton; species Lissotriton vulgaris. The sequence continues at coordinate 1,129,336,274 of NC_141687.1, forward strand.
AAATAGAGCACATGGGATCAACAATTATTTTGTCAGAAAATTTGAAATCAAAATTGGATTCATTAGAGAAGACTATATCTAAAACAGCGGGTTTTGAAAAGACTTTGAATGTGTGTTTAAATTGCCGAATCATTTTGAGAAGAAATTTACATGTTGAAAGAGGTCTGGTAAATGGATCAATGGGTAATGTTGTTGATTTTGAGAAGTACAGAAATAGAGATGGAATAGAATTTTTAAAAATTAAATTTGATGGCATTGAGGAAGTACAGCTAATTGGTCGTTGTTCTGCTAGGTTTTTGCTTGTTAAAGACTTATATGTTCGCCGTAAACAGTTTCCTGTTTGCTTGGCATATGCGGTAACAATTCATAAATCGCAAGGTTTAAGTGTAGACAGTGCATTGGTGAATATTGGCAGTTCTGTGTTCAAGGAGGGTATGGCATATGTGGCATTGTCACGAGTTAGAACTTTATCAGGATTGTACTTGATTGACTGTGATGTCACAAACATTTGTGCGGATCTAGATTGTGTTAAGGAATACAATAGGTTAAGGAGAGAGTATGCGCCACATTTGCCTCAATATCCTTTGTTTGAGAAACGTGTGGTAGGCCGCAAACGTAGAAATATCAGTAATAGTAGGGAGGTTGTTGCAAAAAGACTAAAAGTCAATGAACCGAAAATTGTTAGCAGAAAGAAAGTGGATTCTGTTGAAGATGTTGTCGGTTTTCAATTTGAAAACAGTTCTGGTGTCAACTGCTATGCAAATGTAGTGGTTAATGTTCTCTTTTCACTAGAGAGTTTAAAAGAACAGATTCTGTTGAATTCAGAACAAATTTTATGCTGTTTATTGAATTCTGTTTTCGAGAAATGTAGCAGTGATCGAACAAAAGTAGAAAGTGTGTCTGAAGTTCGTTATCTGTTAGATGAATGTTCAGGGCAAACAGACTTCTCTGAAAATAATCAGCAAGATTGTCAGGAGTTTTTAATGTATATGCTTGATGTATTGCAAGATGAGGGTGTAGATGTAGATCACCTGTTTGGGCTTTCTTATCAATGGCAGCATGACTGCGAGAATTGTAGGGTATCAAGTACTACTAGTGTAGACTCAGAAAGATTTATATATTTAACTTTGCCAGACAGTAAATCAGTCTCCTTTAATAAGCTAGTAAATGCAGCGGATCACAACATGGAGTGTAGCCAATGTAAATCTGAAATGATGTCAACATTATTTATACGTAGATATGGACAGTATGTCATTTTAATGATTCAACGATGTAGGCCTGATGGATCAAAATTGTCAACTTTAATAAAAAATGTTGTGGCTTCTCAGCTTTCAATATCAGGAAGGACTTTTGTAACTGTAGCAATTATCTATCACGATGGTCCTTCAACAACATCAGGACATTATACAGCTTATTTAAAGTCTTGAAACGGCTGGTCATTCTGCAATGATTCCGTTGTAACTTTCAAAAAAAAATTGCCGTTTGACCTTAAAAATTCTTACCTGGTGTTTTTAAAACCAAAATTTTAATGAAAGAATCTCGGGATTTCCTGTGAAGAATTGCAAAAGGTTCATGAAGTAGAGGGAATGTAAGTCTGCAATGCTGTCTAGATTATTGGTCCAAAACTTTTAATTATAATGTCAATTTAAAAATCCAACTATATAAACCTGATGCAAGTAAGTCTGCTTCATAGTAAGCAGTATCAGTGTCATAGGAAAAGGAGAACATGAGTGACAAAGAAGGGTAAGATATTAGTAGTCCAGGATTGTGAAAATGATCTTAAATGTATTCTTTTTGAAAGTTGCGAAAATAGAAAATGTCGGGATTTGATTGGAAGAATTACAAGAGTAGCGAATCGCGGCAACATGATTTGGCCTAGGGGAAACATGTGATAGAATGAGAGAAGTCTTTTCTTCTATGTAACATATTTTTCGTATCGATGGAGGTTTTCTTTCAGAAAGTGGCGGGCTGAAAATATTTATAGCACAACAGAGTGAATGCTGTTCATAGGAGATCCTTCGACGTCATTGAAAGTAAGTTAATTTTAAGGAGTTTTGAAATCAGATTTCTTAGGTTGTATGGGTTTTTTAAACACAGTCATTTTGATTGTGTTTTTTTTTCCCTGCTGTTACATGATGAATACGTTCAAGTCACTGATTTAAGTGAAATTTGATACATTCTGAGAACAGCAAAAATAAACCATATAACATGTATAATTAATGTTCTTCTGTTTGTACTTATGATATACATTTAGAAATGTGAGGTAGATATGGAAAAACTGAGTCTTCTGTAAGTGTCAATTTTAATGCTTATAGTGCTGTATTTCCGGGTACTGTTTTTTTTAAAAAAAGGAATAGGCCTCACCTCAAAGAAAGCTCTTCAAAGCACACATCTTATTTGCATCCTGAAACTATCATTTAAAATATTAGAGACAATTTTATGATGGCTTTACATCTTTTTTGCGCTGCTATTGCATCACTATTGTGAGACATCAGCAGTGCAAAAGAAGTACCATGTTCCAAAATAGGTCTCAGTTCATCAGCATGAAGATACTGTTTATTTAAAATATATATCTTTAGGATTGTGTAGGGGACGTAGAGAAGCAGAGGCTTCTGTAAATGTCAAAATTGTTGAAAAAGTGTTTCTTCTTGAACCTTTTCCCTTTTATTTTGTAATTTTTAAATATATGTAGTAATATTTTTGGAAATGTTTGTTTTCTCTTTTACAGATTGAAAGTATGAAAAAATATTTAAAAAAGGTAACAAGAATTATAAGGTAAATGTTTTCTACTCTTTTTACCCGCAATGCACTGCTGATGATGTCACTGACCATGTCATGAATGATGTAATAAGAGGACATGATTTACTTCATTGGTAGGCCTTCACATGCTTTATCTGCTCTGTATTCTTCAACAAGTGTAAAATTGATCTGTAACCCTGAGTAGGTCTCACCTTAAACAAACCTCACGAGACATCACACCTTATCGTCATCCTGAATTAATAAATAGATCTATTAAACACTATCTCTGATTTACTCTCTATAGCTGTCTTTCTTTTTACATTACTCTCTGTTTACTTCCCTTATACTAACTCTTCTTTTTTTTAAAAAAATATTTTTTTGGTTCGCTTCAAGTTCGCGAACCGGGCAGCGAACTTGAAGCGAACCAAAAGAAATAGAGCTTGCTAGAGTGTTAAACATTCTAGCAATTTTATTTGAAAGGGGAGGTAGTTCTGAAAAGAACTTTTTTTTATGTTTTTGTTGTTTTATTTTATTTTATTTTTTTTTCAGAACATTTTTTGTTTTTTTTGTATTTTTAGAACAGTTTTATGTTTTTTTTGTGTTTTTCATGGAGGGGAAACAACAAAAAAACAGGCATTGAAAAGGGCTCAACAGGAGCAAAGAAAAAATTACTGCTTGGGTGGGTTAGGGCAGTTATGGTTATCAAACACCAAGTTTATTAAGTTTACGCTCATGTTGCCACATGAGAGCATAGCACCACAATGTATGCACGTTAACTTCATGTGCTTGAAGTTTGGCTGTATGTTTGGCACAGTTTCCTGTGCCTCTCTTACAGTCAAAGATATATTAGAAGTTGATTTGGCCACAGGAGTTGTCGGGGGATTATCTTGCAGATCCCTTAACTCTGCCCGGCTGTAATTTAATGGATGCCACCTGACCATATGGCGATGCATAGTATAGTTGCCCATACTATACTTTTTCTCTGTGCCTCGAGATAATCTTTTTTTGCAAATTAGGCAGGTGGCATATTTGGCATTAACCTTCTTCTCCCCTCGAGGAATTGAGAAAAATTGCCAAATGAAACTTGTTTTCCTTCCGGAAACACGGGGCAACTCCTGAATAAATTCAGGTTCATCAGTGTCCTCTTCTTCTAAGTCGTCTTCTTCCTCCTCTCTGTTTGAGATGAATTGAGATGGTGGACCTCTCTTGTCATGAGGAGGTTGAGGTGGTGGTGGGGGTCCACCAGCTGAAGCAAAGATAGAAGCCATTGCAATCAAAATGGAAAATGGTCTTTCTCTCACCAAGATGAAAGTCAGAGTGAGGAAAGAAGAAGGGGTTTACGTGATTTTGGAAAAGCAAAAGTTCGGAACCAATGAAAAGTGTTATTTTTAGGTCACATGACCTAGTCATACATCATTTGGAAACCAAAAGTGAAATGAACCAATGAAAACTTTGATAAACAAGTCACATGACTTGTTCCGCTCACGTTACGCGGTGCGCGCCGCGTCCCGCATCGTTTCCGGTTCGCGGTCCCGAGCACTTTCGGGAGCGCTAAAGCGGCGCGTCATAAGACGCATTCGCGACAATGATACGTCGCGCTTCCGCGACGCGTCACAGTTCCGCTAACGTAACGTTTACCGGTTCGCGTACTAGATCGCGGCATCAAGATGAGCTAACGGAAAGCTTCCCGGTTCGCTTACCGGAAGCGAAGAAAAAAAATATTTCAATTAAAATTATCAATAAACATCTAAAATATATTTTGGGTTTTAAAGTAGAATACATTTTACAGCTACAGATGTTAGCTTTTAAAAAACCAATGAAATTCACAGAAAAAACCATAGGTTATAGTCCATATATAGTTAGGAATTTGCATTTACAAAACCTTGAAAATTCAATGAAAAAACCATTGGTTATAGAACATATATAGTTAGGAATTTGCATTTACAAAACCTTATTTTACTCGCATAAAACCATTGAAATTCCATATATAGTTAGATGCGCTAACTATATATCGCGTACCCGCAATCCACTGCTGATGATGTCACATATTACATCATTCATGACATGGTCAGTGACATCACTGATGACATCACTGACGACATCTCAAATGACATCACTGATGACATCACTGGTGACATCTCAAATGACATCACTGATAACATCTCAAATGACATCACTGATGACATCACTGATGACATCTCAAATGACATCACTGATGACATCACTGATGATATCATTCATGTGACAATACAATGCATCTCCTCACACTTTAATATAACCTCTGTTACATCCAGTGTAAAATACAGAATATAATTTTTTAAACCATTGACACACCAATACTAGTTACTACATACACACTCACTGATTCCAATGTCTACACACAGATTCACTCATTCACCCATACAATCATTCATACATACAATCACTCATCTTTACAACACTATCATATGCACTCATACACCTATACAGACACTCACACTCTGCCATTCATCCATGGAGTTACTCACACACCTAGTCAGTCCTGTAAAGAATCAATCACACTTCCATTTTCTAATCAATACAGTTAAACATAGAGTACCTTACATTTTCAAACATATACTAACACATACTTACTCTCTTATACAATCATTGATACAAGAACACATTGATCTCCACAGAGTCATACATCTCCCAGCCAGCCACACACACACTCAGTCTCCCATACAAATACTTCGACAATCAATCAATAACCCATATAGTTACTCATATAGCTACTGATCAACACATGCAGCAGTTTACAGAACAACAGACATAATGATGCACAAATTAAGACAGTTTAGTCACTAACCCATGCACTTAGTGAGACACATTTGATCACTCACTCATACAGTCAGTCACGCACCTACTAAATCCTTCATCCAGACACTTCTACATCTACTCATTCTTCAATATGTAAAACATATTTAAACTTTACAGAAACACACAGTCACTGGATGATGTCCTCAGTGATGCCATCAGTGATGTCACTGACCATGTCATGAATGATGTAATATGTGACATCATCAGCAGTGGATTGCAGGTGCGCGATATATAGTTAGCGCATCTAACTATATATGGAATTTCAATGGTTTTATGCGAGTAAAATAAGGTTTTGTAAATGCAAATTCCTAACTATATATGTTTTATAACCAATGGTTTTTTCATTGAATTTTCAAGGTTTTGTAAATGCAAATTCCTAACTATATATGGACTATAACCTATGGTTTTTTCTGTGAATATATATATATATATATATATATATATATATATATATATATATATATATATGTATATATATATATATATATATATATATATATATATATATGTGCATATGTGTGCATGTAGAGAGAGGTAGAGGTAGAGAGGTAGAGGTAGAGAGGTAGCGAGGGAGGTAGAGAGAGAGGTAGAGAGTAGAGAGTGAGTAGTAGGGAGTGAGTAGTAGAGAGAGTAGCAGAGAGTAGCAGAGAGTAAGTAGTAGAGAGTAGATGAGATTGAGTAGTAGAGATTGAGTAGTAGAGAGTAGTACATCGTGAGTAGTACAGAGTAGTAGAGAGTGAGTAGTAGAGTAGTACAGAGAGTAGTAGAGAGTGAGTAGTAGAGAGAGAGTAGTAGAGCATGAGTAGTAGAGAGTGAGTAGTAGAGAGTAGTAGAGGGTGAGTAGTAGAGAGTAGTAGAGTATTAGAGAGTGAGTAGTAGAGAAAGAGTAGTAGAGAGTGAGTAGTAGAGAATGAACAGTAGAGAGTGAGTAGTAGAGTGAGTAGAGTAGTAGAGAGTGAGTAATAGAGAGTGAGTGGTAGAGAGTGAGTAGTAGGGAGAGAGTAGTAGAGAGTGGTAGAGAGTGAGTATTAGAGAGTGAGTAGTATAGAGTAGTAGAGTGAGTAGTAGAGAGTGAGGAGTACAGAGTAGTAGAGTGGTAGTAGAGAGTAGCAGAGAGTGAGTACTAGAGAGTGAGTAGTACAGAGTGAGTAGTACAGAGTAGTAGAGAGCAGTAGAGTGAGTAGTAGAGAGTGAGTAGTAGAGTCAGTAGAAGAGAGTAGTAGAGAGTAGTAGTGAGTAGTAGAGAGTGAGTAATGGAGTGAGTAGTAGAGAGTGAGTAGTAGAGAGTGAGTCATAGAGAGTAGTAGAGAGTAGTAGAGTGAGTAGTAGAGAGAGTAGTAGAGGGTAGTACAGAGAGTAGTAGAGAGTAGTAGAGAGTGAGCAGTAGGGAGTAGTAACAAAATTGAGATTCAGACTAATGCACTGCACAGGGGCGTCACGAAAGCGAATGCCCCCGCCACTGCAGATTGCGAAGAAGACAACCCCCACACCCCCCATATATCTCACAGCTCTTCATTGGCCTTGGGATGAATGGGTGCCCTCAAGGGTGGACGTGCTGCTGAAGGGCCACACCAATAACACGACTAGGGTTGAGTGCACTGAGGTGAGAAGGGCTGTGATGGTGCAATGCACAGAGATTAGCATTGCACTGCACACTGCACAGTGGTGAGCTTGGCTAGAGTGAGGTGCATAGTGACGATCATGGCTATACCGCGCTGCACAGTGAGAAGGACACCGGACAAACATGGCGCTATATGTGCAAACTAATGAACAGCGCTAGGCTCGGGAGCTATACTTTGTGATGGTGGTGCATTATATGCCCGTCTGGCATTAAAATGAAAAGCGACTGGAAAAATAAGCTTGTGTGTGCCCATTGAAGGAACCCCGTTGGGCATTAAAATGAAACCACCGGAGAACAAAGTTCTGTGAAAGCTAACACTTATTGGCTTGAAACATACAATCCAAAGGTAAACAATTTAATAAGGATATGTATGTGTGTGCACATTTAAAGGAAAACTGACAGAAAACAAAGCACCGTCAAGTTCCATTGCACATTTAAAGGAAAACCGACAGAAAACAAAGCGCCGTGAAGTTGCAAAGCTAGACAATTAAAAAAATTCAAAAGCTAAAAAATGTAATAAAGATACGTTTGTGTGTGCACATTTATAGGAAAACCGTTGGAAAACAAAGCTCCATGAAGAAAAGCTTACAGCAAACGAAAGGACTAGTTGAAGCTGCCGCGATAACAAACGCATGTGATGTCTTAACAAGCGCTGGGAACAAGTGCCCGACTTCCTGCTGGCATAAAAGGTTCCTTATCTTCTTTATGGGGCCATCTGGACCCATAAAGAAGATAAGGAGATAAAAACTGAGGGGAGAGGGGAGAGGGTAACTCATGGCAGAAGAGAGGAACTACTGAGCATAGATAAGAACTCCTGAGGGAAGGGGGGAACTCATGGGAGAAGAGGGGAACTACTGAGAGGAGAGGGAAGCTACTGAGAGGAGATAAGAACTCCTGAGGGGAGAGGGGAGCTACTGAGAGGAGATAAGAACTCCTGAGGGGAGAGGAGAACAACTAAGAGGAGAGGGGAGCTACTATGGGGAGAAGGGAACTCATGGGAGAAGAGGGGAACTACTGAGAGGAGTGAGGAGCTATTGAGCGGAGATAAGAACTACTGAGAGGAGAGGGGAGCTACTGAGAGGAGATAAGAACTACTGACAGGAGAGGGGAGCTACTGAGAGGAGATAAGAACTCCTGAGAGGAGTTAAGAACTCCTGAGGGGAAAGGGAAACTACTGAGAGGAGAGGGGTGCTACTGAAGGGAGAAGGGAACTCATCGGAGAAGAGGGGAACTACTGAGATGAGTGGGGAGCTACTGAGAGGAGATAAGAACTACTGAGGGGAGAGGGAGGTTCTCATCTTCCCTCTCGCCTGCCCTCACCTCTGCCCCGTCTACCCCCTCTGCCACCTCTGCCCCCCACCTGCCCCCCTTTGCCCCCCTCTGCCCCCCTTTGCCCTCCCCTCTGCCCCCCCTCTGCCCCCTGCCTGCTCCCCCTTTACCCCAAAGCCGCCCCACCCCCCCCCCCCGGCGAGCTCTAGGTTATCAGGAAAGAAACAGCACCTAACAAGGCTGCCCGATAGCGCCAAGGCTTCTGAACCTGAAAGGGGCGGGAACCCTGAGTTTATTCACGGAGGGGGCCAGGAGGCGACCCACGACAAGGATCAATGTCAAACCTGTGAAGGATGAAGGGCAGGGTGAGTTCTACAAGCATGTGGAGAAGTGTGGCTCAGGGGTTAGAGGCGGCAGACCCGGAAGCTGAGATTGGTCCTGGACCATGGTTCAATTCCCTGCCACGGTGGGTCTTGGGCTAAAAATTCCACGGACTCGATAATTCTCGCTCCGGTGCCTTCTCGACTCAAGGGTTCACACTCTGCGACTCTGGGCAATAGCTTGCTTAATCTCCACAACGGCCCCTCGCGGTGGGATGCCTGGCTTTCACCTTGTGGATACCCTGCTGGGGCTATCTCACAGGGGAATACCAGGACGGGTTCCCTAAGCAAGCGCCGGGAAACCCACTGTGGGTAGCTGTGCGCTATATAAGCTCAAATACATTTACATTTACATTTACATGAGGCACTTGAGCAAACATCTGCAGGATGGGTCTGAGGAGTGATGAGGAATGAGGGGCTCTCAGGTGAAGTGCGAACAAGAAGAAAGAGCCCTTGAACCAGGAACACGAGAGGAAGGAGTGACTCTGGACTCCTCACAAGTTATCCTCTTGGGCTTGGAGGGATTCAAAGTGTGTGTGTGTGGGGGGGGGGGAGTTGTCAGTGTTCCCGCGAGGGCTTCACAAGATCAAAAGTTGGAATTACAAGAGATGCATAAGGTGAACAAGGAGAAAAATGGCGAAGCTTTCTAGGCCCTATGAGTCGAACTATAATCAGAGTTCAGCTGAGGGTGCATAAGACCCCATCATCTTAGGAAACATGACAGTGGCAATGAGGACACAGATCAAGTGTGACATCCGTGGACCCCCGGGGCTCTGAAGCTGGAGGTAACATACAGGACCTTTACAATGCAAAGTCCTGTTCTGAGCACAGGTGGGACCAGGCTTCACACGTGCCCCGAAAACTGCCGTAAAGGATGTAAAACAAGGCCTAAGGGGAGGGTTGGACTCCTCTGCGGCCTGAAGCTCCTCAAACACGTCAGAGGCGCTTCCCCTCGAGCTGCCGCGCCCAGTGCGGATGAGGAGAGTTTGTGGAGGGAAATCTTAGATTGTTTCCCACGAAGCACTGAACAATGCAAGCCACACAATGTGAAGGTGGACTCGGAGGAGCATAAGAGAGGACTGCAGGTCACAGCAGGCCCAGGGCCTTCTCTCTCATCAGACTCCAGGTCTCAGCAGGCTCAGTCCCCCCCCCCCCCACCCCCCCTCTCTCTCAGCAGACTGCAGGCCGTGAAGTTCCATTGCACATTTAGAGAGAAACCGACGAAAAACAAAGCGCCATGAAGGAAAGCTTACAGCAAACGAAAGGGCTAGTTGAAGCTTTTGCGATAAACGCATGCAATGTCTTAATAAGTGCCTGACTTCCTGCTGGCGTAAAAGCTTTCTTATCTTCTTTATGGGGGCCATCTGTTGGCCCCATAAAGAAGATAAGAAAGCTTTTACACCAGCAGGAAGTCAAGGAGCCCCTTCTGAAAAGGACGGGGCTAAAAGAGAAAGAAGAACGTCCCTTGGACCTCTTCTCCAATGGCTGGCCACCGTTTAGGAGGCCAGCCATTGGAGAAGAGGGGCGGGGCTTAACCCTCGCTAGTGAAGTACACTCTGAAACATAAAATCTCGCAAGCTCGACTGCGCATGTGCGCAGTACACCGCGCGAGACCTAAAAAGTAAGCGAGGAAAATTCAACTTATATAGTTCCTTCCAATCCTTATTGATCATACTCCTGATAACCTCACGGATAGGCAGGTAATCTATTGTAGAAGTCTTGTAATGGGAAAAAAACATTGCTGTATCTCTTTGAGTTGAATCCCCAACACCTTCCAGTTATGCTTTAATGAATTCCTGGAGATGTATACCTTGCTCATATTTTCCCTTTGAGCTTGGTTCAGACTCCCTGTAGCAAGGCTGCTGTCACAGCTACATTTATCATTGCTTGAAGGTCTGACCAAGACACTATCTGTATCTTCTCATCAGCCAAAGCAGCCACTGCCGAAGCCTTGCCAAAGGCTCCATAGCAATATCTCATTTGGCCTAGATAAAGTGAATTCTGTTTTTATAGGTCGCCTAGAAACCGAAACATTATCTTGTAAGGTGATTTTCATTTCTAAAACAACCCAGTCCATGCCTACAGAATATGTGTGCACTCCTCTGAGCACCACGAGGATAGCGAGCAAATGGTCAAGGGACACTGTTCTTGTCACAGTCCTAACCACTGTACTGCTTCCCGTCCCAGCTAGGGCTCCAGAGTGGGAATGGCCTCAGGATTGCAGTCACCAGATGTGATGGCTAGAGGTGATCATAGCAAGTTCAGGTCGCGGCTGCTCCTGTGAAGCAGTAGTTGGACGAGGAAGGGACGAGGGGTTGAGGGGGTGGAATAAATAAACATATAAACAAATATCACTAACCTCACAGCTGGCCAGCCTCTCTTCCTGGCTTGTGTTCGAACACGAAGCAGGATAGACTTCACTAAGCCACCCAAGCCTTAAACTTTAATTAGCAGGTGCTAGGAGGAATATAAGAAAGCACAATTTGAACACCTTGAGTAAGCATTGATAAAGCCATTTTTTTGTATGCTTGGGTCTATAATTTTGTTTGTCATGCAGCATATTAACTAGGCCATACCTGACCAACTTTTCTTTCACCTTCTTCCTGCCTTGCCCACCCTCAAATCTTGTTATGTTGAGTCCCTGGCTTAACAATGACCTATAAGGCAGTGAATTTAGAGAACTGGGGGCGGGGGGAGAAAAAGGGATAAAAAAGAGCTAGATGTTGTAGGGAAAGACATGACGGTAAATAGAGAGGGGTGAGCTGGTCAAAATGAAAGATGCAGAGAAGTAGAAACAGGGACTGGTAGGTAAGGAAAAAGAAGTTAAAAGGGATTTAAGTATTTAGAGTCATGTAAGGAGAGCTCCGGGCAGGGAGAAGGAAATGTAGAAATAGGGGAAGGATTGGGGTACAGAGAAGGATTAGAGAGAGATGAGTCAAAAAGATAGCACAAAGACAGGAGTGTTAAAGGTAGAAGAAGAAAAAGGTAGACAGGTGGAGTGATGAGGTAGATGAAAGGTGAGATTGAGAGAGGTCCAAAATGAGATGTGACCTGTACAAGGATAGATGAGGTAAAGAGAGTAGAAAGTTAAGAAATCGCTAGGGAGAGTGGGTGCAGGGTAGAAAGAGATGAGCTGCAGAGAGAAAAGGGGTGAACTTGTGAGTATTAGGGGAGGTAGAGAAAGATTTCTGTGGTTGGTGGGTTGGGTATAGAGTAAGTGTTGTGGTTGAGACAGACTGGTGAGGTAGAGAGATGTATAAAGAAAGATAAAGGAGCAGTGAGTTAGGTAAGAGAAAGGAGCGATAAAGACAGATAAAGAAATGTGTGTAAAAGTAAGGAAAATTAGGTAGTTTGAATACAAAATGGTATAATATGACAGTTACAGAGATAACATATAAGAACTAGAGGGAAAAATGTGAAACGTGAGCTGAATTGGAGATATGAGGTAGTGAGCAAGTAGTGAGATAAACTGAGAGGCTAGGTAGTGAGAGAGATATGTGGGTTGGACAAACCTGACGTAGTGAGTGAGATTTATGGTATAGAGGGAATGAGGTAGAGAGTGTAGAAAGAACATTTTCAGGTAGATGGAGAGGTGGGGTTTATAAAGATGGAGAAAGAGGTGAGGTGAAGAAAGATGAGGTTGAGAGAGGTAACATAGATGGAAGAGTAATACAGGGAGGTGTGATATAAATAGAGATGGGAGATGCAGAGAGATGAATGAGATAAAGAAAAAATGTTGACCAAGGGGAGGCTAGAGAGGTAGAGATGTAGTAGAAGGCACAGAGTGGTTGCGAGAGATCAAGTTTCTTAGAGACAGGTAGGGTGAACAAAGATGTATTTGAGGGAGGAGTGAGATAGGTAGAGGTTATGTAGAGAGAGTTGAGAAACAGAGAGAGGAGTTAGGTGCATAGAGATACAGTGTTGCATAGCAAGAGGGGGTATGTGGTACAAGTGGTCAGGAGAAGGAAGGTGAGTGAAGAAGAAAAGGGCAGGTTGAGCAGAGAAAGAAGGTAGCAGAAAGAAGTGACAACGATGAAGTCATAGAAAAACATAGAGAAGTGTGACAATTCATTGATTAGGGAGGGAGAGAGAAAGGTACAGAAGAGAAACTTTGGGTGGAAATAAGCAGCAGATGTATGGAGAGGGGCAAGTCAGACAGAGTGATCTGAAATTAAGAATTAATTGTAGAGAGGTGGCAGAGAAAAAGAGAGGGAAGCAAGAAGGGTGAGGCCCGCAGAGAAGGGAAGAGAGGATAGATCTAGAGATGGGTGGCAGTGAAAAGGAATGCTGAAAGGCAGAAAGTGGTGCTGTAAGATTGGCTACAAAGGGACAGAGTCAGAAATAGAGGTGGGCAAGAGTGGGGAGAGATTGGACAGAGTAAGTAAGTAAGTAAGTAAGTAAGTAAGTAAGTAAGTTTATTGCTTGAATAATTAAAATCTTAGCAGTACACACATCAGTAAAAACATTTATAAAAGGATACATATATGTGACATCATTTCATATTGTCTTAAAAAAAAAAAACAACGTGATGGATATGCATTAAAATCGACCAATTTTCGGGTTAAAATGACATACAGTTTGTTTGTGATGAAGGTATGGACAGAGTATGGGAACATTGAAAGACTAGGGGTGCGGTAGGATTGGGTAGAGAGTGACAGAGTCAGAGATACAGGATACAGGTAGGCTTGAGCTTTGAGGCACCGACGGACAGAGCGGGCCTTGAACACCTGAGCACGGTCCAGGTGAGGTGAGGTCCAGTCCCCGGTCAAGCTGGATGTTCTCTTGCATCCACTGATATGGAGGATTAGGGTACAACAGGTTGTATTTGTTCCAACCTTTAACACTTGTGTTATACACATTTTTGTTATATTTTTGTTATAATTTGTACATCACTTTTTAAGCAGTAGCAATATATTGCGAGCAGAGGCCCTGACGAAAGCCGAGGGACTTGTAGCCTGTTAGGCAGAAACATGTTGGCCTTTTTTTACGACAGATATTTGTTCCCACTGTCGTTTGCACTGTTCTGGTTTTAATTAGGGGGTGTGCCCTTATTTGAATAAACATTTTCTAGGACACATCACTCTATTTTAAATTCACCACATTTTGTGTTGCACTGCGTGTTTATCACTTTCATAGCCATCAATGATTGGCTGTCATATGGTCGTCCATAAGTGCTTGTGGATTTGATCCAGCTCTGCCATTAAGTTGTGGTTAAATGGTCTCGATGATCAAGGGACCAACCACGTGATACTGGTGAACCATATGTTATGACTGATCACGAAGTTCATTTGATGGTAATCCATATATGAGCGACTTGGATCTTATCAACTGGTACTGTATGTACGTGATTCCACGCACGCAGACTCATCATTATACTGTATCCCGTTTTTAGCCTATCTAGGGTGTCTAGGGCACTAACTCACAACCCCTTTTGGAGTTAAGGATAGCTAGCCATACAAGGTGGTGTTCAGACCCCCTGTGTTCTCCTGTGTGTATTATATGTTGTACTTGGGGACTTGAACCAGGAGAGGTCTTTAAATATACTTCGTCCCTACGACCCCCCTCTCCCTGTATGTTATGTATTTTTACATGCCAAAGTCTCCACTACCTAGAACTCTGTGCTTACTGCTTTATTTCCTTCTTTGCAGGTCAAGGATGCTTGAAGTTATCAGTACCTCTGTGACTGACTAGTGCTAGCATGATAACCCTCTGAGAAGTCAGATAATTAGTGAACTCAATTAGGCCTCTCTTTTCTGAAGTACAGCATTGGTCACTGTAACAGTGTCCTTATTTGGCTGACCCCTGTCTTTTTAGAATATTCCTTATTACTGAGCTAACAGCAAAATCCCTGTACCTTGAACTATCACTGCCCGGCATTGCTTCCTTGATTCCTAAGCTACGACTAACATAGGGCATCCTTCTTTTTTTAACTTTCCCTATTTCAAAAGCTACCTTTTTCCCAACCCTGCCTTCCTTTTCTCTTCTTTAGTTCCAGTTTCAAGTGTGCTGCCTTCTTATACCAGCTGTCCAAAGTTTCAGTTTCCTAATGTGGTTTATTAATTTTCTTTCTACTGAATGTTTCTTTGTTCTCCTTTCTTTCCTGGGAGGTTCTATTGCTCATTGTTTTATGGTTCCTCCACCCTAGCAGTTACTGCCTTACGAGTTCCTATTTGATTGCCATTGGGGACATAGCGGACTATCTATGTGGCATTTCTCGCCTACTGTCTTTATGTTACTTTTATAATATCACTAAATGGATCACCTCGATAGGACCTGCCTTTGCATGTATCCCCTCCATGTGGATATTTGCTGTCAATATCTGTTATTGAAATTGTGGGGGAGGGACTTACTGAGTGCTAGTCTTTCTGTGTGGAGCTCTTAAATGTTTAACCCCACATTTCCTGTATAACAAATGTTGTTGTAAGTATGTCTTGCTGTTCTTGAGTGTTAGTAGTTCTGAATGCTTAATTGTGTTTTCAATACCCAATCCTTCTTATCTGTAACTTTCTTGCTACCTTGTGCAAAGCTTCCCCATTAGCTCCCTTTTCTCCTCTAACTCCATCTGTGACTGTGGGCTTCTCCGCATTCAATATTCTCTTCACATTATCTACCCTGCCACTAGCACTGGCCACAACTGTTGATTCAGGTTTAGCAGCCGGGGTTCCTCTGCTAAGGCATAGGAGCATCACCCCACTGCCTCGAAGCAGTAAAAGAAAGGAAAAAATAAAATATTAATAACGTAATGTTATCATTTTACTTTGTCCTCCAGCTGTTGCAACTTTGGAAAATCGGGCGGGCTGCAGAGCAGGGTAGGAGTGGTAGCACCCTCCTAAGTGCGCAATGACTGTTTGGCCAGACCACTTGGGCTGGCCAAACAAGTCATGCACACTTTCCCTTTTCTCCATGCAGGCTGCAGTACAAGAGTTTGTCTCTTGAGACTTTTACACTAATCTGCCCCCTCTCCCACTGAGGGGGAGAAAGCCACTAGACTCCAGGGATTTTACGATTGGGTATAAAATGGGTTATATGTGTGGGTTTGTCTGCAATGTGCCCCAAGGGGGCAGAAAGTCTACAGGATTCTAGGGATATGTTTTAAAGAAGAGAGAATGTAGCCTTATGGCTAGAGCAGTTGAACTCGAAGCTGGGGAACTGGGTTCGTGCCTCTGCAACGATACTTCACATCCAGTGATTCTTGACAAATCACTTAATCTCCCTGTCCATGTGCCCAACACAAATGTGTGTCCATCTGTAATGTAACTGGTGCTCATGTAAAGCGCTCTGATACCCGATATCTCGGGTCTAGTTCGGGGTATATAAAACTCTAAAAAAGAAAGAAGTATTGGAGTGGGCGATGCCCATCCTCACATTAGCGGTACAAAAGGGGGTGGTGATGGACGGAGCATCTGAATCAATCAAACACTCACACCCAGTCAAAAGATCTGGGTTTAATCCATCACCGTTCTTTAGCCCACCCTGCTACCCCAGTTCCGACATGGCTATATGCAAATCAGTCTGACCCTGTGCCTCATGGGAACAGTCCAGCCCGAACTGCCAAGCCATGTCTTCCCTGGACCGGAAACAAGCTTCCGAGGAACGGTTTCTGGCATTCCAGCCGTCTTCAGCCCAGCTTGCTTGAATCCAGTGGCAAAGTGAGCAAGGGACTCACGTCTGAGCATACCCTGCCACACTTATGGCGGCCAAAAGCGGTACAAAAGGGGGTGGTGATGGACGGAGCATCTGAATCAATCAAACAAATGGAAACCAGGAGCACAACCTCCAGGGGGAGAAGAGTCTGATTGTCAATCTCTCCAAGAAAGTCCTCTCACCGACGGAGAAGAGCGTTTTCGAAAAAGGTCCCAACACCGATCCCAGACAGCTTCCAGGAAATGATTGAGGTAAAACAACTATTCAGGAAAGTACGCCTCCGTGCTTTCTTTGATAATAAACCTGAGCCTACCAGCCAAGACACTGGATTAAGGAAACCGTCCACCTTTACCCCCACTGATGGGATGGTTCCCCCGGAAGTCCTGACTTTCGAACGAGCAGTCCTAACGAGCCTGCAGAACAAACCACACGTCAAACAGTTCCACAACTTGACGTCTGCAGAAAGACAAGCATCCATCAATCTGGGCAAGGATGAATCCATTGTCATCAAACAAGCAGATAAGGGGGGAGCAACAGTCATACAAGACTATGAGGACTACGACCGCGAATGTAGACGACAACTGTCCAATACTACCCACTACAGACCCCTCACCGAGGACCCTACTAAACGGCTGACGACGACCATCATGAGCCTCATAATTGAGGCGGAGACAAATGAATGGATTAGCAAGAAAGAGGCTGATTTCCTGACCACCACGGAACCTGACACACCTTACTTTTATACCCTCCCCAAGATACATAAAGGGACTACCCCAGTCCCAGGGAGACCCATTGTCTCCGGAATTGGGTCACTCTTGGAGCCTCTATCCCAATTCTGTGATACCTTCCTTCAGCCCTTGGTGAAGCAGATTCCTTCATACCTACAAGACACCAGAGACGTCCTCCGCCTGATTAATGAAGTGGACGGCAGAGAAGATGTTGATCTCCTTCTAACTTTAGACGTAGAGGCGTTGTACACCAACATCCCGCAACAAGCCACCTTGGAGGCTGTGGACTCCGTCCTGCGGCAGGAAGAATGGTCCTCCCCCACCCCGATAGCCTTCATCATGGAACTAGCCCACATAGCCCTCACTGAAAACTTTTTCAGGTATGAGTCACAACTTTACCACCAGATCTGCGGCACCTCGATGGGTTCTACGTTCGCACCGAGCCTGGCCTCTATCTATATGGCAACCTTAAAAAAAAAACCACATCTACCCACCTGAACAGAACCCGTTCCGAGAAAATCTCACCCTTTGGCGTCGATACATCGACGATATTCTAGTCTTCTGGAAAGGTGATCGGACCAGTTGTGAAGCCTTCTGCACGTGGATCAACTTGCAAGACACCTTTTTGAAATTCACAGGCACGATCTCTGAGGAGTCTGTACCCTTTCTAGATCTGACAATCAAGTTGGATCCCACAGCAATCACTACTACCCTCTTTAAGAAAGAGACCGACAGGAACAGCCTGCTTTTGTACAATAGCCACCACACCAGAGCTTTAAGGGATAACTTGCCTTTTGGGCAATTTCTACGGCTTCGCAGAAACTGTACATCAGTAACAGACTACAAACAAGAAGCCAATACCCTCCAATACAAGCTTCAGGACAGGGGGTACCCGACTCGACTTCTCAAGACATCATCAAAAAGGGCTCTCAACAATAACAGAGACTCGCTTCTGGAAGTCCATACTAAGGAGAAAGACGACACGATCACATGCGTGACGTCTTACACAAGAAACTCCACGTTCATAAAGAAGACTGTGAACTCGCATTGGGGAATCCTCAATACGGCAGGCCTGGATATACCTCGGCCCCGTTTTGCATTTAAGAGGACAGCCAACCTCAAGGATACCCTGATCCATACTCGCCCCAAGAAATCGAGCACCCGCCCAGTTAATACTCTCTGGGATCTGCCACCTGTCACGGGACATTACCGATGTGGATCATGTGTGGTATGCCCCCAGACTATCCAGGGTAAAACCATAGAACTTCCTAAGGATTTTACCTGGCACCTCAGCAAGCACACAAACTGCAACAGCGCAAGATGCATTTACATGCTAATATTTCCATGCAAGATGATCTACATCGGCATGACGATGCGCACCGTGAAACTACGCATCATGGAACATAACAGCAACATTCGCTGTAAAAAGACACACACTAGGCTGTATGAACACTGTAGACAACATAACCACCTGGCGGAAAATATACAATGGACTATCCTTGAAGGCCACCCTTCCATTATCCAACAAGCCCTATACAGAATGGAACAGCGATGGGTGCGTCGTCTCCAGTCAGATGCCCATGGTCTCAATGATTCTGTGCCTTGGAATATGCTAGCCAGATAATCCATACCTGGATTGTTCTTACTTCAGTCTAAGTACCATCCTTCTATATCCATCAAGGTACCTCTAGCATTCGCCCACAGTTGGGGCTACTCCGTTCCAAGATGGCGCCTGGCTGTGAACACACAACGGCTAGTGGCTGCCCTCTCTTTCCGCACCACGCTTGTCCGCGTTACCTAGCAACGCTCTCCACACACGCCTACTCACGGCGCCCGCGGCATTCTGCTTCTTAAGCAGCTCAGCTACACACCGATCCACCGGCTGTCCTGCGATCTCGCCGTTGTGGTAGGGGTAGGTGCTTACAAGCCTAGTGCCTCGAGCAAATAAGGTAAGATGTGGTCCACTGACAGGATGGTTTTTTGTGGTATCAATTGGCGATCCCCATGGTTTAACCACCTCGGGACCCACTTGAAGCCGTCTTGCTCCGTTAACCACGATCATAACTGGAATATATACTTATTCCATTATTCCCATTTAGGTAACTACCTTACAGCTCAGGCCCCACAAGGACAGTCTGTGGGGACCATCTACCAGGGACTAAGGGTAAGGACTTCTTGAGACCCTGGTGTTCCCATTTTTCCTTCACCCATTGAAGTGTTCGTGGTTCTGGTTTTAAGTTTCAATTCTTAGTTTAACGAATACACTACCCCTTGGCTGCAAAACACATATTAGTGACTAAGCATGGAGTGTATAGCCTTGTGAATATCAAATTAATGTACCCGTATCATTGATGACATATGGCACTTACAATGTAAACCCCCTCCCCGTGTATATAATTTTGTAATTTTTTCTCTCTCTCTTGCACCTTCACTTTGTTTTGGTAGAAGTCATTGATCCATACCTTATTTTGCATGATGTTTCCACGTGTAAAAATTTCCAAATGATAGGCCCAACATTGACTGTGCCCTTCTCTTCTTCTCTCCCCACACCTAGGGCGGGAACTCACGTAGGATTCAATCCTGCGATACCCTGCAGGTTGTATACTTAATTTCTTTCTAACGGTTGAAATTCCCTGCAAGTTGATGAGCATTTAGGTCCTGAAGAATTGCCCGAGAGGCATGAAACATGTTGACCGCACCATAGGCGAGGGTTGAACGAGGCCAAATCACCTTACTCTTTGTGCTTCGGTACCCCTCCCTTCACCATTTTTTAAATAAGGCAGTGAGCCATGTCATTAAAGTTTTCTCAATGGACTCTACTGACCTTTTTTAACTTTTCACTCACGCTCACTACTGCACTCTTTTAGGCCCCTCACACACATGCATCTATTGGCTAAGGAATAAAAGAACTCCACTAAAGAGTAGCACTCAGTGCTACCCGACAGGCATTGCACCACCAGCCTGCCGTTGGAGCAGGAGGCCAATGATGACACGATACAATCATCGGGTAGGATGGCAACAGTCGTCCAGCCTTTTAATTGTGTGAGGCATCCTCAATTCCGTCAAGGGATTACCTTATTCCCTGCTGCACTACCAACGCTTTCTAGAGAGAGAGTCATTCCCTCATACACTCTACTCTGTGTGGGAAACCCTGTACACGCTTTTGACTTCTAGTTGTAGGACACGTACATTGGACCCCGGTAAACATTGTCCTCTATCTGTTCCCCCTTGTTGCTATAATTCTCAGCGTGGGTTTCCCCCACGGGACTTTTGGGTTACCAACGGTGAAAAATTCCCTCTAGTTTGGTCCGTCCCTAATCAGTAATACTGATTATTCCAGAATCAGAACCCGTACTTCTCTGGCTGGCATATTCTTTCGCACCCTAATCATCTCCCACCAATATGGAGGATGTTCCGGGCCTGAGCTTCGACGAGGATACCATAGCCGAGGCGTTAAGAACAGAGCCACCATTACTGACCAACCCTCCTGCCTCTACATCTGGCACGTCCTCTGAGGAATGGGCGACCTTAACGGAGATGAAAAAAGAACTTATAAGAATCACGATCCACGGTATTATGATGACCGAATACCTGAGGAGTAACATAGCCCCACAGGGCCTAATCGTCAATATAATTCCTAGACTATTTCTGGAAGACAAGCAATTTAAAGTCGACTGGTGCCAGGTATCCTGGAAATGTACTAAAGACCTACTATTCCTGATTTCGCAAACAGCGAAGCGCCTTTCTGATGCCTTATTAGAAAAAATCTCAGCCCTAGAAGCTACAATGAAGAGCGCCATTAACAAAAATAACAAAGTGGCCTTCACCACTAAGCTAGCCGAGATTAACCAAGAAATGGCTGACCATCACGAATTTCCCCTAAAACAAAAAACAACCAAACTCCAAAAAGACATCACCAAATTCGAGAAAGAGAAAATCTACCCCTATCTTAAGGATGGTTTTAAAGGGAAAGGACCAATTATTCTTCTGATGATAATTCAGACAACAACAACAGACGTGGGTCAACAAGCAGCGATTCAAGTGGTGGCTATCCTGCAAGAAATCCTCGGGCCCCACGACCACGTACCAACTGGCAACACGGTTACCAACAAGGTCCAGCATTCCATGGCCCGCCCCATATGACACCACCCTGGCAATACCCATTCTTCCCACAAGGTCCTCCACAGTTTTACCCTTTGAATCTGCCACCTTTTCAAGGCAGAGGTTGGGGCAGAGGAAGAGGGCGAAAGCGAGGCGGGCAGAAAGGAGTGCAGTGGCAAGACCAGCCGACACCGCCAACAACAATGGAAACCAGGAGCACAACCTCCAGGGGGAGAAGAGTCTGATTGTCAATCTCTCCAAGAAAGTCCTCTCACCGACGGAGAAGAGCGTTTTGGAAAAAGGTCTCGGTTTTGTCCCAACACCGATCCCAGACAGCTTCCAGGAAATGATTGAGGTAAAACAACTATTCAGGAAAGTACGCCTCCGTGCTTTCTTTGATAATAAACCTGAGCCTACCAGCCAAGACACTGGATTAAGGAAACCGTCCACCTTTACCCCCACTGATGGGATGGTTCCCCCGGAAGTCCTGACTTTCGAACGAGCAGTCCTAACGAGCCTGCAGAACAAACCGCACATCAAACAGTTCCACAACTTGACGTCTGCAGAAAGACAAGCATCCATCAATCTGGGCAAGGATGAATCCATTGTCATCAAACAAGCAGATAAGGGGGGAGCAACAGTCATACAAGACTATGAGGACTACGACCGTGAATGTAGACGACAACTGTCCAATACTACCCACTACAGACAGACCCCTCACCGAGGACCCTACTAAACGGCTGACGACGACCATCATGAGCCTCATAATTGAGGCGGAGACAAATGAATGGATTAGCAAGAAAGAGGCTGATTTGCTGACCACCACGGAACCTGTCACGCCTTACTTTTATACCCTCCCCAAGATACATAAAGGGACTACCCCAGTCCCAGGGAGACCCATTGTCTCCGGAATTGGGTAGCTCTTGGAGCCTCTATCCCAATTCTGCGATGCCTTCCTTCAGCCCTTGGTGAAGCAGATTCCTTCATACCTACAAGACACCAGAGACGTCCTCCGCCTGATTAATGAAGTGGACGGCAGAGAAGATGTTGATCTCCTTCTAACTTTAGACGTAGAGGCGTTGTACACCAACATCCTGCAACAAGCCACCTTGGAGGCTGTGGACTCCGTCCTGCGGCAGGAAGAATGGTCCTCCCCCACCCCGATAGCCTTCATCATGGGACTAGCCGACATAGCCCTCTCTGAAAACTTTTTCAGGTATGAGTCACAACTTTACCACCAGATCCGCGGCACCTCGATGGGTTCTACGTTCGCACCGAGCCTGGCCTGTATCTATATGGCAACCTTCGAAAAAAAACACATCTACCCACCTGAACAGAACCCGTTCCGAGAAAATCTCACTCTTTGGCGTCGATACATCGACGATATTCTAGTCTTCTGGAAAGGTGATCGGACCAGTTGTGAAGCCTTCTGCACGTGAATCAACTTGCAAGACCCCTTTTTGAAATTCACAGGCACGATCTCTGAGGAGTCTGTACCCTTTCTAGATCTGACAATCAAGTTGGATCCCACAGCAATCACTACTACTCTCTTTAGGAAAGAGACCGACAGGAACAGCCTGCTTTTGTACAATAGCCACCACACCAGAGCTTTAAGGGATAACTTGCCTTTTGGGCAATTTCTACGGCTTCGCAGAAACTGCACATCAGTAACAGACTACAAACAAGAAGCCAATACCCTCCAACACAAGCTTCAGGACAGGGGGTACCTGACTCGACTTCTCAAGACATCATCAAAAAGGGCTCTCAACAATAACAGAGACTCGCTTCTGGAAGTCCATACTAAGGAGAAAGACGACACGATCACATGCGTGACGTCTTACACAAGAAACTCCACGTTCATAAATGAGACTGTGAACTCGCATTGGGGAATCCTCAATACGGCGGGCCGGGATATACCTCGGCCCCGTTTTGCATTTAAGAGGACAGCCAACCTCAAGGATACCCTAATCCATACTCGCCCCAAGAAATCGAGCACCCGCCCAGTTAATACTCTCTGGGATCTGCCACCTGTCATGGGACATTACCGATGTGGATCGTGTGTGGTATGCCCCCAGACTATCCAGGGTAAAACCATAGAACTTCCTAAGGATTTTACCTGGCACCTCAGCAAGCACACAAACTGCAACAGCGCAAGATGCATTTACATGCTAATATGCCCATGCAAGATGATCTACATCGGCATGACGATGCGCACCGTGAAACTACGCATCATGGAACATAACAGCAACATTCGCTGTAAAAAGACACACACCAGGCTGTATGAACACTGTAGACAACATAACCACCTGGCGGAAAATATACAATGGCCTATCCTTGAATGCCACCCTTCCATTATCCAACAAGCCCTATACAGAATGGAACAGCGATGGGTGCATCGTCTCCAGTCAGATGCCCATGGTCTCAATGATTCTGTGCCTTGGAATATGCTAGCCAGATAATCCATACCTGGATTGTTCTTACTTCAGTCTAAGTACCATCCTTCTATATCCATCAAGGTACCTCTAGCATTCGCCCACAGTTGGGGCTACTCCGTTCCAAGATGGCGCCTGGCTGTGAACACCCAACGGCTAGTGGCTGCCCTCTCTTTCCGCACCACGCTTGTCCGCGTTACCTAGCAACGCTCTCCACACACGCCTACTCACGGCGCCCGCGGCATTCTGCTTCTTAAGCAGCTCAGCTACACACCGATCCACCGGCTGTCCTGCGATCTCGCCGTTGTGGTAGGGGTAGGTGCTTACAAGCCTAGTGCCTCGAGCAAATAAGGTAAGATGTGGTCCACTGACAGGATGGTTTTTTGTGGTATCAATTGGCGATCCCCATGGTTTAACCACCTCGGGACCCACTTGAAGCCGTCTTGCTCCGTTAACCACGATCATAACTGGAATATATACTTATTCCATTATTCCCATTTAGGTAACTACCTTACAGCTCAGGCCCCACAAGGACAGTCTGTGGGGACCATCTACCAGGGACTAAGGGTAAGGACTTCTTGAGACCCTGGTGTTCCCATTTTTCCTTCACCCATTGAAGTGTTCGTGGTTCTGGTTTTAAGTTTCAATTCTTAGTTTAACGAATACACTACCCCTTGGCTGCAAAACACATATTAGTGACTAAGCATGGAGTGTATAGCCTTGTGAATATCAAATTAATGTACCCGTATCATTGATGACATATGGCACTTACAATGTAAACCCCCTCCCCGTGTATATAATTTTGTAATTTTTTCTCTCTCTCTTGCACCTTCACTTTGTTTTGGTAGAAGTCATTGATCCATACCTTATTTTGCATGATGTTTCCACGTGTAAAAATTTCCAAATGATAGGCCCAACATTGACTGTGCCCTTCTCTTCTTCTCTCCCCACACCTAGGGCGGGAACTCACGTAGGATTCAATCCTGCGATACCCTGCAGGTTGTATACTTAATTTCTTTCTAACGGTTGAAATTCCCTGCAAGTTGATGAGCATTTAGGTCCTGAAGAATTGCCCGAGAGGCATGAAACATGTTGACCGCACCATAGGCGAGGGTTGAACGAGGCCAAATCACCTTACTCTTTGTGCTTCGGTACCCCTCCCTTCACCATTTTTTAAATAAGGCAGTGAGCCATGTCATTAAAGTTTTCTCAATGGACTCTACTGACCTTTTTTAACTTTTCACTCACGCTCACTACTGCACTCTTTTAGGCCCCTCACACACATGCATCTATTGGCTAAGGAATAAAAGAACTCCACTAAAGAGTAGCACTCAGTGCTACCCGACAGGCATTGCACCACCAGCCTGCCGTTGGAGCAGGAGGCCAATGATGACACGATACAATCATCGGGTAGGATGGCAACAGTCGTCCAGCCTTTTAATTGTGTGAGGCATCCTCAATTCCGTCAAGGGATTACCTTATTCCCTGCTGCACTACCAACGCTTTCTAGAGAGAGAGTCATTCCCTCATACACTCTACTCTGTGTGGGGAACCCTGTACACGCTTTTGACTTCTAGTTGTAGGACACGTACATTGGACCCCGGTAAACATTGTCCTCTATCTGTTCCCCCTTGTTGCTATAATTCTCAGCGTGGGTTTCCCCCACGGGACTTTTGGGTTACCAACGGTGAAAAATTCCCTCTAGTTTGGTCCGTCCCTAATCAGTAATACTGATTATTCCAGAATCAGAACCCGTACTTCTCTGGCTGGCATATTCTTTCGCACCCTAATCATCTCCCACCAATATGGAGGATGTTCCGGGCCTGAGCTTCGACGAGGATACCATAGCCGAGGCGTTAAGAACAGAGCCACCATTACTGACCAACCCTCCTGCCTCTACATCTGGCACGTCCTCTGAGGAATGGGCGACCTTAACGGAGATGAAAAAAGAACTTATAAGAATCACGATCCACGGTATTATGATGACCGAATACCTGAGGAGTAACATAGCCCCACAGGGCCTAATCGTCAATATAATTCCTAGACTATTTCTGGAAGACAAGCAATTTAAAGTCGACTGGTGCCAGGTATCCTGGAAATGTACTAAAGACCTACTATTCCTGATTTCGCAAACAGCGAAGCGCCTTTCTGATGCCTTATTAGAAAAAATCTCAGCCCTAGAAGCTACAATGAAGAGCGCCATTAACAAAAATAACAAAGTGGCCTTCACCACTAAGCTAGCCGAGATTAACCAAGAAATGGCTGACCATCACGAATTTCCCCTAAAACAAAAAACAACCAAACTCCAAAAAGACATCACCAAATTCGAGAAAGAGAAAATCTACCCCTATCTTAAGGATG
Organism: Lissotriton vulgaris; assembly: GCF_964263255.1. NCBI lineage: Eukaryota > Metazoa > Chordata > Amphibia > Caudata > Salamandridae > Lissotriton > Lissotriton vulgaris. The sequence goes on from NC_141687.1 coordinate 1,129,362,387, forward strand.
GTTTTAAAGGGAAAGGACCAATTATTCTTCTGATGATAATTCAGACAACAACAACAGACGTGGGTCAACAAGCAGCGATTCAAGTGGTGGCTATCCTGCAAGAAATCCTCGGGCCCCACGACCACGTACCAACTGGCAACACGGTTACCAACAAGGTCCAGCATTCCATGGCCCGCCCCATATGACACCACCCTGGCAATACCCATTCTTCCCACAAGGTCCTCCACAGTTTTACCCTTTGAATCTGCCACCTTTTCAAGGCAGAGGTTGGGGCAGAGGAAGAGGGCGAAAGCGAGGCGGGCAGAAAGGAGTGCAGTGGCAAGACCAGCCGACACCGCCAACAACAATGGAAACCAGGAGCACAACCTCCAGGGGGAGAAGAGTCTGATTGTCAATCTCTCCAAGAAAGTCCTCTCACCGACGGAGAAGAGCGTTTTGGAAAAAGGTCTCGGTTTTGTCCCAACACCGATCCCAGACAGCTTCCAGGAAATGATTGAGGTAAAACAACTATTCAGGAAAGTACGCCTCCGTGCTTTCTTTGATAATAAACCTGAGCCTACCAGCCAAGACACTGGATTAAGGAAACCGTCCACCTTTACCCCCACTGATGGGATGGTTCCCCCGGAAGTCCTGACTTTCGAACGAGCAGTCCTAACGAGCCTGCAGAACAAACCACACATCAAACAGTTCCACAACTTGACGTCTGCAGAAAGACAAGCATCCATCAATCTGGGCAAGGATGAATCCATTGTCATCAAACAAGCAGATAAGGGGGGAGCAACAGTCATACAAGACTATGAGGACTACGACCGTGAATGTAGACGACAACTGTCCAATACTACCCACTACAGACAGACCCCTCACCGAGGACCCTACTAAACGGCTGACGACGACCATCATGAGCCTCATAATTGAGGCGGAGACAAATGAATGGATTAGCAAGAAAGAGGCTGATTTGCTGACCACCACGGAACCTGTCACGCCTTACTTTTATACCCTCCCCAAGATACATAAAGGGACTACCCCAGTCCCAGGGAGACCCATTGTCTCCGGAATTGGGTAGCTCTTGGAGCCTCTATCCCAATTCTGCGATGCCTTCCTTCAGCCCTTGGTGAAGCAGATTCCTTCATACCTACAAGACACCAGAGACGTCCTCCGCCTGATTAATGAAGTGGACGGCAGAGAAGATGTTGATCTCCTTCTAACTTTAGACGTAGAGGCGTTGTACACCAACATCCTGCAACAAGCCACCTTGGAGGCTGTGGACTCCGTCCTGCGGCAGGAAGAATGGTCCTCCCCCACCCCGATAGCCTTCATCATGGGACTAGCCGACATAGCCCTCTCTGAAAACTTTTTCAGGTATGAGTCACAACTTTACCACCAGATCCGCGGCACCTCGATGGGTTCTACGTTCGCACCGAGCCTGGCCTGTATCTATATGGCAACCTTCGAAAAAAAACACATCTACCCACCTGAACAGAACCCGTTCCGAGAAAATCTCACTCTTTGGCGTCGATACATCGACGATATTCTAGTCTTCTGGAAAGGTGATCGGACCAGTTGTGAAGCCTTCTGCACGTGAATCAACTTGCAAGACCCCTTTTTGAAATTCACAGGCACGATCTCTGAGGAGTCTGTACCCTTTCTAGATCTGACAATCAAGTTGGATCCCACAGCAATCACTACTACTCTCTTTAGGAAAGAGACCGACAGGAACAGCCTGCTTTTGTACAATAGCCACCACACCAGAGCTTTAAGGGATAACTTGCCTTTTGGGCAATTTCTACGGCTTCGCAGAAACTGCACATCAGTAACAGACTACAAACAAGAAGCCAATACCCTCCAACACAAGCTTCAGGACAGGGGGTACCTGACTCGACTTCTCAAGACATCATCAAAAAGGGCTCTCAACAATAACAGAGACTCGCTTCTGGAAGTCCATACTAAGGAGAAAGACGACACGATCACATGCGTGACGTCTTACACAAGAAACTCCACGTTCATAAATGAGACTGTGAACTCGCATTGGGGAATCCTCAATACGGCGGGCCGGGATATACCTCGGCCCCGTTTTGCATTTAAGAGGACAGCCAACCTCAAGGATACCCTAATCCATACTCGCCCCAAGAAATCGAGCACCCGCCCAGTTAATACTCTCTGGGATCTGCCACCTGTCATGGGACATTACCGATGTGGATCGTGTGTGGTATGCCCCCAGACTATCCAGGGTAAAACCATAGAACTTCCTAAGGATTTTACCTGGCACCTCAGCAAGCACACAAACTGCAACAGCGCAAGATGCATTTACATGCTAATATGCCCATGCAAGATGATCTACATCGGCATGACGATGCGCACCGTGAAACTACGCATCATGGAACATAACAGCAACATTCGCTGTAAAAAGACACACACCAGGCTGTATGAACACTGTAGACAACATAACCACCTGGCGGAAAATATACAATGGCCTATCCTTGAATGCCACCCTTCCATTATCCAACAAGCCCTATACAGAATGGAACAGCGATGGGTGCATCGTCTCCAGTCAGATGCCCATGGTCTCAATGATTCTGTGCCTTGGAATATGCTAGCCAGATAATCCATACCTGGATTGTTCTTACTTCAGTCTAAGTACCATCCTTCTATATCCATCAAGGTACCTCTAGCATTCGCCCACAGTTGGGGCTACTCCGTTCCAAGATGGCGCCTGGCTGTGAACACCCAACGGCTAGTGGCTGCCCTCTCTTTCCGCACCACGCTTGTCCGCGTTACCTAGCAACGCTCTCCACACACGCCTACTCACGGCGCCCGCGGCATTCTGCTTCTTAAGCAGCTCAGCTACACACCGATCCACCGGCTGTCCTGCGATCTCGCCGTTGTGGTAGGGGTAGGTGCTTACAAGCCTAGTGCCTCGAGCAAATAAGGTAAGATGTGGTCCACTGACAGGATGGTTTTTTGTGGTATCAATTGGCGATCCCCATGGTTTAACCACCTCGGGACCCACTTGAAGCCGTCTTGCTCCGTTAACCACGATCATAACTGGAATATATACTTATTCCATTATTCCCATTTAGGTAACTACCTTACAGCTCAGGCCCCACAAGGACAGTCTGTGGGGACCATCTACCAGGGACTAAGGGTAAGGACTTCTTGAGACCCTGGTGTTCCCATTTTTCCTTCACCCATTGAAGTGTTCGTGGTTCTGGTTTTAAGTTTCAATTCTTAGTTTAACGAATACACTACCCCTTGGCTGCAAAACACATATTAGTGACTAAGCATGGAGTGTATAGCCTTGTGAATATCAAATTAATGTACCCGTATCATTGATGACATATGGCACTTACAATGTAAACCCCCTCCCCGTGTATATAATTTTGTAATTTTTTCTCTCTCTCTTGCACCTTCACTTTGTTTTGGTAGAAGTCATTGATCCATACCTTATTTTGCATGATGTTTCCAAGTGTAAAAATTTCAAAATGATAGGCCCAACATTGACTGTGCCCTTCTCTTCTTCTCTCCCCACACCTAGGGCGGGAACTCACGTAGGATTCAATCCTGCGATACCCTGCAGGTTGTATACTTAATTTCTTTCTAACGGTTGAAATTCCCTGCAAGTTGATGAGCATTTAGGTCCTGAAGAATTGCCCGAGAGGCATGAAACATGTTGACCGCACCATAGGCGAGGGTTGAACGAGGCCAAATCACCTTACTCTTTGGGCTTCGGTACCCCTCCCTTCACCATTTTTTAAATAAGGCAGTGAGCCATATCATTAAAATTTTCTCAATGGACTCTACTGACCTTTTTTAACTTTTCACTCACGCTCACTACTGCACTCTTTTAGGCCCCTCACACACATGCATCTATTGGCTAAGGAATAAAAGAACTCCACTAAAGAGTAGCACTCAGTGCTAACCGACAGGCATTGCACCGCCAGCCTGCCGTTGGAGCAGGAGGCCAATGATGACACAATACAATCATCGGGTAGGATGGCAACAGTCGTCCAGCCTTTTAATTGTGTGAGGCATCCTCAATTCCGTCAAGGGATTACCTTATTCCCTGCTGCACTACCAACGCTTTCTAGAGAGAGAGTCATTCCCTCATTCACTCTACTCTGTGTGGGGAACTCTGTACACGCTTTTGACTTCTAGTTGTAGGACACGTACATTGGACCCCGGTAAACATTGTCCTCTATCTGTTCCCCCTTGTTGCTATAAAACATCTCCATGCCAAGTGGGAGGAAATGTATCATATTTTGGCATCGTTTTCACACATGGGGTAGAAGAGAGAGTGTAAATCCCAATTTCCTCTCATTTGCCGCGCTGAATGTCTGCAAAATTTAGGAACAGGGTCAGCTGATAACCAGGGAAACCTACTCAGACATTTCTGAAAACTAAAAACCCAGGTCATTCCAGGATGGTATGACTTTTTATGATGAAGGTTTCTTACCCATAATGACCTGCAGACCTCAAATTTTGACTACAATGCTCGAAGGTTCCATCAGCTGCAAAGATCTACAGAATACCTGTCACCCACCGTTTCCATACTGTCTTGATAAAAACAGTCCCCCACTAGTGGGGGGGACCTAGCATACGCAGTAAAAATGAATCCCACCAGGGGCCATGCGAAGACCATGTTAACTTGGAATAGTCCCTGGTTTGATCCACTCTTGTTGCAGGTACCAAACAAAGCTACCCAAGTGGGGTCGTGTTTTATCAGGAGAAGTGTGAGAATGCAGGGTGTTAGGAACTTCTGTGGGCCCCCTCAGAGTTCATAAATTTTCATTTTAGAAATATGCTAAAAATGTGGGCATTTAGGTAGCATTTGAGGTTTGCAGAGCAATTTGGGTAAGAAAGTGTCATGGATCCATTCAGGTCACACCACTCAGGACTCCCCACCAAATGTAGTTTTCGAAAATGTATGGTTTTGGTAGGTTTCCCTGGATGGTAGCCAAGCCTAGTACCAAATATAGCAGCTACCCCATTGCCTTAACTTTCCATTTTCTTAGAGGAAATCCTGATGTTTTAGCTTCCATTTTGGTGGTCTTTTGTGCTGAGATGCCACCGCGAGTCACACAAGTGGGATAGCATTTTTATTGTGAGAAAGCTGGGAACACAAAACAGAACATCATTTATTAATATCAATTTCATTTGTCCCCATGTTTGACTATCAGATTGTACTCCAGTGTTCAGGAAATAAACACATTTTGCAAAGTTCCCTATGAAACCAATGTGAGTAGGGTATCCCCATGTTCAGAGCTGTACAAATACCCACTATTCTTAAACTCAGTATCTTGTGCATATTTCAAAAACTCATAGATTTCCTTCATACCCAGTTTTCATTAATTTGATTTTAGCATATGAATTGCTGCATGGTTGGCACACAATAAAAAATCATTACAATCAACAGCTCAGTTGTTGTATCTGGGAATCATTTGTTTTTCAACACCCAACAAACACCATACAACCCTGTGTCAAGAAGTATCTGCAGAACACAATGGTAAGTTACTTTTGAAAATCGGCCATCAGATAAACAAATTACAGTGAAAAATGTTAGCACATCATTCTTTTTTTATTTCCATAATTTCTTTCTTTGGAAGCCTACGGGCAATCTTCATAATGGCTTTGCAATGTTGTCTACTTTTCAAAAATGGATGACCCTAGCAGTCAAGTAGTAAAGAAACTCCATTCAAAGATGGCTGCCACAGATGTGTTTGCATTTGTTGCAGCCGTCTAAGAGACAAAGCAAGCGCAGGCAAAGGTAGGTTTCATACTCAATGCTAATTAGCTTTGTAGTGCTGATTTAGCTAAAAGATAATTTTGCAATACAAGACTCTTTCAGCAACAGCACAATGCTATGTTGGCTCTCTAGTACTGATTAAATAGTTAATCAAGAACCAGCAAGTCCTTTCTGTTCCTGTTAGACTGAGACCCCAGTGTCATCATAAGCCATTCCCCTTAAAAGGGACCAGTGTAGTCAGGTATTAGTCACCAGAAACAAGCCTCGATATTCTCTAATTAGCATTTAAGTATGATAGGAATTGTTATTGCTCTATTAACTTGTCTCTTTTTAATCTCGGATTTATAATACAGTAAGTTATTTATCCAATTATTTTTCTATTTGAAGGAAAATTAGAAAAGTAGAACAAAAGGCATGATAAAGGGATGCCTTGTAACTCTTTAAAATCAACCTCCGATGTATCTGATTCGAGTTGTGCCTGGGAACAGACGCTACAACTGTAAATAATGACCCTCTGTGGCACTCTGGAGTCTGAGGATAGTGTCATAGTATCTATAGAGGCGATGGGCATTTATAAAGGAGTAAAACATATCCTTGGCTGTAACATTTTACGTGTTTTAAGTGGATTCGGAAGCAGCAAACCACTGGAAGTAGACACTGTGTAAACAGCACATGATAATTATTATTGGGGAAGTGATGTGGCTTAATGGTCACCTTGGAGCTGGGCAGGCGTGCAACACCCATTGGGCTCACCGGGCTTCAGCCCCCCCATATTTTAATGCTTTCTGAGAGGCCCAGCAGCCCGAGCCAGACAGCCAGCCTCTGAACAGTTTCAGTGAGTGAACCCCCCTGCTCTGACCTCTTGTTTTCCTTTAGAGTGGCGCAGAGGTGAAATCCTTGCCTGAAGGCAGGGATTTCACCTAAGCACTTGATGGGTTGTGAGCATGGGGTGTGAAGATGTGCACAGCAGGGGGAAGGCATGGCCAGTTAAGGTGATGCTTTTCCTTTGTAAAGGAATTTCTGCTGGCTTCTTAGCCCAGGGTGTGCTGTCTGTGCACTTGTATAGATGTGTATTCCATACAAGTGCACAGACAGCAAACCCTGGGCTATGACTCCAGCAGGAATTAATTTACAAAGGAAAAGCTTCACCTGCACTGGCCATCCCTTTCCCCCTGCTGTCTGTGCATTTGACCCACATTGATCTACACAGTGAGACCTTCGGGAGGGGCTGGATGCCAGGACACAGTGCTGCTGATCAGCCAGACTCCACAGTATAGTATCAGAAGAGCAGGCAGCAGTTTTTTGTGTAAGTTCCAGTAACTTTAATGCATTTTTCAGCACAGCATTACCTACTGCCTGCATATCTAGGTTACTGTGAATGTTGTTCTTGACTTACATACATAGAAACGTCAAAGAGGACAGTCCCCTCCAAATATGCAAATGTAGTGTAAGTTTGTAGTGTTCATTTTTTTTGTAGGGTGCTAGTGGGTAATTTTAGAGTTCAGGGTGGGTGTGGGTTTTAGGGTGCCAGTGAGTAATTTTATGGTTCAGGGTGGGTTACGGATTGGGGTGCCAGGGGGTAATTTTAGGGTTCTGAGCGGGTATGGGTTTTGGGGTTCCAGGGGACATTTTAGGGTTCAGCGTGGGTATGTGTTTTGGTGTGCCAGGGGTAATTTTAGGGTTCGGGGCAGGTGTGGGTTTTGGGGTGTCAGGGGGCAGTTTTAGGGTTCAGGGTGGGTATGGGTTATGGGGTGCCAGGGGGAAATGTATGGTTCAGGGTGGGTATGGGTTATGGGGTGCCGGGGGTAATTTATGGTTCAGCATGGGTATGGGTTTTGGGGTGCCAGGGGTAATTTTAGGGTACAGGGTGGGTATGTGGTGCCAAGGGACATTTTAGGGTTCAGCGTGGGTATGTGTTTTGGTGTGCCAGGGGTAATTTTAGGTATCAGGGCAAGTGGGGGTATTGGGGTGTCAGGGGGAAATTTTAGGGTTCAGGGTGGGTATGGGTTATGGGGTGCCAGCGGGGAATTTATGGTTCAGGGTGGGTATGGGTTATGGGGTGTCGGGGGGAATTTATGGTTCAGCATGGGTATGGGGTTTGGGGTGCCAGGGGTAATTTTAAGGTACAGGGTGGGTGTGGGTTTTGGGGTGCCATGGGATTAATTTTAGGGTTCAGCGTGGGTATGTGTTTTATAGTGCCAGGGGTAATTTTAGGGTTTAGGGCAGGTGTGGGTTTTGGGATGTCAGGGGACTACTTTAGGGTTCAGGGTGGGTATGGGTTATGGGGTGCCAGGGGACATTTTAGGGTTCAGCGTCGGTATGTGTTTTGGTGTGCCAGGGGTAATTTTAGGGTTCAGGGCAGGTGTGGGTTTTGGGGTGTCAGAGGGCTACTTTAGGGTTCAGGGTGGGTATGGGTTATGGGGTGCCAGGGGACATTTTAGGGTTCAATGTGGGTATGTGTTTTGGTGTGCCAGGGGTAATTTTAGGGTTCAGGGCAGGTGTGAGTTTTGCGGTGTCAGGGGGCAATTTTAGGGTTCAGGGTGGGTATGGGTTATGGGGTGCCAGGGGGGAATTTATGGTTCAGGGAGGGTGTGGGTTATGGGTTGCCGGGGGGCATTTATGGTTCAGCATGGGTATGGGGTTTGGGGTGCCAGGGGTAATTTTAAGGTTCAGGGTGGGTGTGGGTTTTGAGGTGCCATGGGATTAATTTTAGGGTTCAGCGTGGGTATGTGTTTTATAGTGCCAGGGGTAATTTTAGGGTTTAGGGCAGGTGTGGGTATGGGATGTCAGGGGGCTATTTTAGGGTTCAGGGTGGGTATGGGTTATGGGGTGCCAGATTGGAATTTATGGTTCAGCATGGGTATGGGTTTTGGGGTGCCTGGGGTAATTTTAAGGTTCAGGGTGAGTTCGGGGTTTGGGGGGCAAGGGGTGAATTTATGGTTCAGCATGGATATGGTTTCTGGGGTGCCAGGGGTAATTTAAGGTTCAGGGCGGGTATGGGTTTTGGAGCTCCAGGGGGGTGATTTTAGGGTTCAGGGTGGTATTGGGTTTTGGGGTGCCAGGGGGTAATTTTAGGGTTTGGGGTGGGTATGGGTTTTGGGGTGCCAGGGGTAATTATAGATTTCAGGGCGGTTATGGGTTTTAGGGTGTGAGGGGGTTAATTTTAGGGTTCAGCGTGGGTATGTGTTTTGGTGTGCCAGGGGTAATTTTAAGACTCAGGGTGAGTATGGGTTTTGGGGGGCAATGCATTAAACTAACAAAAATGTGTGCTTTAATTGTTGTCCAGTTTCAAATGCAAAATTCACCACATTTTTTTCTCAGCTTGACCTCAGCATTAACCGATCCTGATTATCTGCCATTTTAGCTCCACCCCATTGATTTACATTAGCCACGCCCCTTCATCTGCCATGTTAGCCCCCTACCCCCCCACCCCCCGCAATTAAGACCTAGTTGGGCCCCTTGAGCTGGGGAACGAGGTACCAGTCTGGCGTCGCCTCAACACCCTGTGATTCTGAGCAAATCCCTTAATCTCCCCGTGCCTCCCAAAACGGAATGCGTCCTTGTGTATAGTAACTGGTGCTCATGTAAAGCGCTCCAATACCTTCGGGTCGCGTTCGCACTATACAAAACTGCAAAAAAAAATGGGAAATATGCAGGAGGCAGTTTAAAGGAACCAAAAAACAGACAAGGGTGAACACCTTCTTAGCCAGGGGCGGCCTTAGGCATGTGCAAGCTGTGCACCTGCACAGGGCCACCAAATCCCAGGGGCCACCACGCCAATATATATCCTTAATATAATAAACCTCTGAGGATGGATACATATTTGTGTGGTGGCCCCTGGCAGGGATTTGGTGGCCTCTGGCTCTGTTCCACTTCGAAACACCCTGACCCCCCCTCTTCACTGGCCTCCGTGCTCCGCACCGCCCGGACCCCCTCTTCCGGGGCCCCCTACCTACACTCCCTCCCCAGGGCCACCATGAGCCTAGAGCCGCCCCTGTCTTAGCGGCCACATTGCTCTATATTGGGACTGCATCCCATGGACTTTTGGGGGCAGGTTTCTTTGGCTATTTTGTTTTCACCAGAAAATTAGGGATGTGCGAAGCTTTACTAAGGGCCACATGCATCAAACTTAGGTATTGCGATTCCTAAATTACGATTTTTAAGAAATCGCAATCTAGGAATCGCAAATCCTTATGCGAACCAGAACCAGATCACCCTGCCAAAAAGCCTTTACTATTTTGGAGTGGGTAATTCTTTATTGTTTGATTATTTAAAATCTTACAATATTGCCAATACAAAACATATACTATAATAAATAAAACCCATAAAAAGCAATTGCACCATAAAATTCATTACAAATCATGAAAACTCCTTAATTTTGTAACTTAATATCCCAGTTTTGTTTTAACTATCAATAAGAACCTAACAAAGGCAGCGTTCATGCTTATATCATTGGAGTGGAGGCACAATTCCTTATGCATGTTCCCACACATTACTTATTTGCAACTCGCAAATTGCGAATTGCAAATAAGGAATGGCGTCCCATTTATTCCTATAGGCCTATGGGAATTGCATGCGCAGTTTGCGAGCACCAAATAGGTACCCGCAAGTTGCACATGCAATTTCAAGGGTGCCAAAAGGACACCCTGATGCACCCCTGAAAGTGCAATTAAAAAACATGTTGCACACACACATGTCCCAAGGGCATGTTTGTGTTCACCATAGAACTTTGAAAATGCACTTTTTTGCATTTTTCAAAGTTTTCGCAAATTACTATCAACTTTAAGTTGATGGTAATTTGCATTTCTTAAATGCAACATCGAATTTTTTTTTGTTGCATTGCAATTAGGGATTCGCAATTTGTGTTCCCCTAAATGCAATCGCAATTTAAGTAATCGCAAATTTTGCGATTACCTAAATAGAGATTTTTGCATTTGGGGTGATGCATCCAAAATGCAAAATTGCGTTCGCAAAGGGGCAGATTTGGTGAATCTGCCACTTTGCGACAGCGAAAAGCAATGATGTTTCTGCATTCTGGTGTTCTAGCGTAATACTTCTGGTTTTATTTAACCCAGTCAAGCCGGAAAATATATATAACATTTTTATTTCCAATTTTACTTTTTACAGAGGCTTTCGATACAGAGTGTCACTGAACACGGGAACAGAACGATTCGGACTCTGCCACGTTTCTCCTGCTGGCCCATTCATTTTTTTAGTGTTAGTCATGAATATATGCACAATACGTTGTCGCAATAGTCACAACATTAAGAAGGATGTCACGAAGTGGAAAATTATGCAAAAAGAAAGCACTTAGATGCCCACCCAGTAAGAGCATTGGGGCTGCCAGAATACTATTTACATTTAAAGTAATCGCCAGCATTCCATAATATTTGGACGACACATGCCTTAGGGGCTTGAAAGTTTAAAAGCCACTAAAGGGTCCACTTATGTGCTGCCTATGCCAGAAAAGCCTCCTAAATATTCATCAATAGCCAGCACTGCTCTGAAATATACAGCAATGTCTGTGATGCCTCAGCTGGATATCAAGGTCGATTGGTGATAAGAACAGGCCGGAACATATGTTTTCAATCTTTCCACTAATACACCTAACCCCATCCTTCAGAACTGGATCTCAATGGCCTTAAAAATATCCAAAAGATCCAAGACACACCTAGCAACCAATAGATTGGCCAAGCTGGAGCTTCTCTTGCCTAAGCGCTCCATTACGTCAGAGTGGAAATTAAGTTTTCTCGCCTCACGAGCAACCAGGGTCCAGACACTCATGAAGTAGTCATGTGCAGTGGTGGCTGCTCAGTAACTGAAATGGTAGGGAAGGGAGGTGGATGGGGGGAAGGGGGATACAAAAATAAACACAGACAAAATCATAAATAAAAATATAAAACTTTACTTACCTGATGCTGCGTCCGCTCCGTCTTGCTCACTCCCGATCCTCTACTGATCCACACTGCACAGGCTCCCAGATGCCAATCGCAGCACTGTTCTCATGCTGGGAATAGCATTCCCAGCATGAGAGGGGCAATGGGATTGGTCTGAGCGGTCTAGTTAGCTGCTCAGACAGTGCCCGGGAGCCTGTGGCTTTTTCTCCACCTGGCTGTACAACACAGCCGGGAGGAGAAATGCTAAGTGTGCATAGCGGTTTGGCCAGCCTAAGACAGCCGGCCAAACCGTCATGCACACCTTAGTAGTGGCCGTCATCCCTCCTCCCCACTGTTGTTATGCATTTCATGGACTATCCCAAGACCTGGCTCGCTGGCAGCCTGCAGGAGGTAAGAAGAAAAATAAAATTAATTTATTATCATTTTATTTTTCATATTTTTACATCTGCTGCCACCTAGTGGGTAATGCTCCTGTGCCATAACAGAGGAGCCTGTCACATGCAGGACCTGGGACTGGGACAAAAAATAGGCATGGTTACCAAAATATAAGTGGCACCCAATTAGCTAACCAATTTTCTAAAAAAGGGGGCCACAATGCTTGCGGTAATATCAAAAAAATCAACAGTAAAAAACACCGGCCCACTTGCCCATAATACAGGACCAAATACTGCTAGAAAACTGGCCCATTCGCTGACTGTCAGACAAGCCCGTCGGCCACTGCCTGATTGCCTTTACTCCTTTCTTTAAAACTGTTTTTGTCTTCTACTGGCAAGTGAAGTGTTGCCAATCCCGGCTGTATACATAGACATGCTTTTGTAGAATTAGGCACAATTTTGCTAAATGTTTATGCAGTTGCGTTTTTCTGCTATTTTCTTCAAAGCCCTATTGCTATGTTAATTGCAGTAGCAGCCACTGTTATTCTGTTAATTCCAGAGGATTGGTACAGTGGTGTGAGGGTAGGAGTGCCAATAGCTTTAGATTTATGCTATCACCACAATCCTGATTTGGGCTTAACAATATATATTATTGTTGAATAGAAGTCCCTGGTTATTTGCCTTTACTGAGTGTGAGGTGGTTACTATCTCGAGAGGATGGATTTCCGGTCTGTTCTGTACTGCCAAACCTGGGATCTGTGTTCTTTGCTGCATTGAAGCACAAGAAATGATGTTGCATTCAGTAAAATACATGGTTGAGGAAGCCTGCGATTTTATTTCAGCTACCCTGGGACTGTTGCAGTTCAATGGGTTTCTGAATGCTGTTGACATGCTACTAAAAGTGTACCCTTATGTTGTCCTAGAATCTGTGCTAGGAAATCCATGAATAAGTTGTACAGTAGTGACAAGAGTACTGATCCTTGAGGTGGTTGAGTTCAGTCTGACTTCTGAAGGAAGATGTCCCAGAGGGGATAATGACCAGTAACATCTTGTCGAGAAGGTACCTGAGGTGTAAATGGGGTTTTCTCTCAGGTGGACAAACAATGTCACACCAGCCAACTACACAGTGCCACCGTGTGACACAGAATATCGGCTCACATCAAAGGGTCTCCTATTGAAGAGCCGATATCACATGGTGGAAGGGCAAACAAGCTGAACATCACTGTAAAAAGTGGTTTTCCAGCTCGTTTACCCAGGCGCTGAGCTGCTGAAGTCCATTAAGGGGTGTGAAACTATCCCAGGACATCAGCACCAGCCTTGGCAAGCTTTTCTTTGGCGGGGGGTTTGAGGGCGGGGTCAAAAGAACCACATATGTACTTCTCGGCATGAAGCCCGCCCTCTTCAAGGACCCTCCCCCTGCTCACACAGTGAGATTGTTCTTCAAGTTGACAGGTAGGCAATGATCCAGAAAGGGTCGTGGCCAGAAAAGATCTAAACTGGTGTGTTAATTAATCAAGCATAATAAATGTACTTACTTACTTACTTACTGGTGTGCTGAGGGTTCTAGGCCCAGTGTGGGGCCTGTGCATTCGGTATAAGGGTACTTTGACCCTGTAAGCAAGGAGTAAAGTGGCTTCTGTATTAAATGAAGAATCAGAGTAGCCAGTAGTATAGGTGAACCAGGATGAGATTTCTTCACAAGGCAGTAGTCTTCAGTTACAGGTAAAGATGGTGATAAGGAAAACGGAAGGTATCTGGAAAGCCCCACTGGGAACAGCATCCTTGCTGCTCAGCCCATGCACTCTAAACTGGCATTCGCTCAACCAGGTACACATAAGCATTCTAAGCATCACAGTCACTCTGACTGAGCAGAAGAGGACATAACACTAAAGGGAGAATGCATGGCATTGAAATGCAGATGCAAGAGCTTGTTCTGCACACATTGAGGCTCTGATAGCGGTATGGTGCCAGATAATCCTGGCCAAAATAATTACCGTAAATACCATGTACTAAATTTTGTTTACAAAAATATCACCCTATTGCAGTACATTTTAGGAAACATCCAGCCAATGGAGCAATACTTAAAGACACACTGTTTATGTCAGAAAACATTTCCATGTTATTCTAACATACTATCATTAAGACCTGTACAATAGGAGAGGATAAAACATTGTAGAGGGCTGAATGATTTTCCAATAGGATTGTCTAATAAAATGTATGCTATATCTAGTTTTATAAGCATCCCTTCTCGAGATGACAGGTACAGGTTCAGGCACTGTAAAAGGACTCTCTTCCAGTATTTCAGGAGGTGCTCAACCTGTGATGAGGAGCACTCGATAATGTACCGTAGATCTGAGGGATCTTCTAAAAATTACTTAGTGAACTACCCCATTGAATAGATATATTATTGGGTTCCTTACTTAAGATAAAAAAAATGTGGAGGTGAACCAAGGAGGTGATTTTTACTCCAGCATGTTCATATCAATGCATCAAAGTTTAACAGACATTTTTAATTGCCCTTTGGGTCATATGCTGTTTACAAGAACCAACGATCCTTAACAATTCATTGGTTTACAAACTCAACTTTATTTAATTTATGAGAAAAATATGCTCACAAGTGTGCCTGCACCCATGCATACATATGCTCCAAATGGAGGGAGCCAGGTTGCTTTTTTGGATATTGGGATAATATAAACATATATGTTCATATATTCAGAAAAATCTCACGAGATGTGAGAAGTGTTGAATGAACACCATACAGGTCTGGATGTTTCAGTTTAAAATAAAACTCTTTGTTTTCATGAGAAACCACGCTCAGTGGTGAAAATGAGTTACACAAAAGACACTGATACAGAACAGAGATACACGTATGGCTGTATTAATCAGTAATCAGGCAAATCACCCCTGGTAGGGTTTTTTTTTTAACTCCATAGAGGACAAAATAGGGCCGTCCTTGTAGTCAAACCCAATGTAGCAGAGAGTAATATCCCCTATTAGCATTTTTGGGAAAACTGCAAAGAGGGTTCTCACCCATAGCCTGGTAAAGGTTGCACTTACTTGGTCAAAGGAAGCAGCCGATTGACAGCACCTATCTCATTTTTCGCTCCTGAATATTGGCGAGCTGGAGATGGTGCTCGGTTTTTCAAAGCTGCCATCATGTGCTGCTGGCAAGCTAACACTACTTTGACTTGCCGTGATGAGGGTCATGTGACAAGCTGCTTTTGGCGCATTTGAATAATTTCTAACTTAAATTGAATGTTAGATTGAGCCAGTATTGCATCATGGTGCGAGCGGTCTGGGCCATATTACGCTGTGTCCACCAATCCATGTCATTGACAATGTGGATCATTTTATTAAAAGAAGGTGCTTAAGTCATACCTTTAAAACCTGTGATCCGGACCTGCTGATATTGACAGTTTTTTAAAGATTATGGAGCACATTATTGTTGCATGTGTTGTGATAAATTATGTCAGATTATTAACCATATAATAAACTTGAACTGCAAAACCAAAGTTATATGTACAAAGGGGAAAAGGCACCAACTGTTGTAAACATATATTCAACAATAAAGAAAGCATATACTCTGGAGAATGATTATGTTCCCTAGGGTATACATATGAGGTGATCCACTTGCCCACATGGTCATGTCTACTTATAATTATGTGGTCTGTTCTTGTTACTTTAATAAAACTATGGCAAACAAGGGAAAGGTCCATTTCCCTATGCCGTAAAAGCAGAGAGGAAATCTCACGAGGGAGTACACCCTCGCATGTGTAAACCACTGAATCACAATAAGTACTCCTTGGATGCGTAGATGATAACCAAGTCTCTTCTATAATAAACACTGATAAGGTACCAATGGGAAGTCCTAAAATGAAGAGACCCACTAAGGAGTGGGGAAGGAAACAATTCCTTTTGTTTTACTTTCCCTCACACACCCTAGTGGTGTCATGCTTCATCATCGGGTCACCCTGACGCCTAGAAGTCAGGGTGGGCTCGACCGTATTTCAGGGAGCTCTTTGTGATATTGTGACCAGGGGGAATTTAAGATTAAAAAAACGCAAGCAAATCCCAGTATCCCTTTATTTTTGGATGTGCTAGGGTTAATAAAAAATATTACAAAGGGGGTCAAATAGGAGTAATTATGGTCCTATGACCCTAAAGCCTTGTTCTTGTTAACCATTTGTTTCTTACTAAATGATATTCAGGTGTGTCCATGGAATGTCATCATTGAGGCTTGATTGGTAAGTCTTCAGTTGCTAAATCCATCTCTGTTCTTTTTCTTGAAGTATTTAGGAAATCTTTATAGGGATCCAGAGTTCTTTAGTAGTCCTATGATCACTCAGCTCATATTGTTTTCTGCATGTCCTACCTCAGTGTAGTGAGTGATCATGTGTGTGGTGATTTTTACATTTGATGTTGCTACAATGTTCGCAGATTTGTATATTAATTTCAGCACATTATCCAATCACTCATATATAGCACAGATTGCATCTACTAGTTATAATGTATATAACATGGGACAAACTGCAGTTATTATGATTTTTAAGTATCTTGTCAAGATTCAAACTCAAACCCAATATTAGCTTCTCCTGGTCATGAGCACACACAATAGTCACTGCATAGCTAATGGGCAGTCACTGGCATCATCCCTCATAATGTACTAAATGTATTTTCTGGAGATGTGTATCTTGGTCCGGTATCTACCAATAGATCACTAATGGTCTGACCTCGCTTATGTGAAAGCATAGGTTTTTCCAAAGTAAGTTTGCCAGTGATCATGATACTCCAATTTCTATCAATAATCTTTTTCACTTGATTATAAATGATGCTATATGTGATCACCCAAATTAGACAAAGAGTGCCTCTCTATTGTTATTGCATGCCCTTTTCTTTGTATTATTGATGATAGGGTCTGGAGAATCTCACTGACTCTGTTTTCTGTTTATACAGCATTAGCTTGATTATTAGAGTCTACAATATTACTGCAGTTTAAACATAATCTGAAGAACTAATTAGATTATAGTTTTCTCAAATTGGGCATGAGTGAAAACTATTACATGTAATTAGGTTATTCCTGTCCAAAGGTTTGTGGCAAGGGTCCACAAGAAGATCTTGGTTGGCGCGAAAATCTGGTCGTCAGTCAGAGCTTCGCATTGGCGGGAAATGTGGGGCGGTGATTGCTGATGTGAAGAGCCCTGTGTGGGTGAAGTCCAGACTCTGTAGCATTGGCAGTCAGATGCAGGTCCTGTGTCGGTCTTTGGGATGTTTGCTCATGTTCCCAAGGAGACTGGCAATGTCTATTTTTCTGCAAGAAGAACCCAGAAGCTCTGAATTTTCACCTGGAATCCAGTTCGTACAGTTTGCAGTTCGAGAATACACTCTGGCAACAGCCAAGAGTCCAAGACCTGGGGAGGAAACTCTGGGGGTCAGAACTCACTCCAGAAGAGGCCAGTTGAATTGTCCAGGTAGGTTCAATTGGTGCAGGTCAGTTAAGAAGTTGCAGGGAAGGCCCCTAGAAGCTTGCTTTGTCCCTTGTAGCTCAAACGGGTCAGCCAACTGACTCATGGCTTCACTTTGGAGATCCTGGTTTTAGGGCTAGCAAGTCCAGGCTTCCTTCTTCAGGCAGTGGGGCAGTCCTTCTTCTGAAACTTCACTGGTCCATCAGTGTTGTGATGAGACGGTCAGAGAATGCCACTTTTATACCCAGTGCCAGCCTGTGGATTGTGGTCACCCTCTTTGTCTAACCCTATCTTGTTAATTCTTCCTCTGGGTTTAGCTCCAATTTGTCTTGGGCATGGGTACTTGCCAACATTTTCCCAGGGGCCAAAACGTTTGGTCCATGATGTGACCTAGGGCACTTTGATGCCAGTAGGCTGGTAGAAAGCGTTTGGGGCAGTGTTTGGTGTAAGGAAAGTAAAAAATAAACATCTAATAGCTGAATTGCACATTGTGAAACCAGAAAACCTGGGATTAGTCCCAGCTTGGCAACTTAACAACATTTTGTGATCCTAGACAATAGTTTTGTTTGTTACTTCCCCTCTGTTTTCTTAATTATCAGATATGAGGATCTCAAAATACATACCTTCAGCATGTGTGCAGTCATAACCTTCTCCTGTGTTTGAATTAATAAACTATGTTTTTAATGTATAATTGTAACCCAGGCCACCCAAAGAGTGCACGTAACAACTGGTTAGCCTCTTACTTCATTGTTGGCATTGCTATCAGCATGGGGGAAGAATCCTAGTTTCTAAATCCACGTTTGAAAACTCTCACTTAAAAAAATACTGCTCAATGCACAGATAATCGTATGTACTAAGGTGAAATGGTTATGTATGTTAATGAAATACACTGAAGACACTTCATCATATTTTTACACGTTTGCTGAAAGATGTCCTTCCCCTGTTGGATGCCATAGACAGAACAGGTATGTCCTTGGCTGTGGCACTGCTGTGCCATGGATGGAACCATTCAATACAGGCACACACCCATGGGGGAAGCGCTGGTACTCCCAACATGGGCTGCCAATTTAAACCCCTCTCATCAGGGTTGGCAGCGGAAGCTCTTCCGCTGTCACAGCCAACACCCCATTGGCAATCTGTTGATGATCGCACCAACATCATCAAGTGCAGCCGGGACGCACTGGAAGCCATTTGCTTCAAGGGCATACAGAGAGAGAACACACTTTTGGTGAGTCCTTCTCTGGGTGGGTGTTTGTTTTTGGGAAAACAGACACAGGGAGAAAGGAAAGTGTTTTCCTTTCCCCCTGTGACTGTTTTAAATGGATTCCTGCTTCACAACAGCCGTGAGAGTCGCAATCGTGGAGCAGGAACCCAACCACTTGATCACCAGGGATTTTTTTGTGCTGGGAAAGAGACTCCTTGGGCAAGGTTCGTTCCCCAAGGGGGCTAAATTGTTTGCCTGTGTTTTGGCCCCTCTGGAGGGTAGATTACTGTCTTGTTTAGCTGATCTACCCCCTAGGAGCCCAAAACCCACAAATTCACCTGGGATGCATATATTGTCATAAATTACAGGAAGCGACTCCCTGGGCAAGGGTCACTACCCGTGGGGGAGAATTGTTTTAGTTATTCTTCCCCCGGAGGTCAGATCAGCCGTTTTTAAGATGATCAGCCCTCTTGGTGTGTAGAAGCCCACTAGACCACTTGGATTGCTTTGTTGTTCAGGTAGCGACCCCTTGGGCAAGAGTCACTCACCTTGGAGGAGAGCTTTTTTTCAAAACTCCCCTCGGACTCCCACAGAGGGCAAATTGGCTGTTTTTAGGCAAATCTGACCTCTGGGGTGGTGAAAGCCCACTAAGCCACCAGGGATTTTTTCTTGTTCTGGGAGTGACCCCTTGGGCAAGAGTTGCTCCCTTTGGGGAGAATGTTTTTAGTTATTCCACCCCCCCAGAGGGCAGATCAGCCATTTTTAGGCCGATCTGGCTCTACCGGTGGAGGCCCACTAGACCACCTGGGATTGTTTTAGGCCGATTTGCCCTCTGGAGTTTGATTTAGCCCCCTCAAGAGATTTGTGAGTGGACTGAACCTAAGAGTAGGTGGTAACACTTGAGCCACCTGGGAATAAGGTTATTTATGTAGTGGGAGATCTGTTTCTAGGGTAAGGTTTACTTCCATCTGGTGGTGCCAACCCTCTTTTCGGGGGAATATCAGTGTCTTTTGAAATGTTGGTATAATTTGTATTTGTGTTTTCATTTTCTTTTCTTATTTATTGTAGAGCCAATCGTTTCCTTTATCTTGATGGTGAATCCTGTTTGCGGGTGCAGCTTTGGCAGATTTGTAGTTTCTGGAGTTATGGTTGGTAAGCAACTCATGTTGTAATCTTTTTATCTAATGTGTATCCTCCACATGTTTGTTTTTTTCAGAACAATTTTTATTATTTTATTTTTTGGTGTTGAAGTATTGCAGAGAGGGCACTGCTCTCTGATCACCAGAGGTGCAGTGTACAAAGAAATAATCATCATCTTCAATCAGTACAAGCAACATTCAATAGGAACACCCATCCCTGAACTCCCTTCCCCTAACCTCCCGTCCCCTTATTCTCCCGCCCGGATCCCACCCCTAACCCCTCACCGCGTCAACGTGGTCCAAAAGCAAATACAATCCAGTAACAAAGTCCATGCGTGTATCCGTTCACCCTAGTTCCACAAGCGAGTGTCCTTCATCAACATCTCGACATGCTGGCGGCTCCAGCCACAGCCCTCTATATTCGGCCCACCTCTCCCAAATTTTAAAATGCTTTTGGGGGCAGCCCCTGGCAATAAACACCGGGCGCTCCAGCCCCATACAGAAGTCCA
Source organism: Lissotriton vulgaris (assembly GCF_964263255.1). NCBI lineage: Eukaryota > Metazoa > Chordata > Amphibia > Caudata > Salamandridae > Lissotriton > Lissotriton vulgaris. The sequence goes on from NC_141687.1 coordinate 1,129,382,712, forward strand.
ATCCCCTTTTCCAAACCCCTAGCAAGGGAGCCCTTGGGTCTTTCCAGGCTCGGGCAATATCTCGTTTGGCCACTGTAAGGCCCAGAAGTAGTAGGTGGCGTTTGTAGATGTTACCTCCCACTTGTTCCATAACATGCAAGAGGCCCAATTTTGGAGAGCGGGGGAGGTCCCAAACCAACACTTCAGACAGGCAGTCCCAGACACCAGTCCAAAATCTCAACAGTTTATCACACGCCCACACCGTATGTACAAAGGTTCCTACCGCACGGCCAAACCGCAGGCAATCAGGGGAGGCTATCAGACCCGCCCTCCATAATGTGTCTCTAGTATAATAGGCCCTATGCAAGTATTTAAATTGGATAAAGCGCAGGAGAACCGCTGTTGCCGCCCCCCTCGGGGCCCCCAAGGCCTCTCTCCAGTCCTCTTCTTCCAAGTCTCCTATGTCCCCCTCCCATGTAGCTCGGAGGGTATCTAGAGAGGAGGAGCAATGTGTGACTAGCGTCTGGTAGATACTTGATATTTTCTTAGAGTCTATTTCACCCATGAAGATCTTTGCCTCCAGCGGGCTGAATTCGGGCAAAGAGTCTAGACCGACCAAGGAGGGAGACAAAGCGTGTCGGAGTTGTAGATAGCGAAAGAACTGTGTTTGGGGCATATCATATTCTACTCGCAGGGCTTGGAACGTCTTAAAGAGTCGTGCCTTTCATCACATGGCCCAGGGCCAATATACCTATAGCAACCCAGCCACCAAAGCCCGGTAGGGATGCCAGCGCCGGCAGCCGCTCATTGTGCCAGAGGGGAGTCTCCCTCGTCAATTTGTTCCACCATCCCATGCGGCGCAGCGCTCCGCGCCACACCCGAATGACCACCTGAGTGTCCTCCGAAAGCCTCTTCCGCACCGCCGCCGAATACAAGATGGTGTGTAGTGTATCAGGGTCCATCAAGTACCTCTCAAGGGCATAGGCCTGATCGCTCCGATCTCCATACCACCATTCATTTAGGATCAACAAATGAGACGCCTGATAGTAGGACAGAATGTCCGACGTGGCCAATCCCCCGCAGTAAGTAGAGAGGAAACATGTGCGAAGTGCCACTCTCGCCACCCCACCCACCCGAAGGAACTGGCCCAGCGCCGAGTTCCCTCGACGAAACCACTGAGGCGGAATTGGGTATGGGTGATTTTGCAGCTGGTACAGTAGGCGCGGGAGAGCCACCATTTTGAATATAGCCGAGCGGCCATAGATATTCAGGGGCATTCTGGACCATGTTGTCATGTCCGAGTGCACACGGTCCCAAACAGGCAGGACATTGCGAGCCCACGAGACCCCCGGGACGTCCGTCAGGAATATCCCTAGGTATTTAATGCCTCCAGCAGCTTCCTGCAATGCATCCGCCCAGGGCCCCAGACCCCCGCGATCCCCCAGTGTTCACAGCGTAGACTTCCGGAGGTTCAGGCAGAGGCCCGATACCTCACCAAAGATACGCATAATCTCAAGGACCCTCGGCCCCGACCTATTTAAGTCTGTAAGAAAGAACAGGACGTCGTCGGCGTAGAGCGCTATTCTGTCGGATGGTCCCGCCTCCCATTCCACACCTCGCAATTGTGCGTCCATTCGCACCCATGCCGCAAGCGGTTCCATCGCCAGGGGGAATAGGTAGGGCAAAAGGGGACAGCCCTGATGGGTGCCCCGGCCTATAGGGAAGGGGCTGGACATTGCTCCCGCCACTCTCACAGAAGCTGTCAAGTTGGTGTACAACATGTGTATATAGGAAAGAAATAGGGGCCCCAGGTTCAGGCGGGACAAGAGGGCACGTAGGTAGACCCAGCTCAGTGAGTCAAATGCTCTGTCAATGTCCGCCAGGAGAAGCGCCGCCGGAATCCCGGCCGCTCGAGCCGCCTCCACCACCACCTGCGCACGCCTGATATTGTGGCGTGTCACCCTACAGGGCATGAATCCGGCTTGGTCCGGATGAACCAGATCCGTTATGTATGGGAGCAGACGATTGGCCAAGGCCTTTGCCAGCAGCTTCGCCTCCACATTCAGGAGCGAAATCGGCCTGTAAGACTCATGTTGTTTAGGAGACCTCCCAGGTTTACAGAAAACCACAATTTCTGCATGTTGCCAGTCGTCCGGAAGGCGACCACTGCCTCTGGCCGCCTCCAACGCTCGCCTATAGTAGGCTCCCAATTGGAGATGAAATGTCTTCATGAACTCACAGGGGAAGCCGTTGGGCCCCGGGGCCTTGCCAGTGTTCAGTTCTCCTAGCGCCGCTCGCAGTTCCTCGGCTGACAGTGGAAGATCAAGTGCGGCACGTCCCTCATCGGACAAAGCCCGTGGCGGGAGATCCGCTAGAGATTTGTCCACATCCTCCGCCGGAAGAGACTCCCGAGGAGCATACTGGGTCGCATAGTAGCACGCGAAGCTGGCCGCTATAGCAGGTGGGGCCATCACCGCCTCACCCGCCTCATCACAGAGGCCCGGCAGGGAGTGCGCCTGGAACGTATTTTGGCAGAGCCTATATAGCATGGCACTTGATTTGTCCCCCCACTGATAGATCCTACTTTGTGTAGCCAACCAAAGTTGGCGAGCCTCGTCCATCAGCAAGGAGGTATATGATTGCTGCATAAGGAGCAGCCGTCCTACGGCATCGGCAGCATCTCCCGTACTACACTCCACCTCCAGGTCCCGGACCCTCTGTGCCGCATTAGTTATAGCTTCCATACGGGATACCCGGGCTGCGGCACACCAGGCAATATCTACGCCTCGGAGCACGGGTTTTAAGGCTTCCCAGAGGGTCATTGCATCCGTTTCAGGCCTATCATTATCGTCCCAGTATTGAACTATTGCGTTCCTCATGTGCCACTGATAACTATCTTGCTGTAAATGCCATGTGGAGAGACGCCATCTAAAAGGCTGCCGTTGCCTGTCTAGGTGCAGGTCCATCATAACCGGGGAGTGATCGGATAAACCGCGTGGGAGAATGGATGTGGAGGCCACCCGCCCTATCCAACTATGGGGGGATGAACAAGTAGTCAAGTCTAGAGAACGACCCATGGACTGCAGAGACATAAGTGTATTTGCGGCTATGCGCATGTTGATACCTCCATGCATCAGTCCAGCCCATCCCCTGCACCATGCCGTTCAATCTAGTCAGGTTATTCGCCAGTTGGCCCCCTCCCGGCCTGTGGCGATCCATGCTCCCATTCATCACGTCATTCCAGTCACCACCTACTATCGCCATCACAGGCGGGATTTCAGCCCACACATCAAACAATTTCTCAACAAGGGCGCCCTGCAGTGGAGGTGGGGCATACAAACTTCCAAAGACCGTAGATTCGTTCCCCACCTTTCCTTTGATGAAGACATATCTGCCATGGCTATCCACCCATTGCGCTTCGTGTGAATAGGACAGTCTGCTGTGGACAAGGATCGCAACCCCCGTGACCCTCGCACAAATCCAACGTGATACACCTGCTGATAGCCATAGCGCTGTAAGCTTAAAGTCTTGGTTCCCAGAAGGTGCGTCTCCTGTAGGAGTAGCACGTCTGCCTTTTCTCTCTTTCCCAGTCGCAAGACTGCACCCCTCTTGATTTTATCAAGCAGTCCCCGCACATTCCAGCTCACAACCCGCAGGGACGCCAGCGGGGGTTCTGTCTCATGGGTGTCACCCGCCATCGGGGGGCAAGTACAGCAGGGCCCCGGATGTCATGGACCACACGCACACATAGGACTCTAGGTGGACTCGAATGGACACTGTGTTAGAACAAGTTACCCCAACATCCCCATCTTCCCCTTCCGCCCCCCCTCCCCAAGCCACCCCGGCAGCCCCTCCATCCCACCAACACCCCCTTTCAAACCCGCAACTACCCATCCACCCTCCAACCCCATACCTCACAAACATGGAAGTACCTGTCGCGGAATAGGGTATCACCAGCCCCCAACGGGAGGCCAGGTACCTACTACCCCAATGGATCCCCACCAACTACCCACTCTAATACTATCTAACCCATACCCAACTGACCTAATAGCCCAGTGGGTACGTCCGCCCTCTTTCAGGCATCCCCCAACCCACGTCCCCCCTGTACACATGCTACATGGAGCGCATAATTAAGTGGGAAGTCACAAGCAAAACCTTGCCTCCGATGCAGCCATGGTCCATTAGGAAAACTCCCGAGCCCCATGACCAGAATCTGCGGAGTACCACGGGCCTCAAGACGCCGACGTCGGATGATCCACCACCTCAGCTGCCCCCGTCTCCCCATTGCGGGAAGGTTGACTCTTCTGGGAGCGCGAACGCCAGTTGCTTCTGCTGCGTGACTTCCGGGGAGTTCTCGAAGGTCCGCCTGTAGATGAAGAGTCAGAATCACGACCAGGAGGAGTATGCACCCTCATGCGGACCGTTTTATCTGTCCAAGCAAAGACCTCCTCTGGCGAATTAAAGAAATGTGTCCGGGACTGGAAGACCACTCGGAGGCATGCCGGGTAAAGCAGGGCATACTGAATTTTCCGTTCTCGCAGACGGACCTTTGCCGCAGTGAAGGATTGTCTTTGTTGCTGCACCAGTTTAGTATAGTCAGGAAAGATGAGGATCTTATGATTGTCATACATTAGGGGCTCCTTCGCCCGCGCCTGTCGCAAAATAACGTTTTGGTCGTGATAGTTGAGCAGTTTGGCGATCACGGGCCGAGGACGGGCACCCACAGGCGGCTTCGGGAAAAGTGCGCGGTGCGCCCTTTCAACCACAAAGCAGCGCGACAGGGATTCCGGGGGGAGCCACCCCTCCAACCACCGGGTCAGGAACTCCGCCATATCGCCTTTCTCACAATCCTCCAGAAATCCCACAAAGCGTAGATTGTTCCTCTGGGCCCGACCTTCTGCGTCCTCAACCCTGAGCGTGAGGCCCTTCTGAATCCCCTCCATGGTAGCCACCTTCTTTTTAAGGATCACCACATCGTCCTCAACCTCAGTGATTCTGGTCTTGGTTTCAGTAATACGGGCCACCGCATTGCGCAGATCCTGCCGGAGCAAGGTTACATCAGCTCCTACGGCCCCAATTTTTGCGTCTAGTGTGTCTCTGGACTGCGTGATAGCAGCCATGAGGGCCGTGTTGTCCGGGCCTGGTCCCTGTGAGCTTCCCGCGGCCCCGGCCCCGCCACTCGGCCCCGTGAACTTGTCAATAGGGCCTTGTTTCGCAGTGTTGCCACTATTGCCTCCCCTCGTCATGATGAGCTACTGGCACAGGTATGCAGTCCAAGCAGGCCGTGGGGGCGCCGGAGTAACTCTTCACTCACACCAGGTATAGGCCTCCGGCAGCAGCCACTCGCCCCTATAGGCGCCACAGAGGTATGAACAAGCCTCTCAGGGGGATACAGTCACAGCGCCACTGCGGCGCCCACCATCCCCAGGTATAGTGCCAGCATGCGAGGTACGGCTCCCAGCGTCACAGATACACAGCAAGGGGGCAGAGGCGCTGGCTCCGGGGCAGCTGCACACCCCGTCGGCCGGCCAATCGTCTCAAAATGTTCTTGTTCAGGGGCCCCGGCTTTCAGGACTCACAGGCCACGCCCCGGTTCCCGGGCCTCCACCGGGGGGGAGGGGAGCGGGGCCAGGAGGGGGCTCGGTCGATGAAGGCCGGAGGGGCAAAATTATCGAGCTCCCCACTGCACCCGGGTCACCAGGCTCCCGCGGTCCGGCTAGGCCGCCGAATGGAAGCAGACCCAGTCGAAGGTGTCACCCCTCCCCCCACAGCGTCTCTCGCCTGGGCCGGCAGCTTACCCGGCCTCCGGTGGCAGGCTGGCCTCGGGACGGCGCTGGGATCCCCCCGCAGCAGTCGTCAGCAGGTCTCCGTGCAGCTCCAAGTCAGTCCGCTGCCAGGATTGGGATCCGGCAATTTCTGCTTTGTTGCACGCCGCGTCGGCTCACTTCCGGCCGGGCGCGGGCCAGCGTGAGGTCCTGGCTCTCCTGATCGGCGCAGGCCTCTAGGCTGCGGGACACGGATCTTCGGTGTACACGCCACAAATTCGCCCAGAACACCACCGGAGCTTCCGCTGCACCTCTAGTAGTCAGACTCCTCACCAGGGTGGTTGTGGGCTAGGGCGATGCAGGATATTTGCGAGGATATTGCGCCGGTGGGACAAAGCTCTCTAGAGTGCGTCCGCCATGTTCGCCGCCTTGGCCACGCCCCCTCCACATGTTTGTTTGATTTGTTTTGTTAGCTTTTTGTTTGATTATCTTTCAAAGTAACATATTGATTTGTGCATGTTCTTTACTGCCTTGCCTGTAATGTTTTTTCTTTCTTTCCAGTTGGACTTTATTAGTGCTTGCTCTGTGCAGAGTAAGTGCAATTTATCCTCAGTGTTGCTGTCTCTGGCAAGTGCAAAAACATATCAGCGCCTCTACAAAAGGAGCAAACTTCCACAGGAACACTCTGAGAAAACTGAAACCCTTCCTGCCAGCATACAATTTCGAAGCAGGCAGTGCAAGCCCTAGTAATCCCAAGAGTGGAATATGGTAGTGTTGCCTTATGCGGTCCCCCCCGATGGACGACGACTGGCTAAGAGCCTCAATCAACTCAGCTGCAAGACTTATCACTGGCTCAAAAAGAAACTGTCACATCTCCCCATACCTTAGAGCCCTCAACTGGCTACCGTTTGAGGCTAGAATTTATCTAAAAATCGCTTGTTTGACACACAAGGCATTGCATCATAATACTCCGAGTTATCTAGCTCAGAAACGTGTACTCTCCTGTGGTAACAGATCCTCCAGGTGCTCCAGGAATCATCTAGTGAAACCTCACTGATTCGCCAAGAAGACTTACAACCGAACCGTCTCAGGAATGGCGCACAGGATCTGGAATGCTTTGCCCACAGAAAAAACGCTGAACCCTTCTACTGGCTACTTAAAAAAAGAAGTAAAATCTATTTGCATGGCTACATTCACTTGAATTATTTACTTGGCAATATATTATAGGTACTAGATTATACTAGGGATCACCTTGTGTTTTAATTACCTATGTTTTTCTTTTCGTTTTCTTTTTCTCTATGCTTGTACCTGTTTCCAACATCTACCCTGTAAAGTGCTCTGATACCCAGAAGGGTGTTGTTGGCACTATATAACACCTTCAAATAAATAAATAAATAAATAAATAAATAAATAAATAAATAAATAAATAAATAAATAAAGTGGGTGGTATGATTTTAGAGTAGATAGGTCTTTGTGTGCTTTGTATTTATTGACGTTTTCCTTCTAGATTTTACTATAACCCAGTAGTTTAACTTTCTACTTGCTAGAGTCCCACTTTGTTTATTTCTTGTTTTCTACAGTGTTGGGTATTGTTGACTTATTTGTCAAGTTACTTTTCTTAGTAAGGATTATGGCTAGCTGCAGAATGTCTTCTCAACAGGTTATTGGTATGCTTTTCAAGTCTACTTCTACGCATAATTATGAGACTGACTCTGCATCTGAGGCAGAGGAGGAAGGTCAGGATTCTGGTAGTAAATTTTCTGTCCAAGAGGAATCATCTGACGATGAAGCCACACTCAGTGTGGAGGAAGTACCTCTTTTAGAGGAGTACACTGATGTTGCGATAGTGCAGCAAGAGGCATCTGCCTTGCAGCCTGGAGCTGAAAGACTTCCCATTCGAAGAGATGAACTCTGGGCTGCCTCAAACATGGTGCAGGTGGCGTTCCTGCCTTTAGTGGTGTAGTAGGGTGTAGAATGTTTACTGAAAACATTTTGCCAATACATTTCTTTCAGTTGTTTATGAACAATGTTTTTTGGATGAGATTGTTGACCGGGCACATTTTTATGCTTAAAAGTATTTGATGAACAAAAGTACCAGACTTTAGCCCCACTCTAGGGCTACCTGGTCGACTCCCACAAATCTGGATGAGTTGAAGAAGTTCTTGGGTTTAACCTTTTTGATGGGTCTGATAAGGTAGTAATAAACTTCCTGCAACCATGAGTCATTATCTGTATTTGCTTCTTCTTAGGATCCTGCATTTTGTTGATAATTCTTTAGCGTTGCCACTAGATCACCCTAATTGTGACTATCTTTTTAAGATTCGGCCTGTCCTTGATCACTTTGTAGATCAATGTTCGAGAGATCTATGTTCCAGGGAAAGAAATAGATGTGGGTGAGTCTTTGGTTTGGTTCAAGGGCCGATTGTTTTTTAGGCAGTACATTCCTAGCAATAGGGCACGTTATGGAATTAAGATGTATATGCTCTGCGAGTAGTACTGGATCCTTCTATAATTTCAAGGTATACACCGATAGGTATTCCAGTATTGACCCCCTGGCTGTCCATCCACTTTTGGAGTTCATGAGAATAATGTGTGGGAACTTGATAGAGGAATCTTTAACAAAGGTCTTCATTTAGACGTAGATAACTTCTACACTGGTTTAAAATTGTTCAGGAAATTAGTTAAAGTGGACACTGTTGCTTGTGGCACAATCCACTCTGACCTTAAAGTTTAACCAAAAGAGCTTATTTGTAAAAAAAAAAGTAAGAAAGGATAGTGCAGTGCTTTACGTAGCAATGAGCTTTTAACTGTGAACTTTTCTGACAGGAGAGATATCTACATGCTGACTACCATCCACAATGAAAGTACTTCACCTGTGACTGTTTGAGGGTGAGGTTGCTGAAGTGTGCAAACCTGTGTGCATGTTAGAGTACAATAAGCACATGAGTGGTGTAGATAGAGTTGATTAGAGTTTGGAATCTTATGCTTCAGTTCACAAGGGATATGTTTGATATAAAAAGTTGGCTATCTATGTATTCCATTCAGCAACCTTCAGTGCTATTGTTGTATTCAAAGATTGTTCTCCAGAGTCAAAAATGAGATTTGTTCAGTTTCAGAAGTCTGTGATAGGCTGCTTTGTTGTAGCGGAACAGGTGAGAGTTCCTAAAGATGCAGTGGTGGAGGATACGGTTAGACTGAAAAATCTCCACTTGCCTGTTTACATTCCTTCCTCTCAGGAAACTGCATTAACAACATGGTCTAAACTACACATGCCATTACAACGCAAGCATTACCACGTTTGCCTTTACCATGCATGTGCCTTTAACACGCATATTCCTTTACCATACATGTCATTGCAACGATTTCTGCTGTAAGGTAGGTAAAGGCATATATGTGGTAAAGGCAGTCAGCACTCTAGATTCAGACCAAATGGGCAGGGGTGGGAGGTGTTGGAGACTTCCTGCCTGGACGAGAATGGACTGAACGACTTGGTAAGGTTTTTTTATGTTGTTTTTAGGGCTAGGGTCGGGGTATTTCTTAGGGCTGTGGACCAGGTTTTTGGCTCAGGGCCTGGGTTGGTGTCTCTTTTAGGGCTGGTGCTGGTTTCAGGGCAGAGGGCTGGGGTGTTTTTAGGGCTGGGGTTGGGGTTGTTTTCAGTCTAGGGGCTAGGTTTTAGGGCTCAGGGTGGCTCCTGGGGTATAACATTTACCACACATATCCCTTTGCCAATCATGCTTTTACAATAAAATTTGTTGTAAAGGTATGAGTGGTAAAGACACGCTCATGGTGAAGACCACGTTGCTAAGGCATGCAAAGTAAGCAGATGTGTGGTTCTGTCATACAATCATTCCTGCCACAGTCAAAAAAAACTTTCCTAGTAAGACATGTAAAGTCTGTGCCCAAAGAGATATGCTGAAGGGGAGTCATATGCAGTGCCCTGATTGTCCTTCTAATCCTGGGCTGTGTATGCCCACATCTTTTAAATTGCACCACACGGAACAACGTTTTTGGATGCAACCATGAACGTATAAGTAAACAGACTGGTCTGTTTTGTTGAATATTTTTTGTTCAAATTTCAAGGTTGGCAATAGTGTGATGTATTTATTTATAACTGTTGTGTTTATAGATATAGTTTTATATCTACTTCCAATTAGTTTGTGTTTTCCCTTTTGTTAAAAAAATATTATGGCAGTGTGCGTGGAATGGTGCTTGGCTGGAGGTGTGTGTGGATTGGCATTTGGCTGGCGATGTACATGGACTGGCGTTTGACTGATGGTGTGCGTGGAATGGTGCTTGACTAACGGTTTGCGTTGACTGGTGTTTGGCGAGCGATGTGCCGAGACTGGTGTTTGACTGGCAGTGTGCATGGACTAGCGCCAGGATGATGGTGTATATGGACTGGCGCTTGGCTGTCAGTGTGCTTGAACTGATATTTGGATGGCAGTGTGTGAGTTGTGATGGGCTGCTGGTCACTACACACACTGCTAGCCAAAACACCATTGCACACACTCCGTCAGCCGCCAGCCGGTGTGATTGCTGTGTCAGTCATGTGGGTGTCTGAAAGTGATGGGCCCTTGAATTCCACTGTCTGTTGATGTGAGTGTTGTAATGTGCTTGGCCCGTGGCTGGTGGTGTGAATGGTCATGTGTGTGTCACGTATGAAAGATGTATGAATGGCCTGTAAAGAGGTTGTTGGCTTGACGTGGCTTTACAGATCAGAGCTGTGAGTCATTGGTTCAGGTTTTTGACCTTTCAATTATCAACAGTGCATTTAATTTTTGTGACTTCTCTTGTTAATAAAATATACATTTTGAACCTTTCACTAACCATCATGCCAAATCTAACTAGTTTTTGTGTATACTTTGGGAATAGATGGATGGGCAGTAATATTTGTCTTTTCTTTTTTTCACTACCAAGGTGTACATTGTCTCTAGGGAAAATCGAGCAACTCTAGTTATTGTCGTTAACTTAAAACCATGGGGAGTGCAGGGTGAATCCCAACAACGTTTCTTACCCACAATGCCCTGCAAACCTCAAAATGTGACTAAAGTCATACATTTTCCTAGCATTACTGTGCCATATTTTTCCAGAATCAAAATGAAACCACAAATTTCTTACCACCCAGTGCAGTGTTACCCCTGGTGTTTCAATAAAAATGCTACCTCACTTGTGTGGGTGGAGCAAGTGCCCGCAACAGGAAAGGGCGCAAAACAGATTGTAGAGACATCAAAATTATCTTCCACAAAATTACATGGTTTTGCAAGGGGGTCACCTGAGTTTTTGGTCCCGGGCTCGACGGACATCTAGGGAAACCAATCAGACCCAGACAGTTCTGAAAGCTAGACACCCAGAGGAGTCCAGACTTGTGTGGATCCCTCAACGTTTTCTTACCCAGAATCCCCTGCAAACCTCACATTTAGCTAAAGAAATCACATTTTCCTAGCATTTCTGTGTGAGAAGGTTGTTGAATCACCGGGCCAGCACAAGTTTCCTACTACCCAGCGTTACCCCAGGCCTTCTGATATAAATGGTACCTGACTTGTGTGGGTGGGCCAAGTGTCTGCGACAGGAAAGGGCCCAAAACGTATTGTGGAGTCACCTGCATTTTTGGGTCCGGACTCAACAGCCATCTAGGGAGACCTACCAAAATCATACATTTATGAAAATTAGCCACCCAGGGAAGTCCAGGGAGGTGTGGCTTGCATGGATCCCCCAAGGTTTTCATACTCAGACTCTCGTGCAAACATCATATATAGCTTTAAAAATGCATGTTTTTCTCACATTTCTGTGCTCGAAAGTTGTAGGATCACCGGGCCAACACAAATTTCCTACCACCCATCATTCTTCAGGTCTCCCAATAAAAATCCTACCTCATTTGTGTGGGTGGCCAAATGCCTGTGACAGGGAAGGGCCCAAAACATATTGCGGAGGCATCAAAATTATCGATCACAAAATTACCTGTTTTGCTAGAGGATTACCTGTGTTTTTGGTCTTTGTCTTGGCGGCCATCTTGGGAAACCTACCAAACCTAGACATTTTTGAAACCCTGGGTAGTCCAGGGATATGTGGCTTGCATGGATCCTCCAACATTTTCTTACTCAGAATCCCCTGCAAACCTTAAATTTAGCGACAAAATCATGTTTTCTTCTCATTTCTTTCTGGGATCACTGTGCCAGCACAACTTTCCTACCAACCGGTATTCCCCGTGGACTTCCTATAACAATTATGCCTCACGTGTGTGGGTGCCCAAAGCAGGGTCAGCCTAAAAATGTATTTAAAAATGGTCTTATGAACATGCTGTGATAGCTCCTCAATCTCTACACATTTTTGGCCCTTCCCTCTCGCAGGCACTTGGCCCACCCACACAAGTGAGGTTAGGTATCATTTTGCTCGGGAGACTAAGGGGAGTGCAGGATGGTAGGAAGTTTGTGGCTCCCTACAGATTCCAGAACTGTCCATCATAGAAATGTGTGAGAAAATTTGTTTTTGGGACAAATTATGAGATTTGCAATGGATTCTGAGTAACCAAACCTGGTGTGAGCCACACAAGTCCCCCGTCCTGAATTCCCTTGGGTATCTAGCTTTAAAAAATGTAGAGGCTTCCTTGGGTGCCAGTTGAGCTAAGGCCCATTGCAAAGAAAGGGTCAGATTTCACTGGAAAAATTTGATTTGTCCACGTTGCGTTTTGAGGCATTTCCTGTCCCAATCACTAGGCCTACCCAGACAAGTGTTGTACCATTTTTTTGGCAGACTTAAGGAAAACAGAATAGTACAACATTTGTTATTACCAATTGTCTTTCTCTGTATTTGTGCCTTCCAAATGTAAGACAGTGTGTAAAAAAGAAGTCATTTTGAAAAATGCCCTCTAATTCACATGCTAGTATGGGTACCCAAAAATTCAGAGATGTGCAAATAACCACTGCTTCTAAACTCCATATCTTGTTCTTATTTCTAAAATACATAGGTTTCCTTGATACCTATTTTTCACTCTTTTCATGTTACCAAATGAATTGCTGTATATTCGGTACATAATGAAAAACCTTTGTGTGGTGCAGCTCTGTTATTGGCTCTGAGTACCTCGGGTTCTAACTGAACCTACAAGCCCTATACATACTTACAACCAAAAGGGCTCAGCGGATGTAACAGTATATTGCTTTTGAAAATTTGCCATAGTTAGTAGAAGTTACAGGTGAAAACATAGTCACAAATGACTGTTTCTTTCAAATACATTTCAATATTGTTTTATTTGAGCTGTACTTTCTACGAGAAAAACCTTAAAGGATCTACAGAAATAACCCCTTCAGAATGTTGCCTGCTTTTCAGAAATGTATAGCTTTTTAGGATCCACCATTGGTTTCACACCCAGTTCTACCACTAACTGGAAGGAGATTAAAAGCACAAAAAATATGAAAAATGGGCTATGTCTAAGTAAAATGCAAAAAATGTGTTGAAAACTTGGTTGTCTGACAAATGTCTGCCTGTTCCTGAAAGCTTGGAGGATTGTGATTTTCGCGCTGCAATCCCTTCATTGAAATCATTTACAGGTACAAAAACAAACAGATGCTTTCTTCTGCGACACATATGCCATTTTGCCCCCCAAAAAACAAAATGTACTTTGAAAGCCTCTGGTCCAGGATAACAAAGGGCAGGCAGGCCCATATTTGAGCTGAATTTATCAGTGACATAGCATGCAGATTCAGAAGTCAGGAAGGAGGTGATCGCAGCCCTCAGTCTACCCTTTGAAGCATAGGAAGAGCTGAGTCAAACCACCCCAGGCCCTCCTGCTCAGGGCAATTGTGTCTCCTGTTTGGAAGAAAAACACATCACGCCACAGGAGAGACATTAACAGCCATGTGACTCTGGATACTAGTGGCAAGACACATTGGGCAGGAAAATTCCAGCTTTCCTTCAAAATATTAACCTAAAACCCGACTTTACTATTGCAGAGCATTTTAAAATATAGTTAAAATGAGTATAATACGTTTTTCTCTATCTTCTCCCAAACTGAAGTTATTACTTATGAAGTGTAAGATGGTAACCTAGTAGTAGTCTATGGGAGCGCTAAACTTGATATAGTAGGAAAACAAATGTAGGATTTTTTCACTGTCATGACTAAGCACGGGCAGGTAACTACTCTCTGCCAGCATAGTTTATGTAGTTTTGGATACTCCGCGTTCCATTGTGAACGCAGAGTTTAGGCAAAAATACGACTCTGTGGTGGAGCATAGTTAGCTGGCCCCTCCACACTCCCAGAGTAATTATAAAGTAATTAAAAAGGCACTTACCTGCTGTGCTGCCTCCTCCTCCCCTCTCTCCTTCCTCCTTCTTTCCGTTCTTCTTTACTGATAACCCCTACGTTGTGCGTCTTGCGAGTGCGCGTATGCAAGAAGTACAACGCAGGGGTTATCTAAGAAGAAGGACAGTTAGGACGAGGAAGGAGAGTGGCCATGGCGAGGAGGAGGCAGCCACAGCAGGTAAGTGCATTTTTTATTACTTTATATTTACTTTGGGAGGGGGAAGGGCGCGGAGCGGAGCGAAGTTCCACAGAGTTGTTTTCCAACTCTGTGGAACTTTGCGTAGAGGCACTATGCCTGCTCTGCCCAGGGTTGGTTTCAAACTTAAGTATACATGTCCTACTCATTAAATATGCGCTCTGCCATATGATCAGGGTTTACCTTTGGGGTGACTTATAAGTATTAAAAAGGAGTGTTTAGGGCCGGACATTATTTTCTTTTGCCACGTAAAAAGAGCAGTTTAAACTGCTCTATATGCTATACTGGCAAGCCTGAGACATATTTTAAGGCACTACTTTAGTGGGTAGGAGAATGAGTGCTGCAGGCCACTATTAGCATTCAATTTACAGGCCCAGGCACACGTAGTACCATATACTGGGGACCGATAAGTAAATTAGATGTGGCAATCATTAAGGGAAAGATCACAAGCCCTTTCCCACTGGTAAGCAGACATAAAGAGCACAGAGTTCTAATGACAAAAATAGGGTTCATCGAAAACAGGATATTGAAGGCATAAAGTCTGGGAAACCTAAAGGGGTCAGGTCTATCAACTGTTTGTTCACAGGCTCATGTTTCAACCTCTACAGAGTCAATTGGCGTAAGGAAATGTGATTCATTGCAGAGTTTGGTATTATGGTTAGTGTTAGAACTGGCTATTTCTGGTTGGCTAAGGCTGACGCCAAAGCCAGGCAGAAACCACCATTCTAGAAGGGCAAGAGAGTCACATGCCAAGATAACCCCTGCTCACCCCCTTGGTAGCTTGGCATGAGCCGACAGACGGAGGCAATGTATAAGGCATTGGCTCACGCACACAACAGCAACAGTATCCTAGGCACACCACAAAAGGAACTCTACACAAGGTTATATAAAAATAACTTTTGTATTGTCAAAACACATCAGATAGTAATCACACAATATACATTGTGCCAACTGGCACGGGCAATATTCACAAGGGATTATTTACAGGACAGGGCCACATGGACCACTGTCAGACTCAGCACTTTTAGAACTAGAAATACTGTTAGAAATAGCACTTTCGAACATATAACAATCAGAAGTTTCACACATGATGCATAGAACATTCAGAGGTGTAGGAAAGACACATGATGTATAAACATACATTCAGCGGTGTAAGAACAAGGCACATGACGCATCAAAACACATTCAGAGGTGCAGCATAGGAAAACACATGATGCATAAAAACATTCAGAGGTGTAGGTAAGACACATAATGCATACAACACATTCAGAGGTGTCACAGGCATAATGGCATCGCACATTACGCATAACTCACATTTGGGCCTAACCGGTAAAAATACAGTAGGCAATCTCCTCACTAGTCTAAGCACATTAGACTCTGCCTCCTAAGAATAAATCATTTTTAGTGGCGTAACTCACATAGTGAAAACATCTCACTAGCATAAACCTACATAGGTAAAATAACCTCATAATCACAGTAACATCAAATTGCGCAAAAATCACATTAGGCAATTACCATTATAAACATAGTAAAATCACATTGCACAAAAATCACCTTAGGGCCTTGCGCCCTACCCACATACCAGTCCCCTGGCCAACTGGCCATCTCAAGAAGGGAACACCAAAGCCCTGTGTCCAGAATGTCAGGGCGCTCTGCCAATGCAGCGCCAGTCAGGGGTGCGCCACCGGCGCAAACCTATATATTGCAGCTGCCCACTACTTGCTGGGCATCTGATGACAGCAACATGGCCTAAACGTTGCAGCTGGCAATAAGTGCTGTGCAGCTATTGAAGGCCTGGCACCTCTGTGCCATCTCTGTCCCACACAGGGACTCTCTCCATTGCGCCTAAACGGTGCAGCTGCCCCTAATTGCTGGGCAGCTGGGAACTCAACTGCGACAGGGGGGCCCTCACTGGCCCTTGAGGACCCCACTGCGTCCTTTAAGTACATGTCCCCAAACACTAACGCCTATAATAAGGCCAGGGGATAGCCACACAGGCTCTCTAGACAACAATGCCCCCGTGGTCATGGGAGCCTCGAGGCTCTAAACACAAATGTGCCCTCTGGAGCCTCCTGACAATGTTGGAGTCCCTCACTGGGGACTCGAGAACAACTACGCCTGGGGGGAGCCCTCGGGGATCTGAAACAGACCTGCCCCTTCACCCGGTGGAGCCCGACAGGCTCTGAATAAACCATGCCCCTGGAGCCCCCGGGGCTCTAAAGCAAATATGCCCCGTCGTTGGAGTCCCCCTCCTGGGGACTCGAGGTGAACACAGGCCCCCGGGAACTCCACGGGGCCCTTGAGAGAGATGCCTAATCGTTGGAGAGGCCCACTGAACACACAGGGCCGCTATGACTCTGTGCCTGCACAGACACCGCCAACTCCGGGTCTCACGGCGCTCCCCCCCCCCAGCCCTTCCTCACTCACCGGGCTTCTCGGGGGGGGCATCCTCTGGTCGGCGGTGCGGGACTTCTCTCCAGGACACGGGAGCCCCGCAACACCTCTGCTCGTCTCTGTTGGTGGCCCCGGGGCTCTCACCACTTCACAGGAGCCCCGGGCCGCAGGAGGACGCCACTTCTTCTCGGGGGCTTGAGGAGGCGGGGTGGGCTCCCGACCTCCTCTCTCTGAAACAGTTTACAGGGCATTCTCGGGACTTCTGTCCGGCGGCCCCGCCCCCAACCAGGCGGGCCGCCGACGTGGCGGCCAGTTCTTTAACGAGGCTCGGGCCGCAGCGGTGATTTTCGGCACACAACGAGGGGTGGACTCCCTCTAGGATAAAAATCACGAGTAGGACAAATATGCGGCGTAGGCAGCCGCGAAAGTGGCATAAGAGCGCTACCAAGCGCTTAGGGGATAATCAAAGCGCTCCCAGCGCTATCAGTAAAAATAAAGCGCTCTCAAGCGCTAGGGGCCAAAATAAAGCACTCCCAAGGCGCTAGAGGCATAGGCAAGCCTACAGGCCCCAGGGACACAGGATTCAAAGTCAAAGGTCCTGGGGCCAAAAGATGGAGCAAACAGCTCCCAAGAAAAAGGAAAGTCCTCCAGCCTCCAAGTCCATCAGGTATCCAGGGGCTGGGCAGGGCCCAGGGAGGCAAGCCTTCCCCTGGGCCCAAGCAGCCTCACGCCCCTGGCAGGATTCAAGTAGCAAAACAAGAACATTTTGTATGGGGACACAGCCCCTTTTTATACAGTGAATTCCTTTGTCTAAAGGTGCAGGGTGGGGGAAAAACCAGGTGCAGCTAGTTTGAGAGCCCCCTTGATGAGCTCAGCCACCCCTCCCATTCACTAGTCAGACTAGGGTCATCAGTCGCACCACAGGGGGCGGAGCCAGTATTGTGTGGGGGAAAGCCCAGCCCTATTCAGGACCCAGGTGCACCCCTCTCATCAGCATGCTAATCTCAACACTCACTACTGGGCAGACCCATCCAGACTCCTGGAGCCAGGCTCCAGCCAATCATGTGTCAGCACACTCACTACACACGCACACCCATGTCTAGAAGTGGCACTTCCACACTAGACACATTCATGCCGCATACATCATTACGCAGTATTCAATCTCACGAGTTCGCACATACCAAACTCGACCCTGCACTCCCCACACATCTGAAACTATCATGGTCACACCTATTCCCCAGGCATTCCTATGGGAGGGCAGGTCACTCACCACACATACACAGAGAGCTCACGCACTTTACACTGTACCACAGTGAAAAAGTGCGCAGAGGCCTAAAATCACCAACACCAGGTTACAGAAATAGGCTAGGAAAAAGCAAAAAGTTTCGGGGTGAACCTGCCAAAAGGGCCAGGTCCAAAAGCTAGCATATGGTTAGCTGTGTCATTTATTTTAGAATCAGCAAAATAAACCCTTAATTACATTTTTTGAAAGAATTCTGCCAACTCACAATGTAGTTTACATTTGTCCTGGTTTTGGTTCCAATCAGCCTATCCACCCAGACAAGGTACAACATGTCCATGTTTTCAGGATACTTAAGCATCAAACATTTTTTTAAAAGTTTGTAAATTGCAGAGTGATCAGTGTCAATAATTTGTGTTTGCATACCTCATCATTCATACTACACTTCTGCTGTTTCTAAGCACTGTAAGCAAGGGTGTTGCTCGCATTACCCAAATAAATGATGCTCTATTTCCCAAACATAAAAAGGATTGAAGGCTGAGTTGATGTTTTAGGGAGTTGAGCTCCTACCCTTTAATACACCAGCCATTTCAAAGCTGCAATCATCTCATGGAAGCAAATACAAACGTTTGCTATGAAAAAGTGTACTAAATGTTCTCACTCCGCTCCGTAAGATCAGAAGGAAACTGCAGCCATTCTTTCAGATCTTTCCTTGGGAAGAAGCAAAGAGCACATGCAGGGGTAAAAAAGAGGAGGGTGACACAGCTAGGTGGGTGGGTGAAAGGGTGGAGAGAATACAAGGGGGATGGTAGAACAGGAGGGTAAAAATAAAATATTTTAAAAAAGTACCTCTTGCTGTTCCGACGCTGTCGACCGCCTCGGTTCTTCACTACAGACAGTCTCTGGGAAGGAACAGGCGGCCCAGCCAATCCAGACACTTCTCTCACGCTATGAGAGCAGTGCCAGGATTGGTTTGTGCGGCCTGCTCTGCCGCTCAGACACTACCTGGGAGCCTGCTTCTTTTCTCCAACCCAGCTGTGAACACAGCTGGGTTAGAGAAATTGAAGTGCGCATGTCTGTTTGGCCGGCCTGAGATGGCTGGCCAAACTAACATGCTCACTTCTAAGTGCCCTCTCCTGCCTGTTATGGCCCGGGTCCACCCCGTATGCATAGTCAGCCAGAGCCTCTGACAGAAAAATACAATGATATTATAGTTTTAATATAATTTTATTTTTCTGTGACAGACTCTGACCAGTGGGGTGATGGGCCTCTGCCATTATGGTGAGCCGCTCAGGAGTAAAGACAGAAGCGTGAGATACTATATGGTCCATAGAAAAGCAGCGCTAAGGCTGCTGCCATTACAAAACATGTCCTTTCTACCAAATGAATTTAGGTGCTCACCTCCTTGTGTTTTCTTCGCTGCTGCAGTGGCTGATCTAACAGCAGAATTACTAGTCCTGGTACAGTGCCATTGCTGTCTCAGTGGGGACAAGAAGGGTGACCGAGCTCTGCTCAAGAGAGGGCAAGCACAGGCAGGACCCACAGGACTGTACAGGGCTTGAGTTGTGGCTTGAGTCAGCTGGGCCAGAGCCCTAGTTGATTGCCGCAAAACATGGTCAGAACATGGCTGAAAGCAGCAGAGCACGTGATCAGAGAGAGGCTGAGCTTTTGCTGCAAAGTACTCACTGCCAAACGCCATAGTCCATCAGTCGGATGTGCAAAAGAAGCCAGCCAGGATCTTTCTTTAGATGAGCCTTCCTTCCCAGGCAGGCAATCCAAGGCAGTCCAAGGCCAGGTCAACCACGTTTGGAGGGGGTAGAGGGCCCAAGTGTGAAGCACTGAGGGGCCTGAGAGGCTGAAAACAAAATTGAGTGAATTATGCATGCTTGCTGCTATGGTTACAATGGGCCGATATTGCAGCACCTGCTGCAAAACCGCCCACCAATAACAAAACCAGCCCCCACCATTCCAGCCTCCCGGGGTAACTCCTGATTCCCGGTACAGCCAGTATGGCCCTGTGTAGGACCATTCCTATGGAACTTTGAAGTGGTGTGGGCTCCTGTAAAAGAAAGCAGGGAGGCAGAGATCTCTTTCAAGTGTAGTAATAGTCCCTTTCCCCTTCTTGCCTCATTATGCGCCATACCCTCAGGGGCCCATCATATCCTCTCTATTGTTCTACCTAACCCACTTACCAACCCTGATTAAATCATTCAACTTCACCTGTCACAACTATGTAGATGACACACAAATAATTGTTTTAATGGGTGGTCTTGAAAACCTCCACAGTTTAAAACGTGATGACTGATTTGGGCTATTAACACATGGAGGATGAATAACCATTGTAAGTAAATTTCTCTTTTTGCATGATCACCCCCACAGTTTGCACTGATGCTGCTGGTTTTTCAACTCTGAGAGTGTGCTGAGGTGGCTAGCCAGGCCTCAGTGCCAGTGCTCTGACCCTCAGACGTTTAGGTTTGATTTACTTAAGTTATACCCAAATGACATAATTTAGCTTACTTATAAGTATCTAGTGTATATTATCAGGGGTACCCAGGGCCTGTAAGTTAGAGTGTCCCTCATGGACTGCAGTGCCTATTGTGCCACCATGTGTATGAGAAAGTAAAACATGTCTCTCAGCCTGCCACTGCCGTTAAAGCTGCTAGTGCGACTTTGCCATCTAAATTAACAACAAAGTCCAGACCACCCTTTTAAAATATGTAAGTCACCCATATGGTAGGCCTGTCAAGCCCTAAGGCAGGGTGCTATATATTTAAAATAGGACATGTGATTTAATATGTATGAACAGTAAAAACCCACATTGTAATTTTTACTGTGGAAAGGCTAGCAGCCTGATTGACAAGTACAGGGTTACACTCTGACAACTAAGCTGTGCTAACTTCTTAATGAGACAAGAAGAGATATCAAAAGAATCCTTGAATTAAACTTGATTTGATGGCCAAGTCGAATGTAATTAAACTTTTGAGGTAAAGGCACTTTAGCAAGTTACCACGCTGTCACCCAAGCTTTCCACTGGTCATTTGCAGTTGCTGGCCTCAAGACTGCTATCTGCCCTGCTGGGGAGAGGTGTGAAAGACTTCCAGGAAAGGGCACCACAGGAAGCCACAATGGGTGTGAACCCAAAACACCAGCTTTAAATGTGAAGCTGCCTTTGAAAAGCAAATGGTGGACACACACGAGAAGGGCTGCTCTTTTGTTAAGGTAGTCACATTGGCAACAGGGAAAGAGAGGGGAAAACAGTTGCTAAAATGGTTTTCCATGGCTAGTCAAACTCAGGTAGCCTACAAAGCTCTACACACCTGGAGAAGTCTTTCGCCATATTAGCAGTATGAAGATTAATGCACTCTGGGATAGCTAAATGCCACACATTGCAGAAAATCGTCATAAGGTGGAAGGAAACCTAGAGCCCATGATAAGTAGTCACTGCATCCCCTGAGGGAAAGTTGTCAGCATAAAAGGGGCACCTGTGGTATCCAGACCTCAGATCACGTCTGTACTGGTGAGAGGAACAAAGAAGGACTGCCATGCTGTTCCCTGGACCTGGCTGCACCAAAGACTGGACTGCATCTGCTAATCTTGGGCTAGCAAATAGAGGACTGCGTCTGTGGTACCCTGCTCGAGGAAAAGTCATCCCTGAGCCCCAGACAGAAGAGGTGAACTCCAAGAGTCATTTAGCTGACTTCTTGTTCCAGCACCAGGGCCACAATAGATGAAGAAGTTGCCATGGCAAAGTTGGTAGCCACAGCAGACTGTTTGCTGCTACCCACCAAAGAGTAGCCCAGGAGACCAACCTGAGACACTCAAAAGTCACACTTGTGTCTACAGGACCTGGGAGAGTCATGAAGTACAGTCTGGCTGCCTAAGATGTACACTTGCTCCATTTAAAGGGAACTGCTGGTTTTGCTGTGACTAGTAAACAATTGGCAACTGTTTTTTGGCTAACCATCACCTGGACTTCAAGGAAGATCGACTTTTGTGGCCAAAGTCAACCAACCATGTTTGTGGACCAAGGGATGGCCTCAGAAAGACCTACCATTGACTAAATCAGAGACCACAGCATCCTTGGTGGCTTCAGCATCCTGTATCCCTTGCATCAGGACCACTCCATTGATACCTTTGGTGGCTCGCCCATAGACACTGGAACTGGACTGGAGACTGCTTTGACTGCAAGGTAACTAAGCCTCACTGGCCCCTGTGACTTTCTCCCTGCTGGAGTTGGTTGACCAAAGCAGGCTGGAGTGCCTGAACACAACTTTACTAAAGTTTGACAACGTTTTTAAAGTAACCGCTAGATGCAGTAGTTGCCAATGCTTGTTTTCGATTAGAGTGAAAAAGAATTTGTATTTCTGGAACCCACTGGTGGCTTTTTTTGTTTGGTGTCTACAAATTCCTAAAAATAAGATATCTTTTTATGAATTGGTTTCAGATTTCTGTGCCATGTACCTTTCTAATTCCCTTATTTTGATAGTTCTAAATGCTATAAACTTGTTCTTTTGATCAAAATTGACTGCTCAAAGCCACAGCTACACAGGGATGACCTAAAGGCTTTTATGGATGAGCCTGACTGGACCCAAGATAGGGGTTTGAGTTTATTGTTAGGTCGCACAGACATGCTGTAAAATAAACTGTTTTTTCTCACAACCATCTAATGCTAAATACAGCAAAGGCAGAGATTATGACCTGAAGACAATGGCAAAAATACCAGCCTACCACCAACAGACCTAAGGAACATGAGGCCCCTCCAACAATTTCAAGAGGAGTCAGAAACCTATGGGTAACTATAGATTCAGACCTATGTTTGATACCACACGTTAATAATGTCAAACAGAGTACCTTGTACACAATGAAAACACTATTTTGCATCCTCCCTTAAGTTGGATAAATACAGAAACTGCAAGCCATTTTCACTCTCGTGATCTCCATGCCTGACTATGCCATCAGTGTGTACCTTGGTGCACCCGCATTCATCATGCGCAAAATACAACTCCTCAAAAATGCTGCTGCAAGACTTCTTCTCCACCTTTACACAAGATAACATGACTCGAGATTTGCAATCACACCACTGGCGACCTACAGAAATGTTCACAACACTTTGCATTTTCCATAGAACTTTGCAAAGAAAAAGACCAATATAGCTGCAAGCTAAATTCAAGCAACACAAACAAAGTGGGACACTGAACTCTAGGCTTGCACCACTTATCAACCTACCATAGGAAATCTGTAGGAGGCTGGCCTTTCCCGATACAAGCCACCAACCTCTTGAACTGACTACAAGCCATCATTCAAAGCATCAAGAAGCATTCACTTCAGACGACAATTGAAAGCATAGCTATTTCCAAGACAACACCACCACACATTCCTGCAACAGAACCTTGTAAGACCGTCACATAGTTAAACTCAAGCTTCAGTTTGCAATCCACATATTGGAAACAACATGACCAGCAAATTACTTTCGATAGGTCGGCAAGTAAAGGAGGGTTGATCCATGGTGCGCTGGGGTATTATATAGTTATGTAGTTTCATATATAACATTTGTGGCCCACACTAATACTAATCCCATAGCACTCAGTGGTCACCAGCCAACTGTATCTTACACCTCTTACATTCACATAAGAAAGAACTGCTATGAGGATTGTTTATCACCAGTACTGTGTAGCCAATAAACAGGCAATCACTAATTGAACAGGAATGGAATATGTAAAGAGATTTGTCATACACTGCGGCTAAATTATAGGATATTTTAATGTAATCTCTGCTCCAGGTCCTGAATATCTATGCACTTTGGCAGCTTTTTTACATCACACAATGACACTCAGATATGGGATGATAGCAACAATGCACATCACAGCAGATCTTTCCACTTTCTCTCTTCCTACAACCATGTCAGCTCAAGCCCATAATTACACACAAAGTTGCTGACTGGACAACTCAGTGCAATAACTAGCTAAGAAGACTCTATCATAAGAAATACCCTAAGGGGACCTGCAGAGCGGTTCAAATCTGCCAGCCTACTGTAAGTTCATAAGTTACACGTCTATGTCTCTCACACATCATCATCCGCAACGCTGTTTCCAATAACCCAATAACCACACCTCAGCGGTCATCACACACAACATGGAAATACTTCCCATATAGGATCACAAAACAAAGACAATACCCTTCCAACCTCAGACCACCCTACATGGTGTACCTTGTTGCCCATGTATGTAACTGCTTCAGTGCCACACATGGGTGTAGTAAGGGCTACACAAAAGCTGCAATATTATACAATACAATATTTTTCATTTGTACATCACCAAGATTTGGATTGAGACTATTAAAATCTGGGTTTCCATCACACTTCAGAATTACAAACCAAAATGTGCTTCATTTGTGCTATCATAACTGCTGATATACAGTATTATGTTTGTACATTTAATTTACAGGTATTTACATTATTTGTGTATTAGAAATAAAGTGACATTCTACAGTCTTTCATTTCACACTCACTGTTTACAGGGTCACATGAGGTACGCACTTTTGTGGCTGTGATGTTTTGTGCATAATTAGGAAGTTGCTGCTTTGCCACATAATCCATCATCTGTTGCATAATCTGCAGATTTTAACAAAAAAATTGTTTCTAGCTCATGCGGATCAAACGTTACTAAAACGCTGCAACATGTGCTTCCACGCAATTGAAGGTCCTTCGCTAAGGTTGACTGGTCAGCTTTGAGTTGCTTATAGCTGTATTTAGATGTAGAACTGGAACTAATGCAGTCAAACTTTTGCACAGACAGTGCTAACTGGTATAAATGGCAAAATAATGAAGTAGTACCACCACTAAATGTGCCACATAATTTGTGTTTTCTTGCTGCATAAGTTAGTGAACCATGCTGCATAATTTGGGCCTCCCCTGTCACATAATTCTAGTGGTGCCGCCTGCACCCCTGTGAGATTGTCACATATACTCTCTCTTTGCAGTCACAGAAAAAAGTAAACAAAATCTCTGCCTTAAAAGAAAAGTCAGCAATTTATCAGAAGACATAACCTGATATTTAACCACTTTCTTTGAATAGCAGCAAATGTAATAAGATGAAAAAGAAAATTGTACTGCTCATTCACCTTCTTTACATCAGCATGTTTTTTCGATAAGACTGCATGCATTCAAATGAGAATGTAGTTTGTTTAGATGAACTGAGTTCAAGATAAATTCTTTGTCAGTAGCCTTGGTCATTTGGAGGCCAAAGACTAATATGGTCTGGCCTGACCCTCAAATGCCCCAGTGGATTTGTCCCTGCTTAGCAGATACTATAGACTGCTGTATGAAACAGATGAGAGGGTAAGTGTTGAGATGGGAATGTACCCTCATGACTTTGCTAACATGTTCCCTGGCACTGACTTACCCTGGTTTCCATGGTCATCCTGATTTTTGTGTGCTGGGTGCACATAATCATACAAGCAGGCTGAAGCCTGGCATGAGTAAAAATACTGAGACCAAGAGTGGGGTGGGATCCTGTATTGTCGAGGGGCACATCAATCAAGCCCTGCTTACTACATGGGGCCTCTGTCCATGTACCAGCTACCAGATGCTTGGTGGTGATGGCAGAATATTGTCTTTGAATCAATAGTGCCAGTTAAGCTCCTGTAAACAAGCAAGTAGCCTGTAAACTCAATCTGTAAAATGTAGCTTAAGAGCTATAACCATATACTCATGCTGACAATGTGTGTGCTTGTGTGTGTTTGTGTGTGCGTGCGTGCGTGCGCGCCAACGCTATGTGATTGCTGAAATCATATCGTGACTGACAACATGGAGACTTGGACAGTATGGTGTGAGACTAGTGGTCTCTATCTAGTGTTGCCTCTGGTAAAGCATGGCACTAGATGGATTGGTGTCAGTACAACGCGAAGTTTTACAACGCGTTCCGTTACAACGCGATTTTTACATCGCAAATACCATTACAATGCATGCCATTACAACGCATGGCATTACATAGCAGATGGTATTACAACGCATACCATTACATCGTAAGTATTGGTAAGTATATCTTTTTTTTAAAAAATGTAATAAAGTTAATTAAATTAATTAAAAATAATAAAAAAAATATAACATTATTAAAACAGTAATTAATTTAATTATAATAATTTAAAATAATATAATTAATGATATATAAAAAATTTATAAATAGAAAATAATATAATGTAATTAATTACAATAAATATAATTATAATTTAATTAAGTTATAAATAATACATAATATAATTATAATTAATAAAATTAAAAGAATTTAATTAATTAAACATTTTTAAATAATATAATTTAATTATAATCGTTTATTAATACAATTAAGTTAATAATATATTAATTTAATATATTTAAAATAATATAATTAATGATATAAAAAAAAATTTATAAATAGAAAATAATATAATGCAATTAATTACAATAAATATAATTATAATTTAATTAAGTTATAAATAATACATAATATTATTATATTTAATAAAATTAAAAGAATTTAATTAATTAAACATTTTTAAATAATATAATTTAATTGTAATCGTTTATTAATACAATTAAATTAATAATTGTAAATATTGTTATTAATATAATTAAATTAAATAAAATGAATTTAATTAATTTAATTTATATAAAGTCGTAATACCCCTGTACCCCAAAACCCAAACCCTGCCCTAAAACCTAAAAACACCCCTGTACCCCAAACCCTGCCCTAAAACCTAAAAACACCCCTGTACCCCAAAACCCAAACCCTGCCCTAAAACCTAAAAACACCCCTGTACCCCAAAACCCAAACCCTGCCCTAAAACCTAAAAACACCCCTGTACCCCAAAACCCAAACCCTGCCCTAAAACCTAAAAACACCCCTGTACCCCAAAACCCAAACACTGCCCTAAAACCTAAAAACACCCCTGTACCCCAAAACCCAAACCCTACCCTAAAACCTAAAAACACCCCTGTACCCCAAAACCCAAACCCTACCCTAAAACCTAAAAACACCCCTGTACCCCAAAACCCAAACCCTGCCCTAAAACCTAAAAACACCCCTGTACCCCAAAACCCAAACACTGCCCTAAAACCTAAAAACACCCCTGTACCCCAAAACCCAAACACTGCCCTAAAACCTAAAAACACCCCTGTACCCCAAAACCCAAACCCTGCCCTAAAACCTAAAAACACCCCTGTACCCCAAAACCCAAACCCTGCCCTAAAACCTAAAAACACCCCTGTACCCCAAAACCCAAACCCTACCCTAAAACCTAAAAACACCCCTGTACCCCAAAACCCAAACCCTACCCTAAAACCTAAAAACACCCCTGTACCCCAAAACCCAAACCCTGCCCTAAAACCTAAAAATACCCAAACACCCCAAAACATATACATCAGTACCCCAAAACATATACTCCTATACTCATACTTATTTTAAAAAATACTTAAATTAATATATTTAATTTATAATATTTAAAAACGAAATAAATATTTTTTTTATAATTAATAATAATTAAATCAATAATAACATATTAAATAAAATTTAAAAAAAAATTAAATACTTACCAATACTTACGATGTAATGGTATGCGTTGTAATACCATCTGCTATGTAATGCCATGCGTTGTAATGGCATGCATTGTAATGGTATTTGCGATGTAATAGCTGCGTTGTAACAGCATTACGTTGTAAAAGTTCCGTTGTAACGGTAACACACCCACTAGATGTAGGCTGGGCCTCTGACTCCCAAAACTCCAAAGTGCATTGTCGGCATTCCTGAGGCTGTGGAAGTGCACTGGACATTTAGATGTGGAAGGATGGAGACAGGGCTAAATTTGGAAATGGAACAGTAGCCTTTCTCCAGTGATTTACCAAATTATTCCTTCCTGGGCACTTCATTTGATTAGGTGGGTGATGTTGGAAGGCAGAGACAGCTGGCTCGTTGGTCGGTCAAATCTATGAAAATCTGGAAACCATTTTGTCAAGACCTGCCTAGAGATGCTACTCTCAAAAGGTGGATGGATGCTAGTTGCAAGGCCTTTACTGCTGATTGTGTTCTTGTTTTGGGGTCTCTAGTTGGAGACACCCCTCGTCACGCCATGCTGTGGAACAGTCACCTGTTAGCAATGACTGTGTTTGCTTTGGATAGGTGGGATAGACTATCTTAGTGAAAGACTTCAGAACAGTGAGAGTGGAATCAACTGTACCTTGTCTGGAGAGTGATTATATGTAATGGACTGAATCCGTCCAAAGTTTCTGGAAGCCTGCATCTATCACTGGAGGAGAGCTGAGGTCTACGTTGGTATGGTACCTGCCTGACCTGTTGTAAGAGAGGTGCTAATGGCATTCCTATAGGAGGAATACTGGTAAGAGGAGAATGCAGGTTGCTGCATATACGACGCACAAAGTGGACGCCGCTTGAGTCAACCTGAGTGCTGAAGTGGGAATGTATGACGGTATTGCGCATGCGTTCAGGACGCATGCATTCAGAATGCCGTCTTTAGTACGAACGTGTCTTTAGGACGCATTTGTTCAGCACACAAGTAACTTTAACGACTTGCCCTGGGCGGGTGCTGGAAGCTGGAATAGTTAAGTTTACTATTCCAACTCCAGTCCACACATCAGTAGGGAAAGTGATAAACTTTAAATCCAACAACTTCGCACCAATGCTCCCCTCACGACTTTCCGCCCCTTAAGACTTTCGTGCTGAATGTATGCATGCTAATGCCACCTTCATTCTATTGTTGGCGCTGTTTAATACTGGCTTCGTCCCAAATGACGTTTCCTCTGAAGTAGGTCTGCCTGCATTCCAGGAATGTTATTTGATGCGCGGCAATGAAGAGCAGCAAGTGAGTGAGATCCTGACTGTGGTCACCTTGAGAGGGGGCACCACAGATGCTAACCCATGTCTGGTTTCCCGGCATCCCCATGATCACTTCTTGCAAGCTGTGATGCTGAGAAGCAGGAGACTGCAGCTTTTGTCCATAGTCATGCCTAAGTGGCTGTTTGTTACAAAAGCCAACCTGGGTGCTGGTGTTGGTCTCTTTGTGCCCCACTGTGGACCGTTGTGTTGCACCGATAAAGATGAACCTGAATGTCCTCCACATCTCTCTGTGATTTTTGGCTGGCTAATTAATTTAGCAAATTTTCCTGTAGAACCTCATGAGAAACCTGTGTCACAATTGATATATTATTTTTGTCTAGTATTGTGCAGTGCCAAATAAAGGACTCTTTTTGCACAAAGATCAGTTCAGGATAGTTCTGGTGTTATATTGCTCGATTTGGAGATTGTACTGAGTCTCAGCCCCTGACTCTACCTCCCTGAGAAGTCTTGGAGTGCTGGCTATGTGTGTTAAGTGCTGAAAGGGAGTACTTGGTGCTCATTTTTCAGTGTCGTAATGGATCAGGCCCTGGAACAGCAGTTGTCAAATGTCTCAACCTCCTTAGTTGCGGCCTAGGAGTCACTGCTTGCCCCAGGACCATTGAAAGAGTTCTGAAAGAAGGCAAGTCTCTCTTTTTTGTCTTTGTCTTAGATTCCTGTGTCAGAGAAGGCCCGCCCCCACCACCTCTTCCTATTGAATTAGAGTGGCAATGACTTTAGCCAATGGCTAATAAAAAAATGTCAGGAAATGCCTGAAATAAGCTCTAATGTGAATCTCTGGAATCCATATCTACATCTGCAAAATTAGGGCACATACTGAGTAAAAGTGCAGATTTGTGTGCCATGATTCTCTGTGATTTATATCAGGACCAACACAGTAGTGTAGGCAGGAATTATTTGAACTCCATAGCTATGATCTTTGATTGCTGGCTTACTAAACAGGTGGGGACAACTTGGCAAACACATATAAGAAGAGCTGTAGAGTGCCTGCAGAAGAAGAAACTGCCTGCTAGAGAAAAGAGGGTGGCTGCTCTGCATCCCTTACAATAAAGCATGTTTTGTGTAGACATAAGCCTAGCTGCCTGATGACTAAGAAGCTGTGAAAGTGACTTGAGTCCTAACACCCAGAGGAGCTGCAGCTGTTTTATGGGAAGAGACCAACTCTGTGTCAAAAATATAGCTTGAAGTGTGGCCCACAGAAGAAGACGGCATCTAGAAAATATCTGTGCAAGAAGAACAATGAACTGAGATCAATCACATTCTGGGGTCAGGAACCCATGCCTAGTTGTACTGGTGGATGGTGCCCGCCACCAAGAAGAAAATGTGAAAACACAAATCTATGAAAATCTGACCAGTGCAGAGGTTACTACTTTGTGAGGCTTTCTCCATTGATTGGGTCATTGGTTTTCTAGGTATTATCAGTTTTTTATCTTGGTCAGCCCCACCCCAGGAGACCATCGTGAGCTCTCATGGCTATCCCCAGAAGGCATTGAGGCCTCCAAACTTTTTCACATACTAGCATGGATGCCAACGATGAACCATGGAATTCACTGGAAATAGCTGCAGCAGCATCAAAGACACAGTGGTTGACCCCTGATTGACCTCCAGGGCAAGAAGACATTTTCAAACCCTAAATCTTAAAACGGGGAGATGACGGGTCCTCTGAAGCAGGAGCGCAACTGCCTCAAATCACTCCTAGGACCCAGGAGTGTTTGATCAAGGCCCCAATTGTGAGTTGCATTGCACCAGTGAGGTGGTAAATCCACACCCATACAAAAATATACTGTAGGGTAACACCCCACCAGTACTATGTGATTATATGCTTTTTACTATGGAATCGGGAATAACGTGTAGACCTGTTTTAACCAAGAAAAATTATGCACAGCATTCCCTTTTCCGTGGAGGGTTATCACTCACTTTCACTTCCTGCAGGGTCAGATTGGGATCAGAATTCGACCCAGGCACTCCCAAAAATGTGGCCCACGTTCGTGGATCACGCCCTTTCACGAAACAGCATTTTGGGCTCATTTTTAGAGAAAAGTTTGATAAATTATGCATTTCAAAGCTCCTAGAGCCAGAAACATTGGTGAAAACTAGAAGCACTACATTTTGGCCGGGCGGGCGAAGTGAAATAAAGTGGTCGAAAGGCCACATCTCCTGATATGACTATGTTTGCCACCTGGCTGACTTTTTTTAGCCAGCATTACCAGTATTTTAGTGCCCTAGCCAGTACGAAAATGAAGAAAATCACCTAAAACTGGTATTTTCTACCCTGGTCGATATGTCGACACGTAAGTATGAACACTAAACGTAAGGTGAAACCAGTTCAAAATGTGGTATAAAGCTTCTTTAATGATTCGTGACTGATAGTTAAAACTAAACAAAGAAAGAAAAGCCATTTTAAGAGGAATACAGACTTTTTTTTTACAATTGAATAAAAAAATCCTCTCTCATTATTTACTTCCAGCCTTTGCAGATTCTTAAAAAATGAGCAAACAGAAGGTTGTTTTTTATTGTAGTTTTTTTATAGAGTAAACTCGGCCAAAGGGCGTAATTATATGAGCACCAGTTACATTTTAGAAGATCAAATTCATTTTTATTTTAGTCCTTTGCACAATTAAGTCATTTGCCCAGAATCACAGGATGTTGCAGTGAGGCTGGGACTCAAACCAATTTCCTTAGTTCCACATTCGGCAGCTCTGACCCTAACATTACATTATCTCAATTTTCTGCTCTCGGAAAGGTGCTTCACAGGGAGGTTTATGCAAACATACAAAATCACCTATCCCATGGCTGAAGGCTGTAGGGGGCAGGAAAACGGGTCCTGGCTGCAATGCCAGTTCCAAAAGCAATTTCACAAGCCAGATTTTCCAGTCAATAAAATCTGGCCCGTAGTACCCCCACTGAGTAAGTCCGGTTGGGGGAACAACAGCCCAATATTGGTTAAACAGAATGTACTAAGGGAATTCCATTTCGATCAGCTCATAACTGGGGACTATGGGGCATATTCAGGGCCGGCTCTAGGCATGTGCAAACTGTGCACCTGCACAGGGCCACCAAACCCCAGGGGCCACCACGCCAATATATATCCTTAATATATTAATCCTCTGAGGATGGATACATATTTGCGTGGTGGCCCCTGGCAGGGATTTGGCGGCCTTCGGCTCTGTTCCACTACCAAACACCCTGGCCCCCTCCCCTCTTTACTGGCCTGCGCGCTCCGCCCCACCCGGACCACCTCTTCCGGGCCCTCTACCTACGCTCCTTGCCCAGGGCCACCATGAGCCTAGAGCCGGCCCTGGGCATATTTACAATAACTGGCGCATCCCTGCAAATCAGCAGGGATGCGCCAGTTATTGTGCGCCACAGCTCCGCCATCATGGATGTGCCGCATTTAGAGTGCGGCGCACAATGGTGCAAAAACGGCACAGATGCGTGACGCATCTGTGCCGGAAAAGTGACGCATTGCCGGATTTACATTTATTTGTAACTATAATGTACTTCTTTGTTTCCGTATTTCTGCTTGGAACTACCTGGTGTGTTTTATTTGCGTGACACTAAAAACCCCTACAGCATCACCACACAAGGCGTTTGAGACGCCATTTCTTTCCCCAGCGTACCCACCCATCCCTCTTTCGCTTTGTCTGTCTCGCCTTCTAGCTCTTTCGATCTTATTTCGGGGCCCGCTGAACTGTGTGAATAGGGACGCTTGTAACAGCTAAGTGCTGACAGGACAGCCCTGTCAACACGGCGTTCCAGCTCGCCTGGTCTCCCGAAGTAACAATATTTAATGAATGAGTTAATTAACGAGTGCATTTGATTGATGGGTTGTGCCAAGCTTCCCAGCTGGTTCCACCTGACCCTCGGATATCACCGGCTGCCTCCTAGCCTACTGCACCCCCCTTCCCCCTCCCACATATTGGGCGGCAGACCTTCCTGTTCACAGTGATTTGCATGCATTTATTGTAGCCTGTCCTAATAGCCGGGGACGGGCGAGAAGCCCAGGCGCAGCTGGAACTTACAAGACAGCACTAATATGGCCGCCGTATAATTAGCGGGAAAAGACTGTGCAACCTGCCATATGCTAAACTCTTCCGAGGTTAATAGCTTCGTTACATTTAGCAATAATAAAAAAAATATACATATAATCAGAGAAGGAAGGCAGCGCGCATTACGGAAGCGCTTCCCATCTGGGTTCCATTTGGACACTTCAGAGGCACTTCAACAGAAGGTGCAAAATGATCTAACATTAGCTTATTGCGTGACCCCGAACTTTAACCCTATGCCTCCCAGACCCAGCTCGAACTGATCTGCCTGACTTTTACCGAGTTCAGAAAATGTTACGCTAACAATAGTGAGACCAGGCGTCCCGGATTTGCCAGGACGGGCCCGGGTTTTCACCAGCTGTCCCGGCAGATTTCAGGAAATTTAGTTAATGTCCCGGCTTTTAAAGAGGGTTGTTAAAGAGGGTTGACTGAAAACTGCGGGAGGGGCTTTTCCATGTTTTACAAAGCAGAGGTAGTTAGCAGTTGTTTCAAGAAGGCAATTTAATCAACAGGCAAGTTACTGGGTTTAAAAATTGCCTTTTATTTATCTTCTTACTGTCTGTTCTGTAATTCTCGGCTGAGAAGCGCTGTCATTCTGTGCACTCTCTTGAAGTAAAAATGTAGTCTCCTTCTATCAGGGGCGGCCTTAGGCATGTGAAAGCACTGCGCCCCTGCACAGGGCCACCAAACCCCAGGGGCCACAACGCCAATATAAATCCTTATTATAATAATCCTCTGAGGATGGATACATATTTGCGTGGCGGCCCCTGGCAGCAGGGATTTGGCGGCTCTGTTCCACTTCCAAGCACCCTGACCCTGACCCCCCCCCCCTCTTCACTGGCCTCCGTGCTCCGCCCCACCTGGACCCCCTCTTCAGGGGCCCCCTACCTACGCTCCCTG
Source organism: Lissotriton vulgaris (assembly GCF_964263255.1). NCBI lineage: Eukaryota > Metazoa > Chordata > Amphibia > Caudata > Salamandridae > Lissotriton > Lissotriton vulgaris. The sequence continues at coordinate 1,129,416,411 of NC_141687.1, forward strand.
CACAGGGCCACCATGAGCCTAGAGCCACCCCTGCTTCTTTTTTTGTGAAATGTCTCGGTTTTTGGGTTTAAAATTCTGGTCACCCTAGGCTACAAGTCAGATGTTTTTCACGTGGATGATTCTTTGGAATCAGGGTTTATATTTGGTTTTCTTCCGGTTTATTTGTATTTTGTTTTTGGTGGGGGGAGTGAGTTTCATTCTGCTTCCCGCTGAGTGATACTCCATGTTTCATGTGTCCACGGAAGAACCCAACTCCATAATGAACTTCCCCAATTGTCATCTGTTTTGTAGACAAGAGATTACTATCGCAATAGCTATTCCCGAGTCAAGCAAGGTGTATTCATTTATGTTTGCGAAACTAGTTTGCGGAATTGGCAGAATCGTCATTTCTCCTGCCAGGGGCTAAAGCAGCGTAAACGTTTTGTAGCCATACGCTTTTTAGTTACATTTGTACTGATATATTTTTGTTAATTTACAAAAATAATGTCATACATATATTTACTAGCCAGAACCTCCTTGATCAAAAATGCACCACCTCTGAGTTTAACCTTCGTTGTTACCTGCTTGCGCCGGGAAGCCCTTTGCAGCCATGCGCTTTATAAATCCCATAAACATAAACATGTTGCTTGGTATTGCTGTGCACAGCCCTTTGCAGTGCATGGTGTATGGGCACTGACGGTGAAGATATGTCCGCCCCTTCACATTGGACACCTGATTCTCCTACAGGGGCGGTAGTTGTACTTACGTTCACTGTTCATCAGCCAAACCTCTTGAGAAAGGAGGGGAAATTATGAGCTTTGTGACAGGGCCAGAGGGCACGGATTGTGGATTCCCCTGGGGGGCAACCTCAATTTTCCCTGCTGTCCTTGTGATTCCAGACTAGTCATTTTGTCTCTCTTGACACCACTTACTCTGATTGCTTGAGTAATGACGGTGGTAACAGAGCAGATAAGGTTACTCACCAGGACACATGGCCGCATTCATTGACCAACCCTGCAGCAGAAAGATGAGCTTAGGCTGTACACTTGTTGCTAACATTTAAATGCTGTACTATCTTAAAACCAGCAGACATAATTGGTAAATGTTCTGTTTCTTGCTCAAAATTAATTTAAGAACACTGTTGTCCCACAGCACCAGCAGTGTCATGTTATGGATTTTTGGGACCCAGAGCCACACATTTTTTAGGTCGCCATGCTCTAAACTACTTCCAATTTTATTATCCATTTCTGCTAGTTCAGGCAAGCACAATGCAAAATAATACTGAATCGTAGGTTACATTTTCAGAAAAGGGGTGAGAGAGCGCAATTTGAATGAAAAATATGTCCGTATCATATTTACAAGACTGTAGCGTAAAGTTAGCATATGTAACTTAAGTAATAGGAAATGTATCTGTATTTACTCTAGAGAGTGCATTAGAATTAGAAATGCCCGTATATAGGATGGGCTAAAGTAGAAATATGTGAAAATGTTTAAGAACAGTAGAACGTGCTAAACAGAATTCATATATGTATGTAATTAATTAAACGGAGAAAGAGATGAAATGTAAATCGAAGAAATGTGCAGACCATATAGCACTGTGTAAGAACGAGAGTATAGCGTTGTATTTTTATGTAATATGGATTCGATTATAATCAATGATTTGCTAATTCGATTATATATATGTGTGTTAAAAGTCATACCGAGTAGAAGAGTTTGTAGGAATTTTAGAATGGTGTGTTCATATGTGATTTTAACCTAACGGACCAAGGGTTCGCAAGAGAGTAGTCCAGTGCATATAATTTAGTGGTCTCACAGGAATAGGGGGATAGCTTTGATCTGTACATGCGAGCTAAGAGTCAAAGGTCTCGTTAAATTAAAGTGACAATGCTGGACGAAGTTTATGGCCTAGTGAGATAAGGGACGCTTGGAATTTGGGGTCTTGTTTCGAAGTGTCTGTTCACAGGACCAAAAGGGGTTACAATCACAATTGTAATGAATACAGCTCTGTTGAGGTGATAGACTTTGGTTTGGAGGTGTCAACTGGAATGTCATGGGGTTACCAGCACGACGATGGAGACGGCGCCGAGAAGCAAGGTCAACTTAACAGACGACTCGAAGAGACGAAACTATGGAAAAAAAACAGAAGCGGGACCACGTGAAATGAGTACATGGTGGGCGTCTCAAAGGGGTGTTCCACCCATACTGTGATTTTGTATTTAGGGACAGCACCCCGGGGAGAGAGGAGAGCAGATGGCCTGAGATCAAGGGAGCGAGAGCAGTAGGCCGAGGACCCTTAGAGAGCGGATGGGTAGGCAGAAAGGGTACTGTTTCTCGACATAGGTTTCCATCAGAGACTAAGAGAGTTTGAACTTCTTTGGAAGTCAAGCGGCTGACACCTTTTTAGGTAAAAGGACTTGCTGAGTAGGGATGTCATCTAGTATAGAGTAGGGACAGTTTTAACTTGTTTCATTCTTTTTCTGTAAATGACGCATCGTATCCAATTTGTGTCTATGCTATTCAATTTGCTGATTTTAGAATTGGTTTTGATTATTTTCTTTTGTAGATTGAGATTCTTTAGGGAATTTATGTTCCTTTTAGTACCTGTATACTTGTTGAATCTTATATTGAGAGGCTTGTATTTGAAATTGACTCTGGTTTTATATTAAACTTTTAAACTTTACCAGTCGTAAGTGGTTCTTCAGAGTTGTGTCAGTCTATGGGGTTGATTTAACTTATGTGGGTTTGCCTTTTACTCAATGACAGTCAATAATCGATCCAAAATTGGATTGAATGAGATAGGTATCCAGGTGATCAGATAAGATATCAAAATCTCATTCCCCGCAGGGGGTCACACAATGCGAGCCTAAATATGTCCTTAAAGTGGTCACACAAAACAGCCTAAATATGTTGTTAAGATGACGCTGGGTATATAGAGAGAAAGAGTGTGTGGTAGAGGTAGGGAGGGCAAGGGAAAGAGGTTGAAAAAATAGATTTAATATAGAGCGAAAAATCCCTATCATGGGGGGCCTTTGGAAGATGGTAGCCTTAGGAAATTGGCCACATTTCCTATCCCTTAACACGTCTATGAGCACCTACCTAAGTTAGTCGTATAAAGCGTTACTTTCTTAATGTCTTCTGAGCACCCCACTTGTAGTCTTAGACTTCCTCCTAGCAATGGTGAGATTTGTGCCACAAGTGTGCAGGATTCAGCCAAAGAGGCAAAACACAGAAAATAAAAGTATTTCTCCTGGTTTCACCATTCTACTCCCTTCTGCCACAGATCTACTCCTCTTTGTAAATCTGAGGCAGCGTCAAAACCAATGGGTGTTGTGGTGGAATGAGCACAGCGACACCCAGTGCATGGCCCTCTCACGCTAAGTTATGTGTGTAAAGGAGCCTTTTTTACAAGGCGATGTTAAGCCACAAAAAGTGGCTTAACCCACTTTGTAAATATGGAGAAAGGCATATCGCCACCAGAACGTCGCTAAAAGTACAGCTCTGTTGGCGATATCCCCTTGCAAATATGCCCCTCTATGTCGTCTACCAGTTTTTGATTAGTGGTGCGTCACTTTTTGTGACGCACCAGCAGCGTAAAAAATGTGCCTTGTTGCACCAAATTTGCAAAGTGACGCATCTAGGTAGATGCGTCACTTTGTAAACCACTGTGCTACATTATACCTACACCAGGTATAATGTATGCAGGGGGGTGTTCTGACGCAAGAAAGGGTCATAGAAGTGACCCAGTGAAATCTATAAGATTTCACTGCGCCACTTCTAGGACACAAATGCGTCAATTTCTTACGCCTGCCTCATAGCAGGCGTAAGACTGATGCAGGCCCTTTCACATGGGTCTTGCCCCATGTGAAAGGACACAATGCTGGAGTTCCGTCACTTTTGTAATACACTCCAGCAATGCGTCACTTTTGTGCCATTCAGATACGTCAGAAATACTGACGTATCTGTAACTCCTTGCGCCATGATGCGTCATACTGTAAATATGACGCATCATTGGTGTCGCAAGGAGAGCGCAGTGAAAAGTGACGCATCGCTGTTTTCACGCAGCGATGCGTCACTTTTCATAAATGAAGCCGAGAGGGTGTAGCTATTACTGGTGCAACATGTGCAGTGGTGCAGGTGCCCAGGTGTGTGAGGCATCCACGGTGCTCTAATTAAAGAATTTTCCGTTCCAAAAGAGGGGATTACGGCTCTTTCCCCTTTCTGGCATTAGAGCCATTAGCAACCCAGCGACGCGACTGGCTGCACATTAAAGTCGCCACACTGCACGAGCCATCTCTCTTTGATATCCCTTTTCGTTTCCCCGTTCTTTCTCTATTTCAAACACTAAAAGTGAGAAGGTAAAATCGACATCAGGCAGGTGTAAAAAAAACACGACCTTTATTTGCTCTTTCTGATGTGAATACACCACTTCGAAAGATAGGACATCCGCCCTCCCTCACTCACAGTCCCGGCTGAGGCAGAAAGCTTAAATCATTCAGTTTCTGCCCGAGGTTCTGGCTCCATTTCCACTGAGCAGAGAAAAATCAATAATGCTTAAATTATTCAATTAAAAAAGTGCAGCCTGCCCGTGTGTCTTCGCTCATCAGGTACCTCCCCCCCCCCCCCCCCCCCCCCCCACCGGACAAGCGGGAGCAGTTGCCTGTCTGCAGCTGAGGCAGAGGGGTGGAGGATGAACAAAAACAACAGAGGAGCAGAACATAAAATTACAGTCTCAGAGTGTCAATTTCCCGGTGTTTCCTTTCTGGAGTCACCTAGGGCTTTCTTCTGACTGTCATTAGTTTGCAGCAAGCAGGAAGAATCGCCCACTTATTGATTGGGCCAACCCTGAGGAGCTGAGGTGTCTGCATAAAGATGACAGAAGTATGTTCTGTTCAAAAACTCTTGCTTGTCTGGAGATAATTAAGTTTGTACTGCGAACAATAAGAATTCTACAACATGACAGTTTATTTTTTGAGGCGTGAGCAAAGCCTGTCCTCATCATGGGCATGCGCACTGTGTTTTGTCCAGCACCTTCACCCCATAAGTACTTTTTCAACTAGTTGCCACAAAAGTTTTGCAAACGGAACAATTGTTCAGGTCTGGACGCATCCCCCAAATCTGGTCCAGGTCTTAGGTTGTCTGATATATGGGTGACATTTTCCAGAAGCCACAATATCAACACACACTGGAAAATGACATACACTGGAACATGTGGTAGGCAAGTGCCTTCAAGAAGCCGCCTCCTTCTCAGGGGGAATAAGCCAAATACATTAAAAAAAACTTTCTTGCTGGATGAAGCCTTCTGAGGATAGAAAGAAATCAGAAATATAGAATCCGATAATTGAATTCTTCAAGAAGGTGGAGTCAGGAATGGATCGATTAGTTGAGGGAGCAAGGAAACAAGCAAAGAAGCACAACTAGGTTGCTAAGCACCTTCCGACCAGCCTGACGTCTTTAAATAGTAAAAGAACAGGAAAGGGAAATGACATTAAACCCCACATGACAGAAAACATAATACATTGGGAAATTCAGGAAAAAAACACAAGGAAGGAACAGCCATGATGGAACAGAAAAGTGAATGAAAACATAAATTTAACTAGCTGAAGAGTCTCCTTAAAAGACAGCTCCCAACCCTCAGCCAGGTGACTGCCATTTTGGAGTTGTAGAGAGAAGGAGCAGTAGCCAGGAACCCCAGAAAGTGACTATCATAGTCTGCAGCTGCAGGCTTCATATGATGTCTTCTGAGGTCTGGGAACCGTGGAACCCCACAAAGTACTGTGGTTCTTGGTCACTCAGGTGGCCAAAATTCTGCGGAGGCAACAACAATCTTACAATCTAAGCCCCTGCATTCTAAGGGTATCCACCCAGTGTTCGAGTGTTTCTGGTAATGCTGGGTGTTCTGTAGTAATGTTATGTTATGTTATGTTAATAATTTCTTATATAGCGCACGTTCACCGACTGGTTTCTTGGTGCTACCTATAGTCTGTACCTGAACCTGGAGTGGCTTACGCATGGGCCTGTGAGAACAGCCAAGTTTTTAACAATTTCCTAAAATTCAGGAGGCTGTTACAAGATTGGATTTCAAGAGGAAGGGAGTTCCAGAGTTTAGGAGCCAGATTCGCAAACCTGCAGCCACCCTGCCAGTGTAGTTTAAATGAAGGGGTGACCAGAAGTTGCAGACTAGTAGAATAAAGGGTGCGAGAGGGGGTGTACCTAGGTAAGAGACATTTAATGAATTTGGGGCTTTGATCGTGAAGGGATTTAAAAATAATGCAGGCCGTCTTAAATGCAGTGCGTTGGGAGATAGGAAGCCAATGAAGTTTCCTCAGCAGGGGTCTGGCGGAATGCCATCTTGGTTGTTGATGGATTAATCTAGCTGCCCGGTTCTGAACTCGTTGGAGGCGCTTGCTGAGATAGAGCGGTAAGCCACGGTAGGTAGAGTTGACGTAGTCCAGGTGAGATAGTACCAAGGCTATCACCACCTGAATCAGCGCCGAATGAGTGAGCATGCGACTGATCTTCCTAATCCTGCGCAGCTGAAAAAACAGGTGGATACCACTGTGCCTACATGGGTTTTCAAAGATAAATCATTGTTGATAGTCACCCCTAGGCTTTTTACTGAAGGAGAGGGAATGGGGAGGGAACCGAGTTCTGTGGGCCAATAGTGAGGGCCCCAGAAGGTTTGGCTGCTCCCATTCAAGATAATCTCGGTCTTGCAAGGGTTCAGCTTCAGGTGGTTTAAGTCCATCCACTGGCGGATGTGGAGCATGGTGCCCTGGAATTGCTGGATAGATTCAGGGGAGTTATCGATCCTAAAGATCAGCTGAAGGTCATCAGCATAGTTGAAAGTGACAGTTTTGTTGGCCTTCAGAGACTTAATCAGAGGTAGCAGATACAGATTAAATAGCAAAGGGGAGAGTGAGGATCCCTGAGGGACCCCACAGGGTGTGAATAATTTAGAGGCGGTGAAGGGGGCCAAGCGTACCGCTTGAGTGCGGCCGCTGAGGAAGGATGCAATCCAGCTACGGGCTGGGCCACAGATGCCAGCCTGTTCGACACGGTCCATTAAGATGTCATGATCGACCGTGTCGAACACGGCAGAGAGGTCCAAAAGGACCAGGGCCTGGGGGACACCCCGATCGGCATTGCCTCGCATGGTGTCCAGAACAGCTAGGATTACAGTCTCAGTGGAATGGGCGGGGCGAAACCCTGCTTGGTGAGGGTCCAGGTAATCTGTTTGCTCGATAAAATTGGACAGACAAGTGGCTACATGAGCTTCAAGGACCTTAGCCAGATACGGAAGCAGAGAAATGGGCCTATAGTTGGTCAGATTCTGGGAGTCCGCTTCAGGTTTTTTTAGGAGGGAGACCACAACTGCATCCTTAAAGGCATTAGGGGCCCTACCCTGGGACAAGGACTCATTCAGGAAGGTCAGAATGGGAGCAGGAAAGGCCGAAAAGACGTCTTTTAGAATATACGGGGGGCAACAGTCCCTGTGCGAGCCAAATTTTACCCTGGCTAGAAGAGCCTGTAAGGACTGAACATCTATAATTGGAAAGTGATAACGAGTGAGCAGGTTAGGTGTTAAGGCCAGGGAGTCCTCCTTGGAACAGGAGCTGGGAATACTCGCCTTGATACTGGCAATTTTATCCATGAAAAAGTTATTAAGGGAGTCACATAGGTATTGAGTTGCAACAGGCTTAGGTAGAATTCTTTCTGAATTGGATTACTCATTCACTATTGTGAAGATATCCTTTGATTTATTATTAGAGTCTGTGATACTGGCAGAGAAATACGAATATTTAGCTGAAATAATGGCTTTTTTGAAGTCTTTACGAGCAGCTAGGTAGGTGATTTTCCCTTCCTCAGAATATGTGAGTCTCCATTTTCTCTCCTTTTGATGTGGATCCAGTTTTAGAGCTCTAAGGTCGGGAGAGAACCATTTCTGGGCTTCAGAGCGACAAGCAAGTTTAAGTGGTTTAAGAGGAGCATGTTTCTAGCTGGCTGTAAGCAGCCAGCCTGAGATGTTAGTTTCAGCAAGGTCCACATCAGGATTGGAAGCGGGGACAGATCTCATTAGGCTGTCCAAGAACTCCTGCTTATTAATGGTGCTCCATTTCCTGATCAGGCCTCCCTTGGTAGCTGAGGTCTTAGTGCTCATGGGAAGCGAGACGACGAATTTTATTAAATGTTGGTCAGACCAGATACATGTTAGTATTATGGGCGTGGAGTCCTCAAGATTAGCTGTCCATACCTGGTCCAAGATATGACCTTTGATATGTGTAGCCAAGGAGATATGTTGGGTGAAATTAAGATTTGAGAGCAATTCCGTCATCTCAGAGGACTGAGGTCCACCGAGTGCGTCATTATGCCAGTAGTTAAGATCGCCTATTAATAATATTTTTGCATAATCTATGGCTAGCGTGGCCAGCTGCTCAACAGCATACAGAATTACTAAACAGGATAATTTTCAAAAGGTTGCATTTCGTTTTAAAAATAACACATTCTAAGAATCACAAAGCACATAGCAGCCGTACACAGGTAGGGAAGATCAGAACTAAAGTTCAGGTCACATATAAGTGAGCAAAACATGGCAGTTTCTTTTCTTATCCTCAACTAGGGAGAGGAGAAGTTTTTTCCTCATATTGGTTTGTGCAGTCTCAGGGCCTATTGCAGACTGGAACTCTGATTCAACACAGGGACACTAGGACATTCTCTACCATTTCCTCCTGCACATAACCTCCCCATAGCACTACACGTGCCACCCCTTCAGATTATCTATTAATGAATATCTTTCTTTGGCACGAGACATATTCCTTCCTATGTCCTGACTGATGACAGTGAAAGCACCTGCCCCACTCAAAGGGTCACTTTCATATGGGATTCTATGTGTCTGCTTCCCTGGAGGTGGTTAGGACAGTGGCCTAAGTGGGGTCTCACCAGTCACCACTGGGTAAGTTATATTTAGGATTGTTTTTCCATAGGAACTGCATTTTTTGAGTTGCTAAAAACTTTGTCTCCATTAGACTTATCTCCACAATGCTTTCCAAAAAAGTGCTCTTTTTTGGCTAGTTTGCGAATGGAAAGATTTGGGGTGATCCGTCAAGGGTGGGCTGAGAACAAATGGGGTCCCAAATCATGTTTTCCACATTCAATTTCCCATAGGAATGTTAGGCACAGCTACAGCCTAAACCGTTAAACAGATATACATCAAGTTTGTGATAAAGCTAGATCTAGGTCCAGAAAGAATGCTTTTTGTGTTTTGGTGTAAATCCGTACAGTAGTTTTTGAGCAATTAATGTTCAAACACTTTGTATATCTAGCTCCGTGGATTCCCTTAGATCACAAGCTGAGATCTGATTGTCTGCCACCACCTCAAGCAGGAAGTGGTGGTAGCAAACTTAGGATTCTAGACTCAGCCCGAGTCCTAAAAGAATAAATAAAAAGATATAAGGGGGCATGGAAGGGATATCCTGACCCCCTTAGCCTGGTGGTGGAGTTCAAGACGGATCTTGTCTGGAGTCAAATTTTTCTTTTTTAATTTGCAGCAAATTTGCAGAGGATCTCTGGCAAAATGTAAAAAACAAAAACAAGCATGGGATTCCGTGCTTGTTTTTTAAAGCCTGCCAGGTGGACTAGGTCCTGGTGGGGGAGTAACTTTATATTTTGGGGGAAGGAGGTGCACCAGACCGATTTCTGCCTCAGGGACCACATCCCTGGGACCCAGCCACATTGTAAAGGGGCTCCCTGGGCTGTTTTTGGCCCCAGAGACCCAATTGCCTGAGTCCAGGCTGTGTCGTTAAGGGGAAGGGGGGAACAGGGCCCCCTCCCCAGGATGATTTTGGCCTCGTGAACCCTACCCCCAGGGCCCAACTATTTTTCAAAAGGGGCAGGGGTCCACACGGCCTCCCTCCCCGGACCTATTTCAGGCCCAGTAACACCATTCCCCAGTGCCTGGCCTAAAATGCAAATGGGAGAGGGGGAGTCATGCAGACCCCCTACTCGGCCTGATTCAGGCCCTAAGGACCCAATCCCCCGGGGCCCATCTTCATCTACAAAGGAGGGGTGCACAGCCCTCCTCCCTGGGCCATAAATGGACCTGAAAACCCTATCCCCAGGCCCAGCCTATGTCCCGGGGAACCTACCCCTGGGACAGTGGTTTCCCCGTGGGACAGTCGTTTCCCTGTCTGCAATGTCGCAGGTAGCGAAATGTGTTTGTTCTTGCTTGGCAAGAGCAATTACAACTCCCTCACCAAGCAAGAGCAAACACCAAGTCGGCTCCTAGCGGGTCGGAGCTTGAAAAATACTCCTACCCTCTGGGAGCGGACTTTTCATCTGTTTCCCTGCCGCAGTGAAGCGGGCAGCAAACAGATGAAAAAATTGCTCCTGCCCTCAGGTAGCAACATTTTTAGCTGCTCTGTGTGGGCTGGAGGAATGCCATCTCCCTCTGGATGCAGTGAGCAAGCTGGGACTGCGGGGGCCTTTGGGCAGCCTCCGCAGCCCCTAACAATAGTGTGATGGGTGATCTGGATGGGCACCAGGGCACCCACCCTTTTTTGACTGTGCCCTCGGGAATGGGGTACCCTAGGCCAAAATCGCACAGGAAGGGGGCATTGTGCCTTCCTGCCCCTTAAATATGGTGCTGGTCCCAGTGGGTGGGGGTCCCTGGGCCCATAAGTAGTCTACTGAGGGGAGCCTCGGGCCCCCTTCCCCTAAAAAAGGTGCTGGGCCATGGGGGGTGGCGTCCCTGGGGCTGAAATCAGCCGAGGGAGGGGGCCTTGTGCCCTTAGGTCATTGTTCGGGGAGGGAGCCACATGAATAGTAGCCATGAAGGATGGGGGTCCCCATGGCCTAATGAGGCTTGCAGTAAGTCAGGGATGGTTAGAATGCCCCAAAACAGGGATCTATTCTTCAAGCAACTAGCTTTAAGTAAAGTCTCCAAATCTTCGTTTTTGAAGACGTTTGTCCACCTTTTGATCTCTGTTTTGTAGCAAAAATGACAAGCTGCTTCTAGGTATTTATATCTAGGTTTGGACCTCAGGGCTCTCTGCAATCTTCTAAGCTGAAGAGCACCCTCTGTTAAACCAAAGAGCTCAAATTCTTGCTACGTGAGGATTCAATATTTAGACCAATGGCAAACTCTAAAGCATAACAAGAGAACAAAGTCTTATTAAAATTATATAGGCTTATAGCCTTTACATTGGGTCTACCTACTAAATCAAGTAAGCCCCGCAACCCCCGTCAGACATTGAACAGAGCATGGAGGCTTGTTACTGAATCATCATTTCAAGCCCACTTTGTATGCGCTAACGTTGACACCCTAAAAGACCTCCCAGTTTGAACAGATATCACCAACCTCGAGTCAGAGATCTGTACGACACTGGATAAATTAGCCCCAACACAGAAACATAAGCAACGACAAAGACCACGCACTGAAAAATGGTACACTCCTCAACTCAAAATACTTAAGAGAAAATGTCAAAACCTCGAATACCTATGGAGATTCTCAAAAAATGACTCAGACAAAATAAGGTACAAATCAGAAGTCAAAACTTACAATCTTGCCAAAAAAACGCTAAGAAATCCCACTATGCCGATAGAATCAATGAGAACTGCAATTCGGCTAAAGAATTATACAAAATAGTCAGAGAACTTAGCGAGCCAGCCAGCATGTCTCAAATCCTACCTCCCTCAGTCGAAGCATGCAATAGGATAAGTGACTTCTTCTCAGACAAAATAAAGAAAATGTATTCCTCCTTCAACACCCCCACCCAAACTGATATGAGGTTCAGGGTTCCCTTGACTCCACATCCTGATGCCACATCAAATATATGCAACTTCACCCATTTTCAGGAAAATGAGGTCTTAAAAGCCGTGAGTGAAACAAAATAGGATCCCCGCTTGATCCATGCCCTCACTTTATCTTTGACTAATTTCCCCTGTACTATGCTCATACATCACCCAACTCTTTAATAACTCCCTCAAAACGCCACCTTTCCCGATAAATGGTAACATGCTTCAGTAATCCCTCTATTGAAGAAAGCCGGATCCGATGTCCTCAACCCCTAAAACTACCGCCCGATATCCCCTATCTTTCCAAAGTCCTTGAAAAACTGGTGAACAAACAACTATCGGAATATCTTGAAACTAACAGCCTGCTAGACCCATCACAGACTGGATTCAGGACAAAAAACAGCACTGACGCCACACTGCTGGCATTATCAGACAACATTAGATCTTGCATTGACCAAGGAGGGGCAGTCGCACTGATACTGTTGTACCTGTCGGCAGCGGTCGACACGGTTTAGCACAAAAGCCTGCTAGAAACCCTTTATGAAAAAGGAATTCACTCAAATGCACTGAGCTGAATCAGCTCATTTCTAACCAATCGGATGCAATCAGTGCACCTTGGCCAATACCAATCCAAATCGAATCCCATCTTCTGCGGCGTCCCGCTGGGAGCATCTCTTAGCCCCACCTTGTTTAATGCCTTTGTCTCTTCACTGGCCAAGATCAGCAGGGGCATTGGCATTTGCTCCTATGCTGATGACACACAGCTGATGGTGACCCTGGATGAAAAACCTGAGGTCACTAAATCAAAGCTACACAACTGCCTGACGGAGAGGGCTCAATGGATGCGCTAGATGCAGGGAAATCCGAGATCCTACTCTTTGGAGGTGCTAAATTAGTATGGGATCTTACATGGTGGCCACTCTCTCTAGGCATCGCTCCAACCCCAAAACACTGCGCCAAAAATTTGGGCATCATTATCGATGACACACTGTCCATGAAGGACCACGTACGAGCCCTGTGTGGAAAAGGCTTTGCAACCCTGAAACTCCTGGGCAGGCTCTTCCCCTGGATACCTCTCGACTGCAGAAGGTCTGTCACACAGGCATTGCTGGTCAGTCAAATGGACTATGGGAACGCACTATTCATGGGCATGAACAAGACCTTGTTCTCGCGACTTCAAGTTCTTCAGAACGCAGCAGCAAAACTTGTCTGCAATAAAGGCAGGCTAAGCTCGGCTACCTCATTCCTGCAGGCCTTGCATTGTCTACCAATGAGGCAAAGAGCAGCTTTTAAGCTGCTAAGCCATGCCCATAAGGCTCTGTACCGCACAGGCCCTTTAATACTCCGGGAGAAAATCGAGTTCTACGTCCCATCCAGGAGCCTTCGTTCACTCCACTCAGCTCTGGCCAGAACTAAGCGCATCAGGAAAGTGAGAGCCGGCGGGCGGTCTTTCTCCCACCTGGCAGCTAGAAAATGGAATGAACTCCCTCTCGACTTACGACTTACTTCAAACTACATACTCTTCCGAAAAAAAATTAAAAACCTACCTGTTCCCCAAACACTAGTTCCTAAAACCCGCCACCTTACCACGACAGTTGCTACCAGTGCCTTGATATCCCTCAGGATGAATGCAGCGCTTTACAAATAAATCAAATAAATAAATAAATCATCGGGTAACACTTGCTACTATCTTAATCTTCTCTCTTGGCTAATGGTGACCCATTCGTTGTTCACACCTTGGGTACTTATTATCACTGACTTGGCCCACCTCAAGGAAAGACAGATTATATGATGATCACTAAAACTGGTTGCCAGAATCTTAATGTCGTTTATTTGGCTATAAAGGAAAGCAGAGACAAAATCAAAATTACTTACAGAAACACCTACTTTTTCTGAAAAAAGGAGAGGGGGATACTGCCATGAAAAACAGAAGAAGTAAGTTTAGCAATAGAAAAAATGTGGGGGCTAATTATCAAGAAACGGCGTTAACATTATCGCCGCTTTAGTGGCAGAACTGCCGCTAAAGCGGTGATAATGGGCTTGATAATATGCCCTTGTGAATTCCCATAGAAGTTCATGTTCTGTTGTGAACATGGGCTTCAATGGGAATTCTCTACGGCGTATTATCAAGCCCATTGTCGCCGCTTTAGCTGCAGTTTTCTGCCGCTAAAGCGGCAATAATGTTAACACCATGCTTGATAAGATGCCCCATAATTATTTCAGCTAGGATGCTGTTAAAGGAATCCCCTTGCCGGTTGGATTCCATGTGTCATCACATGGGCTAATCATATAAATGGTTGTACAACTAGTTTGTTTCGAAACCCTCATACAGATGGATGGTAAAGTCACCAGCTAGCAACACAGAAATAAAAGGTATATTCTCCACGTCAATACCTTTGAAAACCACTTCCAGGATTTTTAATTTTACATATTACACAATATTGGGATACAATTTCAGCAATAGTAATTTAGGAACACTTAGAAGAGTTATCAATATTACTTGAAGATTAGATTCACCGTAACTAACTCTCCTAGCTTACTCTAATGGGTCATGCACACCAAGATGGTCAGATATTCTTTGGCTCTTTCAGAGCTGAATTCAATTTGAGGGACAAATTGTCATGATTTTGCATGGAGGGGTGCCATCTTGGCCCTGTCTTGGCACAGGCACAGCACACATGTGTCTCACACAACAGGAAAGAGGCGAGGGCTTTATTGCACTGTGGCTCCTCCTTCTCCCCCCCAGCAGCAGTAGAGGACTCTGGAATACATAGTCCCCCTCAGAGCCAAGTAGCCTGAGCTCTCCAGGCAGCGCACCCCATGCTGCGGAAAACAAGTGAGCACTTTATAGTTCTGTGGCCCTTTTTTATCCCTCCAAGCAGCAGCAACGGATTCTAGAAGACATACTACCCCCCCTCAGGGCCGAGAAGCACAAGAACTCCAGGAAGTGTGTCCAGTCAAGGAATCAATTAATGAGACAGGTCAAGATATTCTCTGAATCTCAACCAGAAAATCCTATCCAATATCAGGCAAGGACCTACTGGTGTGCGCGTCTGTGTTTGTTGCAGAATAATGAAACATAAATAATACATTTGTGACAAAAAGCATGCAAGTGATACATTTTTGGGATCTTACACAACTTTTAGTCAGTGGTTATAACAAATCCTGGCCCAACTGTGGTATGTGTAGTGCGCCAGGCTCAAGGGTGCTACCTGGTCAGACGTGCCGTGGGCCTACCTGGTTTCCTGGAATAACTCACAGATGCACTTAGTTGGATTATACTGGTGAAGACCTCGAGCGGTCGTACGCTCCTTTATTTATCTCCTTCTCTCCTAAGGAGTGATATAGACTGCAACACCATCCTGTCACTCACTACATCCCTCTTTTTCTTTAGCTCCTTGCTTTCTACTCAGCGGTTACTCCTGAGGCATGAAACATACAAAGTCTCTGAGTCTTTGGCTGGGAGTAAGGTTCGTCCAGAGACCATACGTCTGGCTCTGGGAGTTGGAAATATGTCCTGCTCCAGCAGGACTGCTTGAGAGGGATGCACTTCCATAGGCCTGGCGTGGTAGAGCCTCCGTTGAAACCACTCTGTGTGTTCTTGGTGGCATGGGCTGTTTTCTGCCAGCTACGGGAGAAAGCACAGTGTCTGCGAAAATTTTCTCTTCCATCTCTGGATCGGTCCCCACTTCTGCCCAGACTGGGGTCTGATCACTTTTTTGAACTACGACACATTCCTGATCAACACTTGCGTGCCCCTCCTAGCAGGGCTCCTGGTCCCTTGCGTTGCGTTGACCTCCCACACTTCGGGTTCATAGGGTGTCCGGAATTTCGACCCTGGGTGCCTATCCTTGATGTTGGCGTAGTCACCCACAGCCAATGGGGGGGTTTGGCCAAGCGAGCAAAGCTTGCTTTTCTGTTGGTGGCTTCTCTCCTAGCTTGGGTGGCCTCTCCATCTGTTTCTGCTGGGTTCCAGGTGAGATCCGCAGGGATGTTGTCCTGTGGGGCGTGTCTGAAGAGCAGGTGAGACGGGGCACAGCGGGTGGTACTTTGTGCGGTCTGACCGTTCGCATTCAGGAGCTAGTGGAGGCATGCTTCTGCGTCTTCTCCTTTTTCCACCCCACTCCTCAATGCCCGGTTGAAAGTTCGCAGGAAGAGTTCCATCATGGCTTGTGGCCATTGCAGAGTGATTTTCCGATGTTGAGTGGCATGTGCCACCAGATAGTTCTGAAATTCTCACCCCTGGAACGGGGGCCCGTTATCAGACTTGGTTTAATCGTGGAGGCCCATAATGGCGAATGTTCTGTTGAGGACAGCCTTAATGCGAGGAAACGCTCCACAATTAGAAACTTAGAAATACCAGAGTGCTGCAGCCATCGAGAAAAAACCCAATTCAATGCTGAGCTTCGACCAGGGTTCGCTACAGGATTTTTCTGTGAAGACGGTGGCCGGTGTCGGATCGCTCCCAGTGATCTCGCAGGAGTGCCACTGGCGAATCATCTCCTCTACCATGGTGTCTACCCCGGGGAAACATACTTTGCTGTGGAGGTGGGCTTTGATCTTGATACAACTTGATGCTGTAGCTTGCTCTGGATCACTGTCATACTATCGCTTGACCCCGCAACACCACCCCTTGGATGCCTTCACTGAGTTTGCTACGAACTCTCCACAATTGTTGCCTTGTGCTCTGGTCTTCTGTCTTCAGCGAGGGGGCTTGGTACAGAAAATACTGCCAGCTCCTGTAAGTCAGTGCCTACTTGACCCTCACTAGCCTCTTGTTCTGGTCGGTCCAATCTCCTCCAGCATCAGCGCCCTGGGACAGTCCTCTTGGGTGGCCATCTTCACAAGCTCCTTTGTGTGTTCTTCATCTGTGTGTGGATATGGCATGTCTGCCGTGACGGTGTGGTGTGACAAATAGTTGGCGGGTTTGCTGGCACTTGCACAAAATACCACCTCAAAACACCACGCCTGGAGTTGCACTGCCCTCTTCTCCATCCTGGGTGAGTTGGGGGCTGCTGCGTTGTTCTGGTGAAGAGGGCTATCAGTGGTTTGTGATCGGTCTGATCACCCGAAACTATTAGAGATGGAGGTGTAAGTGCTGGCATACCCACTTGATGGCATGGACATTTCGCTCGATTTGGGCGTACCTTGTCTCCATCTCGGAAAGTGCTCTGCTGGCGTATGCCACTGGGGCCCAGTCTTTCCTTGCTCTCTCCTGGAGAAGGACAGCTCTGAGGCCAACTGGAGTTGCATCTACGATCACCTCTGTGCATAACCCTGGAAGAAAGCACACCATGACTGTCTTGACCATCAGCACATCTTTGATGACATAAAAGATGCATTGGCTTTTGCTGTCCAGTCCCACAGTGCGGCGCTTTTTGTGAGCGGTCGCAGAGGTTCTGACAGCAAGGCGAGATTCGGAATGAAGTGTCCACATTATGTGGCCATCCCCAGGAAACTGCTGACCTCTATCAGGGTGGTGGGGACTTGCGGTGTCCATATGGCGATGGCTTTCTTTGGGTCTACCTGGAGTCCATCGCTGGAGAAGATGTACCCTAAGAACTCAGCCAACTCTCAGTAGAATGAGCATTTTACTTTGTTTGATTTCACTGCTTGCCAGGCACTGGAGTGTGTTTCTCAGGTGTACATGATGTTCCTCTAGGCTGCTTGAGAATATCAAACTGTTGTCGCTGATATTTATGACTCCCTGGAGGTCTGCTAATGTTTCTAAAGTTGTGTTTTGAAAAAAGTCTGCGGCCGATGACACAGCAAAGCTCAGCCTATTGTATCTTCTCAGCCCCATGTGAGTCGAGAAAGTGGTGATGTACCTGCTCTCAGGTGCCAGTTCAAGCTGGTGATATACAGCATTAAGGACCAGTTTGGAAAACCACGTCACCCCATTGAGGTCTGCCACCATGTCGTCCATGGTAGGCGTTAGATGTCTCTCCCTCTTTCCCTTTTGATTGGGAATGCGCATGTCAATGCACAGCCTAATGGCTCTTGGTTGCTTGGGCTTTGGGGGCGATGACCAGGGGCGACACCCATGGGGTCAGGCCGGTGACCCTCTTGATGACATCCAACTCTTCCAGTTTCCTTAACTCCTCCTCCACCTGTGGACACAAGTGGAAGGGCACACTTCTGTGCTTCAGCACTGTCGGCTGGATCGAGGAATCAATATGCAACTTGACTTGTCTGTCTGTGAGCTTCCTGAGACCCTTGAAAAACATTAAAGTTCACGTAGGATGGCATCTGCATGGGAGTCATGAATTTGGTTGGCGAAGAAAACTAGCTCCAGGTCTTCTGCAGTGTGGCAGCTGAGGAGGGTGCCTTTCTTTCCATTGGATACATGGAACTTTGCTTGAGTGATTGATTTGATTGAGGTACCCACCGCTACCTCAATCACTGTCCTGCCGTAGTTGTAGATCTCCCACGCCACCCCATTGAGGTCTGCCACAATGTTGTCCATTGTGGGAGTTAGATGTCTCTCCCTCTTTACCTTTTGATTGGGAATGCGCATGTCAATTCACAGCCTAATGGCTCTTGGTTGCTTGGGCTTTGGGGCGATGACCAGGGGCGACACCCATGGGGTCAGGCCGGTGACCTTCTTGATGACGCCCAACTCTTCCAGTTTCCTTAACTCCTCCTCCAGCTGTGGAGACAAGTGGAAGGGCACACTTCTGTGCTTCAGCACTGTCGGCTGGATCGAGGAATCAATATGCAACTTGACTTGTCTGTCTGTGAGCTTCCTGAGACCCTTGAAAAACATTGGAAATTCACGTAGGATGGCATCTGCATGGGAGTCATGAATTTGGTTGGCGAAGAAGACTAGCTCCAGGTCCTCTGCAGTGTGGCAGCTGAGGAGGGTGCCTTTCTTTCCATTGGATACATGGAACTTTGCCTGAGTGATTGATTTGATTGAGGTAACCACGGCTACCTCAATCACTGTCCCGCCGTAGTTGTACATCTTCGCCCTGGTGGGGTAGTGGAGGGACAAAGCTCTAGACGCTCATACTGTTTGGAGTCCATGACGTTCATAAATGCTCCAGTATGGATGAGCACCCTCACCGTGAAGCCTGCCACTTAGATTGAACACAGAGGAGTCGGTCACCGATGCAGATCGGTGCGGCTGGCGAAAGACACCACTAACACATCATCATCCTTACCTTCCATGTCAAACCCCGGGCCTAGTGGGGTGACGTCCTCCCTAACGGGTCATCAAGTGACAGCTGTTTGATGATGGCTTGCATTCCAGGTGGCCTGTTGAAAGTGGCTCTAGATCTGCCACTCCTGCAGACTTTTGCTAAATGGTTCCGTTTGCCACACCGTGAGCATGTTTATCCTTTTGCATAGCAAAGGCCGGTTGGTGGGTATTCGGTGCCACAGTTTCCGCAGAGTCGACCCACAGGCATCTTCGGGGTGGCATAGGCTAGATTTTGGCACCACTGGATGGCATCCACCCTCTCCTCTTTGATTGGTATAAGCCGAGGTACCCCAGATGTGGTTGGGTGCCCTGTTGAGTGTCACTTCCATCTCTTCGGCTTGTGCATTAGATAGTTCGTGTGACCTCGCAAGTATGAGTATGTCATCGAGCGACATCCCCGGCTGTCTGAGGATCAGCCGGCGCAGGAGCACAGACCAGCATCCCTGAATGAGCTGGGCTCGTATCTCTTCCAGTTGATTGTGGAACATGCAAGTGCTTGCGAGCTTTCTCAGGCGAGCGTAGAAGACATTGACCGACTCAGTTTCAGATTGCTTGGCCTTTCATTGGCTTGAAACACTCGAAGTCTGGGTTGATTTGAGTGTCAAAAGGCCAATTTAGTGCCGCCATGGCAACGTTGTAGTCATCTCTGCCCCCAGTGTCTGGAAGTGTTTCGAACAGATCATTCAATCACTCACCACCATTGCACATGAGTAGCGTCCTCTCGATGGTTCCAAATGTTTCTCTTAAATAGTGGTCCAGACGTCCAATCCATGACCTCCAGCTGGGGACCACTGGCCCCGGGTCAGCGAGCTCACTGATTAGCGTGATGGGCGACACAGGCCGTGATGCTGCGGTGGTGGTTGTGGCGGAGCACCCATGGGCGTCCAGCAGCGCCAGCTTGGGCTAGTGTGCTCATGATTCAATTTTGCAGTTGTTATAACTGTGTGTTGGTGTTACAGTCTTATGAGTGTGAGGGGCTGTGCTCAGTTCTGCCCCCTAATGATGTTTTCCGCTCTTGTTATTCTCTGTGGGAGTTGTGCTCTTAAGGGCGTTGACTGCCCCCTGCTGAAAGGGATATCTCCTTATCCTCTCCCGTTACATCAATTTTCATATTTGTTTTGCTTATTTAGTTTTATTTCCTCCTACTTTTGTCATGCAGCCCATAAATCAACCTCCCTCACGCTGTGCTGGGCGTTTGTCTAGATATTCAATCTGGAGAAAGCAAGTGGGGCTACATCTGGTGAGTGTGCCAATCTTCTCTGGTCCTCGTCTGACCTAGTGCTCTGGGGGAAGCACACGAGTAGCAGGATAGCACGCGGCCACACCCACTGGGGGCGGGGGAGTCCTCTGATGTAGCATGGAGGCTCTGCAGAGTCCAGCGGCTGAGGCACATGCTCCAGGCTCACGCTCGGCAGGAAGTCGGGGCTGTTATGGCCAGCGTGTGAAGGAAAGCTGATTGCCGCACACCCACCTGAGCGGATTGGTGGTGACCAACCTTGACGGGGAGGGTGCCTGCTGGGTTGCTGCTAGTGCATGAAGGAGCGCTGGCAGGGCCCTGAGCCGGAGCTCGTTGATCAGCTGTACCACAGTGCGGCCAGTAACTCTGGAGCAGCCTCACAGCAGGAGCAGCTCTTCACGTCCGCTGGACCGGGCCAGCATCTGGTGCTGTGTATGGCGCAGGTGAGTACTGCCTTGTGGCTAATGTAGTGCTTCAGGCCCAAAGGATGCTACCTGGTTGCATGTGCTATGGGCCTACCCTGTTCCTTGGAATAACTCACAGACACACTGAGTTGAATTATACAGGCAAAGAGCTCGAGTGGTCGTACTCCCCTTTATTTATCTCCTCTGAGTGAACCCGCCCTAATGAGTGATACAGAGTGTAACATTGTCCTGTGAGGGCCGGGTGGTTCGCTCACTACAGTATGTAGTAACTTAGATACTTTGGAAGCAAATTATTCAGGAGAGCATTCAGTGCACTGATGTTATGTCCGACACCTTCTAGTGTTTGGCAAAAAGTCTGCAACATTGTCTAGATTCCACAATATGCACGCTGTGGCCAGGGCTGGAATGGCCATATCGGGCACCAGGCGTTTTCCCGGAGGAACGGAAGGGTGGGGGCCGTTTTTGTTACTGGGGACCTTTGTGATGTTTAGTCTTAAAAAATTGGATACATGCTGAATGCATCTCACACTGCAGTCTTCGCCAGAAGCATATATTAAATTAAACTTACAGGAACTTAATCACTATTCTTTAAAAAATCTTTAATAATAAACCAGACTAAAACAATATACCTTGCTAATTGCATTTGCCTACACATTATCGCATTATTATTTTTTACTGTAGTCCAAGTCCATGGTATAATGAATGCTAATGGACTATTCTATACCTTTTAAACGTGTGCAGTTTTATATATTGCTTTTATGAATGCCTACCTGCCACGGAATAAAGTTATATTGATTGATTGATTGAATGCTACTCTACTAATAACAAGCATTGGAAATGCAATAGATCTCGCATTAGGAAAGTTTGAGCTATTGGTAATGTAAATGACACTTTTTTTATTTATGTGTTGGTTTTGAAAGTAGCAAAATTAATAGCTTTGTCAGTTACAATGTCAATAGTTTTAACTTTTGCAAATGTGACACCTATAGCATTTGTAATGCAATGTGTGTTGTATTTACATGACTTAGATGTATTCATATTACAAATAACAATGGCTTTTAATTTTGTAAATAATTAATACTTAAATAAAAGTTATTGTAATTTATAATGGCAATAGCTTAAACGTTTGTAAATACATTTTGTGAAGATTATGTTCAGTGTATTTTATTGTGACGACAATCCAAGAACATTGCATTTGCACCTACACACACACAGAGCCACACACATGTAGATGTAGTGGTGGTGGTGGATGTGGGGGATATGGTGGTGGTGGATGTGGTGGTGGATGTGGTGGTGGTGGTGGTGGATGTGGTGGTGATGGTGGTGGATGTGGTGGTGGTGGTGGATGTGGTGGTGGATGTGGTGGTGGTGGTGGAGGTTATCGATGTGGTGGTGGTGGTCGATGTGGTGGTGGTGGTGGGTGTGGTGGTGGTGGAGGTGGAGGTGGTCGATGTGGTGGTGATGTGGTGGATGTGGTGGTGGTGGATGTGGTGGTGGTGGATGTGGTGAAAGTGGAGGTGGAAGTGATGGTGGTGGGTGTGGTGGTGGTGGATGCGGTGGTGGATGAGGTGGTGGATGAGGTGGTGGATGTGGTGGTGGTGGATGCGGTGATGGTGGTGAATGTGGTGGTGGTGAATGTGGTGGTGGATGCGGTGGTGGTGGATGCGGTGGTGGTGGATGTGGTGGTGGATGTGGTGGTGGTGGATGCGGTAGAAGTGGTGGATGTGTTGGTGGATGTGTTGGTGGATGTGTTGGTGGATGTGGTGGTGGATGTGGTGGTGGATGTGGTGGTGGATGTGGTGGTGGTGGATGTGGTGGTGGTGGATGTGGTGGTAGTGGATGTGGTGGTGGTGGATGTGGTGGTTGTGGTGGATGTGGCGGTGGTGGATGTGGTGGTGGTGGTGGATGTGGCGGTGGCGGATGTGGTGGTGGTGGATGTGGCGGTGGATGTCATGGTGGATGTGGTGATGGTGGATGTGGTGGTGGAAGTGATGGTGGTGGGTGTGGTGGTGGTGGATGCGGTGGTGGATGTGGTGGTGGATGTGGTGGTGGATGTGGTGGTGGTGGATGCGGTGATGGATGTGGTGGTGGTGGTGAATGTGGTGGTGGTGGTGGTGGATGTGGTGGT
This sequence comes from Lissotriton vulgaris, assembly GCF_964263255.1. Lineage (NCBI taxonomy): Eukaryota > Metazoa > Chordata > Amphibia > Caudata > Salamandridae > Lissotriton > Lissotriton vulgaris. The sequence goes on from NC_141687.1 coordinate 1,129,439,171, forward strand.
GGTGGTGGATGCGGTGGTGGTGGATGTGGTGGTGGTGGATGCGGTGGAAGTGGTGGATGTGGTAGTGGATGTGGTGGTGGTGGTGGATGTGGTGGTTGTGGTGGATGTGGTGGATGTGGTGGTGGTGGATGTGGTGGTGGATGTGGTGGTGGATGTGATGGTGGATGTGGTGGTGGATGTGATGGTGGATGTGATGGTGGATGCGGTGGTGGTGGATGTGGTGATGGTGGATGTGGTGGTGGTGGTGGTGGATGCGGTGGTGGTCGTGGTGGATGGGGTGGTGGTGGTGGTGGATGGGGTGGTGGTGGTGGTGGATGTGGTGGTGGATGAGGATGTCATGGTGGATGTGGATGTCATGGTGGATGTGGATGTCATGGTGGATGTGATGGTGGATGTGGTGATGGATGTGGTGGTGGATGTGGTGGTGGATGTGGTGGTGGATGTGGTGGTGGATGCGGTGGTGGTGGATTTGGTGGTGGATGAGGTGGTGCATGAGGTGGTGGATGTGGTGGTGGTGGATGCGGTGATGGTGGTGAATGTGGTGGTGGTGGTGAATGTGGTGGTGGATGCGGTGGTGGTGGATGTGGTGGTGGATGTGGTGGTGGTGGATGCGGTAGAAGTGGTGGATGTGTTGGTGGATGTGTTGGTGGATGTGGTGGTGGATGTGGTGGTGGATGCGGTGGTGGATGAGGTGGTGGATGTGGTGGTGGTGGATGCGGTGATGGTGGTGAATGTGGTGGTGGTGGTGAATGTGGTGGTGGATGCGGTGGTGGTGGATGCGGTGGTGGTGGATGTGGTGGTGGATGTGGTGGTGGTGGATGCGGTAGAAGTGGTGGATGTGTTGGTGGATGTGTTGGTGGATGTGGTGGTGGATGTGGTGGTGGATGTGGTGGTGGATGTGGTGGTGGTGGATGTGGTGGTGGTGGATGTGGTCGTGGTGGATGTGGTGGTGGTGGATGTGGTGGTTGTGGTGGATGTGGTGGTGGTGGATGTGGTGGTGGTGGTGGATGTGGCGGTGGCGGATATGGTGGTGGTGGATGTGGCGGTGGATGTCATGGTGGATGTGGTGATGGTGGATGTGGTGGTGGAAGTGATGGTGGTGGGTGTGGTGGTGGTGGATGCGGTGGTGGATGAGGTGGTGGATGTGGTGGTGGATGTGGTGGTGGATGTGGTGGTGGTGGATGCGGTGATGGATGTGGTGGTGGAGAATGTGGTGGTGGTGGTGGTGGATGTGGTGGTAGTGGTGGATGCGGTGGTGGTGGATGTGGTGGTGGTGGATGCGGTGGAAGTGGTGGATGTGGTGGTGGATGTGGTGATGGTGGTGGATGTGGTGGTTGTGGTGGATGTGGTGGATGTGGTGGTGGTGGATGTGGTGGTGGATGTGGTGGTGGATGTGATGGTGGATGTGGTGGTGGATGTGATGGTGGATGTGATGGTGGATGTGATGGTGGATGTGATGGTGGATGTGGTGTTGATGGTGGATGCGGTGGTGGTGGATGTGGTGATGGTGGATGCGGTGGTGGTGGTGGTGGATGCGGTGGTGGTCATGGTGGATGGGGTGGTGGTGGTGGTGGATGGGGTGGTGGTGGTGGTGGATGTGGTGGTGGATGTGGATGTCATGGTGGATGTGGATGTCATGGTGGATGGTGGTGGTGGATTTGGTGGTGGATGAGGTGGTGCATGAGGTGGTGGATGTGGTGGTGGTGGATGCGGTGATGGTGGTGAATGTGGTGGTGGTGGTGAATGTGGTGGTGGATGCGGTGGTGGTGGATGTGGTGGTGGATGTGGTGGTGGTGGATGCGGTAGAAGTGGTGGATGTGTTGGTGGATGTGTTGGTGGATGTGGTGGTGGATGTGGTGGTGGATGCGGTGGTGGATGAGGTGGTGGATGTGGTGGTGGTGGATGCGGTGATGGTGGTGAATGTGGTGGTGGTGGTGAATGTGGTGGTGGATGCGGTGGTGGTGGATGCGGTGGTGGTGGATGTGGTGGTGGATGTGGTGGTGGTGGATGCGGTAGAAGTGGTGGATGTGTTGGTGGATGTGTTGGTGGATGTGGTGGTGGATGTGGTGGTGGATGTGGTGGTGGATGTGGTGGTGGTGGATGTGGTGGTGGTGGATGTGGTCGTGGTGGATGTGGTGGTGGTGGATGTGGTGGTTGTGGTGGATGTGGTGGTGGTGGATGTGGTGGTGGTGGTGGATGTGGCGGTGGCGGATATGGTGGTGGTGGATGTGGCGGTGGATGTCATGGTGGATGTGGTGATGGTGGATGTGGTGGTGGAAGTGATGGTGGTGGGTGTGGTGGTGGTGGATGCGGTGGTGGATGAGGTGGTGGATGTGGTGGTGGATGTGGTGGTGGATGTGGTGGTGGTGGATGCGGTGATGGATGTGGTGGTGGAGAATGTGGTGGTGGTGGTGGTGGATGTGGTGGTAGTGGTGGATGCGGTGGTGGTGGATGTGGTGGTGGTGGATGCGGTGGAAGTGGTGGATGTGGTGGTGGATGTGGTGATGGTGGTGGATGTGGTGGTTGTGGTGGATGTGGTGGATGTGGTGGTGGTGGATGTGGTGGTGGATGTGGTGGTGGATGTGATGGTGGATGTGGTGGTGGATGTGATGGTGGATGTGATGGTGGATGTGATGGTGGATGTGATGGTGGATGTGGTGTTGATGGTGGATGCGGTGGTGGTGGATGTGGTGATGGTGGATGCGGTGGTGGTGGTGGTGGATGCGGTGGTGGTCATGGTGGATGGGGTGGTGGTGGTGGTGGATGGGGTGGATGTGGTGGTGGATGTGGTGGTGGATGTGGTGGTGGATGTGGTGGTGGATGTGGTGGTGGATGCGGTGGTGGTGGATTTGGTGATGGTAGATGCAGTGGTGGATGTGGTGGTGGTGGTGGATGTGGTGGTGGTGGTGGATGTGGTGGTGGTGGTGGATGTGGTGGTGGTGGAGGTGGCCGATGTGGTGGTGATGTGGTGGTGGTGGATGTGGTGGTGGTGGATGTGGTGGTGGTGGATGTGGTGGTTGTGGATGTGGTGAAAGTGGTGGTGGAAGTGATGGTGGTGGGTGTGGTGATGGTGGATGTGGTGGTGGTGGATGTGGTGGTTGTGGTGGATGTGGCGGTGGTGGATGTGGTGGATGTGGCGGTGGCGGATGTGGTGGTGGTGGTGGATGTGGCAGTGGATGTCATGGTGGATGTGGTGATGGTGGATGTGGTGGTGGAAGTGATGGTGGTGGGTGTGGCGGTGGTGGATGAGGTGGTGGATGAGGTGGTGGATGTGGTGGTGGATGTGGTGGTGGTGGATGCGGTGATGGATGTGGTGGTGGTGGTGAATGTGGTGGTGGTGGTGGATGCGGTGGTGGTTGATGTGGCGGTGGTGGATGTGGCGGTGGTGGATGTGGCGGTGGTGGATGTGGCAGTGGTGGATGTGGCGGTGGTGGATGTGGCGGATGTGGCGGTGGTGGATGTGGTGGTGGTGGATGTGGTGGTGGATGTGGTGGTGGATGTGATGGTGGATGTGGTGTTGATGGTGGATGCGGTGGTGGTGGATGTGGTGATGGTGGATGCGGTGGTGGTGGTGGATGGGGTGGTGGTGGTGGTGGATGGGGTGGTGGATGGGGTGGTGGTGGTGGTGGATGTCGTGGTGGATGTCATGGTGGATGTCATGGTGGATGTCATGGTGGATGTGGAGGTGATGGTGGATGTGGTGGTGGTGGTGGTGGTGATGGTGGATGTGATGGTGGATGTGGTGGTGGATGCGGTGGTGGTGGATGTGGTGATGGTGGATGCAGTGGTGGATGTGGTGGTGATGGTGTATGGGGTGGTGGTGGTGGTGTTGGTAGTGGATGGGGTGGTGGTGGATGTGGTGGTGGTGGTGGATGGGGTGGTGGTGGATGTAGTGGTGGTGGGTGTGGTGGATGTGGTGGTGGATGTGGTGGATGTGGTGGTGGATGTGGTGGTGATGGTGGATGTGGTGGTGGATGCGGTGGATGTGGTGGCGGTGGATGTGGTGGTGGATGCAGTGGTGGTGGTGGATGCGGTGGTGGTGGTGGATGGGGTGGTGGATGTGGCGGTGGATGTCATGGTGGATGTGGAGGTGATGGTGGATGTGGTGGTGGATGTGGTGGTGATGTTGGATGTGGTGGTGGATGTGGTGGTGGATGCGGTGGTGGATGCAGTGGATGTGGTTGTGGTGGATGCGGTGGTGGTGGTGGATGTGGTGGTGATGGTGGATGTGGTGGTGTTCAGTGGGAATTTGCCGGACAATTTACATTAAGATGTTTTATACTTCATGGACATTTTCAGGGTTGTCTTTGCTTTGTTGTGAAAACTAAAGGGCAGACCGAAACGAAGATCTGAACCCATCTACCCTTGAACAACCAACATAGTACCATGGCACTGGTGCACTGCAATGCTTGCACCAAAATCTGCACAGAATGAGCAATGCAGACACATTTGCACCGATTGCTGCAGAAGCCCGTTTTGTGCAGCCATCCATCTGTGAAAATATTATATTTGCACTTAGAAGGTCGATGCAAAAAAAGCTCATGCAAAATTCACTGCACTTGTACAAAGTTTGCATAGTCTGGCCACACTCAGAAGTTTTTCGTTGTCCAGGCTGCAGTTACACGTGTGCTTACAAGCATCTTTCTGAGCGTGTACGTGTGTGTTTGAGAGAGAAAAACAGAGCGAGAGAGAGAGGGGCATAATATGACAGAGAAACAGAGACAGTCATGAAGACAGATAGGCTGCGGAAAGAGTGACTGAAAGAAAAAGAGTAAAAGAAGGGGAACAGCAGAGAGAGTAATGAAAGCTGAGAGCAAAAAAAAAATGTGCATGCAAAAGGGAGAACGAGAGTGCCACGGAGGCTAAGAGTAAATGTGTGTGTGTTTGAGCGTGCGAGTGAGAGAATACAAGAGACGAGTGAAATGTAAATGCGGGGGCCTTTAAAGTGAAGCTTCACTTGTGTGTGAGAGGTGTGGGAGGAGTGCGGCTCGACTGAGCCAGAGCGCACGCTGGGGGAAGCTTGTGGGGCGGAGCTGATGGGGAACAGATGGCAGATGGCTGGCGATTTGATGCTGTGCACGAGCATTTCACGGGCACAGCACCAAATCGCCAGCTAGTTAAACATCTGTTTAAGCCCCTTTATATCGAGCTCCCGCTCTCAATGCGCATGTGCGCATTGAGATAGGTCGCTCGACCTAAAAAGCAGCAATTCATTCATCATGTTTGTGACAGTCATGTAGCCTTTCCCGTTTGAGTCTATAATTAAGCTTGTCCCTGTGTGCTGGTGTCATGTTCAGTTCCATGGCACTCTTCATCTAGAGAAGATTGCTGTCTTAGTCAACTGAATCATTGTTTAATTATCTATGTATTTAAAAAAAGCATTGCCCTACAATTTCAATGACACATTATAATAGAGCATTACATGTTGTCCTATGCTAATTCTGTCCTTTACTGATAAAGCAAACAGATAGTAGCCTTATAAATGTAATCTGGCATGATTAACAACATACTGTCATGTATTTGTATTGAGATTAAATGGTGAAAGATATATTCAATGCATGCAAATCCATGTCTAGTTTTATACGCAGGATGTCAGCTGATTTATTAAAACAAAGAGACTGATACTGAAATTGATATGTTACAGGTGAAACATTATCCCCTTTGCGTACCTGAGTCTGTGAGCCACTCACCCAAGGGTATTTAGGAAAATGCCAATCTAATGTCCGCATTTAGTCAGCATTAAGTCAGATGAGTTACTATTGGTGGGTATATGAGATTAACTACCCAATGTTGTACATTAAAAGGATATTGCAATTCTCAAGGAGTTCCATAACCAAGTATACGAACAAGGCCGAAGGCCGAGTTCATTTTTAGGGTCATAAAACTCCAAGTTGACTTGCAATTCTTGTTTTGGATATCCTTAGATGGATCAGTACTTCCCTACCTTTCAAAAACTTATATTGGCTCCCTCTTGAAAAACTCTGCGTACTTACAGCTTTGTGTTTCAGCCATAAGAACGTCTTCAAATCTCTTCCGCCTTCTAACTATATGTCCTCTCTGTTTGTGAGCTGTAATCCTTCCAGAATGCTAAATTCTTCCACAACTAATCTGCTCTCTGTTTATAAGGTCCACAAAGCATGCCTTGGAGGTCCCTCTTATCCAGTCCATACTGCTCTGGCCTGGAATTACTTGTCCTCAGCCACCCACACAATCCTCACTTTTTGAAATTATGAAAACGTTTAAAGACTTATCTCTTTGAACTGTGACCCTAGCTCCTTACTTTACCTAGGTCTTTATCCTCATGCATTTTACGGTTTAAAGACCAGGATACTTTTAGGTATTAGCGCTTTTTATAGAACTAAAAGACGTGTTAGACCCAGCGGTTTCTGGCTGGCAGGGATGCATCGAAGCCTGTCAGAATCCACTGCTCTAGATAGGATGAGTACTATACACGTGTCCGATAACCTGTGCTCACCCCTAGGTAGCTCGGCACTGATCAGTCAGGCTTATCCTCAGGGTTCAAGTGTAAAGTACCACCCTCACAACACACTGTGTACACCACAAAAAAGACTCCACACCGTATGTATAATACACTTCTCTTTGTATTACACACACATACTGAAATCAAAAAGAGATACACATTGTATGTACACTTTACAGTTATGTGCATTTGCCGAACTTTCCCATTTGCAGAAAGGTCAATCAGTCATAGGTCTTTGACTATGCATCATGACCCAGCCCCTCAGTCATTCAACTACACCAGCCAATGATGCACGTTGCCCCTGCTGGCGCCTTGCAGACTAGACAGTCATAACCACCTAACACTAAAAGAGAAAGTTGCTTAGTTTTGTCCATCCAAATTAGAACTCCAGGCTCCCAGTGGCACCTGCACAAGTTTGGGATCATGAATCCCCGTAGACAAAAGGTTGTGACCCAGGAAGCTTACACACTTCCAGGTCTGGAGAAATGTTCCCCCTCAGGAGGAGAAGTGAACTGCCGTAGTCCCTGAGAGTCAGATGCAGGTACCCACAAGGCACTCAAAACCCCTCAGGCCTTTTCACGATGTTCTGCACAACAAAGTACCTTCTGTCATGGGTCTAGGTAGAGGGGGCCAATGACCTCGGATAGAGGCAGCGATGTCAGGAACTGACATCCTCCCAATATGGAGGTCGAAGACAGTCTCAGTCCCCAGCTTAGGTTCCTCCCAACACCCCTCGGACAACACACGGTTTGGAGCGCAAGCTAGCAAAGGTCCCCTTGGTTCCAAGCACAGATCCTTTGGACCCTGCAAACTTCTCCTGCATTCCTCAAACTCCTCACAACTCGGCACCTCAGGTGGCTGCTGATCTTTATGAGCACACTCCTCTGCACAATGTGATGATGGTGTACGTCGGGACGGTCCTTGTTCCAACCAACGGTCACTACCACCCGTTTCTGCCACACCCAGTGCTATCCTTGGGATCTTGTGGAAGCTGTGAGATCCTTTGTGTCCCTGGGATCTCATGGACCGTATGGCAGCTAACCGGCACTTGAAGAGTACTTAGGGACCAAGTCCACAACAGTTGGCACTTAGCTGCCAGCCAGGAACGTCCAGGCAAAATCCACCAAATGACACTCCCCTTCCGAGAGCATGACAAGCTCCAGGCAAAAATAAATCTAGAGATAATCCAGTTGCAGTACCTACTGATCTAATGTATCATCGTGTTGATGTTCCAGCATCAAACCAGCGTAGTATGGTTCCAAATCCAAAAATGTCTCTACTGTAGGAGGCCAGAGTCCAAGTAGTTATACCCACCATGGCTTCGAAGATACAATTAGTTCTAAAGGCCACCTTTGAAATGCACTGGCCATCTCAAATTTTTGTCCTGTCTGCCATACTACCCTGGGAGGTTTGATCACTAGCTTAAGTGGGGAAAATACCCCTCCCCTTGGAATGCAGGTGGCAATTCCACCCCCACGTAACCATCCTAAAAAGGCCCATTAGAGTCAGAGGTTCGTAGTTTCCCTTGAGACCCATCGTTTATGGCTTTCAATCAGAAATGCACAGATGTAGCTGTCCCCCTAGTACCCAAATGTGAATAGGAGGCAGAATGGCATGCACACTTAGACACGTGCATCGAAATGGCCACTTTCTCAAAACTATACCACTGTATTAAAAAATACTGCTTCTATTCTTCCCGTAGGAAACACTGCTCAATAGCCTTTCCCTACATTCACCAATGCTAATTAAATGTGAAAAGCAGGCCCGTCGTATCGAACACACCATCTGGTGCCATTCAGGACCATTGCATGTAACGCACACACCCACATGTCCTACCCTTTACCAACACAGCACCCTGTCACCAGGGAGAACTCTGATATAGCAATAGGCATGCAGAACCTTGGCCCATAGCTTTTTAAATGCCATCCCAAGTAACAGTAACCTGTGCACACAGGCACCACCAGGGCAAACCTGGCATAATCAATGAGCTGCCTCCATGGATGCACAACCAGTGCTACAGGCCCACGGAGGAGCATTCGTGAAACACGCCCTAGGTATATGGCTTACCCCTCAACAAGGGACTTACAGTTAACTCGAATCAGCCAATCATGTATATGGCAAGCACAGCTCTTTGGCACTGAAAGGCAGTGTCAAATGCACTCAAAGTCCTTAGCATCCAGAAAACTATCACCCTTCTAACAAACTGTTTAAATGTTTACTGGCTTGCTTTTTCATGTTTAGTGCAGAAAGGAAAAATAAAAGCAGAATGTGGACTGTGAAATGAAAGCCGCCATGTAGTAATTTTTGCTGAAAGATATTAGGCAGGGGCTGCTCCTCCATTTGAGCAGAGGAGCATGGCCCCACTTAATTGCCCCCAGAAATGCCCCGAAACAAAAAAATAAAATAGTAATGAAGTTAATTTGTTACCATTTCATTTTCTTTCAACCCATTCTGAACCGAATGTGGGCTGCCTGTGCACTAGTTTATAGTGTGCATGTTCTTTTGGGCCCGTCTTGTGACAGCCAGCCTGACATGCGCACTATAAACCTCCCAAACCAACTGCCTTAGACAGCTGGGTTGAGAGCCTGCAGAAGCCTACAGTGTCGCCGGGACCACATAGAAGCCGCTCCCTTCAATCCGCATCAGCATCAGAGCAGCACCAGGATTGGTTAAACCTAGCTCAACGTGATGTCAAGAGAAGACGACGGTCGGAGCAAGAAGGATGTTTCTCTGAAAGCATGGTAAGTACCTTTTTATTTATTTGTTTTATGCATTTAACTTTATTTATGTATTTTTTATGTATTCATCCATTTGCCCGCCTCTCCAATTCCCGTACTTGCCTGCCCCCACTGATATTAGGATAATTTTCCTGAAAATCAGATTTAAAAAATGCTGAGTTGAAACATGCAGAGGTTCTAGCTTTCCTATAATGAACTATATTATGCAAAAAAAATAAACACATCGAGATAAATATCTCCTTTCTGCTGAATGCGGTTTCATTTTAGAAAAACACATCAGAAGAAAGAAAATGCAGTTCCCTTTTCCTTCTTTACACTCTGCTACAATTATGCTCTGTGACCTGCCTTTGACCCTAGCTGCTAACTCTGGCAGCTCTCTGGCAGCAGACATGATGTCTGAACTCAACTGTAATAAGTTATTGCAATTGAGCTGCTACCTCATTTTCTTATTACAGGCAACTAGAAACGTCTCAAGCTGCCTGCTATAAGAAAATTAGAGATAGGCTTTAAGACAGGGGTTGCAGGCTTCCATTTATTATGTAGTTATAGTATCTATGTGGCGTGATGGAAGTACTGCATGCTGTATATAAACCCGGTGTAGAACATGTAGCCACCAAACTATTGGGTGGAGTTGCCAGATCATAAGCCAGACTACACATTTAATTTAGTTCCAAGGCCCAAACTATTCATAGTCTAAAAGTATAGAGGTTGAAACACTATTTCATAACTTTATCAGTGTGTTACTCTCGATATAAATATAGACACAAGCATTAACAGTATATCATATTACTGTACTCGAGCATGAGGTGTCATATGGCAAGGGATGAGCCCTGCAGTAAAAACAAATGGTACTTTCCATGCCATCAAAATGGTGGAAAGCGTGGCCTTGTTTACAGACTTCCCTTTGTACTGTCTATCTCCGAAGAACCTTGTTTTGAAGCAGATATTGCAGACACTAATTCTTGCATTTTTCACTCTTCCTAAGCATTGCACACACGTCGGCCGCCCTATAATTTGCTTAACTGTTTCACTGCTGGGAGCATACCCTAGTGCTTAGACCCATCAGCATTGCATCACTAACAGGACAGGTCATGCCATTGTCAGCTGGCTGGATCGCCCAAGCAGTGGTGCTGGAAATATCTTACCAACGCCTGATCATAAGATGGCACCCAAAACGGGACTTCTCCCATGAAATAACAAGTCTTGCACTACACCAACTAAGGTACGACGCCACACCCGCACATCGCACCTGGGCAGCAAAATACTCTCCCACGAACTGCAGGAGGAAGGCCACACGCGGGCGACTAGAAAGTTTGACCACTCGTGGGAGTACAAGGGGCGACGAACATCGCAGCACGCAAAGACCCCCAATCCAACTCAAGGATTCCTGAAAGGCCTTACAAGACTAGAAAAAGACTAAGTCTAAAACCTCCTAGTGCCCTCAACCCCATCTCACCGCATAGAAAACAATTAAACTCTCGACACATAATCAGTCGCCTCCACTACCTCTACCCCATTCACTTATTGATCATCGCCCCCCCCCCCCAAACACACCTGGGCGACATTGCCCCCCCACCTTCAACCATGACTTGTGACCCCAACCCCTTGTCCTCCCCCCTCATCAAACGTCACGGACCCAACTCCTTCTCCATCACCCACCCACATAACATCTCACCCAGTGCAAAAAAGTCCCTTAAGCACAAAACAATCAGGCAATTCCCGAATGCCTCTTCGCAGATGTCTACCACTGCCCCTCAAAAGGCCAAATAAAAATGGACTTCATCTTCCACACTGTCCGACCAGGCTACTGGATCACTAACCTAAGAGAAAAACGCCTAATCACAAAGACAACGAAGACGATCCATAGCTGCAAGCTCTCCTTCCTCACCCCAAACCAACTACCCAACCATGGGATCACCTCAGTGACCATATACTCCAATGGCACAGTCCTGATCCAAGCCAACAACGCCAACCTAGAGGCCTTTGACCGCCTATTCCCCTCTCTACTCGCAAACCCTACTACTCCGGACCCATACCAAGCACACCAGCCCTTCATGTTGCTCAACCAATCCTCACCACCCCCTAGGCACACAGCCACCGCCATGCATCCCTCACCCCTTGTAAAAAACCTTGTAAACAAAGACACAGCCCTGCCCAAGACCACGACCCACCCCCCAGAAACACCACCGAGGCAGAATACCCCCCCACTACCCCCAGAGCAATATAAGGTCAAACCTAAGCCTCCCCACACCCAACCATCACTGCCCCCCCTCATGAATAACCGCCCTAAGCAATCCAACCACAGCACCCCACCACCCATGCCCCTGACGCAAGCAGGCGTCCCAACCCAATTGGTTACCCCGAAGGACCCTAAATCCCAACATAACCACACCATACTCGAAAAACAACTCAGCCCCTTTCAGGAGATCCCAGACGACCGCCTCACCCGCATCGAAAATCAAATCAACACGATTATTCAAGGCCTGAACCTGATCCTAACCAACCTTGCGACCCCCCACAACCCTAAAGACCAGCCCGCACCACCCGACACGTACTCTTCATCAAGATCAACTAACGCAACACCCCACACAATCTCACACCACCGCCCACCTCCACAGACCTGGAGACCTAACAGAGCGGCAAAAGCCATGACCAAAGAAGAGGCGCTCGAACTAGCCGCCTCCTTCACAACTCCCTCCTCCCTCCCCACCCAGTCCTCCATACAGGTAGTCACCAGCCTTAGAAACGAGCACCCCCTACGCAAACCCCCTAGACCCCCGATCGCCCTCATCACCATCCCCACTGAACCCAGAGAAATAGAATCCCCCAGACCAACTGCATGCTTATTAACTGCAGATCCGCAACCAAACACTCGACGGAGCTAGCAGAGACCATCCTCAACCGCAGCATAGACCTAGCATTCATCACCGAGACCTGGCTAGACGACTCCTCCTTACCCATCCTAGATATGCTTGTTCCGCCAGGCTACTCCATCATTCAGAAAGATAGGAAGGACCACAAAAAAGGCGGAGGTGTGGCAGTTATCCACAAAAACAGCCATGCAGTGGTCGAATGCGACTCCTTCAACTACAACTCCTTTGAATGCCTTACAACCAACATCAAAACCATCGACAACAACCTGATACAATGCCACCTAATATACCACCCCCCCGGGAACAACACCATATTTACAGAACATCTTTCAGACCTAATCGCCAACTGCTCCCTTAAAGAATCCAGCTCCATCATTTTAGGGGATCTTAATCTCCATTGGAACAACGAGAACAATGCCACAATAAAATCCCTAAACGAACTTCTTCAAGCGAACAACCTATCCCAACACTGCACAAAAGAGACCCACAAAAAAGGGGCTACCCTGGACGCCATCATCGCCAGGAACGACGCAATCTCCATTGAACACATCCTCCCGGTAGACTGGTCCGACCACCACCTAATCGTATTCCACCTCACACTCCAGATCAAGTCACATCCCAAAATCGCAGCCCCCAGCACGTGGTCTAGGAATCTAGCACAAATTAACCCTATAGAACTAGAAGAAAGAATTGCCTCCTCCCTGACGATCCACACGGAAGGCCTCTCAACTACCGAACTCATCAATCATTACAACACCTCCACGTCCGCCATCCTAGACCAACTGGCACCCCTAAAACAGAAAAAATCCAGGAACATCCCTTCAAGAACCTGGTTTAACAAGGACATCAACGAGGAAAGGAGGCTCCTCAGAGCCACAGAACGTCAGTGGAGAAAGAACCCCTCCTCTGGCCGTCGGGAGGAACTCAGAGAAATGAGAAGAAGGTACAAAAATCACATCAACAATGAAAAAACAAACTTCTTCTGCAATGCGCTCACAAAGGCAAAAAACAGACCAAGAGAACTCTTTGATATCATCAAAAAACAAACCTCCAAACCATCCAATGTCCATGCCCAACCCTCCAAAACCCTATGCGACAATTTCGTCTCCTTCTTCAACGAAAAAATATCCAAGATCGAACTATCCCTAGACATCAGCCCAGTGCCGAGCATCAACTTCAATACAACCTCAACACCAACCACTTCCGGAGACTCACCCCCCATTGCCTGGTCCTCCTTCGACCCAATCCACGAAGCCGAGATCCACAATCTTATCTCAACCTCCAAACCCTCCTCCCATAACCTTGATCCCATTCCCGCCCAATTGGCAAAAGACCTCAAACTCTCCCTTGCTCCACTCTGGTGTAAAATCATCAACAGCTCCCTAAAAACTGGCATCGTTCCGGACTGCCTTAAAGTTGGACAGGTCACCCCCCTCCTGAAGAAACCAGGGCTAGACTCTAACGACCTAAACAATTTCAGACCAGTCTCAAGTCTCCCCTTCCTAGCCAAAATCTTGGAAAAATGCGTACTTCGCCAACTCAACACCCAGCTCGACAACATCAACCTCCTAGACCAAAACCAATCAGGCTTCAGAAAAGGCTACAGCACCGAAAGCGCAATCCTGAACATAGTAGATGACATCCGCAACTCCCTTGACTCGGATCAATGTTGCCTTCTCATCCTCCTAGACCTGTCAGCAGCGTTTGACACGGTTGACCATAGGCTCCTCATCAAGGCCCTCAAAGATCGAGTAGGTGCGGATGACGTGGTCCTGAAATGGTTTGACTCCTTCTTTCAGAACCGCTTCCAAAGAGTAAAAATAAAATCCTTCACATCCGATCCTCTCCCCGTGACCAGAGGGGTCCCCCAAGGATCTGTTCTTTCCCCTCTTCTGTTCAACATCTACATGGTTCCCCTCACCATCATACTGAAGAAAGCCAACATCCCTTTCCATCTATACGCGGACGACACACAAATCTACATAGAAACCACTTCCTACAATGACATTCTAAGACTCAATAACACACTAAAAGAAATCCATGACTGGCTAGGGACGAATCACCTCAAACTCAATCAAGGAAAAACGGAGATCCTCCTCATCTCCAATAAAGATGACAACCCCCAAATAACGGAATGGGTGAAGGCCATTGACGCCCTCGAAGGAAATCTCACCCTGTCCAACTCAGTAAAATCTCTTGGAATCACCTTGGATCAAAAACTAACTATGTCCAACCACATCAAGAACTCCGCAAAAAGCGCCTTCCTTAACCTGAAGCTCCTCAACAAAATCAAACCACACATCCCACAAAAGGATCTCCAACAAGCCACCCAAGCACTGGTCCTGTCCAGACTGGACTACGGGATCGCAACCCTAACCGGCACAGCCATATCCCACCTAGCGCCACTGAAAACCACCCTCAATGCAGCAGCCAGATCGGTCTCAGGCGCTAGGAAATTTGACCACATATCCCCCGCACTCAAAGATCTTAAGTGGCTACCAGTGGAAATGCGCGCAAAATTCAGAACGGCCTGCCTTACACACAAAGCCCTACACACAGGGAAACCGGAATATCTAGCCTCCAAGCTCAAAAAAGCGGGTCAATCCAGAAACCTCAGAAGCTCAAACTCCCTACTACTGATCCCCTTGAAAACGAGGAAACAAAAAACTGCCTACCGCTCATTCGCCGGCAACGCCCCAAAAATCTGGAACTGCATCCCAGTGGACATCAGAACCACCCCGTCCTTCCCTGAATTCAAGAACCGTCTAAAAACACTCTACCTCAACCTTGCGTTCCCGAACTCTACCTCTATTGCAAATCCGAGAACCATGACTACCTCAAAAACACTACCGAACAACCGCCCCTAAGGCGGAAGAACACTTTGTTAAACATTGAACTTATATGAAGCCTGCGGAAAAATATATATATATATTTACTGTACCATTTCACACTTGTCACTCCCAATGTAAAGCGCTCCGATACCCTCGGGTCTGGCCAGCGCTATAGAAAACTCCAAAAATAAAATAAAAATAAATAAATGATTCAGAAGCACCTGGCAGCACAACACATCTGGGCAGAATAACGGCCCAACAAGCACAGGCAACACCAAGGCAAGTGTTGTTGGTATATAGGCGAGACTGGGGGTAGACCACGGGCAAAGGAATAGAGCACAGGCCCTGGCCCATGATACTACAGGCACGCAGGTATGTGCTGTATGATGCTTGAGTTCGTATGCCGTCTTTGCCAGCCTATAAATGCAGCAAATCAGTAGAGTGGTACTGTGACCACACTTTAAAAAATATAATTTTTTTCAGTTTTATAGAGCTTGAACTTGACACACATGCTTTAGAACACTTTACACAGCAACCAGATTCTGTTACACATTTTTAGGCCCATGGAAGATTAAACGATTTGCCCAAAATCACAGTATGTTGAGCCGAGGCCAGAGCCCAATTCTGGTTCTCCGGTTACAGTCAGCAGTTTGAGCAACTAGGCCACATCGTCTTTTTACCACCAGCACACACTTGTGCTGATCCACGCTACCAGGTCACAACAGTGTAACTTTTGACACCAGAGACATATTATGAACATAACACTTTAAAGTGTTGGTCATATCTGTGGCAGCACTGCAGACTGCTTGGAGTCAACATGCTCACTCGGTACTTTGCATTGATCTGAATCTGGGCCCTGTCCTCTGACATTACCAGTCCATGTGCTGAACTCAGACAAGAATAGGCCCAGGTGAAATTTCCATTACACTGGCATAATCTTGCATATATGAAATTACACTATTATGCCTGTTAGAATCCCGGTTCCCTGGTTGGTTGAGGTAGGTAACTTAGGCCAAGCAGGGACCCACGAGCCCAAAACATTAGGGAAAGACAGGTCGCCTCTAGAGATAGCCCCCGCTCCACCCCCTTGGTAGCTTGGCACAAGCAGGCTTATCTTCAAGGCCAATGTGTAAAGTATTTGCAATTACGCTCACAGCAACCCAATGATGACGCCACAAATAGACTCCACACGAGTTTCATAGAAAAACAAGTCTATGTTTATAAAAAGATAAACAATGCGACCACACAATACTAAACCAACATATGCGCCGGGGTAAAGGTCACCCTGGCCTATTACTATTGAGTTAAACTAAACAATCCAATGTAATCCTAATGTCATAATCAGTTCATTATGCAACAATCAGGTATTTCACAACATAAGAATAATGCAGATCGTAATACGTCTATCTGGCGATGTGTACTGTCACTGTAATGCAGTGCGTTATGAAACAACATAATAAACTGTTATGCCCCCGTAATGCAATGCATACGATACCTCTGTGTAATACAGTTATCAGGCAATTCGTTATGCAAAACTAATGCATGTGTAACACATATTTCAGGCAGTTCGGTATGCAACACTAATGCAATGTGTAATACGACAATCCAGCAGTTCGTGATGCAGGACTAAGAGAAGTAGCACATCTATCAGGCAGTTCATTATGCAAACCTAGTGCAATGCATAACACACCTATCAGGCAGTTTGTTATGCAAAACTAATACAATGGGCAATACAACCAACAGACAGTTTGTTGTGCAGAAATAAGTCAATGCGTCATACAATCATCAGATGCTCCGTTATGCAGGAGTAATGCAATACATAATTTACTCCAGCACCTTTCACAATGCCTCTGGCGGTCTCTCCGCCACTCGTGATTTCAGTTATTCTCCAGCCAAAGTTGCCCCCCACGACACAGTTAAGATATAACACAGTGAATGTAGCTTCGCACTCCGGCCCCAGTGCTGCCCCACCATTGGCACACGGGTCGCGATCCGAGCCGAAGCAGAAGCTTGCACTGCAGGACAGAGAAAGAGGCTGAGAGTGTTTCCCTCCAAGCACGCGCCCCGTCCCAGGAGTCGACACACCTTACCTGAGGGGCGCAAACCCACTCTTCTCTCCTCGTCCAGCGACTTGGGTCTCGGATGCAATCTCTCTGAATTTCCGGGCAATGGGAAGATCCCAGGCTGCACACTACACCCGCACTCAGAGTCAATGAGACTCACTGGACTCCAGGTGCACGATAACCATACAACTCCTCATGAGGGTCTCAAGATGCACACGACACACGCATGCAGCGTTGCTGAGACACACTTGATCTTATGGTGCCCACGATCACAGGGCACAACTTGCGCAGGTCTCCGGCGGTAGAAAGCACATGCACTCTGCGTCGCAGAGACACACTTTATCTTCTGGCACCCCAATCACAGGGCACACTTGCGCAGGTCTCAGGCTGTAGAAAGCACATGCACACAATGTTGCTCAAGACACGCTTGATCTTCGGGTGACCCCGATCACAGGGCACCTCTGGCGAGGGTCTCAGGCTGCAGACAGCACACACACACAGCGTCGTTGAGACACACTTGCCCTTCTGGTGTGCACGATCATGGGCCAATGCACGTGAAAGTCTCAGGCTGCACCAAGCACACGCACACCAAGTCACTGAAACTTACTTCGCTTCCCGGTGCACACATTCACAGGACGATCCTCCTGAAGGACTGAGGCTGCACCAAGCACACACACATTGCGTCACTGAGTCTCGTTTGGAGCTCCACATGCCCAAGATCACAGGGCCCAACTTACGAAGGTCTCAGGCTAGACAGAGCACATGCACACAGCATCTCTGAGAGTCTTCTCTGGAAACTATTGTGTTCCTGTGTTTCCGAACAGGGAGCCAGCTCACCTCAGGCCCCTGGGGACATTTACTGCAGGACACAGCACACCGCAAAGTCCTTCAAGCAAGGGGACACAGCACACAGCAAAATCCCTTTAGCCTTTCCATGGTTGAAACAGCAAACTCAAGGCAAGCCCCAGATCACACAGCAGGAGCAGTCCTATCCATCAGTCTCTTCAGTTGTTTCTTCCTTGGAAAAGGTCCTCTTGATCACGAAGTAGCTCCAGTCTTGTTCACACTTGATCAAGCCATTCTCCAAAGTTCAGGGGCTTCAGCTCGCATAGTTATACCCATCAGTGGCTTTGAAGTCTTTGTGTTACAGGGGGCACTGACCCCTTCTCCAACCAGTTCTGGGTGCCTCCCTACCAGTGACACCTTCTGCCTTTGATTAGTGGATGTCTGGATTCTCAATCACTCAGCAAGAGATGGCACAATTGTTTTATAGCACCAGCCCAGGCCTCTTCACCTCTTGGGGCTTCTCCTCCCCCTACACTCTAGATGCAGGTCAGCCTGTGCTGTCTCACCTCCTCCCCTGGGTCAAGACATTCCCGAGATCCTATTGCTTTCAAATCCAGTCAGTCAATCCACAACCAGGCAGAGACACACAGAAATGTTTAAAGCACAAAAACCCAGCCACTTCTGAAAGAGTGGCTTACAAGCACACAATGCAAAAAGCATCTTCATAAAATGATGTGTTATTGCAGGGTGAGTTCAGGCATACTAAACTTAAACCTTTCCATCTTAAGCCTTTGGGACGATAGGCTGGAAAACATATTACACAGCCTTCCCATTCTATTCTAATAGGCAAGATGGCCTTTCAACAGTGTAAAACGAAATGGTGATTATTTCACTGTCAGGACATGGCACACACCTTAGTACATGTCCTACCTTTCACATGCACTACACCCTGTCCAGGGGAGACCCTAGACATACCGAAGGGGAGTCTTAGGTGCACAAAAAGGGACTGGTAAGGTCTGGCAAGTGAGTGCACTTGACAGAACAACATATCAGTTTCACAAACTGCGTGCAGGCCCTGCAATGGCAGGCCTGAGTTCCATTTTTAAGGCTACTTAAGTGGGTGGCACAATAAGTGCTGCATGCCCACAAGTCACATTTGCATTACTAGCCCTAGTGCACATTACTAGGGACTTCACTAGTAATACAACATACCAATTATGGACAACCAATTACCATTACACTGTACACAGAGAGCACTTGCACTGTGACACTGTTTAGCTGTGGCAAAGTGTCCAAAGCATCTAAGTTGGCAACACATGTCAGAAAAAGGTCTAGGGGAAAAGCAAAAAGTTTAGGTAACTTTAGCCAAAAAGGATCAAGTCCCACACAGCCACATTGCTTAATGGTGTATAATTTGCAGCAAACATTTAGTGCAAACACACAGGAACAACACAAATGACCAGAATCCAAGTGGCTGCTGTTTGTGGCACTTGTGTTCTATCCTACTTTTGTAGTGCAAAATACATCCTGGCATCCCAAATGGATGTGAGGATGCATTTCACACTAATGTATGGTGTCAAATGCAAGTTTTGCACTTCTCCTAATTACTCATAATTATATGTAATTTTTGTGAAATTTCACATAATTATGTAAATGCAAATTATGCAAATCTCTCACGTTCCTAAAGAGGAGAGAGAGCAAATGAGTCAGTTGGTCCTCTGAAACTGTCTGCTACCAACTGTGAATAGACTTGCTGTCTGCTAAGACTGTGCGATGTCACATTCAACCCTGTGGTAGCCCCAGTCTACATTGTGATGCCTTCCTAGGCCTGGTGACTGGCAGTGCAGCACACATGCATCTTTGCTGCAACAACCCCTGTGGAGCATGGAAGTTTGTGAGTCAAAATGGCCTTCAAAATCAGCCTAGAGATCTTCAACACTGGGCTCCAAGCCTCCAAACGCCTTTGGCTTAGCCTGTCATCTTTGTTGATCAGTCTAGCCTTGGATAGATCCCCAACTCGTGCAAATGATCAAATCCTGCTTTACAAAATCCAGAGAAACAGGAGTAAAGGGATCAATTGCTAACAGCGTTTTTAAATCTTCCTTAGTACTGAATTCAGGATGAGAAAATTGAAAAATAACAGATGGCACCACCTAGGTCTCATGGAGAACATCGAGTCACAATTCAGAAAAACTCAACAGGATTGGTGAGAGCATCCATAATTCTGCCAGATTTCCAAATTTGCAGAACAGAAAATGCCAACAAACAACAATTGAAGCTACAATTGGTAAGACAATCAATAACCCGACCAAAATACTTCGTCCAAATCCAAACTCAATTGTCAATGAGGATTAGGTGATTCATTTGTAATTCATCAAGTAGCAACAAATGTCTATAGTGAGTGTGTGTTGCACATTTCTCTCATACCAGCTGTAATGCCTCTCTCGCTCATTCTGTCTGTGTGGTTTTTAGTTCTCAGACTGGCTTTTCTTCTGTTGGCACATGGTGTGACAATACCTTTTGGCGTCCCTAACCCCCCAGTGACCTCCTTTTCCATGGATACCCTCACTTACAGCCTTCAGCTGTGCCCATCTCTCCATAGACCCTCCCTTACATATATTTTATTCGTTTTATAGCGCTACTCATACAAGTGTAGGGTGTCAGAGCACTTTACATCACACATACATTATTCAGAGACCATAATCATACATGTGAAAAGCAGTATATAGGAAGTCTTACAAAAAACAATGAGGATTACAAGGTGTAGGAATCACGTCATCCATACCGGTAGGCAGTATGCTTCAGGGTGTTTGGTCTGGAGAAGCATAAGCTCAGGCTTTTAACTGGTATAACACATAAGAAAATTTCTAACCTATACCATGCAGCTTGCATGCAGCTCTTGGATGACAGTTCATAAGTCCCTGTGTTATATTAAGATTGCAAATTATAAACTGCAAGTAGCAAATGGAGCTCTGTGGCGACAGCAGTAATCCACTCAGCATAAAATATAGTTCTGTGATCTGCATGGTACGCATTCTTTGCTGCAGGCATATTAACCCTCTGCGCTACTTTATGATGAGTAAAAACTGCCATTAGACAAAACGTAACTTTCTCCAGCATGAGCGTTAATTATCAAAGTTACCTTGACCTTTTTATTGTTGCCTGAAAAATGTTGGACGCACAAGCAAGCAACTCTGTAGCAGGTGCTTCTGAACCCATAAATTATAATTTAAACACAGCGCCCCGAGAGATTGGCACCGGGTGCATTCGCACTGGTTGCACATGCCTAAAGCCAACCCTGATGTCTGCCTTAGCCATGTTTTGATGTGATAAATGGAATGCAACATTTTTAAAAGGGTGGCACACCTGCCCTAAGGTCCAGTTTAATCATCCCACGTACAGTTCACACAATAAAGATGCAAATAGACTAGCCCTGGGTCATGGGAACTAGTGGAGGAAAGAAATGGGGCCCCGCCTGCAGCGTAAATCATAACATGCAGCATCAGGTTTCAGTGGGTCCCTCGGCCTCTGGGCCCTGGTGCCACTGCACCTGCTGCGCCAATGGAAGCTACACCCCAGAGGATGCATGCTTTATTGTGACCACTTTTGGATGGGAACAGCAGAAACACTTAGATGCTCTTACACCTACACTCAGAGTTTAATTATGCACAAGTTTGAGCGCCTGGCGCCGGCAGCCAATGGTAGCCCCATCTGAGAAAGAGCAGCAGACGCTGTTGTTTGTGTGTCAGACCTCAGTCCTGGCACTCTGCCCTCCCACAAGCCCTTTTATCGTACGCCTCCCCGTCCCTATCTCCTTGTACCGTGTCGATCCCTTCATTATCTGCTGTCTGGTGTCTGTGTTTAGCACTTATCAAGCAGCCTGCTCTGTTGTATCTCTGTCACTGTTTTTCTCCCTGTCTCTTGTTCTAAACAAACGTATAGCCTAGGCCAGGGATTCATTAAAGGTGTGGATGGCAGTGATGTCTTATGTGCTGACACCACACCACCTCACAAAATGTTTCCATGTTCTAACACAAAGCTCAATCTAAGTCTGCCAGGTCAGATGGATCGGCCAGAAGGGAAGGAAATGCACTAAAATGCAGCACGCCCAAAAAGGAGCAATAAAGGAATTGCCGCTGCTGGGAATCACCCTTTTGTTGCATATAATCAGAGTAAGTGGTCAATTCATTTTAATTAACTTACTCTGGACCACCAAGTGAACAAGTAGCCATCAAACAGGCGCTGAAGGACAAGAAGGACTTAGCCAAGCGAAATCATCACGACTCCGTGGAGATCAAACCACCCGTTAATCAAAGAGGTCTACAAATTACTGCTTTTCTGAACTTTAGCTGCACCCTGGGTGCTGTCATGACCCTCTATGCATCTAAAATGGCGGCGACCCCATGACACTGAGAGCAGACGCGTCTGTCTCCATAGTTTCACGTTATCGAAGTGGCATTGACTCATGCTACTTGCTTCGTTTGGAATCTTAATTAATGTTTAATTATGCTGAAGGTCCTGGGTTTCACTTCAGAGGCTTCAACCATCCTACCTCCTCCAAAGCCGAGGTCTATGCCATGAGTTGGTCCAGAACAGCAGCATATTCAGCAGGCTGATGTGCATGATCTGCCTGCTGCTATGATTTAGTGGAACATATCGCAAAACTCAGCATTGTCCCTCCTACTGCTAGGCTAACTGCTTCTACTCCCGTAACCAAAGATGGTGTTCATGGCTCATCACCAAAGATGGTGCTTAAACTTCAATCACCAAATATAGGGTTTCTTTTTCCATCACCAATCACAGTGCTTACATCCCCACCAACAAACACAACATTTCTTCTCTAATCACCTAACGCTGCACTTAAACTCAAATCACCTAGCATGTGCCTAAACTTCAATCAATACATATGGTGTTTCTATTTGCATCACCAAACATGAATTAAACTCAGATCACAAAATACAGTCTTTCTTCTCCCATGACACTTGAACTCCAATTACCAGATATGGTACTTCTTTTCCCATCACCAAACAGAGTGCTAAAACTCCAATTATCAAACATGGCGCTTCTTCTCCTATCCCCAAACAGTGCTTAAAGTTCACCACCTAACATGGTATTTCTTCTCCCATAACTATACATTGTGCTTCAATTCCAATCACCAAACACATCCTTACACTTCCACCACCGAATATGCAATTTCTTCTCCCATCACCAACACATTGCTTAAGCTCCTGTCACCAAACATGATATTGGTTCTCCTATCACCAAACACAGTACTTAGACTGCCACCACCAAACATGGTTCTCCTCCAATCACCGCAACTGTGACTACACTCACACCACCAAATATGGTGTTTCTTCTCCCATCCTCCAAAAAGAGGTCCTATTTAGAGACCTGCAGGTGGCCAGCCATCTGTCAGGGACAGGTAGCACAGGTAGTAAGCCTCCCCCACTATAATGAGAGATCTCCACCAGACTGGAAGAAAAGTTTACACCTTCAAAGAAGCCACAGCAGCTCCTCTGAAGGCAGTGAATGTCTGCTGAGCAGCCGCCATGGTTCACACAGCTACTTAGCAACTTGTTTTTGTTTTACAAAGCCAAACTCACAAAGTGGGAGTTTCTTTACAAAAACAAAACAAACCTAATGACTCTGAGACCCTGAAGGTTTCCCTACATAATGTGTGGGGAGATGTGTGTGTGTGTGTGGGGGGGGGGGGCATTTTTTTGTATTTCTCTTCAGAACAGCCTGGCTTTTATTGGAATAAAGCAAATATGTACATCGGGCCTACTGCTCTAAAGAGGGTGTGTGGTCTTATGTATGTGTACCGAGGGTCTCAAATTGATCTGTGTAAGGTTTTCACCCGAAGAGCCAGCAAGGGCACCACCAGCAGAAACATAACGGTCTGTCTGACTCCAAATAGAGCAGGCGGACCATCAGATTGACAAACAGGGGTCTCCCCCATGTTTGAGGCAAAGTACCCGGCCCTCAAAACTCTGCATTGGTTCCATGGCACTTATCCTCCCATCATCAGACAATGCACTTCTTCTCCCATCAATGGGCACAGTGTTTCCTCTGCAGTCAACACAGTATTTTGCCTCTCTAAAATAATCATGGTGTTACATCTGGACTAAGATGGAAAGGCAGATTTACTTTTAAGAAAGGTATGTCTACGTCTGCAGAGGTAAAACACTCACTCTCAAAGATTGTCTGTAAATGCAGGGTCGAGTTTTGTGAGAGGGCGGATGAAAGACCAACCAGAGATTCATATCCCTTTTCTGCAAAAATTAGGTTGAAGTGTCAGAAATATGGCAACAGGCCGCTTTAGTGTTGCGCTTCAGGAAAGTCATGGAAACTGATTTGGTAAATCAAGTGAAGATTTGTTAGCAAGAAAAAGAGAGACATCAACGTGAGGAATAGCCTCTAGCATTTCCCCCAATCTCTGCATCCCCAATTAAGGGGCTTATTTATGAGTCACTTGCAGCACATTTACATCGGAGGTCGGTCACTTTGTTGACGCACTGGTGGCAGAAATAATGCACCACTTTGCACCATATTTGCAAAGTAAAGCATCTAGGCAGACGCGTCACTTTGTAAACCCCTGCCCTACACTATACCTGCGACAGGTATAATGTATGCAGGGTGGGTATTCCCCCACAAGAAGGCCTCGTAAAAGTGACGCAGAGAAATCTATCAGATTTCAATGCGCCACTTCTAGGATGCCACTGCCTCAAAACCTTGCGCCTGCCTCACAGCAGGCAGTAGGGTGATGCAGTGCAATAGGTATAGGCCTCCCCTATGCATTGCTGGAGTTGCGTCATGCTTACAGCACAATCCAAAAATACGTGAGTTTTGCGCCAGCAGATACATCAGGATTCCTGACGTATCTGTCAATCCTTGCGGAATGGTGCTCCGTACAGTAAATACGGCGCATCAATGGTGTCACAAGGAGGGCACACTAAAAAGTGTTGGTGACCCTTTTCATAAACAATGCCCTAAGTGCTTATCATGGAAAACTCGTATCTTCTGCCAGCAAACTAACTTAGCCTGTCCGCTGACTTCTTGCTTAAAAGCTGTGATTCTGCCAAAGTTGTACTGGAGTGCACTCCTCTTAAAAACTCCTGCTATAATGACTTCAGGTGTGTGTTTGCTTTGTTACAGGAATTGCTGCGCTTGCAATAGCTAGATTTTGTAGAAAAACGATTGATCATAGACTGTGTGCTGAAGCCGTAGGAGCCACAGAACATGAACGTTTGGTCTTTTTTTAATGATTCAGTCTAGCGCGGTAGTAGTGGCTTTGGCCAACTGTGCAGGCCATATCTTGCTAAAGAGCCCTGTGTGGTAAAAATAATCATTTACTGCTGGCCACAATGTATGTGAAAAATCACATTCTCTACTCAAGACGAGTTTAGGAGCTCTATGGTGTTTCTGTAGCAACGTTGGAAGCCTCTAAAATAATTGTTTTCTTGTGGTATGGTCAAGCCTGTTGGCCGAGATCTTTGTGTACCTTTTCGCATCAGCATTGAAGAAAGAGATAACAACTGTTTATCCCAATATAAAACCAGGAGTACAAGTCCAGACATTCAAAGCAGGAACCTAGACTGGTTGAGCTAAGTATGCATGCCCCTGGAAAAACCTGAGCGTGTTACATACACAATAGACTCCCTATGAAAGAGTATAGCAAGCAAGCCTTGAAGCTTTCCAGGCCAAGCATTTTTTACAGTCTACAGAACATATTTATCACATTATTCTCACACTATGGATAGTTCTTTTCCTAATGGTTTGAGTGAGTTATTTTCCCATTTTTTAGGCCTCGCCTGTGACAGCGCATATGCTGAGACAGCGCATGCGCTGTCTCTTCGAGACATTTAGTAAGTGACTTTTAAAAGTGCCACATGAGGCTTTTGCTGGCCTACAGCTTGCGTTCACAAGCTCGTGCATGTGCAAAGCTGCCATCTGTGTTTTTATTGCTGTAATCAGGCTCCTCTGCTTGCACTACCCCCCTCCCTTTTCCCCTTCCCTCCTGGTCAGCTTCATTTGTGTCTTCTAGCTGTGAATCATGCTCCTCTGCTCGCACTCCCCCCTCCCTTCTCCTCCTCCTCTTCATTAGTTTAATTTGTGTCTTCTATCACTGTGAATGATCCTGTCAGTGCAAGCTTTCACCAGACACACACACCACCAGCCGTCAGTGCACGCTTCCACCAGGCACACACACCACCAGCCGTCAGTGCACGCTTCCACCAGGCACACACACCCCCAGTCGTCAGTGCACACGTCCACCAGACACAAAACAACACCAGCTGTGAGTGCACGCTTCCACCATGCACAAACACCACCAGCCATCAGTGCATGCTTCCACCAGGCATACACAACACCAGCCATCAGTGCACGCCTCCACCAGGCACACACACCACCAGCCGTCAGTGCACGCTTCCACCAGGCACACACACCACCAGCCATCAGTGCACGCTTCCACCAGGCATACACACCACCAGCCGTCAGTGCACGTTTACACTAGGCACACACACCACCAGCCGTCATTGCACACTTCCACCAGGCAGGCACACCACCAGCTGCCAGTGCACGCTTCCACCAGGCAGGCACACTACCAGCCATCAGTGCACGCTTCCACCAGGCTAACACACCACCAGCCATCAGTGCACGCTTCCACCAGGCACACACACCACCAGTCGTCAGTGCACAAGTCCACCAGGCACACACACCACCAGCCGTGAATGATCGTGCTTCCACCAGACACACACATCATCAGTTGTCAGTGCACGCTTTCACCAGACACACACACCACCAGCCATCAGTGAACGCTTCCACCAGGCACACACACCACCAGCCATCAGTGCACGCTTCACCAGGCACACACACCACCAGTCGTCAGTGTACACGTCCACCAGGCACACACACCACCAGCCGTGAGTGCACGCTTCCACCAGGTACTCACACCACCAGCCGTCAGTGCACACTTCCACCAGGCACACACACCACCAGCTGTCAATGCACACTTCCACCAGGCACACACACCACCAGCCGTCAGTGCACACTTTCACCAGGCACACACACTACCTGCCATCACACACTACCAGCCGTCGGTGCACACTTCCACTAGGCACACACCACCAGCCGTGAATGATCGTGCTTCCACCAGACACACACATCATCAGTTGTCAGTGCACGCTTTCACCAGACACACACACCACCAGCCATCAGTGAACGCTTCCACCAGGCACACACACCACCAGCCATCAGTGCACGCTTCACCAGGCACACACCCCACCAGCCATCAGTGCACGCTTTCACCCACACACGCACCACCAGCCATCAGTGCATGCTTCAACCAGGCACAACACCTCCTGCCGCCAGTGCACACTTTCACCAGGCACACACACTACCAGGCGTGACACACTACCAGCCATCGGTGCATGCTTCCACCAGGCACACACCACTAGCCATCAGTGTATGCTTTTACCAGGCACACAGACACCACCAGATGTTGCTGCAAGCTTTGACCGAGCACACTTTCACCAGGCACACACACTACCAGGCGTCACACACTACCAGCCATCGGTGCACACTTCCACTAGGCACACACCACCAGCCATCAGTGCATGCTTTCACCAGGCACACACACACCACCAGCCGTCAGTGCACGCTTTCACCTGCACACGCACCACCAGCCATCAGTGCATGCTTCAACCAGGCACACACACCTCCAGCCGCCAGTGCACACTTTTACCAGGCACACACACTACCAGGCGTCACACACTACCAGCCATCAGTGCATGCTTCAACCAGGCACACACACCTCCAGCCGCCAGTGCACACTTTCACCAGGCACACACACTACCAGGAGTCACACACTTCCAGCCATCGGTGCATGCTTCCACCAGGCACACACCACCAGCCGTCAGTGCATGCTTTCACCAGGCGCACACACCACCAGCATTAAGTGCATGCTTCCACCAGGCACACACACCACCAGCCATCAGTGCACACTTCCACCAGGCACACACATCACCAGCCGTCAGTGCACACTTCCACCAGGCACACACACCACCAGCCGTCAGTGCAAGCTTCCACCAGCAACACAAACCACCAGCCGTCAGTGCACACTTTCACCAGGCACACACACTACCTGCCGTCACACACTACCAGCTGTCGGTGCACGCTTCCACCAGGCACACACCACCAGCCGTCAGTGCACGCTTTCACCAGGCACACACACACCACCAGCCATCAAGGCACGCTTTCACCGGGCACACGCACCTCCAGCCATCAGTGCACGCTTTCACCAGTCACACACACCACCAGCCATCAGTGCACGCTTCCACCAGGCACACACTACCAGCCTTCTGTGCATGCTTCAACCAGGCACACACACCACCAGCCGTCAGTGCACATTTTCACCAGGCACACATTCACCACCAGCCATTGGTGCACGCTTTGACCGGGCACATGCACCACCAGCCATCAGTGCACGCTTTCATCAGGCACACACACCACCAGCCATCAGTGAACACTTCCACCAGGCACACACACCACCAGCCATCCTTGCACGCTTCCACCTGGCACACACATCCCCAGCCGTCAGTACACGCTTCCACCAGGCACACACACCACCAGCCGTCAGTGTACACTTCCACCAGGCACACACACCACCAGCGATCAGTGCACACTTTCACCAGGCACACACACTGCCAGCGGTCACACACTACCAGCCATTGGTGCATGCTTCCACTAAGCACACACCACCAGCCATCAGTGCACACTTTCACCAGGCACACACAAACCACCAGCCGTCGGTGCACCCTTTCACTGAGCACACGCATCACCAGCCTTCAGTGCACGCTTTCATCAGGCACACGCATCACCAGTCGTCTGTGCATGCTTCCATCAGGCACACACACCACCAGCCGTCAGTGCACGCTTCCACCAGGCACACACACCACCAGCCGTCAGTGCATTCTTCCACCAGGCACACCCACCACCAGCCATCAGTGCATGCTTTCACCAGGCACACACACCACCAGCCATCAGTGCACGCTTCCGCCAGGCACACACACCACCAGCCATCAGTGCACGCTTCCACCAGGCACACACACCACCAGCCGTCATTGGACGCTTCCACCAGGCACACACCACCAGCCGTCAGTGCACGCCTCCACCAGGCACACACACCACCAGCCGTCAGTGCTTGCTTCCACCAGGCACACAAACTACCAGCCGTCATTGCAACCTTCCACCAGGCACACACACCACCAGCCCTCAGTTCACACTTTCACTGAGCACACACACCACCAGCCATCAGTGCACACTTCAACCAGGCACACACACCACCAGCCATCAGTGCACGCTTCGACCAGGCACACACACAACCAGCCGTCAGTGCACACTTTCATCAGGCACACAGCCATCACACACTACCAGCCGCCGGTGGATGCTTCCACCAAGCACACACCACCAGCCTTCAGTGTACGCTTTCACCAGGCACGTACACACCACCAGCTGTAGGTGCACGCTTTGACCAGGCACACACACTACCAGCCATCAGTGCATGCTTTCACCAGGCACACACACCACCAGCTGTCAGTGCACGCTTCCACCAGGCACACATACCACCAGCTGTCAGTGCACGCTTTCACCAGGCACACACACACCACCAGCCGTCAGTGCACGCTTTCACCGGCACATGCACCACCAGCCGTCAGTGCATGCTTCAACCAGGCACACACACCACCAGCTGTCAGTGCACATTTTCACCAGGCACACACACTACCAGCCGTCACACACCACCAGCCATCGGTGTACGCTTTTACCAGGCACACACACCACCAGCCATCAGTGCACACTTCAACCAGGCACACACACCACCAGCCGTCAGTGCACACTTCCTCCAGGCATACACACCACCAGCCGTCAGTGCACGTTTACACCAGGCACACACACCACCAGCCGTCATTGCACGCTTCCACCAGGCAGGCACACCACCAGCCGCCAGTGCACACTTCCACCAGGCAGGCACACTACCAGCCGTCAGTGCACGCTTCCACCAGGCACACACACCACCAGCCATCAGTGCACGCTTCCACCAGGGACACACACAACCAACACTAGCAGTCAGTGCACACTTTTACCAGGCACACACACCAACAGCCATCAGTGCACACTTTCACCAGGCACACACACTACCAGCCATCACAAACTAGCAGCGGTCTGTGCACGCTTCCACCAGGCACACACCACGAGCCATCAGTGCACGCTTTCACCAGGCACACACACACCACCAGCCATCGGTGCATGCTTTCACCAGGCACACGCACCACCAGCCATCAGTGCACGCTTTTACCAGGCACACACACCATCAGCCGTCAGTGCACGCTTCCACCAGGCACACACACCACCAGTCGTCACTGCACACGTCCACAAGGCACACACACCACCAGCCGTGAATGATCCTGCTTCCACCAGACACACACATCATCAGTAGTCAGTTCACGCTTTCACCAGACACACAAACCACCAGCCATCAGTGCGCGCTTCCACTAGGCGCACACACCACCAGCCATCAGTGCACGCTTCCACCAGGCACACACCACCAGTCGTCAGTGCACACGTCCACCAGGCACACACACCACCTGCCGTTAGTGCACGCTTCCACCAGGTACTCACACCACCAGCCGTCAGTGCACGCTTCCACCAGGCATACACACCATCAGCCATCAGTGAATGCCTCCACCAGTCACACACACCACCAGCCGTCAGTGCACACTTCCTCCAGGCACACACACCACTAGCCGTCAGTACACGCTTTTTCCAGGCATACACACCACCAGCCATCAGTGCACATTTACACCAGGCACACACACCACCATCCGTCAGTGCACGCTACCACCAGGCAGGCACACCACCAGCCATCAGCGCACGCTTCCACCAGGCACACACACCACAAGCTGTCAGTGCACACTTTCACCAGGCACACACACTACCAGCCATCACACACTACCAGCCGTCGGTTCATGCTTCCACCAGGCACACACACCACCAGGCGTCAGTGCATGCTTTCACCAGGCACACACTCCACCAGCCATCAGTGCTGCAGGCAGGCTCTTCTCAGAGTTTCTTGGTAAATATGTGTTCAATGCCTGGGAGGGAGTGG
Organism: Lissotriton vulgaris; assembly: GCF_964263255.1. Lineage (NCBI taxonomy): Eukaryota > Metazoa > Chordata > Amphibia > Caudata > Salamandridae > Lissotriton > Lissotriton vulgaris. The sequence goes on from NC_141687.1 coordinate 1,129,470,105, forward strand.
GTCGAGTTTCCTTAAACCATCCTGAGTATGCAAGTGCAGTGCATGAACTCCTGTGTGAGTAAGTCATGCTGCCTGGGGCTCACTCACTCCACACTTGTAAATTGCACCTGCACCAGGCTTTTTCTCATTTTCAAAGTTCGGCGCATGCGCACAGCTATGCAGCCCCCACACACCTGGGAATGACTGCTTCCTACAACCAGAATGGAAACAACATTCAGAGCAATGAAAACAAGTTAATTTGATGCAAACAACTGTTAACAAAAACCATGTCCAGCTATTGTAGATCTGGCAAGTTAAACAAAACAGCAACAAGAAACAAACAAGCATTGGCATATCCAACAGGTCTTGCTCGTTGGACCCTATAAGTATTTAGTTATGCAGCAGAATATCCTTGGTGCAACAACAGCAACTGTTGCATGGCTAAACACTTATAAGGTCCCAAATGCGAGGCCTATTGGCTATGCCAATGCGTGTTTCAAATAACAATGGATAAACACCCTTAGAATATTAGTCATATTTTTAAATTGTACAAAAAACAGTTACGAATTTCCCGCATTACACTTTTACCTCGAACTGAAGGTGCTATCTATAAAAAGCATAATTTTTACCCAGGACAACATAACTTGTTTTATCAGCCTTAGAAGGAAGAAGGCTGAGTTGATTCTTTGAGAACTTGACCCCAAGTTAAAAACAAAATCTCAACATCAGATACAGCAACTCATCAGGCATTGTACAAAGCAATGGGGCAGATTTATAAGCCCCTTGCACCTCTTTTATGCTGCCTTTGCGTCACTTTTTTGACACAGCGCAGGGCAAAGCCAGCGCCATTGTGCGGGGTACTTACAGCGTGAAGCATCTGGAAGATGCGTCACGTTGTAAAGCCCTGCGCCACATGTAGGCGTTCCTGTGCAGGGGGGGGGGCGTTCCGGCGCAGGAACACCTCCTAAAAGTGGCTGAGTGAAATCTACAAGATTTCACTCAGTCACTTTTCAGGCCATGCTGCGTTCAAACCCTGCGCCTGCTTGAAGCAGGCGTAATGTTTAACACAGCGGGTTAGGGATAGGGCACCCGAGCCTTGCTGGAGCTGTGTCGCACTTCCGACGCAACACCAACAATGCGCCGCCTTTCCAACTGGGGATGCGACACGCATCTTCCCATCCGTGCGCCACGGTGCGGTGCATCAGTGGTGGCGCACGGGTGGGCAGATGCATCACAAGTCTTCTGGCACCTCCCTGCTGATTAACAGAGATGTGCCAGAAGTAGTAAATCTGCCCCTTAGTATTGATTTAAAACCCTGTTTAGGGGCAGTTAAGTAGGCATATGGGCCAAAAGGCGGGTCACTTCCATCCCCATTGTTTGATCGGCCGTACTGGAATACTCAGTGAGATCAGGGATATCATGGTCAGGTTGGGTCATAAAAGCAATAGTGTATTTAAGTTTACTAGGCATTAAGCATGGCTGTTTCCTGCTTGACCTTTCAACTCCGAACTGTCTGCTGGGATTTCCTTTTTGTACAAAAACTCTAATCTCTGCATCCGGCCAGGGCCGGCTCTAGGCATGTGCAAGCTGTGCACCTGCACAGGGCCACCAAACCCCAGGGGCCACCACGCCAATATATATCCTTAATATATTAATCCTCTTAGGATGGATACATATTTGCATGGTGGCCCCTGGCAGGGATTTGGCGGCCTCCGGCTCTGTTCCACTACTAAACACCCTGACCCCCTCCCCTCTTTACTGGCCTGCGCGCACCGCCCCGCCCAGACCACCTCTTCCGGGCCCCCTACCTACGCTCCTTGCCCAGGGCCACCATGAGCCTAGAGCCGGCCCTGATCCGGCTGCTGGCTCTAGTCTCTTTGCTCCCACTACTGTCACGTTCAAAGTGTGTGTGCCAGCGGTCATGAAATGGGGAGCAGTCGGTTCACACCTTGTTATCAGGTGACTGCTCCTGAACTGAGAGCATTGGTGAGGAATTAGGTTTAAAATATACTCTTATATGTGTGGAGGTCTAGTGAACTGTCAGATATGCCATCAGATCCCAGTTTGCATAGCAGAAGGGATGGGCGGAACTGAACTGCACCACGCGGTGCGCCAGGTGGCGCAGCAAAGTTGATTTTGCTGCCATTCGAATTGATTTTCGACACAAGATGTAGCCTTCTGAACTCCAGCGTCCACCCGCATCAGAAAAATCTTGCCAGCTATCCTCTTAGCAGGCGTAGATAGCGTTAGCAGATACCAAATCTCGCTCACCAACATACCGTTCTGGACATTCTCATGAATTTTTTTTTTTGCCAAGTGGCGATTGACATAATTTAGCCGGAACTGCATTTTTGAAAGAGTTACCCAGAGTTGCCAAACTTCCTCCAATTCTACGGGTAGAATGGAATATATCGTCCACCCCTACATAGGGATTACACCCCCTAAACATGGAGCAGTAAATCATATAGGGACAGAGCCCCCTGGAACACATACTCCCATTACCAGACAGAAAGTAAAGTAGGATTACTCTTGGAAACTTTCTATAAGAAAACACAATTAGTCCTTGTAGATGTAAGGCATTACCTAATTGACGTGAACTTTCTGCTCTGTGTAGCCCGGAAATAAGGATAGACGTCTTAGGTTAGAAACCCAATAAGGTTGTCATCTCCATCCTCAACACATCCATTAGTTCAGCCACCATTCCAGAACCATGCAGCTGTCAATGCCCTAATAAAGAAACCCTCAGCCGACCAAATTCGCTGACTACCATCCAATATCCCTCCTTCCCTACCCAGTCAAGGTCTTGTAAAAAGCAATCTTCAAGCACCCCTCTGACCACTTCGCCAAACACTAGCTTCTTGACACCACACAATCAGGATTGAGACCGAACTACAGCAAATAAATCGCCCTCATAGCAGCAATGGATGACTTCAGGATGATCCTCGACAGGGAGGAAAACTCATCCCTAATCCTTTTAGATCAGTGGTCTTCAAACTTTCTAATGTCGCACCCCCCCAGTAGAATAAAAATTTTGGGCCCCCCAGAATTGTTCAAAATTATTCTATTAAATTCACAATTTTTACATATGTCTGGACTTACTTAAACATTGCAGTTATGTTAAAACTTTTAAAAATGCAATCAAATACATGATTTCTAAACATACTGTTCTGGTTAGCTAGGGCTTACCAACGAGTAAATGTATCCACAGTGTGATTATCTGAAGTGAGAGTGGGAAGGTTTGAAGAATATTTGGAGTCCCTTCCCTTTTGACACATACACCCAGCCAGAATCATATGACAAACGATGTAAGTAATGACCCATTACAGAGTGGCTTACTGCTGACCATTTGTTTTCAGCTTAAAACAAAGCAATGCCATCAGCATGATGCTTCTTTTGACCAGAGGCTGCCCCCGTGGGATCAGTTAAGGCCCGCCAAGGGGGGCCCACCCCTAGTTTGAAGACCCCTGTTCTAGACCTAACAGCATCCTTTGACACATCTCTTATTTTAATCTGACAACTACACAAGGTAAACCACCAGGGACATCCCTTGAATGTTCTGCTTCTTCCTTACCAGAAGAACCCCAACTGTCAGCATGCCCCCAACATGAAGCATGAGAAATAGTCTGAGGAGACTCGCAGTGCCCCTTGCTCAGCTTGATGCTCTTCAACATCTATATGACTCCTCTAGCTGACATTATACGCTGACAGCACTCAGCTTATACTGTCCCTCTCAGACAAAACACCCAACAGCAGTAACAAGGTCACAATTTTCATTATCAAATTGGACACTTGGATGAAACCCAACCACCTCAAACTGCACTGAGTCTAGACTGAAGTAGCCGTCTTTGGGAAAGACACCTCACCATGGGACTCCATCTGGTGGACCACAGAACTTGGACCCACCCCACGCCGTGCTGCCAAGCATGAAACCTCAGAATGATCATAGACAAAAAACTAAAATCTTCAAGTGGGCACCAGACAACACCAGTAAAATTATCAGCCAAGCCCCCAACACCAGCAGATTAGATGACGGGAACACCATGTACACAAGGATAATCCACCAGCTCACAAGACTGCAGACCACGCAAAACACAGCAGACAGACTAGTCCTCAAACCCCCACACTAAGTCTACATCACACCACTTGTTCGGGAACTCCACTGGCTCCTGATACACAAGTGAATAGAATTTAAACTCCTCACCCACACCTACAAAGCACTCCACAACACAGTGCCTGTCTACCTGAATAGCCACATTAATTTCCACCAACTTTCCAGAGAACTCCATTCTTCTCGTTGCTCACTAGCACAGACCCTAAATGTATGAAATTGGGTTATTGGTTGACCGAGGTATAGCCCTCGTCAAGCAGCAACCACAATCCTTGTCAGGGTGAGGCAAAAAGCCAACCCTAAATTAATCTGTGCTCAAAGCTCTAGTAGTTTGGCACAGAACAGTCAGGTTTAGCATACTGGCAATGTGTAAAGTATTTGTGCAACTCTTCAAACAGTGATAAAGTGAAAGTTGAGCAAGTGCAAGTGGCTGTCACTTGCTCAACTGAAGTGCAATGAGGACAATTCGGAGGTCCTTTTGTTCGGTCAGTTCCCCCCTGCCTTTATAGAATCCTTGTGGCCTCCTGACTTTCCCCAAACAAATTCTGTGGGCTCCCCAGCCAAGAATTTGGGGGTATGGTTTGCAGAAGACCTTCGCTTCTCAACGCATATTAAGAAACTCACAGGAGTGTGCTTTGGCACTCTTAAATCTCTAAGACGATTCTTCCCTCTGCTTCCCAGGCCTGCTAAGGAAATGGTCGCTCGAGCCCTTATCCTCTTCCGCATTGACTATGCCAATGCTCTGTACATCGGCATTCCAGGCTATCTGGTTAAAAAATTGCAGACAATACAGAACGCCGCGGCCAGACTTGTGTTAAACATCTCCAGAAGATCAAGGGTAAAACAGCACTTGCGAGATCTACACTGGCTCCTGTGGCACACAGAATACATTTCAAAGCTCTCGCTCTGGCCCACAGAGCCTGGCACGGCCTTGGTCCAATTTACATTATGAAGCGTTTTGCTTTCTATGCTCCGAGCAGGGCACTGCGCTCAGCCTCCCAACACCAGCTGGTGACTCCCAGATTCTGTAGGACGCGGCTAATGCTTGGTATTCTCTCCCCCTGGAATTACGCGACATCCAGGACTCTAAGTTATTTAAAAAACAACTCAAAACCTTCTTTTTTAACCTTCCAGTCTAAACTCCTCTGCTTCACCAGGTCACAGTAACTTTGCGCGCCAGGACACTCTCGAGTAGTTGTGCGCGATATAAAACTTCTATAACATAACATAACGTAACAAGTATTTTTTAATAAATAAAACAAGGCCAAAATGACAAAAATTCAATCAGTAGGACTGCAGACATTCAATTTTAAAGATTTCAATAAAAATGGAGCCAAAAACCACAAAGCACGGGAGCGTGGCTTGACCGGCGATCATGGCGGTCGTTTAGAGCTTGAGCTCCGACCAGCCTAACTCTATTCTGCTCTAATATCCTTGCCCAGGGCATCCATTAGGGCTCCCTGTCAGTGGATATTGCTGCTGGACCTGTGAGACACACTCAGCGGCGAGAACAGCCGGGTGGAGGCACTGGGGACGACGTAACGACCCGGCAACACCGAGGGACCAGGGAGATCCGGCGAGGACTACGAAGCCGGGGCCTCAATTTTGGCACCGCCCGGATCGGGTGCGACTGTCTTCAGCGGCGGTGGGTGCGGCGGGGTGCCGGGGCTTGGCCGAGGGTCTGACTGATCAGTGGGCCCCCGCACCTCGCAGCGGACACGCCATAGTCCATCGGAGCAGCGCCATGATTGGAGCTGTGTGGGCGAACATCGGAGGGGACACCCCTGAGAGGCAGCCGCCATTTTGGGTCGCCCTGTCTGCCGTGGAGCTGCTAGGCTGGGTGGCAGCAGTGGGTAGAGGAGGGGCCCTTGCGGGAGTGGTGTGAGCTTTCGGCTTGCCCTGATCATCGGAAGCCAGGTGACGCCAGTTTGGGCCCCACACAGCAGAGATCCCTAACGCGGAGCAGACGGGCCTAGCCTACCGGATATCGGAAAGGAAGTGGAGCGCAGCCCAGCGGAGTCACCGTGGCGGTGGTGAATGGGGATTACCCAGGGACCCTGTGCCTCGGGGGCTGGACCGGGCCCCGGTGGGGAGGACAAGCGACGCCCAGCACAGACAGAGACTACATGTGGAGGGGCCCTTGACGTGGCCTTAACATAGCCGTTTGCTGGCCCTCGGAGAGAGCGTGCGCTAGCCTGTGGCCCAGCATACCAGGAACCCTGTGGGATTGAGGACGGGAGCCGGTGGATTTGAGTGTGGCCCCAGAGGTTGGTGACCCGCCATGGTCATTCACCGGCTATACCCCAGGTTTCCGCGCCTGGCCCTAGGAAGACCTTGGAGTGCGTCCCAGTGCTCGGGGGTTCCACTGTCCGGGACGCCCTGTGACACCATTTATGCCTGGGCTCTCCACTGGAGCGGCGAGTGGGACACCGGCTGCACTATATAGAAGGAGGAGCACTGAGGGGGCGCAGAGAGACAGTGGTGAGTCGTGACTGCCTGCTGCTGGGTATTTCGGGGGTCGGGTCGGGATCCGTCGGAGGGGAATTAGCGGCGCCCGGGTCCAGTGGAGGCATTGTGCGCTGGGTCCCCTGGGGCTGCCTGGACATTGTTGGTTGTCGGCCCCTGAAGAGTGCTTTTGCTTGTGGCCCTGCGGCACGTTGGCCCTGCGGGACTGAAGGAGGGACTCAGTGGCGTTGTGTGCGGTCCCCAAGGCCTACAATCTGCGTTGGACGACTGTTTGCTTTGCTGGAGGCCTACACGCTAACCCAGGATTGTGAGCTTGCCTACATAAGGAGTTCCCATTGCTTAAGACGCAGTGAGATGACGCAGGGTGGAGCCGGGGGTGGCCAGAGCAAGCAAGGGCTGATGGACAAATTCACTGGGGCTGCGGACCCTGGGGGATCCCAGGCGCCGGCACCCGACAATGCGGCGCTGCTGGCGGCCATCGCGCAGTCAAGGGATATGCTGGACGTGAAAAATAGGTGCAGTAGGAGCCAATGTCACCCTTCCCCACCAAGACCTGTGGAACGCAGTAGAGCGAATCACTGGTGCGGAGACTCGTATCACTGAAGTTGAAGATGATGTCTCTATCCTAAAGAAAAAAGTTGCGGCTATGGAAAAGATACAGAAGGGTCTGGCCATGAGGATTTAGAGTATGCCAAAGGGCGCACTCGGTGGAACAACCTCCGCTTTGTTGGCTTTCCGGAGGGCTGCGAGGGGGACAAGGTTGAGGACTTCTTGGTGCAATGGTTGGAGGGCTGGATCCCGGCAGACACGTTATCTCGCTGCTTTGTGGTGGAGACTGAGGGCCCATCGGGCGCTCGTGAAGAAACCCCCTGTGGGAGCGTGCCCACGGCCAGTCATAGCCAAGTTTTTGAACTACTCAGATAGAGATACTATCCTGCGGCAAGCGAGCCTCAAGGGCACACTCACTCATGACAACGTGAATATCCTAATCTTTCCAGACTACACGAGGTTAGTGCAGTAGCAACGCCAGTCGTTTCTTACGGCCAAGGCCCGCCTTCGTGGCCTTAAGCTCCAGTACAGGTTGCTTTACCCGGCGCGGCTGCGGGTGATCTACAAGTCCCGTACCTTGTTCTTTGACACTCCGGAGGAGGTCTTCCACTGGACAGACGAAACCGTGAAAGTCAGGGTCAACGCGGCCAGAGACGGGGAGTCGGACTCCTCCTCCGGTGGAATTGCCCGGGAGGGCCTCAGAAGCCAGAGTCGGCACCGCAGACGATCGCGCTCGAACAGGGTCTCGCGCTCCGGCTAGGTCGCCCGCTGAGAAAGCCCCACACAGGAACAGCAAACTGATGGAACTTGATTGTCGTGGGCCATGAACGTGACTCAATGCTTATAGTGGGTGTGGATGCTCAGGTGCACTGTTGCTTTAGGCTGGGAGCCCTTCCCGGTCTGAATGGGTGGGTGGGAGTGACAGCCTAGTTCCTATGGGCTGGCACAGGGGGATCCATTGGAGGACGTGGGTCTGGATCTCCCATTGGGGACCAGGCCGCGATCCGACCACGACAGGTGCTTCCATGTTTGGGAGGTATGGGGAGGGGGGAGGGCGGGGGGTTGGGGGTTGGGGGGGTGTTTGCGTATGCTTTGCTGCTCATTATTTGCCATGTACCGCGCCAGATGTGTCTAGGGGATGCTTGTCCCACATGTGATATGCCAATCAAATGTCTGCTGTCAGGGAGGGAGGGCGGGTAGGCCCTGGTTCACTGCAAATCTTGAGATGGAATGTGCTCGGGATGCTGGACAAAGTTAAACAGGGGCGATCTTTCAGTGCGTCAAACAAATGGGAGTAGACATACTGTTGTTACAAGAAACCCATCTGCTGGGCACGAAGGCCCTATGTCTCCAGCGCTCAGGATTCACACATGCATACCATGGGGGCTTTTCGAGGGGCTCCAGGGGAGTGGCAGTCCTTATTCACCGGAGAGTGCCATATATACACAAACGCTTATGGACAGATACACAGGGCAGGTACCTCTTTCTGCAGTGTGAAATTGGTGGAGATAGTGTGATTCTTGGTAGTGTATATGCCCCGCCGCCGCTACAGTGGTCCTTGGTAGAGAGGCTCTTGTCCCTTTGGGGTGCCATGCCGGATGCTCTGTCCATTGTAGGGGGAGATTGGAGCAATGTCTTAGATAGGAGCTGGGATAGATGGCGGAGTGTGGCGGCGGCCCTTGCACCGGAGGGGGAGGGGCCCACCACTAGGCTGCATGCATTGACCACAGGCCTTGACTGGAAAGACACGGAGGTATAAACATGGGGATCGCAGGGACTACACGTACTTCTCCGCGGCACGCAATTTCTTCTCCAGATTAGACTACATTTTCATCCCCAGGGCGCTGGCCCACAAGGTGCTGTCAGTGGAGATTCTACCACGGGCGCTTTCGGACCATTCGCCGGTAGCCATCATGCTAAATGTATGCCCGACCAGACAGCCGTTTCGGTGGCGAATGTCGGCCTGGCACTTGACGCAGGACGAGTACAGGGCGCACATGACTGTCGAGATAGACCGGTACCTGGCCACGAATTTGGGCACGGTGGACTTCCCGACTGTCCTCTGGGAGGCCATGAAGCCGACAATGCGAAGTGTGGATATATCCTGGTGCGCTGCGGCCCGGAGAGAGAAGCATAAGGATCTGGTGCGGCGTGAGTTGGAGCTAGAGGCGTTGGAACGCAGGGGTCGGGAGGAGGATGGCGGCCCCGTCAGACGACAATTGGCTCTGGCGCAACAGCAGTATGCCATGGTCCTCATGGACGAGGCGAGGCAGGCCTGGCTGGCCACCCTCAGTCGGATCTATCAATGGGGTGACAAATCATGTAAGATGCTACACCGCCTATGTCAGGGCATCATGCATGCTCAGCTGCTGCCTCGGATCGAGACCCCTGAGGGGGAACCCATACTTGAACCCGCAGCAATAGCAGAGAACTTTACCGGGTACTACGAGGGGTTGTATATGCCCCGGGAGTGCCTGGAGGCCGAGACTGTCCAGCGCTTCATTGACGATCTTCCCCCGAGAGCCGCTTCGGATAAGGTGCGGGAACTCTTAGACCGGCCCCTGACGGATGAGGAGCTGGGTGAGGCCTTGGGTGAATTAAATCCGGGTAAAGCGCAGGGCCTCAGCGGGTTTCCAAGCGAATTTTTCCGCCGGTTTTTGGTCCGGCTGGGCCCACACTTCTGGCCGGTACTGGAGGAGCCGTGCGAAAGTGAGGCTCTCCCACTGGACTGGCGACATGCGGAAGTTGTGGTTTTTTTGAAGCCCGAGCGACCCCCGGAAAATCACGCGTCCTATCGCCTCATCTCCCTGCTGAACACGGAGGTGAAGATCCTTGCGAAGGCCCTGGCCACTAGGCTCGAAACCCTATATTACAGACCTGGTTCATCCAGATCAGGCGGGATTCAGGCTGCGGAGGGCTACTCGACACAACATTAGACGGGCACAGGTCGCGATTTCTGCCTGGAGGTGCCTTGGGGAGCCGGCGGCGCTGTTCTTGGCGGACATGGACAGGGCCTTTGACTCCCTGAGCTGGACTTATTTGTTTGCCCTGCTGCGGCGCCTTACTCTTGGTCCGAGATTCCTGAAATATGTTCAACTGCTATACACCGGCCTTACGGCATCGGTGCGTGTGGGAGGGGCGGTCTCCCGATCGTTTTTTGTTCAGCGGGGGACGCGGCAGGGCTGTCCCCTCTCCCCGTATCTATTTGCGCTCGCGATGGAGCCTCTCGCGGCATGGGTGCACATCGACGCCCAACTTGAAGGGTTTCGATGGTTTACAGATCACACTGATAGAATTGTGTTATACACAGATGATGTGTTGTACTTTCTACTGACTTGACCCATTCTGGGCCGCAAATTTTGCGCATACTGCAAATTTTGGGCGAAACCTATGGCCTCTACATGAACCCGGGCAAGTCCACGCTCTGGATATTTGGTGGTGAGCGAGACGTGGGTGACTGGGCGCCGGGCCTCCAGCTGGCGACGGATGGGGTGAAATATCTGGGAGTCTACCTTTCTGAAGAAGCGCCGGTGGCCCGCGATCGCAACCTTACCCCGGTTTGGGATTCCACACATGAGGACTTGAAGGTATGGACTAAGATGCCGATGTCAATACTGGGCAGATCTGCCATTTTTTTGATCAAATGTATTTTTATTGAGTTCCACAAAGCAATGTTATACATACAATATATGAAGAGACAAAAAGCGATGTCATGGCGCCCGTCCCCGACCCAGCAGCGCACCCCTCTGAGTGTCCATGAGGTGAAGCAAGTCCGGGCGCCCGAGTATGCTAGCTTGGCGGAGGGGCACGCCCCCCTGCGGCCATCCGAACTCTTTTCCACCAACTCCCAAACAGGCCCTCCCTCCCACCCCACCCCAACTGTATCCCACCCCGTCAACTACCCCCCCGGCTCCCCCACACCCTCCCCCCTCCCGCCCGGTGTGTTCCTAGTAGCGCCTATGTTGGTTGTACTGTGTAGAGGCTAGACTTTGTGTTCCGCTCTGGTCTTTTCATCTCTAAACCCCTCCGCCAATTACAGGACCCGAAGATACCTCGGGCATGTGAGCTCCGTAAATTCCTGGGAAAGTAGAGAGATGAGTGGACGCCAGGTTGCCCTGAAGGTTTCGGAGGATTGGGTAAGCGAGGCCTGTATCCTTTCCATCCCCATGATGTACCATAACCGGTGTAACCACCCCGTGTGTGTGGGCTGCCTAGTGGACCCCCAGAGTGACAAGATGTGCTGCGTCGCTGCCCCCATTGCCAGTCCCATCTGCTTTCCCCTCATAGATTTGAGGGGGAACGTCAGGTCGTTCGGCAGCCCGAGAACAGCATAAGCTGGGAATCGTGGAATGTCGGTGTCAAAGTGAGTGTCTATGTCCTTGAGTACCGCTGTCCAATATTCCTGTACCTCGGCGCAGTCCCACAGGATGTGTAGCATGGTCCCCGTGTGCCCGCACCCTCTCCAACATTTAGGGTCTTTGCTCGGATTCCCCTGGTGTAGACGCTCAGGGGTCAAGTGCCAGTAGTAGGCAATCTTGACCGCCGCCTCCCTGCTAGCGGTATTCCTGGCCGTATGATGAGCACGGTGGTATACGTCTCGCCATTCTTTGGCTGAAAGAGCGCGCCCCAGTTCCCTCTCCCAGCGCCTCTGCCCAGCATATTTCTCCGAAGGGGGGGGAGGGGACAGCATCTGATATAATTCCGTGATGGACCTTGTGTCCGATGTCTTGGTCACTATCCAACGCTCATAGGGGGTGAGGGGGCGTCCAACCAAAGGCGCCACATCGGCGTGCGTCAGCCAGTGCCTAAGCTGGAAGTACTGGTAGCGGAGTGGCTTATCCAGTGAATAGTGTGCGGTCACGGCGTCCCATGTCAATAGCCCTCCGTATCGAAGAGGTGGCCCGCTGAGCGACACTCGGATTGTCGCCACTGTGGGAATGAGCTCGTGGGGCTGCCAGGGGGGAACGCCGGGTTGTCCAGCAGAGGCGTCATGGGGGAGGGAAAGGTCGTCAGGCCCCTTGGGACCGCGGTAGCATCCCACACTTGCAAAAGGGTCCTGGTGATAGGGGATCTTTTGAGGTACGGTGGTCTGTCTGGGCGCGCCAGGTAGGGAACCTTCCAGAGGGGCATGCCCGCCATGGCCCTGTCCTGGAACAACCAGTGCTTCTCCGAAGTCGGTCGGGACCACTCCAGTAGGAATCTAAGCTGAGCCGCTTGGAAGTAGCGCCTGAGGTCCGGAACCCCCAGCCCCCCCTCCGCTGTCGTCCTTGTGGCCAGGTCGCGTCGCAGTCTGGACCTTTTATTCGCCCATACGTAGTGATGTAGGGCATCCTGTAGTTTCTTCAGCATCCCCAATGGGGGAGTGACCGGGATGGTCTGGAATACATAAAGGATCTTGGGCAACAGGGACATTTTTATGGCCGCCACCCGGCCCAGCCACGAAAGCGGCTGTTGCCTCCACCTCGCAATGTCCCCCTGGACTCGCGACAGCAGCTTGGTATAGTTAAGGTCGACCGTTTGAACGGTGGACGGCGTCAGGTCTATCCCCAGGTACTGCACGGTGGTGCTGACCTCAAGCCCCCCTATGTGCAACGAAGCCCTGTTAGCTGGTCAGGTGTTGCTACCTAGCGGCAGGACAACGGACTTCTGGACATTCATTTTGAAGCCCGACACTGCCCCAAACGCGGTCATCTCCGATAGGAAGGCCGGCAGAGAGACCCGAGGGTTATCCACCGCCACCAGAATGTCGTCCGCGTAGAGGCTGATGGTTTGCTCCACTCCTCCAAACTTGATCCCGGCTATGGCGCGGTTGTCCCGAACCCGCTGGGCAAATGGCTCGATATAAAGGGCGAACAGGAGCGGCGAGAGTGGGCAGCCCTGCCGCGTGCCTCTCCGGATGTCGAACGGCTTAGAGCTGACCCCGTTGACTTTGATGGTCGCCTTCGGGGACGCGTAGCATCCCGCCACCCAGGAGCGGAATCGCGGACCCACTCCGAATTTGACCAGCGTCTGTTCCAGGAACCTCCAGTCCACCCTGTCGAACGCCTTCTCGGCGTCCACCGAGAGCAGTGCTGCGTCCGAGGCGTTGGCGTATGCTTTGTCTATGACATGCATAATGCGCTTTGTGTTATCCGCGCATTGCCTGGAGGGGACGAAGCCCGCTTGGTCAGGGTCGATAACGCCCGGCAGGCACGGGCCCAGCCGGGAGGCCAGGATGCCTGTGAAGAGCTTAAGGTCCACGTTGAGGAGCGAAATCGGCCTATACGCCGCGCAGCGTGAGGGGTCTTTGCCCGGTTTTGGAAGGACCACGACTTCTGCCTCCAACATCTCCCTCGGGATGGAGCCCTGGCCCTCGAATGAGTTGAATAGCTTTGTAAGGACTGGCGCCAGGAGGGGGCAGAAGGTTTTATAAAAGCCCGCGGAGAAACCGTCTAGGCCCGGAGCCTTCAAGGGTGTAAGACGGGCAATGGCCGCTATGACCTCCTCCAGGCGGAAGGGAGCATCAAGCGCTGCGGAGTTCACATCGTTAAGGGCAGTGACCTCCATCGACTCCAGGTAGGTCTTCCCCTCCTCCTCACCCACAGTGTGATCGGCGGCATACAGCCGCTCATAGAAAGTCCGGAATGCCTCCGCTATGTGGTCATCCTCTCGGACCTCGCCCCCATCGTCCCCGCGAATCACAGGGATCTGCGAGCGGACGGTTTTGGCATTGAATTTGCTGGCCAGCAGGCGGCCCGTCTTGTCTCCCCCCACATAATACGTGTGGCGGAGGCGGAGTGCCGCATATTCCGCCCTGTCCAGGTCTAGACTCGCCAGTTGCGCCCTGACCGCTTTCAGCTTGCGCCAAATCCGGGGGGCTCCCGTCCGGCTGTGGACCCGCTCCAGATCTAGCACCTGCGTCTCCAGGTCCCGTCTCCGATCCTTTTGCTCCTTATTTTCCGCCGCGGCGATCGCCATGATTTCGCCCCTAATGACCGCCTTCAGCGCCCCCCACAGTGTCGCCTGGGTTACCTCTCCCGTGTCGTTCTGGTCTAGATAAGTGGTGATGCTCTGGGACAATTGCTGCACAACTCCCTTGCGTGCCAGTATATTTTCCCTGAGTCGCCACTTGCCCCTATGTGGAGGGGAACGTGGGACGGCCAGTTGGAGGGTCACCGCATCGTGATCTGAAAGTGCCGCCGGCGTAATGTCAATGTCCCGAACCATGGGAAGTATGTCGTCCGAGCCCAGGAAGTGGTCTAGTCTGGCATACGTGTGGTGCACATGAGAGTAGAAGGTGTAACCCGGGGCAGTATGATGTATGTCCCGCCAGATGTCAGTGAGCCCCCTGTCCCTTAACCACTGCTCCCCTGTCCCTGACAGCGCTCCGGAGTCCCCAAACCTCTTCCCAGGCCTATCCTTCTCATTGTCCATGACCAGGTTCAAGTCCCCTCCCACTAGTACCAGTCGCAGATCTCCCGAGAGCGCTTCAGACAGCGCACCTTTCAAGAAAACCTCCTGTTTGGTGTTGGGTGCATAAATGGAGCCCAGCGTGAAGGAGGAGGTACCTACATGTATCGTGTGCGCTAGGAGTCTGCCCCTGATTTCGGCCACCTTATCCCCAACCCGCCCTTTGAAGTGCCTGGCCACAAGTATAGCGACACCCGCTTTCTTTTCGCCAGTCGCGGAGTAGAATTGGTGGGGGAAGGCCCTAGCCTTCATGCGGTGCCAATCTTTCGCCAACAGGTGCGTTTCCTGTAACAGACATATTTCAGCCTCCGAGCGCTCAAGGAAGGAGATGACTGCCCTTCTTTTGATGGGATTATTGAGTCCCTTGACATTAAGTGAGAGGATACGTATGCTGTCAGCAGCCATGAGTACGCATGCGTCCCTTCCGCCTTGCCCTAGACCTCCAACCAGCCCAACCCCTGGTACCAAACACCACTCGATAGTGAACACACCGAGCTCCCCCCCACCCAACCTCCCGAGCCCCAACTCCCCCCCCAAAAGTCCCCTGCACCCCTCCCCCCCCAACTGGTGAACATTGTCCCAGGCCAATCATGAGACAGTCTAGGCCTGTGGTAAATGAGTCAATGAGTGGGTGTGTGGCAGTGGCGGCTCATGGCCCCCCGACCCCCCCCATCCAGGAGCCAAAACTTATCTGATGTTACCTTCACCAAAATCCATTTAGGGAGCAGCGCCTGTGTCTTTGGAGACTTCCTGGATTGCTGCAGCTTGCTCCAAGGCCACCGTGTCCGGATCGGGCTTGAGAGGCTTCTTCTTCCGCTGCCTGTCCCGCCGCACTGTCTGCCATCCGTCCCTCGACCTCCCGGGGGAGCTTGTCCCGGCCCCAGAGGACCGCCGGTCCGCCATGTCGTCCTGTTGTGGGACCTCATAGGGGATGCCTAGCACCTCACATGTGTCTCGTAGGGAACGCAGCTGGTGGAGGGCGCCCTTCCACTTAAAGACCAGGCGAAACGGGTGTCCCCAGGAATACGGGACCCCCTCTTTGCGCAGGAAAGTAGTGGCAACCTTAAACGCCCTCCGCTTTTGTAGGGTGGACGCAGCCAAGTCCTGAAAAAGTTCCACATTGTGATCTTGGAAGCGGAGGGGTTGCTTGTGACGAGCCTCTCTCAGGATGCGCTCCTTCAAGAGATAGTCCGGCAGAAAGGCCAAAATGTCCGGTGGGGGGCCCTGGGTCCGGCGGGCCGGGCCCACACGGTGAGCTCTGTCGATCCGAACCGCGAAGTCCTCTCCTTCCCCCAGCACCATCCGGAAGAGTGCCTGCAGGTATCCCGCCATGTCTTCCCCCTCCGCCTTGGGCGGCACATTCCGGACTCGAATGTTATTGCGTCTGGAGCGATTCTCCAGATCCTCCATGTGGGTCTGGAGATCCATCTGCTGATCATGAAGACGGGTGATCTCTTGCCAAAGGAGTTCTATTTCCTCACTACGGGCCTGGCCCGAGAGCTCGTTGGCCGCCACTCTCTCCCCCAGTTCGTCGACGTCTCGCCGGAGTTCCTTGTGCTCCCCGGTCATTTCCTGCCGGAAAGTTTGAATATCGTCTTTTAGGGAGGCGAAGAGGGATTCCATGAACGCCTTGGTCGCTGGCGCCTCGCCCTCTGGTAGATCTTTCCCCCCGGTGGGGGGCCTCTGCGCCGGTTTGTCTGGGCTTTTATCGGGCTTGGGGGGTCCCTTGGCCAGCATCTCTGAGATGGTGCGGTTCCCTTTCCGGTTCGCCATGGCTATCCCAGCCGTGGGCCTCAGCCTGGTCAGGGCTCCGTGTGATTCGGCAGGGTGCTCCGATGTGCTTTGACCGTCGTCTGAAAAGGCCGGTATCGTGTCCCAGGGGCCTCTTCCCTAGACCACAAGCCTCGACCCCACTGCTGTCTCCCGTTTGAGGTATAGGGCTGGCTCCCGCCCGGTGTCCCCGGGCTGCTGGCCACTCGCTCGGTACTCCCCTTCCCAGGGCCTTCCGCAACCTCAGGCCTTCCCAGATCCTAGTCGCGGTTCAGCCAGGTGTGCCTCCAGGTGGGGGGGGGGGGATCTCCCGCTGTGACCGCAATTGCGTCCTGGCCGCCTCCTGGGCGCCGCTCACCTTCTCCGTATGGGCGCCAAGCCCTTCTACTGCCCGGGGTCGATATGCCCCACCGGCCCGCTGTACAGCCGGGCCGTGCTTCCTTGACTGGGCCCACGCCGGGGCCCTGCGTTGTCCCGTAGGCCGATTGACCTGGCTCCACTCAGGCCGCTGGGCCGTGATCGGCTGCTGCCGGCCTGCTCCCCTCTGCCCCCCTAGACACCGCGGGGGTCCTCACCGGTGCACGGCCTGCACCAGTAGCGCCGTGCTAGGACCGACCCACCTCTCGGCAGCAGCGCCGCTTTCCCTCAATTGCGCCCTCCAGCCGCAGTCAGGCGTCTCCGGCTCCCGGCGCTCACCTCCACTAGGCCCACGCCGGGGCCTCGCGTAGAAGTCTGGGGCCGACGGACCCGGCGCCTCGATTCCTCTCCCCTGCCTGCGCCGGTCGCCGCTTGGTGACGCCGGGCGGTACCTCCGGGGCTCTGGAATCGCTGTCGGGATCCCCGACTCTCTCACACGCCGGCTCCAGGTGTCGCGTGGGGTCTCTCCGGGCCGCTCGGCCCCTGCGCTCGGGTCGCTGCCGCCCGCACTAGCCCCTCGCCGTCAGGCAGCTCCGTGCATCTGCGGTTTGCGACAGCTTCGAGCCTCGCCGCCGGCTCCTCCGACGCCGCACTGCTTCCCGGTTCTTGCCCGCTGCTGCTGGCCGGCTCGGTGAGGGCGAAGGTCCGCAGGGTTCCCTGGCGGGGGATCAGGCCTGGGGAGCCTCTGCGAGACACGTCTTACCGAGCCGCCATCTTAGCCACGCCCTCGATCTGCCATTTTTAAGATGGTGGCGCTGCCACGCCTGGTGTACCAACTGCAAAACCACCCGCACATGATCCCGCCCCGCTGGTTCCGACAGTTGAATTCAGCGCTTAGTGGGTTTCTGTGGGAAGGGGGTGTTGCGCCGTGGCCATGAGGACATGCTTCTTATCCACATACACCGGGGGATTGGCCACGTCGGATGTACTCTCATACTTCCAAGCGGCACACCTCTTGGTGCTGAATGACTGGTGGTATGGGGACAGGGGTGACCTGGCCTATGCGGTGGAGAGGACGTTGATGGGCTCTGCATCTCTACATACACTGCTGTACTCAGCGCCACTTCGGAAATCTCTTCCCGCGGCCACGCAAGTAATTTTTCACGTGTGGAGGCAGGCACTGCGTAGGATGGGGTGGTGGAATGTGCTTACCCAGGAAATCCCCCTCTGGCGAAATGGTCGGCTGCCCCAGTTGAATACGCTGATGGGCTTTCAGGGATGGGATGCAATAGGTATTTCTACCCTCGGTGATGTTATGTCGGGGTGCGATCTTAAATCATTTACGAGCCTGCAGGAGGAATTTGGGATGCCCCGCACCCAGTTTTTCCGCTATCTTCAGTTTCGTCACGCGTTGGCGCCCCATCTGGTAGGCCTGGAGCAGCTTCCTGAGTTTAGCCCTCTGGAAGCAAAAATTTTTATGGGGGAGTTGCCGGACAAGAAATTGTCGCGCATATACCAGACGCTGGTGCGCCACTGCTCATCAGACCTGCTTGGCCTTAGGACTGCGTGGGAACGGGACGTTGGTGAGTTAGACGAGGAGGACTGGGTTGAGGCCCTAGAAATCCCAGGGGGGCGGCAATATCCACGCGCCTGATTCAGTTCCGCTATCTACACCGCACATACTATACCCGGCAGTGTCTGTGGAGGGCAGGCATGGTTGCATCCCCGAGTGTCTCCACTGTGGTTTAGAGGCGGGTACCCTGCTGCACACGGTCTGGGAATGCACAGTGCTGCGAAGGTTCTGGGACGGGGTACATCGTTGCCTAGCGGAGGTTCTGGCCTGGGAGGTTCAGAGGGACCCCAAGTTAGCTCTATTGCGTGTCATGGCTGGGGTTGGGGGCAACCGCTACAAGCGCCACTTATTGTTATTGGGTCTCACGCTGGCGAAGCGTGATATCGCCAGAGAATGGAGGGCGCCTCGGGCCCCGTCACTTGCCGCCTGGAGGAATGGAATGGACTATTGTATGGGTCTGGAACAGCCTGTGTTTGTAGCCAGGGGATGTCCTAGAAAGCACTACAAAATCTGGAAGAGGTGGGAAGAATACCGGGGGCTGGACTTGGACCCGCCGCATGAAGTGGCCACACTCCCAACCCTCTGATACATTGGCCTATGAGATAACACTGTTGGTGTATGGTACATATGGCTAGCGATCTGTTATGGTAATATGGTTAAGAGGGGCAAGCAGCTACGCAAAGGGGGGGTGGGACTTTTGGGGGGTGGGGGGGTGACTAATCCTATTGTTTCTGATATTCTGAATGGGGGAGTTCTTATGTTCTTATTACACATTGTTGAAGATTATGCAGATTAACTGATGATGGCAGTAGACTCTGGATGCCAGAGCTTTGCATACTATGTGTGTTTCAACAATAAAATCTGTTAAAAAAAAAACACACACAAAGCACCAACTTAGGAAATCTGGTTGCCCCAGACAGGGACAAAGTCCCAATTTCAGGCTGACCACAATAGAGCGCGGGCTGGCTACAGGGACCCAGTTAGGACCTCTGAACAAAGTACCCTGAGTTCTGGTTTGCAAAGTCTTGTGAGGATCTACTTTGAAGATGTGCTGTACTGCCATAGCAGTGTGTCATCCTGAGATACGGTTTGGCTGTGGTGTGAGGTCTTTCTTAGTTGTCAATGATCCCGTTGACGGGGCTTGCGATGTAAAGTCCGGTGTTGGAGATGTGGTGCGCAGTCAGGGTGAGGCATTGGTTCCCAAGAAGCTACAAGGCTGAAATGAGGAGTCAGCATCATTGTGAAGGCTGCCATCGACTAGTGATGCGAGGGCATATACTGAGGTTGCGATGGGCTACAATGAGATAAGGGTCTTTGCTACAGGTCCAATCCATGCCGCAGCGGCATAATGCATAGTTCTGCTTGGGTGTGTGTCACACAGCAGAGAAGATTCTATTGGATCCACAAAGGCTGGCAGAGCGCCTCAAGTCTACCTTAAGAGGTATAACTGAAATATTTTAGGTCCATTCCATGTAGGTAATCAGATCAAATCTAATGATAGAGCAGGATTGATAATTAAGTGATGTGTTTTAGTAATAGTGTACCGTCACCCATTTTCTGTCTCGGATATTGATGGAAGTCTGCCCTGGCCTCTGCAGCAGTTACCGACATGTAGATATAATGAGTGAGTTTGGGAATATTTGAGCTGGTGGGTGGATAGAACGAGATGCTTTTGCAGTGTTGGTGAGGTACTGGTGGGGAAGAAAAGGCTTAAAAATTAGTCATAGGGCAGACAAGAAAGGTCTACTGATCCAAAAAGTACATAACTATTGAAATAAGTACAGCAGAAGCTGGAGGATCCCAGGCAGGGGAGAGAAGGTTTGATTCTGATACCAACTCTGATACTGGGTCCGATTCTGAAGTAGTGTAGTCTACCAGCATTCAGGGGATACCTTGAGAAGTTTCCACCAGTAAAAATAAGGTATGGAATAGGCCTGGGAGCTAAAATAGATGCAGTGGGGCCGTGCCCCACATACCAGATGTTGCTGGAGCTCCACCAGAACAGATTGTTAACGTGGACCCAGTTAAAACATGGAGCCTGACTTCAACTTGGCAGGACAAGTGGACTTCATCTTACGTTGTCAGTTTAGGATGGTTAAATGATAAGATGGTCAAAGGATTGCCAAGCATTCCCACAGCTGAGATACAAAATGCAATACAAGAACCTCATCTTCATGCCCAGCTACTCAATTCCAAAGTTCCCGGACAGCCTCTACTATTAGAACAGCAGGGCCTTGTGGTGCTTCCATGGCTGATCTCTGTTCAACAACCGGCAGCATTAAAATGGGGGCTAAAGCACCCACTGCCCTCCTAGCTAGCATGTTGGTACAGTTGAATACCCTTTCCTTATCCTACTACACAACAATCAGGTGCACAATACAATTGGCCCAGTTACTGGGGATCCAACAGTTGTTTAGAACCATCTCATTGGTGGTCCTGAGAAATAGGCCAGGCTTCAAAAGCAGTAGCAAGGCTAATGTTGGGTACTGTTCCTCATTATGGAATTAGGAGAAAGGTATTGCCAAGCAGAATTATAGCAACAAGAGGGCAGAGAAGTTTTGCCAGGAGGACAAAGCAAGTTGGCTTGTCTGCAGGGTTCGAAGTATGATGTAACTCATGGACAATTGGGTCAGTCAAAGTCCATGTTATTTAAACTGGGAAAGTTGAGTATTTTACTTTGGCAATGAAAGAGATTTGGGGAGGTAAATTTATTAAATGTTTTCCATTATCTAGCAAAAAGGAGTGAAATCAAAAGTAGGAATAATATGGTTGTTTGAAAGTATAACAATCCTCATGTAAAAGAAAACATTACTCAATGGCTGTTTTGTTTCAATGTCTACTGGATGTTTCTATTAGAAAGAACCCTAATGCAGCAGTAAAGTTGATTTAAACCAAATTCTGGATGGACATATTCACCATGGAGGCAACAGCGTGTGCTGGATTATGATGGAGATTTAGGTAGACCAGGATGGATGACAATGAGATCAGGTATTTAGATGTAGTCTATGGCAGGAATTTCTACATTAGGCAGTTTTCTTTTCATTTCATTTCATTTCAAAAATCTTTATTTCGATCACAGATCATAAAAGATGCATGACAAAGTGTACACAGTTAAAAACTTATTAAACATGGTGTGATCCAATCGTTAAAACATTCGAAAACGTAAAAAGGAAAGCAGGGGGTAGGGAAAATGTGGTAAAATCTTTCAAGGTATCTTTTATACAAGTATTTTCAACACACGGCTACGAGTAAACCACAGGGAGGTTAAATAATTTGAAATTGCAAAGACTACAGTAGGAGAAAGATCTGTCTTTAGGACTCTATAGGCAGGTTGGAAGGATCTAAAGCCCAAGTTCCTGAGTATCGGGACTAACCAGTATTTCCTGCTCCTCTCGTAGCCCTTGCAGAAAAAAACAGCGTGAGCTTCATCCTCCTTCGGATGGGCGCATACAGGGCAGGTTGATACGGTGGAGCAAGAAGACCAAGATGCTGTAAAAAATGCTAGGGGGAGGCATCCGTATCTCCATTGTAAAAATAATTTCCTCGTTAGAGGAGGGGAGATCGCATCAAGAGTCCTTTCGAGACAGTAAGAGTCTTTCACTTTCAGGAATAGGTGTGTCAAGGATCCTTCACGGCTGTCGTTGATAGCTCTTGTGAGCATCAGTTCGTAGTATGCTCTTGCGAGTACCTTTTTTGGAATCTTTATACAAGAGTTGGAAGGGTCCGTCCATAATTCCGGGTAGCCCAATTCCTCGAGCCTTCCCTTGACATAGGTCAGCCACGGGATCCTCTTGGCATTCCGTAACTGCAAGAATTCCTTGAGTTCCTCTCTGTAGTTTAAGAGATCAGGGCTGCACCATAAACGCCTCCAAAAGGTTAGGGGTTTAAGACCTAACTCCTCTGTTATTGGTCTTACTCTCAGATCTAATCTAAGGGGGAGTAGTGGAGTGCTCTGGGGGAGGGCAGTGACCTGTCTCAGAAATTTGTTTTCGGTAGACTGTAACTTTGGGAGATGAGTGTGACCCCAGAGCTCACCCCCATATGTGACACCCGCCCGTGCTTGAGTTTTATAAATGTGAATGATTGGGGTTAGTGGGCGATAAAAGGATTTGTTCGCCAGGCGCATAGTGCCACCCACCAACTGTGCCAGTTTGATGGTCACTTTCGCCTGATGAGACGTCCACGTTAGATGTTCATTTAAGGTGATCCCCAAGTATTCAATATTATGCACACGTTCAAGTTGGACTGTGCCTAGCCTGGGTGGGGCACGATTCTGGGGGTTGGGGTTCAGAATCATGAACTTAGTTTTTTGGGGGTTGATTTCCAGTCCCCGATCGGAGCAGAAGTCTAAGAAGCCATCCAGGATGCGCTGAATCCCCATAGGGGATTTGGACAGTAGCAGGGTGTCATCTGCAAACATGATTGCAGGTACCCTGGTGCCTGTCAATTTTGGTGCATCGGAATTGGGAATCCTGTTTAGGTGAGCAACAACCCCGTTCACAAAGATGCAGAACAGGGTAGGTGCGAGCACGCAACCCTGTCTCACACCTCTGCGGACGGGGAACCTTTCGGTTAGTTTGCCACCTTTGCCACACCTTACGCGGGCGTAGTTGTTGTGGTGGAGTCTCATCAGGATTGCCAAGATGTCAGCAGGGACATTCAGCTCTTCCATGACTCTCCATAGCCTCGCTCTGGGAACCAAATCGAAGGCGGCACGTAGGTCTACAAAGATGGTGTATAGAGTGCCGCCCTCGATTACAGCTGTTCTCCAGTAGAGGAGATTTAACCTGAAGATTTGGTCTATGGTCGATACACCCTCCCTGAATCCTGCCTGATAGGGGGACAAGATATCCATTTCTTCAGTCCAGGCCTGCAATCGGTTCAGAATCAGTCTACCGAAGAGTTTTTGGGATATGTCGATTAGACTGATGGGACGATAGTTGGAAGGGAGCAGGGGGGATCCCTTTTTGTAAATTGGGACCACCTCTGCTCCCCTCCAAGTATCGGGCACCTCCATTCCCCCCATAATGGCATTGAATATTAGTGTAAGATAGGGTGCCCATATCCCAGGTTCCTGCTTGAACAGGTCCCCTGGCACCCCATCAAGTCCTGGGGCTTTTCCGGCAGCTAGGCCTTTAATGGCGTCCCTCACTTCTTTTTCGGTGAAAACAACCCTGGTGGAACAGGATGAAATTGTGGGACCGTCTCTGTTCTGCTCCCCCCTCCCTCTGCATACAGGGCCTCAAAGTGGGTCTGCCATACCGTGGGGGCTATATTGGGCTCTATTGCGGAGGCTAAATCCTCCGTGCCATTCGCAACTACGCGCCAGAATTTACGGGAATCTCTAGTTGTTAATGCATTAGTGAGATTTTCCCAGTAATCGTGGTCCCATTCTGCCCTTGCGTTCTCCAGGAGGATTTTATACGATCTTCTCCTGGCGCGGATTTCATCTTTGTTGTGGTGACCCTTTATAGCAAGTAACAGGTGGGCCTTGGCTTCCCTGCAAGCGGCATTGTACCAAGATGTCTTCGGCTTAGGGCCATTTCTTTGCCTTAAGGATGAGAATAGATCCTGTTCTAGGGTGGTGATGATGCCTGCATGTGTTTGTGCAAGCTCTCCTCTAGTAGCATCGTCTAGGACCCTAGTTCCTAGCTGAAAGGCATTCTCCAGTAATGGGATTATCCTTTCATATAGCCGGGAAATTCTTTCTGGGCTGTTGGCCAATTTCTCCCACTTAACCTTCCTTCGATTGTTTTCAAGTAGGAGGCCCGTCTTATCTTTGTCCGCCCCGATGGTTGTGGCCTCTTTCCCAGACAGGGAATAAATCAGTTCCAGGGAATTATGGTCACTGTCCAATCTTGGGGTGACTTTAAAGTCAACTATTGCTGGCCACATAAACAGTTTGACCATAATATAATCCAATCTGGATTCGCTGCCGGGTTTATTGAAAGTATGGATACTTGGTGTATCTGATTTGGTACGACCGTTGCATGCCCTTAGACCAAGGTTGAGGGTGAGGGCAGTTATCTGTAGGGCTAAAGGAGTCCAGGCCCTTGGGGGTGGTGCCACCGTCTCTGGTATGAACCAACATGAATCTTCCTCCAGGGAAGGACCATCACGTAGTCCAGGCAGTGGTTCATAGTGCGCGTTGAAATCGCCTCCAACCAGGCAAGCGAGTTCGCATGGGATTCCTTCTAGGAGCCTAGCTAGCTCATCCACTGTGCCTGATTCTTTGTGCATTGGAATCGGCCTTGAGTAGATGTTAATAACTAGCAACTTCGAGGAGTCTGGCCACTCAAGTGAGACAGCCAATAGATCATCAGAAGCGGTCTCTAAGTAAGTAGCTTGACAACCTAAGTCCGTAGCTACCCATGTAGTTAATCCCCCTGATGGCCTACCCCTACCCCCCCATTTGGCTGCTTTGAAGAAGGAGGCGAAACCCGGGAATACTATTTCCTCGTGCGCCCAAGTTTCTTGTAAAAGAATTATGTTTTTAGATCTAATGTATGTGCCCCATTCTGTGCAGTCTATTTTGCTAGCAAGGCCTGCCACGTTCCATGAAATCACTGTTATATCTAGTGGTTTGGTGGAGGCCGTTCCCGTAGAAACAGAGTTGGTAGGGGTACACTCGTGGGGCAGCAGTTGGTTTGTGGGGGCGAGGTTCGTGCCCGTGGGTCTGTTGTCAGGGGAAGGAATGGAAAGCGTAGCGCTTGGGACCTGTCTGGGATCAGCTGTGCCGGATGCCACAAAGTGGATGTCGGTAGCTGTGACAATATTGGGCTCGTTTGTGGGAGATATTTGGGGAGCACTCCCCTCATCAACCGCATGTCAGTCTACCATTTCAAGACTGCTATATCGGTTATGGGTGGATAAATAGGCCGGGTAATGTGTTCTATGTGGCCCTGGGATTCCCCTCCTATATCCACCACCTCCCCCCCTCCTTCTTGTGACAGTTTCCCAGCCGGCCTCCTCCCCATATACAGGAAACTGCTCTGTTGGTCTTCCCCTGTGTGGCGGATAGTTGTTATTCTCCCTGTGACAGTTTTCCCAACCCTCCAGCAGCTCCTGGTGATACCCCCACCTGTGATCCTCTAGGTTATACAGATTTGAGGGGTAAAAAAATGAAAGGGGTAGTGGTTGGATTGTGCTGGCAAAATCCACGTCAGCAGCCCAGGTACAGATATATGCGGCTGTATTCGGGTCTCTAAAGGTGACCAGAATACAGTCTCCTCTAATGGATTTCTTGGTGTAGCCCACCCACGTTGCCCTCCTAGCCATGGATATATCGCTAGTTGTTCCTCTCGGAAGTGGTCTATTTACGGAGAGCCAGTTAATTACTTTGTTTTTGAGTGAAGTGGTGGATTCAAATGTGGTGGGATTTAGTTCCAGAACCCCCGCCAGAACTAGAGTGTAGGGTGCTGCCTCTGGGGGGAGGTTTATAGGTTTTGGTCTACGGATAGTATTGGGATTCTCTCCAGTAATTGGAGGATCTCTCTTAGTATTAGCCGGGGGCAGAATGTTATCTATCAGTGGAGGGGTTGATTTTGGAGTGGCAGTTGCCATTTGCTGGGTAGGGATAGGGGCCTTATTTACGGCTAGTGGTTGTGGAGCGTTAATTGGTGCGGGTTGTGAGGGTTTGGGGTTAGTTGATGGGGGCTTATTGGTTGTTGTAGTGGGAGGACCATTGCCTTTGGTGGGTTTTGGTCCTGGTCCCTCTTTTGTTATTTTGGTCCCACTGTTGTCAGTTTTCCTTGAATCAGCAAGTTGCACAGTTGCCTTTTCGATGCTAACTAGTCTAGCTTCGATCTTGATTAGTCTTGCCTCAAGGGGACTCAGCAGGGACCTAAAAAGTGTACCTATGTCCTCTAGTGTAATATCGTCTGAGGTAGTGTCTAGTGGTGCATTGCTGCTGAGTTGTGGTAGTGAGGTTGGATTAGTCGTTCTAGGGGAGGATGGTGGTCCTGGCATATCCACCATAAGGGCAGAAGAAGCACCTTTCTCCCTTTTACCTCTAACTTGTTTGGATTTCGGGGTTTTAGTCCTATGATCTTCATTGTTTTGAGGCCCCTGCTTCTTTTTTGGAATAGCCCCTTCCCTAGTACCCCTGTTGCTATCTTTGTTTGTTTCTACAACTTTGGCTGTCACGGTGTTCTCTTTTGTTATAAGCTGGGGAATTTGGGTGTTAGGTAGGGCCATAAGGCTCATGTCCTCGAAGTCGCTCGGGACCTCAATAGTGAGCTCGGGGTTAGTAAATGCAGTGACTGGGAGTGGACATGTTGCCTGGTCTGTGCTATGGCTAGTTGGAAGACCAGATCTGTTTTCTGGGGTTCTGGCTTGGGCCATAGGGCCCATTGAAGATCTCCTTACCCAGTCTATTTCTTGGGAGATTCTGCGCTCCAGAACCTCGATTTCCTCTATCAAAAGGGAGCCAGCTTTAGCAAAGTAAGTATCAATAGGACCTTTGACGGCTCCGGCCGCAGCTAGTGAGGAAGTTTTGCTCCTGGTTTCCCTAGTACACATTTTACTAGTGTTTCGATGACCTTTGGGTGACAGGCAAAGAGGGGGAGCCCGGACCGGACTCTCACGTACTCAAACGGCCTCAAACAGCCCACTCTTTGCCCGGTCTTCGCCCCGTGCTCCGTCCCGCGCGCGTCCCGCGTCGCGGTGGAGCTGAGGCCGGTAAAGAACGAGAAGGCTGGGGGTGTGGCCGCCGGGGGAAGAGGCACCAGCTGTGTAGAGCTGAGGCTGCTGGTCCTCGCAGTCCCCCGGTAGGCTCCACGCACTGTGCACTTAAGAAATAACTCGACCTGGGTGCGCGTTTGCTCTCCACCGGCTGTGGAGCCGCTCACACCAGGGAGCACGGGGTCACAAAACAGATGAGCGGCACCCGCGAAGCGGGAGTCGCGAAAGGTAGCAGAGTTGGCAGGGCTGCAGGCAACGGAAGTCTATCTCTCTCCTCGCACACGAAGGTAAAATCCCAAAGGGCACCCACTCAGCAGAGAGACCCAGGCGTTGATAAGGCTGAAGGCTGGGGGCGTGGCCGCCGGGGGAAGAGGCACCAGCTGTGTAGAGCTGAGGCTGCTGGTCCTCGCAGTCCCCCGGTAGGCTCCACGCACTGTGCACTTAAGAAATAACTCGACCTGGGAGCGCGTTTGCTCTCCACCGGCTGTGGAGCCGCTCACACCAGGGAGCACGGGGTCACAAAACAGATGAGTGGCACCCGCGAAGCGGGTGTCGCGAAAGGTAGCAGAGTTGGCAGGGCTGCAGGCAACGGAAGTCTATCTCTCTCCTTGCACACGAAGGTAAAATCCCAAAGGGCACCCACTCAGCAGAGAGACCCAGGCGTTGATAAGGCTGAAGGCTGGGGGCTTGGCCGCCGGGGGAAGAGGCACCAGCTGTGTAGAGCTGAGGCTGCTGGTCCTCGCAGTCCCCCGGTAGGCTCCACGCACTGTGCACTTAAGAAATAACTCGACCTGGGAGCGCGTTTGCTCTCCACCGGCTGTGGAGCCGCTCACACCAGGGAGCACGGGGTCACAAAACAGATGAGCGGCACCCTAGAAGCGGGTGTCGCGAAAGGTAGCAGAGTTGGCAGGGCTGCAGGCAACGGAAGTTCATCTCTCTCCTCGCACACGAAGGTAAAATCCCAAAGGGCAGTTTTCTTTTCAACTCTGTCAGAAAACATGCCAATTCAAGATGCTAACATACGCCTACAAGGCCCTCCACGACCAAGCACCGGCATACATCAACCACCACCAAAACTTCCACCAACTTTCCAGACACTCATACCCTCCGCCTCTCTCAGCCTAGTACACACCCCCGCATCCGCCGAATTTACAGTGGTGGGTGATCCTTCTCCAATCGCGCTGTCAGGTCCTGAAATGATCTTCCCCTTCTCCTCCATACATCATTCTCTCTCTCAGAATTCAGAAAGGGATTTAAGATCTGACTGATCCCTGCAAGAACCTATCACCTGGATACCCTCGCGGGTGATTAGCTGCCACTGCAAATTTGAGTTGATAGATTGATTGGTCAGTCAGGACACATGTTGGACTTATAACAAAAAGGTGCGAATAAGACCAATATGCAAGTTCAAACATGCCTGCTCCTACTATGGTCTCCCAACTCACGCTGAGTCCAAATGTATTAAGGGATCGAAAGAGCAGAACAAGGACTCATCAATACACATAACTGGACGCCGACAGTTGTCAACGCCTATTTTTACGTTTTTGGAAGATTGTAGCATGCTGCAGTGATAGTTTTGTCTATTGGTATCTGAAGTAATCAAGCTTCTTTGAAAGTTGACCCTGGAGTAGGGACCAAAGATCTAAATGGACCTGGCCCTGGGCTGCAAAGATGGCTCCTCCCAAGACCTCCCATTTGTAGTTGTATCTGTTTCCCGCTGTATATTGTGCCAAAATAAAGAGTCTGGACACTTTTATTTGACCTCCAATCTGTCATCACCAAAGTTAACCTCAACTAATGATGACATTGACCCAAAGGTTTGATCTGTCAATTACTCATCCCTTGAATAAGCACTAAACAATTTCAGGCGTTTGGGATATTGTTCATTGTTGAAGAAGGCTGACATTGAACCAGCTTTTAGGCTTCGGCTGCTTCACCTATATGATTATTTGCTTGCTTTTTTTAAAGACTGAGGGTGCATATTATCATGACAAGAATATGCCAATACCCTGTGTGCTTATTTTAAAAAAAATCCAGCAACTTCAATGAGTGGGAACATACTCAGTCAAAAGGTTGTGCCAGTGTTTTACATTATATTGATAACTTTCTTTCTAAGGGGGAAGCAGTATCAGGAGGATGTACAGTAGCCCTATGGTGTTTTATTCACCTTGCAGAAATCATGGGGTTCCCCACAGCCAAAGAAACGCCCACTGGTCGGTTTGCTACAATTGTTTTCCTGGGCATGCAAACAACAAGGTGGCCAGTGTGTACATTACTGGTTGAAATTTCTAACATTCAATTGACCTTTGCATAGCCTTGAAGGTCTTGAAGGAGAACTGAATTTTGAGCAAGAATCATACCCATGACTTACCAATTTTCCAGAAGAAGAAGCATCCTCGCACAAGGCTTACTGCAGAATTTAGAGAGGATTTGAGAATTTGCTAAGGCTTTTTTAATGAACATCTTTTGTTGCTAGCACCACTGGTGTCTTACACTGAGGTAGGCTTATTTACTCACTCCAGAAAGCCTGTGATGTGGGCCATAGTGTGTTTAGGGGGGATCAGAGGTCAATGGCTTGAGTGGAGCGTGGTATGGCAGGTAAAAGAAAGTTGCATTTTTAGACGTTTCCCACCACTGTGGCGCTCACTATTTGGTTTGATCGTTTTCACAAAAAAAGTGTTGTCTTTTGATCAGATAACCTGTCTGTAGCTGAGACCTTGAAAAGGCAGAGACTATCTTGCAGATTAGTCTTGAACTCGTTGAAGCAGATGGTACTGATGTCTCTCAAAGAGAATGGAATTTTTCAGGCAAATGAATAATGCGACGTATGCTTTATTTCATCACAAAATGCAAGCAGTCAGAAAATGACATGAATTAGTAGCTCAGTCCATGACATAAGTGCTATGGAGCCTTCTTTAGAATATGTCAGATGGGATACTCCATCAAAACATGGGGGTTATCTTATCCACAATATGACAAGTGTCATAGGTTATGATATGATATGATAAAAAATGTATGGAGCGCAGCTGTCACTGCAGGAAGCATCATGGCGTTGTGACGGAACGAAGAGAGGAGCAGAGCGGCAGGATATTCTGCCAGATTAGTGAGAGTACTAAAGTGTCTGAGGCTCCAAACATCCAAGTTTTCTTTTTGTGTTGAAATTTTTTATTAGAAATTTGAAGATAAAAGTACAGATGGAAATAATGATACAGAGTAAAATCTTTGGTAAGAAAAAAAAAATTGTACAAATGAAGAGAAGCATTACACAGAATATAATAAATATGAGAACATAAGGATAACGTATATTCCGTAATCCTAAATGCAATAATAATGAAAAGATTATAAAATAAGTGCAAGATGAAATGAGAATGAAGGAAAGGAAAGAAGAATAGAACAGAAAAAGAAGAAAATAATGAAGAAAGAGGAAAAAGAAGAGAAAATGAAAAGAAAAGAATAGACAAAAATCCCAGAGCAACACAAATTTACATAAAAAGAGGTAAGGGAAGAAAATGTAAGGCTGAGCAATACGAGAGGAAGAACTCAAAAGAATAGGATTAAGAAGGTGGAACAATCAGAGGAGAAGGAGGAGTGAAGCCAGACTCATCATGTACAGAGGCTTCCAGAAAAGGGGACCACACCTGGAGAAAAATGGAAGCTTGATCCTGCAAATTATAAATTGTACGTTCATGTAGAGCTGTTTGCATCATCGCCACCAACCACTCCTCCTGCGAAGGGGGCAGAGGAGATTTCCAGTGCCGTAGTATGCAAATTTTTGCCGTGGCCAGAGCCATATGGAGAAGACGAGTTTGTGGTTTAGAAAGCTTCGGAAGGTTACGAAAATCATGCAAGATAATATTCAGAGAGGTAAGGGGTAGAGGGAGTGACATAGTAGTGACCAACGTCTTCCGTACAAAAAGCCAAAAAGGTGTCGTATGAGGGCATTCACAAACAATATGCGTAATATCACAATCAGAGGCTGAACACCTCCAACACAAAGTATGGGATATTAACTTAGCATGGTGTAACTTGACTGGAGACCAGTGCCATTCGTGTAGAATTTTAAAAACACAAAATTTAAGACGAGCTTCACGAATTCCCTTATGTAATCCTTCCAATATTTGGTCCCATTGAGTATTGGAATATGTAACCGAGAGGCGAGATTGCCATTTCAACTGGAGAGCTTGTGAGAGGGGTTGTGAAAATAGAGGATGCAAGAAAGTTTTATAAAGACCAGAAATCACACCTTTAAGATTCCCCCACAACTGTAGATAGGACAAAAGAGGAGATACAGATATCAAATCAGGCGGGGGATCTAAATGTTTCGTGAGAGCTTGCTGGAGCTGAGTGTATTTACAGGATTGAGTGGATGGCAGATGGAATTCCTCACAGAGTTGAGAAAAAGATTTAAGAGTGTTATTGTGAAACAACTGATCGATTGTCTGAATACCAGCTTCCTGCCATATGGGCCAGGACAGAGTGCGACCTCCAACCCGAACGGCAGAATTAATCCATAAAGGAGCTTTAATATGGATGCGTGAGTTAGATTTAAGTATACGATGACTCCTCTGCCAAGATTTGGACATTGCAAATAAGATAGGGTTTTTAGGATCAAAAGAACTGACCCCTTTACCATAGAGAAGGGACAAACCTGGACCAGAGGCTAACAAGTGACGTTCAAGAGGGACCCATTGAGGTATATCTTTAGATTTAGGTAGAAAAAAGACAAGTTGCGAAAGATGGAGAGCAAGTGAGTAATGTTCGATAGAAGGGAGACCCAAACCCTCTTGTAGCTGATGAGATTTTAATTTTGCGAAGTCAATACGCGGTTTAGCCGTGCCCCAGACAAAAAGTTTAATTTTGGAGTCAATGGATCTCAAGGTAGTTAAGGGGATGTGAAAAGGAAGCATACCCAAGACATAAAGGAAACGAGGAAGAGTAACCATCTTGACCGCCTGTACTCGCCCCCACAAGGACAAACCGAGAGCCTTCCATTTATCAAAGTCTCTTTGCATTTGCGCAATTAAAGGAGTCAGATTGTCCGTGACTATATTATCCAACCCTCTATTTATTAAGATTCCTAAGTACTTAAGCCGGGATGATTGCCAATGAAAAGGGAAACCAGAAATCACATCCTTTGTTGTACTAATAGTCATGGGTAATGCTTCACTCTTATCCCAATTTATCTTGTAGCCAGAAAAGGAAGAGAAATCATTAATGATGCGGAGGAGAGCAGAAAGGGAGCGGGGGAGATCAGTAAGTGTAAGGAGAACATCATCCGCATATAAATAAATTTTTGAGTGGCCAATTGGAAGGGGAACACCTATTACCTCAGTAGATTGTCGTACTGCTGCAGCTAAAGGTTCCATTGCGAGAAGAAAAAGAAGAGGGGAAAGTGGGCAACCTTGACGAGTACCTCGTCTGATTTGGAAAGGGGTGGATAGGAAACCGCCACAATTTACCTGAGCTGATGGATCATCGTAAAGCAGTCGCACTTTATCTATAAACTGATCACCTAACCCAAAACTTTGCATGACAGAAAAAAGGTATTCCCACTCGATACGATCAAATGCTTTTTCAGCATCTAGAGAAAGGAGTAACGCATTGTCAGTGAGATGTTTAGCTGACCATAAAGTATGACACAGGGTGCGTAAATGGTTACGAGATGACCTACCCGGAACAAAACCTACCTGCGAATTATGGATTAAAGAAGGTAGAACTTTACGAAGGCGTGAAGCAAGAACGCTAGCAAGTATCTTAACATCAGAATTTAAAAGAGATATGGGCCTATAACTACTGCACAACAAAGGATCTTTGCCAGGCTTCGGTAAGACAGCTATAACGGCCTTGTTGGAAATAGGACCAAGAGAAGACTCCTCCACTGCCTCCCCAAATGCAGCATGTAAAGTATCGATCATACTCTGACCGGTCCATTTGAAGAATTCAGGAGGGAAACCATCATCTCCCGGAGCTTTATGATATGGCAATGCAGCTATCGCTGAAGATATTTCATCCTTCGTAATAACACCCTCCAGTAGGGCTCTACCCTCATCGGAGAGTTTTGGAAGATGGACTGCAGCTAAAAAATTGGACATCGCAAGTGTGTCTATATGAGTGCTTGGAGAGTAAAGAGATCTGTAGAATGAAGCGAATTCTTCAACAATCTCTTGTGGTCGAGTAAGTACGTCACCATTACTTGATTTAATAGCTGGGATTGCCATATTGGCCTCCCTCTGTCTCAATTGTGCAGCTAATAGCCGACCCGCCTTTTCACCCTGCTCATAATGACGTCCTTTCATCCTTTGTAAAGCGTACTCAGCTTTAGAAGTAAAGAGACTATTAAGAGACATTCGTGCTTTCTCCAGTGATTTCCGAACCTGAAGGGTTGGTTTTAAGATATATGATTGAGAAAGTTTGCGAATGTCCTCCTCCAAAGCAGCCTGTTTATCTGCATTTTCTTTATTGCGAAAAGCAGCGTCCCGCATGAGTTGACCCCTAATCGTTGCCTTGACCGCTGCCCAAACCATTCTCTTAGAAGAGACTGATGTATCATTGAGAATAAGATAATCTTGGAGTTGTGATTGCAAAAGGAGTTTACCTGCTGGTGCTCTGTACCTAGCTATATTCAAGCGCCATGGTTTACGTCCTGGTTTGGAAAGACCCAAGTCAAGAGACAAGAGAACAGGGGAATGTTCAGAGATGGCTGCTTCCAGGATCTGGGACTGTGTAACGAATTGGACTGCCCGTTGTGAAAGAAGAAAGTAATCAAGACGAGAGAATGTACCATGCGAAGGGGAGAAAAACGTGTATTCTTTGTCCTGAGGATGACCCAATCTCCAATGATCAACTAAACCAGTATCAGCAAGAATGTCCCGGAAAATGGCTCTATCTGGAGCATTAACAGTGTCAAAACAACCCGTTCTGTCCAGAGCCGGATCTGGTGTCAGATTCCAGTCTCCACCAATGAGAAACTGGGAGGCATCAATTTCCGTGAAAAGGCGATTCAGACGGAGAAAAAACTGTTTTTTGGAACCTACTGGGGCATAAATGGAACCAATACAGATGAAAGAGTTCCCAATCTTCAGCTTGGCAAATACATACCGACCTTCCGGATCAGACCATGTTTTGAGAATTGTGAAGGGAAGTGACTTTCGGAGAAGTATGGCAACTCCACACTTACGAACAGGGTTAGGGTTGGTGGGATCATGCTTGGAGACACTACTATGAATCACCTTACCGACCCAATCTCTGCTGAGTTTACTAGATTCAATGTCATCTAAGTGTGTTTCCTGCAATAGAGCAACGTCCACATGTTTAGATCGTAAATATGTTAGTACTTTTTTACGCTTAATATAATGGGTGAGACCATTAACATTCCAGGAAATCACTGACAGCGAATTAGGAGAGGACATGGTAGGGGAGGTCAAAAGGTAAATAGAAAGGAAAGGAAGCAATTGAACAAAAATTAGAGAAGAAAGATGTTGCACTGGGAAATAATAGGCAAAGTGAGTGGAGAAAAGGGAAAAGAAGAAAAAGAAAGAGAAGAAGGAAAGAAAATACAGAAGTGGTTTAGAAAAGCAAAGTAAGTATCGAAGATAGACAAATCAAGTAGAAACGAAGAAAAGACAAAGAATAAAATAGAAAAAGAGAAGAGAACCTAGACTGTTATCTACGGGTCTGGGAGCACTGAAAGCAGCGCCAAGGGGTAATCGGACCCCCTCTGAGGAAAGAAGACTGGGGATCTAGAGAGTAAAGGAGAATATGGAATATACGAGACAAAATAGAGCAAGGCAACATTATCAAAAATCGTGTGAAAACAATAAGTATCATCATAAAGCAAAACCAATGAATAAAGAAAATGATTAAATGCATGTTATAAATATCATTCAATAAATAATAACTCGAGAAGGCAAGAAAAGAAGACTAAAGGAAGTGGAGTAAATGAAGGAGTCCCCATAGAAAACAGTAAAAGAAAGAAATAAGATATATGAAGGAAACATGAGAAATAATGTATGAAACAGAACAAAGTAAAGAACGCCATAGGAAGAGAGAGAGAAAGAATTAGTAGACAAAAGAAGAAAAGCACTCATGTGGAGACAAGAGAGCATGACTAGAGACAATATATATATAAGTGAGTAGAACAATATAATAAAAGTGTATTATGTCAAAACCCAAAGTATCTGATAAAGCAGATGAACAGTGTAAATCTAAACACAATAACCAGAACATGGAAAAGGGGCATGAATGGGGAGTAAGTCCCATATGTAATAAGTAATGCATGTGCAGTATATAATGAGCGATACCTACAATGCATAAATACTCCAATTTTTTGAAAACTCACAGTATAACAATAAAACTTATAGCACAAAAGAAAACAATGCGCATAGTGTATAATACTATAGATCTACATGTGAAGAAGTAAACAATTAAAACATCAGATACTAGAAGTTATCCTAATCTAAAAAATAGCAATAATACAATAAAGAAACAAAGAATATCTAATACAACCGGAGTAAATAATATATGAAACGAATAGCAAGAAGCGTAATAAAAACCTAGACGAGAATAATAGGACAAGAAAAAAGAGAAAATAAAACAACAAAAAAAAACCATATCTGATAAGAAGAAAATAGGAAAGGGGAACATACTAACACTGTCATTGAGAAGGAAGGAAAGAGAGTAGATATAAGAAGAAAGAAAACCCTAAGATCATACAAGAGAGTAGAAACAGAAGAAAAATGATCAAACACAGTTTAAACCAAGAAAACAGTAAAACAAAGGGACATCAGAGAAAACCGGAATAATTAAGACATGAAACAATTGGTAATAAGCGTAATAACAAGAACAACACCATATGTATAAAAATGGATAGGAAGAGAGAAAGATCTCTTGTGGGATAGAGAACAGTCTTATGGTATATGATAAGCAAAATCTGAAAATAGTTAAATAACTAAATAACTGCCAGCTGTCAATCACATAATAATAGTACATGTATAAGAGCAAAAGAGCACAGAATACTATACTATATAGAACACTAAGAAGAATGAATCTTATTTTACCATGCCGTAAAACCTCGGTAAGCCAAACAAGCAGTGAAAGCATCATGAACAATAAACAGTGCTATACACTTATAAAATAAGAATTAAATAATTGGTAATAAACGTAATAACAATAACAACATCATTTCTAGGAAAATGGACAGGAAGGGAGAATTATCTCTTGTGGGAAAAGGGATAGTTTTAAAGGATATGATAAGCAAAACCTGAAAATAGGTAAATAGCTGCCAGCTGTAAATCATATAGTAATAGTAAATATAGAAAAACAATAGAGCACAGAATAATACTTAAGACTAAGAAAAATGAATCTTATTGATTACCATGCCATAGAACCTCGGTGAGCTAAACAAGCAGTGAAAGCATCATGAACAATGAACACTGCTATACACTTATAGAATATGAAAAATTTATAATACATTAAAATATCGAAAAATGTCAAACAGCATCAGAAGGTGTTTTAAGAGGCGATCTGGACTTGTCTCTGTGTGGCGTATTGGTGTGAGAAGAAACAGAACATAAAGCAGAATCCTTGCCATCTTGAGAGCGAGGCAGGCGAGTGGGATCTCTGCCACGCTGCCTTGATTCAGGAGAGGAATATAATTGAGATGTTGGAAGATTCATAGATGAGGATTTGGACTGAGAGGATTGAGCAGAAGAAGGAGACTGCGTTTCCATGTCTTCAGACCTGATATCGTTCAGAAACTGCTGTAGTAATGTAGGATCATAAAAGTCTGTAGATTTTCCATTCCTAGTAACACGAAAACATGCAGGTTCAAATAATCCATATTTGATGTCCATTTGGCGTAATTGGGGTCGCATGGAAAGAAACGCCTTCCGTCGTTCATTTGTTTCTTTAGAGAAATCTGCAGCCATGTGGATGGTATGACCCTGAAACAGAAAGGAGCCACGAGTGCGAGCCAGTGATAGAACTTGTCTGGTTTGCTCATGTCGAAGAAAACAAGCAATGATTGGTCTAGGTCGTGCAGAAGATCCATGACGAGGCGGGCCTAGTCTATGAGCACGCTGGAGTTCAAGAGGGGGAGTAAAAGAAATTCCAGTCAGAGTTGGAGGGGCATCATAAAGAAAGGACTTCATGTCTTGCTGCTCAATATTTTCTGGAAAACCAAAAAAACGGATGTTGTCCCTACGACTGCGATCTTCCAAATCGATGATCTTACTGTGTAGGAAAAGTAAGTCCTGATCTGAGCCCTTAGCAAAATCCAGACGACCTTCAATGTCTAGTATTTTAGAGTCGATGACATCAATCCTGGAGTGAAAAGCAGTAAGTTCTGCCCTGATAGATTTAGTTTCCGTAGTAAATGAAGTCATAGTAATTTCCAGACCTTCTAACCGCCGGTTGACCCCAAATAATTCATGCAAAATGCGTTGCATGGTGTCAGATAAGGATTTGTCACTCTGAGGCAATGCAACTTGCGATGAAGGAGGTGACACAGAGCCATTGCCCTTAGCTACCACAGGAGAGGATTGCTTTACCACTTCATTGAAAAGTGGTTGTTTGGGCCCACGGCCACCATTCCTATTGTTAGCCATGTCCGTGCACCGCTTTAACGATGGTCTGCAGTAGCGAATGGAAGAAATATTGGTATATGAGGTAATGATAAAGCCAGGAATGTATCAAATGACAATGAAGTAATGGGGTGTACACTGCAAGAAAAAAGACAAGGCAAACAGCAGACAAGTGGCTCCTGCAATCGTAATAGGAGGCAATGATGAAATCAAAGATGCAGTAAGTAACAAGAAGACCATAAGATGTGAGCATTCAGTAGATGACCAAAATGAGCATCATACAATTATCTTCAAAATTACCTCAGAAACCTAACATAGAAACACCATGAATGAGTGCAGCAAGAAATGAGCAGTGTAACAGTGAGAGAGTAATTGTACATATTAAAGCTCCCCGTAAACATAAGAGTGCGTCATGTGAACACGCTCTCAACCCACGAAGAGGAAAGTATGCACTAGATAGTTGGTTAGATCAACGTGAGTAGCCTGAGGAGGGCGCTGCCTAATAGTCACATCAACATGAGGAAATAGAAATGCAGTTTGCAGCGTTTATACAGCGCAATAGTAATTTTCCCCTCCAGAAGGTCAAAGCCGCCGTGCCCATGTGCACATTTAATTGAGCGACTATGTGGCCATGAAAAAACAAATGCGCCAAACAATTATATCTCCTTACATTACTGTTAAGGTGTCTTTCCCAGACATAAAGGAGTAATTGCAGCTTGTGAATAGCCTGTGGTCTTGTGAATTTTAGGAG
Source organism: Lissotriton vulgaris (assembly GCF_964263255.1). Lineage (NCBI taxonomy): Eukaryota > Metazoa > Chordata > Amphibia > Caudata > Salamandridae > Lissotriton > Lissotriton vulgaris. The sequence goes on from NC_141687.1 coordinate 1,129,508,369, forward strand.
TATTTTGCTTGCAAAATGTGGAATGTTGCCTTTGTTAGTGAATCTCGTGCTATATAGGCTCTACCTGAGGTCGGACCATAGTCTGCGCTTTCTGGGTTTAATTAGGATATAGCCTTCTCTGACACGCAGCACCAACTTCAGTGCAACAAATATAGTGTAAAACTCCAAAAGTTCTGAAGAAGTGAAAGAGTACAAATGTAGTCAGGCAGATAACTATTGTATGGAGAGACCGAATCCTCGTAATTTTACCACAGGCACTGACTTAAACAATGTGAAAATGCAATCCAGGTGGAAAAAATGGTGTTTCAAAAAAGCAATATTTCCATGAAATGAAGCCACGAGAATTATCCCGTATTCATTTTAGAGAGAAGTGCACTTTTTTACCAGTCACAGTAGCATGAGACAATGAAAATGTTTGCAGCGCTTACACATCGCGCTCCCACCGTCTGAGGAGGCGCGGCCTTGATTGAAAGGAGGCGCGGTCCTGGAGTAGCGCAGGCCCCGCCTCGGCTGAGGAGAGGCGCAGGCACGGAAGTGCGCGTATGTCGAGGCTTGTGTCTTGGTAGTCGGCCGCCTCACCGTCACTCCGCCACCACTTGAAGAGGAGCCTCCATGCCGAAAATAAACACACCGCCGTAATCCTTAGGACTTCCGGAGCTCTTTCATGAGCAGAGAGACGTCCCACTGGTGCAGGTGAGGCGAAGAGGCTCGTCAGGGGTCCGACCCTCGGCGGAGCTCTCTCAGCAGGCAGCCATCATCCTGCGTGGCCAGACCACGCCCCCCCAACATCCAAGTTTTCAAAGATTTCCTGAAGATAGATTCTGTCTGGGAGAACCGGAGATGGGTGGGTAAAGAATTTCAGGCTTTGGTCCCTAGGACTGCTACTGATTTGCCCCCTTCAGAAAAGAAATTGAAGCTAGGTGGCATAAGAAGATTTGCTGATGAGCATCTTAGGAGGAGCTGCGCCACAAACGGTTTGACTCTGGCCCTAAGGTACTTGGGTGCTGGTGACCTAAGAGCTCTGTAGATGACTACCAGTATCTTGAAGAGAATTCTTTTATGTATGGGTAGCCCTGTAAGGATTTTAAGGCTACTGAGGCTGAAGAGACTCAAGGTAGTTTTAGGACAATTCAGGCTGACGCATGTTGAACTATCTGTAGTTTCTTCAGGACAGACTTGTCGACCCCTGCGTATAAGGTGCTACAATAGTCTAGGCTAGACGTGATTAGAGGCACTGCAACTGCCTTTTTCGCCACGCCAGGTAGTAGATCAAAACATTTTTGGAGAGACTTTATCAGATGGAAGCATGTGCCGGCCACCGAGAGAGCTTGTTGATGGAAAGATAGTGAGTATATCAAATTTTACTCCTAGATTCCTCACTACATCCACTGTATTTGGCAGAGGGAGAATGTCATTAGGCCACCACCGGCTGGCAAGAAGGTGTTAGATTTACCAAGCAGCATTATAATGCACTTAGTTTACTGTGAAAGGGATACCCGCCATATTTGTGACTGCATACCAGTCCACCAAACTCTAAATAAGTCCCTTAGTGTTCATTACAACCTCTTAGTAGCCAAAACATTCAGAGGACATGGGAGAGCTTTACTGGATGAAGATGGTAGTTTTGCACAAGAGAGGTAAGGAAAAATGTTCTCATTGGATTCATTAGTCATGCACAGAAGTGAGATACATGAGCGAGGGAGGGTAGTCAGTTATGCTAAGACCATTTGGCATCAATAGAACTCTATGTAAAACTGTCAGGAGCAGGTGATAGTACATCTCATTTCCCCATTCAAATAAAAGTGCCTTAGTGGGGTAGTCTATAGTGGAGTGCAAGAAATGGCACCCTAGATATTCACTTGACGTTAAAATATAGACAAAATGTTTGCACAACTGTCGGAAATGTGTTTGACAAGTTATGAGAGAAAGTTGCTTATGGCTGGTATGTTTTGGTCTTACACGTGACTTTTTTTGTCATGGAACTAGTGGAGAGATCCAAGAGAATCACACATGTAAGTTGCAAATGCAGACTATTACTGTGGGCCTTTCTCGCATTTCCATCTGGCTCAACCACTCGAAGATAGATCAGCTGGTTGAGTGTGCAAGCATTCATTTACAAAAGGTGTCTGGTACCTCATCTGTCAGTTCAATTTTCCTCTATAGATGAGAATGGGGAAATTTTGACACATCAGTTCTCTGATGTTCTTTCCTCAGCATTGAAAGCGACATGTTTTTACTCAAATGAATTTTCACCTCATTTCTTTCAAATGGAGTTAGCAACTGCAGCGTTTGTTGCAGGTTTCACTTCAGAACGAAGGAAGAAAGATCGCTGGATGTTTGTATCGTTGCTTTAAACCCTGAATTCCTTTAATTATGGAAGGATTTCTTAGTCGCATTCTTGCCTTTCTGTTTTAGTGCACTGTGGCAAAATATGGTGGGTGATTTGCTATTCATTAGTGTGATGAGCCACATGGAGGCTATAGGGCGGCAGGAATATGAAATCTAAGGAATTGGTGGAGTTGAAGGTCAAATGGTTTCAAGCCGGCAGACTGAATCTAACATGATGATGAGATAAGATGAGATGAAGGGCAGATCTGGACATTGTGAGGGGCTTGAACCTCCTGATTTGTTTATCCTTCACCTTACTGTTAATGATTTAGCAACCAGTGATCAAAAAGACCTGTGCGAAATCATTCACACTGATAGGAAAGATCTTCTGTATTGCTATTATTGCTTGGTCGCTCATTTCCCATGAGGAATGTGGGATCCTACACTAGGGCATGGTCATTGCATACTTCGGTTAGGTCCCTGAATGCTGAGATGGTAAAGTTATTCACTGGGAAGGAATGTTTCATATCATACACTGTTTATGGGTTCAGAGATGTGTCATCAAGATGGCGGTCTTTTGTCTGAAGAGGGCACTGTCTTCATTAGTGAGTCACTGCAAATTGGTATCTCTGCTGGTAGAAGGTGAGGTGAGTATGCAATAGCCGTGGTCATGGTTGTGGTAACATTGGATTTTGACAGATAATAATTACAGCAAAAGATTTGATCGAAGTCTCCTGGATAGCAATGATAAATTGATTCAGGTCTTTTCATTCTCTGTTACCCAGGGTTAAGGGAAAACGACCGAGACATCTTTAGAGCAAAAGAAGGGCTCGGAGACCCAAATCTGACTGGGAGAGGGGACATCTACTGTATCTGGGCAGGGAGGAGGTTCTGGGTTGTGCTTCCCCTCAGGAAGTAGCTCAAGATTTTCTCCACAGGAATAGGCAGGCAGGTGTTTATGATAGAGCGTGCAGGTCACCCGGGTCACCGTATTGACCAATTTTTCCACGCACTGGGCCCTGGCGTGTCATTCAAAAGGTGATAGAGCAATATCACAGGCAAGTGTGCTTTATTAGGAAAAAGGAGAGAGATATAGGAAGACGTAAACCCACAGATTAATAATTACCTAGATAGGCACGAGGACTAACCCTGGCCATGGGTCAGGTTGGAAAGACGGGGACAAAGACCCTCAAGGAATGGAATACCAGAATGCGAGCAGGTACAGCTCACGGACAGTCAGGACAGGATACCCCTCAGGATTTGGGTCAGGACTGGGCTCACCAAGGTACAACCAACACCCACAGCTTCGGATGCAACGCCTGCGTTACCCCTCTCTGCAAGTAATCCGCCAGTAACCCCGATTGGGTTTTCGAATTTCCCCAGCAAAGTGCTTCGCCAGCACTTAGGACTATTTCCACCCCTAGGAGATTGTGGAAAGTATGGACAGAGTGCTCCGCAGCACTCAAGAGTGATCACCTATAGAGTTCGTAGGGTCAGTGACAGGTCTGCTACTCGGACAAGTCGGACAATTTCTCTAAGCTACACTAGGCCAGTTATACGGTTTGGGGACCCTTAGACCACCCACAATTGTTGCAAGTGACAGTTTCCCACATTATGATGGGTCAGGAGAGGTGATTTGGTCATTGTCACCTCCTAGAATTCAGTGTTCCCATCGTAATTATTCAATTTTGCATACCCACCCCTTGGGTTCACGGTCCCAGGCATAGGAATATAGAAGACAATGAGAGAGAGCATGTTACAGATACATTGTTGCACAGTCAAGGAAAAATTCCGTGTCTTCGAGGTGGGTTCTCAGGCGCATCGAGCCTCAGGAGCCAGCTGGCTGGTTTTATCTTCTGCGCAGTGGGGTTTCTCCCATGTCACGTGACAGGGTTCAGAAGAGCTTCAAGTATGGTGCATCTCCCGTTTTCCCCGGCCCCCAGATACACGGTACATGAAAAGTAAGCGAAAACAAATTAGAATCATACGAAAAAAATGACCACACTGTATACCGTTATAGACTTTACTGCACCCCTTATTTCATAATATCTATAGCATTAAAGTTTAGTGCAAAAAAGACAGATAGGCAGAAGCAGCGGTGGCAAGCAGAGAGCGTGGTGAGAGACAAGCGGCCATGTTTGCAACAGTGCGCATGAGCAATATAATCCCTCCAGAATGCGAGTGCGTCACATCACGTGAGTATGACCGACGCATGCGCAGACTGGATTTCTGCAAAGCAGCCTTTTCCGTAGTGCAAGCATAGTTAGGATGAAAAGACACACAGGCAAGCCTCCTGGAGACACCCGCGTGTTGGGAAAAATGCTAAATAAATGTCGGACAGGTTGATTTAGTATGATTACAAGTTAAGCGAGGTTCTTGAATCAGAGCAAGTCGCTTTACGTGCGAATCCTTGCTCCATCAATCCCCTCTTTGATGATATTTACTATCATCACTATAAAGGAAACAGATGCCAACTTTCATTCTTCCATATCATGCATCTCAATTTCAACAAACTTATTGTTGATTTTTCTTTCAGCTTCTTTATGAGAGTGGTGATTCTTCACCTTTTTGTATATTTGATTTCTCAATTCTTCTAATTCTAACTCATCAATATTTCTCTTCACTCCTCTCTTATTCACAGGGTACTTTTTACATTTTTGACATTTACAGCAAATGAATATGACCAGTGCAACCACACCTATTCCAGCTATTGGCATCAGTATTTTCCACAGAAGATTTTTACCTAAGTTAGAGAACCAACTACCTATAGAGGAGAGACCTCCAGTCAGTCTCGTCCAGGCACTGTCAACCTCCAATGGTTTGAGTTCTTTTTCCAAATTAGTTATGTTTCTTACGTATCTCTTAAGTTCGATACTCTTGTCAGGTATGTAGGTGCAACAATGTTGCGCCTTCAGCATTCTACAGACTCCGCCCTCTTTTGCTAATAAGGTATCAAGAGCAAGGCGATTCTGTAAAACCATTGATCTGATCGCAACCATCTCAGTATTGACCAGCAGGAATCCAGCAGCAGTGTCAGTTGATAACCGATCCACTACTGTAGACAGCTTGCAGATTCTGTGAGTATTCAGAACTACCCCCATTCCAGGTATCAGTGCACTAAAAATATCACCTATAATTTCGCCAACACTTTCTCGCTTTCTATGCGCTAAGCCATTAGTCTCTTCATTGCTTCCAGCTGCATTATTCACATGGTATACTTTCGGGAAGGCAATGCCAAAGTAGCAGCTTCCATACCAGTGATCCGGCAATTTGAAATAAGCCTTGTTCCCACATATATAATAAATTCCGGGAAACACAGGTTCTGACCCATTTTTGAAACCCCAACCTCCAATTACCTTGTAATTATGTTCACACTCGCTGGAACCAATGAATACATTGTTATAATATTCTGTCCTTTCTCTATGCAGACAAAGTTTCCCTTTCCGTTCAAAATCCAGCAACAAAGCAGGAGTAGCTTCGCTTTGCGAGGTGTTTTCCATGTGCTCTGCCCACCTAGGGATTTTATCCTTTTCATCATTTGCCTTTTTCTGAAACTTTTCCCTCCTTCTGTCTGCCATTTTTATAAACATCTTTTCCTGCTCTTGCAAAGAACAGGCCAGATTAGTTTGTCTTGCTTCATTCAAGTCTATGTCACCTATAGTCAGGAAATATTCTCCCATATAACGGGTTACCTCACTCCTAATATGTACAAGGTTCAGGTGCCCCCTAATAGGAAGTTCAGAAAATATTACGTCAACATTGGAATAGTAATACTGTAATGTGCTTCTATAAAACAAGCTTGCCAATATACTACAGGAAATTCCGTAGGTTAGGGGTAAGTGGTGATATGTCACACCTTCAGCTACAGAAGTGGGTAGCTTCATGCAGACATAACAATCTTCTATTTCCATAGCCTCTACATAATGCACTAAAAGGTTAGCGAAAACATTTAAATGTGTCCGGTTTCTCATCTTGTGAAAATGTAGTCCGCCCTCATCTGATGCTTCTAATTTCTGTCGTGTGTGTTTCAGACTAACTGGGTTGTCACGTTGTTCTAAACTTCGTGGAGTCTCTACAGTATGTACAACGTCGGTGTCTAATGTTTCAGGTTCAGTAGGGGACAAGTTAGGATCTTTACTTATCATAAAAGGAATAAAGACTGTTAGTCCTATCCACATCACTATCAACATGGCTACACTACACAAGCATACTTTACAGCAAGTTTTGCAACACCCAAATCTGGATCTTCCAGTTATGTTTGAGTCAGACATTATAGCTTACAGGTGGCTTTTGCAACCCCTCTTATTTTTCTTACACCAAGGGTTCACTTGGCTTTTTCTCAAGGAGGGTCTTCGTCAGAACTCTGATCAGCACCGGACTCTTCGTCACTCTTGCCACTGGGGCTGGGCTCATCAATTTCTTCCAACACCAAGTATGTCCATTCAGGGCTCCGATACAGCCTGTTCTGTTTCTTTACTCGGTCGCTCTTTCTCAGAGACTTGCCTCGGGCAGCTTTTCTTTCACTTTCAGCCCTTTTTCGGTCCTTTAGTTTTTCTTAAACTGTCTTTATTCGGAGTCTCAGCCTTTTGACGTATCGGGGTGCACCCTTGCTTCTGTGGCCTTCGGTGGTCGAGGAAACTTGGCCTTCCTCGTGCACTCTTTTGCCTTCACTTTGTTTTTGTGCTTTCGGTCTGACAGTGTCTATTTCCCTTCCTGTCTGACTAGTCCCAGGTCTTTCATCTATTTCTTCTGCCTGGTTTCTATGCTGGCCTTGTTCAGGTTGGCTTTGTATGTTTTCTTCGCTTTCAGGCGATCTGGGTTCTGATTCCTGAACACGTTCATCTATTTCTATCTGCTCCTGTTCATGCACTTTGTTCCTTTCATTTTCTTCTGCATGAACGTCAGCTTTGACCACTATCTGTCCCTTTCCAGACTCCGGAGTCTCAGGAGGAGTGTCGATGTCTTGTTCTGTCCCTACTTGGCCTAATTCCTGATCAGGTGTGATGTGAGTCTCGCTGACCTGACCTTCGTCCTCTAGTTCTGTCTCACCTGGACTATCCCACTCACTGTCTAGGTAGGAGTATTTCCTGGTTCGTATTGGATCATGAACCTGGTCGTCGGCAGGGAACCAATCAACTTCTCGACTTGTGCTCGGCAGTTCGATGTCAGCGAGATCCGGACCCTCTTCGGGAGTCTCCTCAGCTGAGCTGCCTTCAGCTTCAGTCGCGTCTTCTCCAGTCACCCGCTTTGTGTGGCTGGCATGGATCCACTTCGGTACACCAGCACACTTTACAGCAGTTGTGGTGACAAGGATCACTTGCCTCGGCTTTCCCCACTTTGGTTTGAGGCAACTCTTCCGGGTGTGTTTCTTTAACACCACCCAATCACCTGGTTGCAGTTTATGTGCTGGAGTCTTGGGCCAGTCGTCAGCTGTCTCTCCAATCTGGTGAGAGAGAGAACGCACTTGGTCACCCAGCTGCTTGCAGTATTCTAGCACCAAATCATCAGAAATGCTTAGCAGTTTGTGTCCAGGTACCCATGCCTGTCGCATCACTCTCCCCATTAGCACCTCATGGGGGCTCAGGCCTGTTTTTCGATTCGGAATACTTCTCAAACTCATCAGAACAAGGGGCAAAGCTTCTATCCAGTTCATTTTGGTGGAATCACACATTTTCGCCAGTCTGGACTTCAGTGTGCCATTTATTTGTTCAACTATTCCAGAAGCCTCTGGACGGTGTGCACAGTGCAGCCTTTGCTTCATCTTAAATGCTGTACAGAGTTCGTCTAGGACATCGTTGGCAAAATGCCCACCTTGGTCTGTTTCAATCGTCTCAGGAATCCCATACCTAGGTATCAACTCCCTGAGCAACAGTTTGGCTACTGTTAGGGCATCATTTTTCTTTGCTGGGTAAGCCTCCACCCACCTGGAAAACAGGCACACTATGACCAGGACATATCTATATCCCTTGCATCTGGGCATTGTTATAAAGTCCGCCTGCATCCTGACAAAGGGACCTGCTGCCTTTCCAATGGTACTTTGTTCCACTACAGTCCTCTTTCCTGCATTGAATTGCTGACACACTAGGCACCTCTGGCAAAGCCTTTCCGCTTGGTTCCTGAACTTTGAATTATAGAACACCTTGTCAAACACACGACACATTGCGTCCCTTCCCATATGTGTTGGTTCATGTATCATCCTGACCATGGGATCTATCAGGCTGTCGGGCAGTACAGGCACCCCAGTCAAGTTTACCACCACACCATCCTCCCTTATTTTGCATTCGTTCGCCCGCCATCTACCTTTTTCTTCCCTGTCTGCTGCCTGTTGTAAGTCTCTCAATTCTTACCACGTTGACACATTTTCAAACAACATCAGTTGGCAGCTGTTTCCTCCCCATAACCCAATTTGGAGGGACATTTGGTGTCGGGCACAAAACTGGGCGATTTGGTCAGCGTATCGGTTTCCGGCTGTCACATCATCATTTCCGGATCTGTGAGCCGCACACTTGACCACAGCCAATTCTTTGGGCAATTGAATAGCTTCCAGCAAGTCTTGTACCACCTTTCCATTCCTGATAGGGGTACCTGAGGAAGTCATGAATTCTCTTTGTAACCACAATTGGCCGAAGTCATGAACAACCCCATAACCGTACTGGCTGTCTGTATATACAGTTATTCTTTTGTTTTTACCCCTCTTACATGCTCTAGTCAACGCGATGAGCTCTGCGACTTGCGCAGATTTCACTTCGCATAGGTAAGATGCTTCCAGGGTGTTTGTCAAAGTGACTACAGCATAGGCAGCACACAGACCTCCACTCTCATGTCTTAAACACGAGCCATCCACAAAGATTGTAAGATCCCCATCAAGTAAGGCTATTTCTCGGATGTCAGGATGGGGCTTAGTGCTGAATTCTGTTAAATCGATGCAGTTATGTTCCATTTCATCCTCGGCGTCTACATCCAGAGGAACAGGTAACAGTGTTGCAGGGTTTAAGACATTGCACCGAGAAATTGTTACATTCTCAGCACCAATCAAAATTCTCTCATACTTAGTCAGCTGACTAGGTGTGAGATACTGGGTCTTGGTTCTTGTCAGTAGGATAACAACAGAATGCGGAACATATACGGTGACAGGATGTCCCATGACAATATTCTCACTCTGTTCTAGACTGACGCAAGTAGCAGCTACTGCCTTCAGGCATCCAGGTAATCCAGCAGCCACTGGATCTAAAGTGGCCGAAAAATAGGCCACGGGACGCCTGACCAACCCATGCTCCTGGGTCAGGACTGAAAGAGCACAATTTTCTCTTGTGTCACAGAATAGTTCAAAGTGTTTGGAATAATCGGGCATACCTAATGCAGGAGCGGTACATAGACAATTTCGCAATGTTACCCAAGCGGACATGCTTTCACTGTCCCAACTGACCGGGTCTTCTACTCCTTTCTTGGTCATTTTGATCAAAGGTTTGGCTAGAGCTGCGAATCCTACAATCCACTGTCTGCAGTACCCCACAACCCCTAGGAACATTCTTACCTCTTTCTGAGTTCGGGGTAGGTCCATGGTTTTAATTATCTTGATCCTTTCTGTAGTGACTTTTCGGATCCCTTTCTCTATCTGGTGCCCCAGATATTTTACTGAGTTTTTACAGAACTGTAATTTGTCAGGCGATACTTTATGTCCTCCCCTTCCTAGGTGATTTAGCAAGGCGATAGTGTCTGTGACACAGTCAGTTTGAGTTTTAGATGCCACTAAAAGGTCATCTATGTACTGTACCAAAACGGACTCTCTTGGCAGTACTAAAGATTCAAGGCATTTCTTTAGGATTTGGTTGAAAATCGATGGACTTTCAGTGTACCCTTGAGGGACACGATTCCAGACATAGATATGGCTGTCAAATTCAAAACTAAAAAGGAACTTGCTTTCGGGATGCAATGGGATGGAAAAGAATGCATGGCACAAGTCAATGACAGTGAACCATTCTGCATTCCAAGGAATCTGATATAGTATCACTGCAGGGTTGGGCACAATGGGGCAGCAAGGTACAACAATCTGGTTTACCTTGCGCAGGTCCTGCACTACCCGGTACTTTCCACTAGGCTTTTTGATCCCAATGATGGGCGAATTGCAGGGACTGCTCATTACTTCCTGTATAATGTCTGCTTCGAGCAACCTGTTAATTTCAATTGCGACTCCTGCCTTTACTTCTGCACTCATTTTGTACTGTCTTGTTCTGGGGTATATAGCATTTGTTTTTATTGATATTTTAACTGGGTCCACATTTGCCATTAAGCCTACATCTTTTCCCGTGAAATCCCACACTTCGGGTACCACTCTTAACTGGAGCTCTTCAGGTAAGTCTTCAATGGACAAGGTTTTAATGTCGGTGTCAGGTCTTACCAACATCAATTTGTACAGGCCATCTTCATCGGGGGTCTGAATTTCGACACCTTTTGGTGTGCAAAAGATGGTGCAATTCATTTTGCACAACAAATCGCGTCCTAACAGGTTCACAGGACTGGAATCACAGACCACAAATCTGTGCATTTCTTTGAAATTCCCTATAGAGACTTCCATGGGTTCAGTTACTGGAGTACTGATTATTTGATTGGAGACACCCACTACTTGGATTGCTTCTCCCGAGAGGGGTAGGTTAGGAACATCCACTGTTCTCACAGTGGACCGGGTAGCACCAGTGTCCAACAGAAAGGTGACGTCTTTTCCCTCAACCTTTTCTTCAATGTATGGTCCAGACTGGTCTACCGGTAAGGAGGCGCCAAGCACGCACTCCTTATCCTCCCCCCTCAGGCCCTGTCAATCTTGTTCATCACAGAGGAAAGAATCGTTCAACAAGTACTGTGGGATTGCTGCATTTCTCTCATTCTCTCCTTCCCATATTTCCGCCCTTTCATTCTGCAGACCCTGATTCTTGTAATTTTGTCTAGGAGCGCGAGGTACTGGAGGTAGCTTTACCTGTTGCTGGTTCTTTTTCGTCCCCTCTTTCTGCACCTGTGGATTTAAACCATTTACAGGGGCATTACCGGCCTGTAAGTGTGGACACTCGTCTCTCCAATGCCCTATCTGACCGCACCCGTGGCAGGGGAACTTTTTCATAGCCTCCTCTCGACTCATTTTTACTCGGGGCTTCCCTCCTCCCCAAGCGTTGGAATTCTGGGCATTATTAGTAGAATTCAGTTTACTTAACTGCTTTTCTTGCTGTTCGGCCAACTTCACTTGTGCCCACATAACTTTCTCCTTGAGGGCTTTCTTCTTGTTTTCTATCTCATCCTCGCAGTACTTTGCATATTTAAGGACGTCATCTATAGGCTTTCCCTGCCAACTGATTTTATTGTCTCGAATCCATTGGGATATTTCAGGCCTTAATCCCAGCACAAATCTGTAACTGAAATGGGTCATGTCCTTCATGTCCACATTATCGATTCCACTGTAAGTTTTGAACACTTGCAGCAACCTTTCATAAAAGGAGTGGACAGTTTCATCTCGCTCTTGGGTAGTCCTATCTATCCGGGTCCAATCTGTTTCCTTTGCGGGCACTTTTTTCTTGAGGTATTGTATGACTTGATCATACTTCCTCATTACCTCCGGTGAGGGAGCTCCGGTTCTGGCATCCCTCAGATATTCATCATTGGGCCAATTAATTTCAATTTTGCACTCAGTCCATAAATCTACAGGTACTACAATGTCGAAAAACCCATCCAGGTCTTTCAGGAGACATTTCTGAACTTTTATGAAGCGTTCGACTTGTCTGTACCAGTCAACTGGCTTCTCTCGCAATTTCGGAAAATCATTTGTAAATGACACAATGTCTTGGCGGGACCAAGGGACATGGACATATTTTCCCCCAGGGACCTCTCTCATGGGACACAATTTTTCTGCGGGACTTACTTCTTTGAGCACGAATTCTGAAGTTTGGGATTTTGCCCTACTATCTTCCTTTTTCTTTGCCCATCTGGTTTTCCACTTTTCTACATCCCCCCATTTCTGCAGGAGTTTCAGTAATTCTTTTATCTGGATTTGTTTCCCTACTATATTCAAGCTCTCTAAGTCTTTGTCTGAAAAATCCGCTCTGTAGGGTTTCTGAAGGATTTTGGATTTACTAGCATCGATTCCCATGTCAGCAGCGGTGTCCATTAATCTTTCATGTAGTAATCTAGTGTTTCGGGTAAGGTTCTTGCTGATAAACAGTCATTCTTCTTCATTAAAGGAGTTTAACCTGTCTAATCATACATTTCCGGCCAATAGTTCTTCAATTTCGATCCTTAGCCTATAAATTTCTAAGGGTTTTGGTTGGGGGTTGGTCTCTTTCTCTAATTCTTTTGTCCCTCTGTCCAATTCTTCTGGAGTTACTACCGTGGCACTTCTAACCCCAGATGTGCTCTCAATTAGAACTTCTTTTGCCCTACTCTGACTTCTTGCCCTTGATACACTGGGTCCAGGTCCCCCTACAGGCAGATCCATCAAAACCACCGACTCACATTTACTTTCTTGATCATCATCTATGAGTGGCTCTCTTCTCGGGGTGGGGACACTAGCATTGGGGACCATCGGGGTTATAGCAGGAGTTTGAGGACTGGCCAATCTATCCCAATAAAGAGGAATAGCCGGACCGATAGTTACTGGGATAGTCAGGGAATCTGGATGAGGATGTATCTGAGCGATGGTCCGAATTAAATCACCTCGCTGTTTCGCTAGGGCTTCCTTCTCTCGCTCTTTCAAAGCCCTGTCTGCAGAATTGTCATGCAATACTTGGGGTACCAAAGTAGGGTAAATGTTCGGGGCTGTCGGAGTAACCAACCAAGGGGGGTCTTCTCCGTAAGGACGGTAATTCGGGACTGTAGAATGGGGTCTGCAAAATCCATCCCCATCACTGGTCTTACTATCTGTACCCGTTCCATCGGTCTCACTATTCCTTCTACATTTAGGATATTTAGAAAACGGGTTTGGGGAACTCAAAGGCTCTGACTCTGTTGCATAGGGAGGTGGGTTTTTCATCAATAAGTCTTCTAGATGTTCATCTTCCGAGTCTCCCATAGCCATTAAGTGGCGGGTTTTCTCTGTACATTTTCCCTTCTTTTGTTCAAGTACTCCCATCATGGGAAATAACCCTTCAACCATCATATTCTGCCTCCATTGTTTCATTTTCTGCTCTTTGGTTTCTCTATGGACCCTCGGATACCATTTGCTTACTCCCTTGTCCATCCGGGGTCTATCTCTTTCTAGAGCCTCAATTTCCCATTCTTCTAGGGCTTCGTACTGGGTCAATCTGGGTCTGGGATGTAATTCGTTCATGCGGGTCCTCAAGTTAAACAGGATTCTGCCATTAAACGTACCCTCCATAGGGAAAGCTAGGACTCCGTCATCTGCAGTATACTTTGCCCAATTTTCTAACCATATACAAGTATGATACCCTTTATCAAACATCATGAAAGAGGCAGGAGTATTTGGTGGAGGAATGATCACACCCTCCCTCGTTCTAATGGGCTTGTCAGTTTTAAAAAAATTCTTTAATTTATCGGTGAAGGACAATTTTCTTTTTATTCCATACATCATGTGCGGTCTACCTCGTAAAATCTGATCCTTATGAAATCCTAGGTACTGTGGATTAGGTATAAACTCGGGATACCACATACACCTTTCCAGACTCGCTTCTAACTCGGCCTGATTAATTTTGTTTACCTTTGTGCTTCCAATGCTAGCGCGACTTTTATTCCGCAGCAGCCAATCAACACAGTGATTTCAAAAGCCCTTGTCCAATGGGTGCGCGGCCTTTTCGCGAGACGAGGTCTCACGCTCCAGCACTCACCCCTTCCTTACAATTTCAGCTTCACTACACACCCGCTGTCTTGACCAATGCCAGCGCGGCACGGAGTGACGTCAGAGCAGTCTTTCGACCGACTCCCTCCTTCACAAGGTAACGGAAACTTTTAACTTTTCCTAAAGTGCGAGTGCAAATTTTAGTTAACAACACACAACGTTTGCCACTGTGTCTGAGTGTTCTAAATAGATAGAAACATTTTCTTTCACTACAAGTAAACCACTTCTGTCTACTTTTCATTCACTCCGGATAGACTTCTCTGCCTAACCTCTCACACGAGTAATATAGAACCTGTTATTCCCCTGACTCATCCACTTCTTTCTGGGATATATACTAAATCAGGCTTTCACCAGTGGACTATTTTACTTACCATTCAAGCCTCGGAGACCCTACTACTCCTTCCGTATGTGACCCTTACTAGGTGATATCGCAATGGAAGTTTCATAAAAAAGGACTCGTGGCTATCATTTATTCAGATGCAAAAAAGATCCTAATTAGTGCTTCCAGGTGTTCCTAACCCTGCACTAATAACTCATAACAAGTGACCTTGACAGCCAACTGGATTCTGCTCACCGTTAGCTATATACTTCCCCGGGGATTCGGACTACACTGAACACTTACAAACAATTTTGACTAATATCACATATAACACTTTTTATAGCAGCAATGCAAAAATTCATTTACATATACATATAAATCCTTTAAACGATTTCGCAATATTTGAATCAATATAATCAATAGAGCAGCATAAAAATATCAGCAGCACAATTTATTTTCACGGTTTGTTTATCAATTATCCTATCTACCTATCTTAACTAGTCCTAACCATACTACTGCTACCAGAAAATTACTGATAGAGCACGCAGGTCACCCGGGTCACCGTATTGACCAATTTTTCCACGCACTGGGCCCTGGCGTGTTTACAACGACTTAGTTTGCGTGAACCGGGTGATTCTTACACGCTACTATGAGTAATTTGGGGGGTGACTCTCGCACCACTTACTATTCATGTACCTGACTTACCACAGGCACATTACTCCTGATGGATTCAGGAGCTAGCAGTGGACAGGTGACAGGTTTCCTAAAAGGAGCAAAACCCAAATACACTTTTATACCTTTATCCACACTTTATACTGTAAAATGACCACAGACACCTGAGGAGTTTTAAAGATTTATCAAGAATTTTCAGAATGAATATGCCAAGATGATAAGCCAAATACAAATTAATACATCAATCATTAAAACCAATACCACAATGTAACTATGGATTAGGGCAAATGCCATTAAGGCATGTGAGAACACTATAGGGTAAGGGAGACAAGGAACAAGCTATTCATCACAAGTTTAAACTAGGGCAGGGGATATGAGCAGGGCCTAAATGTATATTCCCACTAGGCTACTTATGCTATTCTTACTAAGTTCACTGCAACCATACTAAGGGAAGGGAAAAAATGGAACACACTAATTTAATACGACACTTTAATAATATCCTACAGGTAGGGAGAGAAATGGAACATTTCTAATAAACCATTGAATATAATTGGCATTCAAAAGGTGATAGAGCAATATCACAGGCAAGTGTGCTTTATTAGGAAAAAGGAGAGAGATATAGGAAGACGTAAACCCACAGATTAATAATTACCTAGATAGGCACGAGGACTAACCCTGGCCACGGGTCAGTTTGGAAAGACGGGGACAAGGACCCTCAAGGAATGGAATACCAGAATGCGAGCAGGTACAGCTCACGGACAGTCAGGACAGGATACCCCTCAGGATTTGGGTCAGGACTGGGCTCACCAAGGTACGACTAACACCCACAGCTTCGGATGCAACGCCTGCGTTACCCCTCTCTGCAAGTAATCCGCCAGTAACCCCGATTGGGTTTTCGAATTTCCCCAGCAAAGTGCTTCGCCAGCACTTAGGACTATTTCCACCCCTAGGAGATTGTGGAAAGTATGGACAGAGTGCTCCGCAGCACTCAAGAGTGATCACCTATAGAGTTCGTAGGGTCAGTGACAGGTCTGCTACTCGGACAAGTCGGACAATTTCTCTAAGCTACACTAGGCCAGTTATACGGTTTGGGGACCCTTAGACCACCCACAATTGTTGCAAGTGACAGTTTCCCACATTATGATTGGTCAGGAGAGGAGATTTGGTCATTGTCACCTCCTAGAATTCAGTGTTCCCATCGTAATTATTCAATTTTGCATACCCGCCCCTTGGGTTCACGTTCCCAGGCATAGGAATATAGAAGACAATGAGAGAGAGCATGTTACAGATACATTGTTGCACAGTCAAGGAAAAATTCCGTGTCTTCGAGGTGGGTTCTCAGGCGCATCGAGCCTCAGGAGCCAGCTGGCTGGTTTTAGCTTCTGCGCAGTGGGGTTTCTCCCATGTCACGTGACAGGGTTCAGAAGAGCTTCAAGTATGGTGCATCTCCCGTTTTCCCCGGCCCCCAGATACACGGTACATGAAAAGTAAGCGAAAACAAATTAGAATCATACGAAAAAAATGACCACACTGTATACCGTTATAGACTTTACTGCACCCCTTATTTCATAATATCTATAGCATTAAAGTTTAGTGCAAAAAAGACAGATAGGCAGAAGCAGCGGTGGCAAGCAGAGAGCGTGGTGAGAGACAAGCGGCCATGTTTGCAACAGTGCGCATGAGCAATATAATCCCTCCAGAATGCGAGTGCGTCACATCACGTGAGTATGACCGACGCATGCGCAGACTGGATTTCTGCAAAGCAGCCTTTTCCGTAGTGCAGGCATAGTTAGGATGAAAAGACACACAGGCAAGCCTCCTGGAGACACCCGCGTGTTGGGAAAAATGCTAAATAAATGTCGGACAGGTTGATTTAGTATGATTACAAGTTAAGCGAGGTTCTTGAATCAGAGCAAGTCGCTTTACGTGCGAATCCTTGCGCCATCATTTGCACCTTCATATGGTAGAATGGAATGGAATGAAACTGCTGTTAATATATTAATTTTTACTCTTATTTGACGATTTATGCCCTTTCTTTGATGGACTTGTAATGTTTGCTTATGTCATTGTGTGATGTTTTGCTAATTTTCGTAAAGGTGAAAATAAAATGCAACCCTTTTAAGTCCACAACTACTGGGGGACCTTTCTGTGTCAATGATTCATTTGAGTGGGAAGGGGGACCAAACTGGATATTTCCATGCATGTCATATTGGCGCGCACTATTGATGTAAAATAGATTTTACTGTCATAGGACCTGACGGGCATAGGCCCACACACAGTGCCAAGATGAACCCAATATTCACTAATTGTGTTTAACAGCACACTGTATACTCCTCAAACTATATACCTCAAACATAAAAACCACAGAAACTTCCCAACTTCACACCAGCATCAGTTGCCTTTTTATCAGAGATACTGTGCCAACCTCCTCCCTCAGGCAGAGGCATGTGCTGCGACACCATCCTCCTGTCAACTAAATTCTGAGATGTAATACTTTGTGTAACCATGCAACCTGTCATTAAATAATTGACCAGGAATCCAGAATAATAAAATCTTCCTAAGGGTAAAGCATTCAAGTGCTTGTTCATTTTGTGACAACAGCTTTCTTTGAAGGCAAATGTTTTCCTTCTACTGCAGTAGAGGCGGCAGAAGCTGATAACTGAGAGAGGACAGCAAACAGAGGCAGTGTAGTGGAGCATGTAATTCTCTATACATGTTGCTGGTAACATGAAAATCACTGCAAAAAGAGACGGTGCAGCGGTGCGTGCAATATTCTGAGCAGATTGGAGATAGCTGTAAAACCACTGTGAGCAGAGGATAGCTATAAACTAATATAAAAACAGGCGGTGGAGTGGAGTGACTGATAACATATACAGGCGGCTACTAATAACTGTAAAACCACTGCAACCAGCAATGGTGTAGTGGAGCGTGTGATAATCCATGCAGGTTGCGGATAACTGTTAAACCACTGCAAAAACAGGCGGTGCTATGAAGCGACTGATAACCTATAGACTACTACTTACAGCTGATAAACCACTGCAAACAGAGATGGTGCAGTGGAGCGTGTGATAATCTATGCAGGTTGCTGATAGCTGTAAACTGCTGCAGTGCAATGGATCGAGTGATAACCTATACAGGCTGCAATTTAGAGCTGTAAAACTATTGCAACCAGGGGAGATGCAGTGGCGCATGTGATGATCTGTGCAGGTTGCTGATAACTGTAAAACCACTACAACTAGAGGCAGGCGTAATGGAGCTTGAGATAATCTATGCAAGTTGCTGATAGCTGTAAAACCTGTGCAAAGGAAGCACTGTTACTGAGGCCGTTAGAAGTGGTAATCAACTGGTGAATGAAGGATTACCTGACAAATTCATCGGATTAGAAAGACTAAAACATTCAGAAATGTCGAAGTGGTGAGATGGGACCACACTAAAGCAATATGTAAAACTAAACAGGATCCCAAGGGGAATTCTTTCCCAGATCATCCCTACGTACGATGATCTGGACAAAGACTTACTTGGTATATGGGAAAAGGAAATTACATTGATTTCAATGAATGTCAGACCTCGCAAAACCAAGCCAAAGACAATAGTTTGCACCATTCAGAAAAGAATTGACTGGCCTCGCAAAGGAAAAAGAATCCTGAACTGCTAGTGGAATACCGCGGTACACGAGCGGAATCTTAAGATGGCCCCCGACTCTAAAGCTGAGTCGGCGGTCTAGTGTTGCTCTCCTTTTTCGGGTGCAGACTCTTAGTTGAAGC
This sequence comes from Lissotriton vulgaris, assembly GCF_964263255.1. Classification (NCBI taxonomy): domain Eukaryota; kingdom Metazoa; phylum Chordata; class Amphibia; order Caudata; family Salamandridae; genus Lissotriton; species Lissotriton vulgaris. The sequence goes on from NC_141687.1 coordinate 1,129,527,285, forward strand.
ACGCAAGCCAAGGTTAATGCGCACTTCACCTGAGTACCAGCGAGGGACGGTTGACAACGTTAATTGTTTTTGTCAACCTTGAAATTTATAGTTGTCGAGGAATATTTCTGTGGGGAATCGAGTAGATTTCCTAATTAGTTAATGCCGGAATTATATTGCAGCAAAGCATTCAAATTTTCTAGAGAAGATCGAGGAAGAATTATCTGTTGACTCCGGACCTCTGGCGACTGACTGAGTTCACTTCTCGCAGTTGTTGGAGTTCGCGCCTTGGTAGCAGTCTGAATTTTGAACAACGTAGATGGAAGAATCTACAAGAAGAATTGAAGAAATTCAGATAAGTGAACTCGAGTTACTTACATGAGAGAAAGAGAGAGACTTAAAAGAAATAACAGAGTATGAATAATATAAGAAAATTAGATGGAAGATTATAAAAGTATATAGAATGAATCTATCGTACTGTTAAAATGAGTTTTGATGATAAGAACTGAGAAGGGTTACTTACCTTAAATCAAAAGGAGAACACTGGAGAATTCCCTGAAAGACAAGAAGGATAATTTAATCAAAAGACAACAAGACACAGAAATCTTAACTCAGGAGAAGTAATAAAAAGAAGAATAAAGAGTTCCATTAGGTGGTAAGAATAGAAATAAGAAAAGATAAATTAGAGATAGAGACATTAAACAAGGAAAAGGTTAAAATGTAAATATGTTTTCAGGTCAAACTTCAGGAGCTCAAAAGTAAGAAGATACAAGAGAAGATAAGAGAGAAGAGTAGCTCTAGACTTTGGACTGTTGGTAAGGGTCATAGTTCTAGAATAGAATTAGGAGAGAGTAGGAAGGAATCTAATCGATCTCTTACTGTGTGCATTAGGACTTCTAAAATTCGTCAGAGCTACAAACGAGTTGGAAGAAGCAGAAAAGAACAGATCCAGAGCAGTCTCTTCTTGCTTATTATTTTGTCCAATTCCCCTTTCCCCCTTTGGGGTCCTCGAGGGTCAAGTTTTCAACATAACTGACTCTGGGTTTCCTGGAGGAGGAGCTGGGAAAAAGTCAGCCGTCTGCTCCTGTGCAAGTCGTGGAAAAGAACACTCTCAGCCTATGACAATGAAACTAATAGATATCTTGAGTGCAGATCCGGACTAATCCTACAAGCCCTGAAGAAGTCGTAGGGTTCATACCCAGCAACGACGAAACACGTTGACTTAAGGGAGTGGAAGAACCTGATACATTAAAGAAGAAACAAAGCCCATACTACAGTTTTCATGTTCTTTCATATTATTGCATTGCCTTTTATCATGAGATGCGTGTGCTTCAGAAATTGTTAATTGTTTGCTCGATCTATGATTGAATTCTGGGGAATTAGGGTGGATTTTCCCCTTTTGGATGCACCACAAGATATATGTGACTGTTATCACTACATAAACTGTGTGAATATAATATATGATTATCCTCGACACCCAATTGAGTGATTATAGGCACATTATTATTGAATATCCATGATGAGTGACAATTTGGACCGGGATAGATTGGCGGCAGAACTTTTTGACAACCTGTGCAAAGGGAGCACTGTTACTGAGACGGTTAGAAGTGGTAATCAACTGGTGAATGAAGGATCACGTGACAAATTCATCAGAATAGAAAGATTGAAATGTCGAAGTGGTGAGAAGGGACCACACTAAAGCAATATGTAAAACTAAACAGGATCTCAAGGGGACCTCGTTCCCAGATCATCCCTACGTACGATGATCTGGACGAAGACTTACTTAGCATATGGGAAAAGGAACTAACATCGAATTCGATGAAACTAATAGATATCTTGATTGCAGAATCCTACAAACCCTGAGGAAGTAGTAGGGTTCATACCCCGCAACGACAAAGCACAATGGCTTAAGGGAGTAGAAGACCCTGATAGATTAAAGAAGAAACAAAGCCCATACTGCTGTTTTTATGTTGTTTCATATTATTGCATTGGCTTTTATCATGAGAAGAGTGTGCTTCAGAAATTGTTAATTCACTGCAAAAAGAGATGGTGCTATGAAGCAAGTGATAACCTATACAGACTGACACTTATAGCTGATAAGCCACTGCAAACAGAGACGGTGTAGTGGAGCGTGTGATAAAATATGCAGGTTGCTGATTGCTGTAAAACCACTACAACCAGAGATGGTATAGTGGAACGTGTGATAATCTATACAGGTTGCTGATAGCTGTTAAACTCCTGCAGTGCAGTGGATTGAGTGATAACCTATACAGGTTACTATTTAGAACTGTAAAACTATTGCAACCAGGGGAGGTGTAGTGGAGCATGTGATAATCTGTGCAAGTTGCTGATAACTGTAAAACCACTGCAACCAGAGGCAGGCGTAATGGAGCTTGAGATAATCTATGCAGGTCGCTGGTAACTGTAAAACCACTGCAAAAAGAGGTTGTGCATTGGAGTGACTCATACCTAGGCCTGGGAGGAGTTTGTGGAGACCCGCTATGCAGAACTCCACAGAGTGGCTAAAAAACTCTGCTGCGCTATGCAGAGTTCCATGGATGGGTGGAGTTTGCCACTGCAGGGGCATCAGCAGCGCTGAGGGAGGGTGCTCTGGCATGTGCAGTGCACCAGCCAGGTTCAGCGAACCATCCAGCAGCTGACCCACCGCTGGGCAGATATTCTTGACCGGAAGCAGGACCAACTCAACCTGCTCTGTGTGGAGAATCTGGGGCTCGGTCAGTATTCATTATTCATGAAGTGTGGCTCACTGGTTAGAGCAGGCAGACCCTGAAGCAGAGGTCAGACCCGGGACCAGGGTTCAATTCCCGACGCGGCAGGGTCTTGAGCTCAAATGTCCATGGACTCGATAATTCTCGCTTCGGTGCCTGACCTAATCATGGGTTCACACTCTGCAACTCTGGGCATTAAGCTTACTTAATCTCCACAATGGCCCCCAAGCGGCGGGATGCCTGGCTTTCACCTTGCGGATGCCCTGTAGGGGCTATCTCACAGGGAAAAGCCAGGACGGGTTCCCAAGGCAAGCGCGGAGATACCCCTTTGGGGGTCGATTCAGGTGCTATATAAGAAACATAATATCAATCAATCAATCAGTGACACTTATTAAGCGCGCTACATACCCGTAGGGTCTCAAGGCGCTGGGGGGAGGGGGGGGGGTGCCGCTACTGCTCGAACAGCCAGGTCTTCAGCTTCTTCCTGAAGGAGAGGTGGTCTTGGGTCAGGCGCAGGTCGGACGGGAGGGAGTTCCAGGTCTTGGCGGCCAGGTAGGAGAAGGACCTTCCTCCTGTGGTCGCTCTTCGGATGCGGGGGACGGCGGCGAGGGCGTGGTTGGCTGATCGGAGGTGGCGTTTGGGAGCGTAGAAGTTGACTCGGCTGTTGAGGTAGCTCGGGCCTTGGTCGTGTAGGGCTTTGTGTGCGTGGGTGAGGAGGCGGAAGGTGATTCTCTTGTTGACGGGGAGCCAGTGAAGGTCTCTCAGGTGTCCGGAGATGTGGCTGGATCGTGGGATGTCGAGGATAAGTCTGGCTGAGGCGTTTTGGATCCGCTGGAGTCTCTTCTGGAGCTTGACGGTGGTCCCGGCGTAGAGGGCGTTGCCGTAGTCCAGTCGGCTGGTGACGAGGGCCTGGGTGACGGTCTTCCTGGTCTCTGTGGGGATCCACCAGAAGATCTTCCGTAGCATGCGTAGGATGTTGAAGCACGCCGAGGAGACGCTGTTGACTTGCCTGGTCATGGCAGGGGGGAGTCCAGGATGAAGCCCAGGTTTCGTGCATGGTCTGTCGGTTTGGGTGCGGTGCCCAGGGCGGGAGGCCACCAGGAGTCGTCCCAGGCGGAGGGTGAGGAGCCCAGGATGAGGACCTCCGTCTTGTCCGAGTTCAGTTTCAGGCGGCTGGTCGTCATCCACTCGGCTACCTCTCTCATCCCTTCGTGCAGGTTGGCTCTGGCGGCGGCGGGGTCGTTGGTCAGGGAGAGGATCAGCTGGGTGTCGTCGGCGTAGGAGATTATGCTGAGGTGGTGTTTGCGTACGATGGCCGCGAGGGGGCTCATGTAGACGTTGAAGAGGGTGGGGCTCAGTGATGATCCTTGGGGGACGCCGCAGATGACTTCGGAGGCCTCTGACTTGTACGGTGGTAGGCGGACTCTCTGTGTTCTTCCGTCGAGGAAGGAGATGATCCATTCCAGCGCCTTGTCCTGGATTCCGATGTTGCTGAGGCGCCGTACTAGAGTGCGGTGGCAGACCGTGTCGAATGCCGCGGAGAGGTCTAGGAGGATGAGGGCCGCTGTTTCTCCATTGTCCATCAGGGCTCGGATGTCATCGGTGGCGGCGATGAGGGCGGTCTCGGTGCTGTGTTTGGCTCGGAATCCGGACTGTGAAGGGTCGAGGGATCCGTTCGTCTCGAGGAAGGCGGCCATCTGCTTGTTGACGGTCTTCTCGATGACTTTGGCTGGAAACGGGAGAAGCGAGATGGGGCGGTAGTTCTTGAGGTCGGTGGGGTCCGCTGTTGGTTTCTTGAGGAGAGCGCTGAGCTCGGCGTGTTTCCAGCCTTCAGGGAAGATGGCGGTGTCGAAGGAGGTGTTGATGATGTCTCGCAGGTGGGGTGCGATGACAGCGTCGGCTTTGTTGAAGACGTGGTGAGGGCAGGGGTCGGTCGGTGATCCGGAGTGGATGGAGTTCATCGTGCGGATGGTGTCTTCGGTGCTGATCGGGGTCCAGGCGTGGAGGGTGGTGTTGGGGGGGGGTGGCTGGTCGGTCGTGGTGTGCGTTGGTTGGTTGTTGAAGCTGCTGTGTATGTCCGCGATCTTGTTGTGGAATAATAATAATTGTGTTTCCACAATGCTAACATTTTTGTTCCAAATAGCAGCTCAGACTCAATGATAAGTTATGTTTAGTTTACGTTAAGAATATTAATATTATCTGATCCAGTTTCTGCTAGGCAGGTGCTCAGGGCTACCTGACAGTACTCATCATTGGCGCTAGCTGTGGCTGATTCAGTAAGAAGCCATTGCAAATTCTTCTGTACTCATGTCACCATAATGAATCGGTGATATTAGTGAGTTATCATTCTTTATGACTTTGTGGAAGTAGCTCGTTCAGTTCCAAGCTATTTCATAACGATGTGAAGTTTGCATCAATGTACTGCAAAAAAGGGAGACTGAGTTGGTCCATCAAAGGGTTGAGAAATGAGAATAGAATCAAAAATCAGTCACTGCAATGCATTCATTCCAGATGTAGTTTTGGTTAAGCAAATTTGGAATAAGGATTTTAAGATTAGTATTGACAACTTAACAATAGTTGATAGATTCAAAACTAGTACTATAGACGATCTGTTTTACAGAAGTACAATGTGACTGCGGTTGCCTTTCATAATAACTTCATGGAGATTAACTGAATCACTAATCTTTTTTTTTCTTCTTTTCTTTCATCAGCACCCAAGGGCAAGAAGAGGGATGATGTGGAGATTGGTCTGGGAGTAGCTGGTCAGCAGGAGGCACCGACCACCAGCGCAGATACAGAGCACACTGCTAACCCAAGTAAGTCCTATTATTTATTATTATTATCTCCCTAATGTTGGGTTTTATGATTGTTGGAGGCTTAGGGTAGAATCTTAGAGTATTGGAATGTTGGTCCTGAGTTCCAGGATGGGAGTTCCTGCCTGGAGGCTGGTGTTGCTGGCGAGAAATAACAGAGCTCTAACACCCTTACCTGCCATCTTCCTTTCACATGGGAACGAGGATGGGATATGAACCCATTTGTGCAAAGCACATTGGATTATCTCTTTTTCCTCTGCCAGCTATGCTATTTTTAAATGTTGCCTTGTTTATTTTTTTATACTGTCAACTTATTTTCCAACTCCCCTATTCAATTTTTGTTTATTCCTGTTGTCCCTGCATTATCTTTTTTTTCCTTATTACATGTTTCATTTTTTTGGTAGCAGACTTTTTCCGGTCTGTACTATTCCCTAGTTCACGTATCGTTTGCTTTGTTGATAATAATCTTTCCCTTTCTCCTATATATCTTGTGGTACTGAAAGACTAAGAACACATTTTTGGTACTCTAATGTCTACCGTGAAGATTGTAGGCCCAAGTAAGCTAGACTATATAAATAATATTCACCATGTATTTTTGTTGAGAAGGCTTTCTTTTTCCTGCTCATGCTTTAACAGTTGAGTTAACAAGAGAGCGGCCATTGTCATGGACCTTCCCCCCATGTTGTATGCTGTGTAATTCTTCGTACAGTATACCAACAATTTCCATGACAGTGCAGCATGGCTGGAAGAAAAGTATGAGGTCCTATTGTGCTTCAATAAAAGAGTTATAATGATCATCATCATAGGTAATAGCTCTGCCCCTCTAATATTTTGATTGGTTTCACTACCTGTCTTATCTAACATTGTGAACCAACCAAATGCCCAGAGTGATATTCTTGTCAAAAGATACTATAGTGCTAACCAAACTGTAGTGATGTATTACAGTTGTATTTTTTTTTATTAAAAAGGCGTTTATGGTATCTATACTATGTATAAAGTTTTATTCTAGCCACACTGACCACCAGTGACTCTGGCTCTAGTGCCGCTGCAGGAGGAGAGTCATTTGGAGGGGGAGAAGCAGTGGCAGGGAAGGACACTGGTATGTCACATAAATGCTTGCTTATTGAAAATTATTACTATACTCACTAGCTAGTACCAGAGCGTCATCAAGTCATGAAGATGAACCCCCAGGTTTACCAGCTGCAGCGGTGGTTGAATTAATGTGGCCTCTTCTATCTGCAACTCAGCAAAAGCTCACATAATGAGCGCTGATGGCTTTAAGGAAACGTATAAGACCCGAGGTGTAAAAGAAAGGAAAATGGCATATAAGTGAGTGGGTGGGTGGGTGAACGGGTGCACGACGGGTAAAGGGATGGATGGATGGATGGATGGATGGGTGGATGGATGAAAGGATGGTTGGAAGAAAGGGTATATACTGAATGGATGGATAATGGATTGTAAAGTTTGGTGAAAGACTTGTTGAGTGAAAGTAAAGCTTACATCATGGTGGCCATGGGTGAATTAGAATGAAAGGAGGAATGAATATTTGGATTGCCTGGATGACTAAGCAAGGCAGCTCTTCTCATGGAGAGGGCATGCTGCTCACCTACTTCGCTTAATTTGTGTAGCTAAGGTTCAAATTTTTTTTTTTTATTACTTTTGTTCTACTCTCTTGACTCACTGTATATGTTAAGTAAGGTAGATGTATCCCACCCATCATCATTCATCAACATTCATCACACACCTCCCTGCCCATGGCATTTTGCCACCCATGACCGAAGTGCAGTATGGTTCAATTTGTGACCGCAGTGTTGGCTGTGTAATATGCGTCTGCTTTAGTTAATGCAACATTTACCTTTTTAATGCATTGGAAACCCATCAGACAAGTTGTGTTTCCCTTAGCCCACTCTGTCACCTCTTAGTACTTTTATTTTTTCCTAAGTTCTTCCATCCTAGCCTACCAAAAAGTTGAAAATCCATTCCTGGCATGTGCCATATTGAATTTTATAGCCATATGGCATGATTTCAAAATATATTTCATAGTTTCCCACAACAGATTTATTTTACGCCTGTTCAGATGTTGCCTTTTCAACTTCTGTCAACTAGTGCAGTGACTCAGTAAGCCAAAGATGACGAATCAATGATCAGTGTAGCGGCAGTGACCCCTCTATTCTATATTAAAAGCTCTACCCTACCCGCCTAATCCCTCTACTCTAACCTGCAGAAGAGTAAGTCAAGCTTCCTTTCCTTCTTGCTCAGCCAATTCATTTGTTGGAAATAATAATATAATAATAAAGTCTGAATTGCTTTTTATTTGACTATTGACAATGTTATGGGTCCATGTCACTAGAGGCAAGATGCCTAGTTTGGTATAAGCACGGTTTACAAAGTCCTTAACATAATATGTTGTGGTGGGCGAGGCGATTGCTTAAAGTAAGGGGTAAGTGCATAATTTGATGTCAAGTTTGGAGTATGGAATAAAGACGGGTAGAGAACTCCACTCCTCCTACGGAATGTACAGAGATTTGCCTAGTCCGCGGAGAACGCAGAGTATAGGCGAACCTCTGACACCACCGCGGAGCGTAGTTGGCCAGCTCGCGCCTCCGCCTCCATCCACCATTAAAAATTAACTATACATTAATAAAAGCAACAAAATAAACACTTAGCTGTACTTCGGCGTCCCTGGGCTTCCCTCCTCCTTTCCCTTGCCGCCTCTCTCCTACTTGGGTCGATCATCTTGCAGGTACACGCTCATGCCCAGTTTTCGCAAGATGATAGACCCATGTAGGAGAGAGACGGTGAGGAAGAGGAGGAGGACAGCCCTGGGACGCGGCAGTACAGCTAAGTGTTTATTTAGTTGTTTGTATTCATGTATAATTAATTATTAATAGAGGGGTGGAGGCGGGTGGCGGGGCTGAGTTCCACTGAGTTTGTTCCCAACTCCGTGGACCTCCGCGTAGTCCTGCTACGCCAGCTACGCCAGGGGTTAGTATGGAATCCAGTGTTATGAACGTGCCAAATAAAATCTATTTAGCCTGTTTCTTTCCCTGCAGTGCAGTGCATCGTTTTCCCCAACATCTACTTACGGCAGACAGAATAATATCCACATATCATACATGAGGTATGTTAAGTAGTATCTTACTTATTATTCATCTGCCTCTTCGGAGTAAGGGTAGAAAGAGAAAGGCATTTGGAGAGGAGCAGGGTCATTGGAATCAAAAATAGATACTTCTCAACTACAGCTGCCCCAGTTGCAGATAGTAGCAGAATAACTGAGGTGCTGGCAAGAAATGAACATGGCTCAATTAATTTAGTACAACACACAACTTGTACTCCATAGTGAATAATGCCTTACTCATTAATGAGAGATAGTTTATTTTTGCACTCCAAGTGCAGGTTTCGTTACATGAAAATCCTTAAAAAGAAATAAAAATCAAATCACTGTTTTTTTCATCTGGTGTTATACTTATTCTGCCTTAATACTTTTCTTCCACACAGTCAGTGCTTTTTATGTGAAGCATATGTTGATAAAACTTAAAATTGGCCTTGTGACTCCCCTAATCATAATCACATCAAATTCCAATGGCCCTAGGTGACCAGCAATGTACTGCTACTGTGCCACCCACTAATTTCACACAATGTTTTGCAAAGAGCATTATTTACAATTTGTCTTTTTTCTTTTTGCTTTTCTTAATATAGCTACTCCTGCTGGTCCACCCGTAGCAGCCAATAGGCAGGAGACAGCAACCCATCTGTGGCGGCACAGGCTGGACCCTATCCAGCAGGAATACCGGAAGTTGGTGGTCCTGGAAGATTAATAGGCGGAGATACCTCACTCTAAGCCGGGTCCCAGTGCAGGTGGTTCCACTAAGCATCCAGCCTCCCGGCCATCCCATTGCTGGCGCAGCCGCCAGCAACTGCTGCTGCCTCTCTCGCTCCGACAGCAGGCCATTACTACAGTGCATCCTGCAGCAGCTGGATATTACAGAGGACTGGCAGGTGAGGATGGAACAGAGCCTGAATCAGCTCCAGAACCAAATGGACAATAACCTCCTATAGTCCTCTGTTCAATTTTTTGTTTTGGTGGAAGGGACTCTTTGTGGGTGGAGAGGGTAGGAAGGGAGTTGGTACTGGGTTTTTTATTCATTGGACATTTCTGAACATTGGTGGTTCAGCCAAATTTTTGGGGGAGAGGGGTGGGCCTGTCATGGGTGGTGAGTGGGACTTGTTCGTAAAATAAATAAAGGAGAAAATTATTATATATTTCATTGAAATGTATGCCTGAAGTAGTTTTTTTTTGCATTTTACTTTTACTTTGTACTGCTGCCTTTAGTTTTTACACAGCCTGTTTATCTGCTTGTAGGAGTGCATTGTACCTCTTTGTTATAGGTAGGTATACCTCTCTAACTATCTTGAACATTAGAGGGGATGCTGCCATGACCTATATTGCCTACAGCAACCTAGATAAACAATTAATTGCAGTAGAAGTTAGATTCTTACTTACTAACTTAACTAGTTCACTTTACTCCATAGTTGTTTTTCCTGAAATTAGATGAAGCAATAACAGGGATGGCTTCACAACTTCCCCACTCCCACCAAGGTGAACTCGAACTGTGGGATTAATCGGAAGGATTATCCATAGCAGGCAACTAAATGGAAATAAAAACACTGAGTTAGTAGGTTGTATCAAAGCTTTACAACGATAGGAGACCAAACTACTACATGATGGCACAACATAGAATTCCTGAAAGTGATAAAATAAAAAATAACAATAGTAGTAACTTGAGCAAGGGGAGCTACTATTTAATTAAAACTAATGTTACTAAATCCTCGAGTCATGAAAACTGGACTTAAAATCTGTAGATAAGCTTAGGTTAGGCGTTTACAGTTATGCAACACAAGGCCTGAATGATGTCAAAAATATGGATCACTTTCATGCACTGGTAAATAAATGGGCCCAGTGTGGGCTACTGCTAATGTAATAGAAGATCCTACAGTGAGTTGGACTTGCTGTCACCACTTCGCCCCACCAAGTGAGTGATCCATTAATGTGTTAAATTAAACCATACCTCAATAAATCACACAGCCAAGGTGAAGACGGTTAGAGTTTGATGAACGAATGTGAAAGGGGATTTGGGGGAAGGTTTGACAAAGACAAAGCACTACACAAGGACAACATTCATCTGGGCAATGAGCAGCATATCATCATCATCAATGTGGAAGGAAACAAAGGAATGAGTATGACACAGTACAGTTAAATGCATTGCAAGCAGTGCTTCTGCCCCCAGACCCAAGTTATCAGATGTCTCAATGTTCTGTCTTCGAGGTTAGAAAAAATACAATTATGGAGGAGTGAACTGACCCACCCAGATTTCCAAATATCATGATTGTTAAAAGAAAAATAATACTGTATGCAAAATGAGGTGTTGTATCTGCATTCTCCCCAGGAATGTCCATCACTCTTGGGTGCCTTTCTGGACTGTGCTGGTGGGTATCCAGGAGAATTGAGCTCAGTTTTCACCTTTCGTGTGTGCAAGAGACTAGAAGGCCTGTGGATTGTAAAATAGAAACTCTATTTTAGAGTCAAGGAGCAGGACAGAAGGAAGGTACACTACATTCGGAGAGTACCAAGAAGCTTCAGAGGCAGAGCAAAAAACCTAAAGGGGGACATAGAGTTTCAATTTTGCCACCAGTGCAACACACGCATACCAGCTTTTCACAAATCAACGCAACTCTCTCCATTCCATGTCATAGCTGAGATCTAAGCCTCAGAGTCAGGGTTTCCCTTTGAAGGAGATAACTTCTTACTTCTAGCTGTTGATGAGGTAGTCCCACCCTGAGCTCTTCAATACTCCACCTGACTCCGAGTACCTCTGTCCCAGTCATGATCCAAGCAAGATAGACGTGTATTTCACTTCTGTTGAAGAACAAGTAGAGAAACAGAATTGCAGTATTTTGTATAGGTGTTTGTTAGCTAAAGAGGCCGTTCTGGTCTCTGAAGAACCAGAAAAAAAGGAGAGGACCCTGGAAGTAAATCTGGTTATGTATGAAAGGGCCACTCACCTATAGGAAGAAAAGGATTGCCCATCATTCATCCCCCAAACATTGCTAATCATCTCAAACAAGTTTCTAAATTGCAGTTCAACATCCTTGCTCACTGTCTGCCACCACATGAATCATCAATCATCACTCATGATCATTCAATAATCACTTGTAGGTGCAATGGAGGGGAGAGGAGTTGGCCTAACAGCTAGGGCGGTCACCCTCGAATCTGGGGAACCGGGTTCGAGTCTCAGCAAAGAAGCTGAACATCCTGTGATTCTGGGCAAATCACTTAATCTTCCTGTGCCTAACAAAAATGAATGTGTCTTCATGTAACACAACTGGTGCTATGTAAAGTGCTCTGATACCAAATACCGGGTCAAGTTCGCACTACCTGAAACTCCGTAAAAAACATGGTTACCTGTTCCAACCCAAGCACGATTGAAGGTACACTATCTCCCCTTTCATGGAAGCAACATATTGGAATTTGGCAGTCTTGAAAATCAAATGATCTTCTGGAGCAGCCTTCATAGGTGATGATGAAAAAGAAGGATCATCGGAATGAATGGTACAGGTTAATTTTCGCTAAACAAGTTTGTAAAGGCCAAACACTTACAGGAAACAATGGCCGCCCAATATTCAGGTCCCAAATCATTGCAAATTATCTCAAGCAAGTTCCCAAATTACAGTTCAACACCCTCCCTCACTTTCTGCCACCACATGAATCATCAATCATCACTCACAAACACTCACTCACCATTGCAATAGTGGTAGTTACCTCTTCCAGTCCAAGCATGGGTAGGTTAGGTAGTAAGCACGCAATTCAATTTTGATGCAGGTAACACATTGGAATTTGGTATTGACACTCTTGTAAATTAACGATCTTCTGGGGCACCCCGCTAAGTGATGCAGAAAAGGATAGGCATGGGAGGAGGCAGGCATGGTCTCCAATGGAATGGAGGAATGGTGGAGGCTTCTTCAATGCACACTGGTCCAACTGCAATCTGGCAATATATATATGTGACAAAATATTAGTGGGGCAGGATAATTCTGATAGGCAAAGAATATTGTTTCCTGGCTACGTTTGTGGAAAATAATTTTTGGCAAAAATAGAAGTTCCATAAGAAATAATAAAATAATTCTATGGGGGCACTGGCATACTCAGTCCAGGAGGAAGGTTTTGTCCTCAAACTCAGGTGTTTCACCAAGAAGGGGGTCAGCTAACACGCTTGAATCTAACTAATTATTCTCCTCTACTGCTTCAGGAATTGGTGCAATTGTGGGGTATGAAATGTTGGTTCAATTTGATCATAGTCAATCTCTCAAAGTTTAGAGGTGAGAGACTTGTCCTTCTTGTGGTAAAAACCACACCAGCTGCACTGAACACATGCTCAGCAGACACACTGGCTACAGGACAGCCAGATACCTTATTGCCAGTGAACTCTGGCCATTGGCACATCTTCCCATACCAATAAATCAATGGGCTTTAATCCACATACACCTATTTTGGGTCCACCAGATGTTCCTGGAACACCCTGTCATTGGTGCTGCCACTTGCTCAACCTCTTTTCCCATCACCTTTGCACTGGATTTAAGACCTGACAATTGAAATTAATACAATTCAGAGGTTGGGACCAGTCCTTCTTTTACTGTAGTGTTCTGGTTGATGGTGTTATTGGCTGCTGTGAGACAAGACTGCCCTCTCTTTTGCTGTAGTTGGCCGTGTTCTGGTTGATGGTGTTATTGGCTGCTGTGAGACAAGACTGCCCTCTCTGGAAGTTGAAAGTGGTACCCCAGAACTGCATGGTGGGACTTCGGTAAAAGGGATGAAAGTGGGCAGAATTGTTTTGCACCATAAATCAGGTAGTATGGCACAGATGTACTGTTTGGGCGAGATGATGTCATGTTGCAGACTTGTATTTCAAGCCAAGCAAAGGATTATGCTTTCAACTAAGGCATGCGCTTCTGTATTTTCATTCACACCTGCTGTGGTGAACCTTTTTGAGACACCTTCCGTACCTGGTCCTGTAGCAGATAAAACAGCAGTATAGCTTGGCTCATCATACTGTTCTCCTTGCTAAATTCCATTGAAAAAACCTCAAAAGGGAGTAGCATCTGTGTCAGGCATTTGACTAGGCCCCATTTTTTCATCCATGGTAATAGCTTTCCTAACTGCATCCCCTCCTCTATGAGTAACATAGTCATTGTTCTGTTTGTACTGCTCAAACAGATGTTGCAACATGTAATCGGTCAAGTTTCAATGTGTTGGCACCTCCTGAATCCGGGATGTAACTGGTGCTCTGTTAGCATAACGAATAATCCGCAACTGTTTGCAGCTGTTAAAGAATGGCTGAAATGAGTCCAGATTCTTTTGCAGGTGGTCAATATGTTGCTGAATATGTCTTATATTTTGAAAAAAATGTTTGCACCACCAGCCTGATGCAATGACTAAACATAGGACCCTGAAATAGCAACCATCTGCCATGGCCTTGACTATATTACTGCCATTGTCGGGGGCAGCAAATCCAATTCCAAGACATCTGGGTTGCAGGCATTCAGAAAGCATGGGTTTTGGAGCCTGTGGCCCCAGAACTCTCCAAGACAAGTGGAGTGGACCCCACACTATTGTTGAACAAAAGGGAGAGGTCATCTATTTGGTAGACCTTGGAACTCCCAGGAGCCCCCATAGGGTACTTCATGTCAACAGATTGAAACCATATGTTGACAGGGCAGACATGGGATTCCTCATGGCTACTGATGAAGGGCAGGAAGAAGATAGTGACCCTCTCCCAGACCTACTGTCTCAGAACCCTGATGATGGATCAGTTGATGGAGTAGCCTTGGCAGCAGCAAACTGATTGCAGACAAGTTCTAAATCAGTTTAGACATATGTTTTCACTGACTCCAAGTCAGACTACCTGGTGCACTCATGAAGTGGACACTGGAGACAGGCTGCCTGTTAAAAATCGGATTTACAGGCAACCTGATCATGTCAGGGACTCTATCAGGACTGAAGTCCAGAAATGGTTGGATTTGGGAGTTACTGTGTAGTGGGCTGGAACCCTCAGATAGCCCTTGTCCCTTGAGCTAGTCCAGTAGTCTTAGTACCCAAACCTCACACCCAGGGTAGTAGGAGAGAGATGAGGTTTGGTGTAGACTACAGTGGTCTCAATGCAGTCACTAGGACTGATGCCCATCCAATTCCCGGAGCAGCTGAGCTCATAGGTATGTTGGCCTCTGCCAAATTTCTGAGCACATTTGATGTAACAGCTGGCTACTGGCAGATCAGACTAGCTGATGATGCAAAGCCAAAAAAAGCATTCGCAACACCTAGTGGACATTATCAATTTATAGTAATGCCCTTTCATCTGAAGAATGCACCTGCCACATTTCAAAGGTTGGTGAACAATGTCTTAACAGGCCTGGAAGACTACATTGCAGCTTATCTAGATGGTATTGCTGTCTTTAGCTCCACCTGGGAGGATCACCTGGTCCACCTAAGAAATGTTTGGAGGCCCTGCAAAAGGCAGGCCTAACTATCAAGGCTACTAAGTGCCAGAGAGGGCAGAGTCAGGTTGTGTACTAGGGCCACCTTGTAGGTAGAGGTCAAGTTCAACCATTGCAGAGCACAATCCAGACCATCATGGAATGGGTGCTCCCACTACCCAGACTCAGGTCAGAGCTTTCTTGGGCCTGACTGGGTACTATAGAAGATTTGTCAAGGGGTATGGATCCATTGTGACACCCCTGAATGACTTAACTTCTAAAAGAATGCCTAAGAAAGTTCAGTGGACAGTAAGCTGTCAAAAGGCATCTGATGACCTGAAGCAGGCCATGTGCACTGCACCAATTCTGCAAAGTCCTAACTACTCCAAAGAGTTCATAGTCCAAACAGATGCATCTGAGTTGGGGGTAGGAGCTGTGCGGTCACAATTGAATGATGAAGGTCAGGACCAGCCAGTAGCTTTTATTAGCAGAAGGCTGACCCCTAGAGAGAAACGTTGGTCAGCTTTGAGAGGGAGGCCTTTGCTGTGGTTTGGGCTCTGAAGAAGCTGAGGCCATACTTTTTTGGCACACACTACACTGTTCAGACAGACCATAAGCCCCTCTTTTGGGTAAAACAGATGAAGGGTGAAAACCCCAAACTTTTGAGGTGGTTCATTTCCCTCCAGGGGATGGACTATACAGTCGAACATAGACCTGAGAGTAACCATGCCAATGCAGATGGACTCTCCAGTTATTTCCACTTAGAACATGAAGACTCAAGTTGTCAAGGTTAGTTTAATGTCCCTGCGTTTGGGGGGAGGTTGTGTGGGAGAGTAGGATCTGCTTACTATGGTTACCCCCACTTTTTGCTGTGTTTCACTGATTTATCCACTTTAGTCTGGCTGGGCCCCTGCTACCCAGGACCCCAGCCTAGCTGCTTCCTCTCTAAACTGATTGCATGTACATTAGGTACACTCCAGATTGGTTACTGGGTTCCCCTTGTGAGTCCCTAGTATATGGTACCTGAGGTATTAAGGGCATAGGTACCCCAGTGGCCTACCAGGGGCTAAAGCATGTATTATGCCACCCCTGAGAAGCCTTCCAAAATGGCACCACAAGTCTGCTACTGCAGCCTGGGTAAGGTGGTACTTGTACCCCTTACTTAGATATATATTACCTATATCTACCTATATATACAGACACATATAAACCCATAAGTCACTCCTAAGGCAGGCCTTGACAATCCTGAAGGCAGAGTGCTTGGTTTTGTGTGAGAGGGTGCCCAAGTATGAACTGAGCCCCTCTGCAGCTTTCTGAATCCCTTCCTTATAGCTGTTCTGTGATACAGCCATACCATATACTCTTAAGTGCATTATAACCTCGCGGTTAATGCCAACTTTGGAATGGCTACATCAATCAATCAATCAATCAATCGGAGTACTTGCAGAGCGCGCTACTTACCCGTGAGAGTCTGAAGGCGCTGGGGGGAAGGGGGGGGGGGGGGGGACGCAGCAACTGCTCAAAGAGCCAGGTATTGAGGAGTCTTCTGAGTAGGTCTTGGGTCTGTCGTATGTGGGTAGGGAGGGGGTTGCAGGTCTTGGCGGCGAGGTAGGAGAAGGATCTGCCTCTGGAGGTCGTTCGTTGGATGCGGGGAACAGCGTCAAAACATGTTGTGTTTGGTGTCAAACACTTTGGAATACTACCCCCGCCCCCGGTGGGTAGCATTCCACCCTTCTAGAGGGAGAAGACATGTACACACGTACCTGACCAGTAAAAGTCTAAAAGATCCCCAGCATCACAAAATGGATGCTGCTGCCACAGACATGAGTCTGACCTCCTGTTGCTGGACGAAACTCCGGCAGGGGAGGCCTGAACAATAGGTTTCCTGTCCAGGGAGGTGTAACCACCTACCTAGAAAGGCTTTAGTGTATTGGGGCAGGGTGGGTGCATGCTTTTCATACAGTTTCTGGGGCACACAAGGTGTCCCTGTGCATACCCCAGTTCAAACCGGTTGCAGGGGCGCTCAGCCCCTGCTCTGGTGTGAAGCTGGACAAAGGGGAAGGGGTGTAAACACCCCCTCTCCAGGTCCTCCCATAGGTGGGACCTTAGAGTTAGTCCATCTCCTAAACTTAGTTTAAGTATAGGAACCCAGTCCCTAGGAATTCAGAATACCCTTGACGAAACTCTGCAACATATATCTGGGTACTTCAACATTCTATTTTGACTAGAAGAAGGAAGGATCTCCCTTGGGGTCAAGGAGTGACTCCCCTGTTCAAACAGGCACCAAAGAAGCATCTTGCCGGTCTGCATTTTCGAGGTTCCCGCTGGATCCCAAAGAATCTGTGACACAGGACAGGGACTTCCAGACATCTCCGAGGCCGACGCATGTTCTCAGCAGAGCTGAGACCTGTAGCCATCACAAAAGATGTGGGACTGGAACTCCTGGACATCCAGCAAATTTGCAAGTGCATCAAATTCCAGAGCTTTCCAGAAGTTCTGCATTAGGCTACTTATAGTCCAAGCCCTGAGCACCTTTTGCACCAAAGCTTGTGGGCCTACACTAAATGAGTGTTGGTTGGGCCCGCTTCTAGCATTCCTGCTTGAGGCCCCTTTGCAATCCCTGGTCCGTCAACTGGTGGGTCCCCAGGAAGGAAATTCTTATGTTTCTTGGGCTTTTCTGGTTGCTACAGACATGCCCTGACTCCCCTCCAAAGGGTGAGTCTCTCAGACCATGCTGGTCTGCTCTGAAGCCAATCTTTGCATTCTGCGTGGGTTGCTGTTGCCAAGGCTTGTTGAGTCCAATCGGATACCAACGCTGCAGCACTCGACATTCAACATGGGACAGCTTGAATCCAGCACCTAGTTGTCAACGATGCCTCCTGGTCCTCGTGGCTGAAGAATCAAGCTGGCATCTTCTTGTCGCCTTCCTGGTCCCTGGCTAGTGACCCAGACTCTGTCCCCTCTGCTTTCAGGTTCTTTAGATCTTTGATCCACCCTTGGATCCATCCGGACACTTTTCATCTGGTCGCCTGCAGCACTTCTTTTCAGCTCTCCATAGGAAACGACGACAAAACCAGACACGAAAAGACACCTATGCACCTGGCTTCGCTAGGTGATGTAACACGAGTACGTCGGTACTGCTGTGGGTCTTGACCCTCGAACTGTCCAGTACTGAAGGGGTTTATTCCTAGTCCACTCCTAAGTGTCCTTATTCTTTAAAAATCTAATCGCAACTTTCTCCATAGAAGTCAATGGTGATTTGTGGCTGAGTTTAGACACTGCACACGTCCCCTCTGGGTCTCCTGTGTCCCTACCTTGGGTGGTTTCTGGTTGCCCCAGCAGTTCTACTGGCCCTAGGCCTGGTCTCTAAGTTCACAGCGGTACTTTACCACTTTCTTAGTATATGGTTTGTGAGGCCTCTGGGGCAAAAAAATATACTGTGCTTACTTACTGTGTGCTAATTAAGTTTAACTTCTGTACTTTTACCTCTGGCCTCATAAAGAGACTAGAGGGGTGTGTTTAGAATAACTACATATATTTTATATATATACCTGGTCTGGTTCTCTTTCATTTGGTCATTCAGGAGATTATATACTGGTAAAACAAGCTGCTTTACATTCCTTCAAGACTTAGTCTGAAGGCTGCTCTCCACAGCTACCACTAGGATAGCTTTTTATAAAGGTTGTCTTTAAACCTACCATCAATAATGGTCATTTGGACTGGTGCAAGGTGCCCACTAGAATAGTGGACAGGATATGCCAGGCCAACTTCTCACACACCTTGCATCTCATTTTTGCCAACAGAAGTGGATATCTTAGAAATTAACATTTATGCTTGAAAAGTGCCGCTAACTGCAGTTAGCAATAACTTGTAAATACTGAGATAAAAAAATCTGCGTTAACGTAAAAAGTTGACGCTAGGGCAGAATTAAGTTCTTTTGAATATATGGCCCTTTGTGCCCAACTATTTAATATAGCAACAAATGTAAATTCTACTTCTCAAAATTATGGAAAGTTTAATGAAAATATGATTAAAGCATACTCCAATATCTTTATCAGTGTCATGATTTGTGACTTACCTTCCAGCATGCTGGAAGGGGTCCTACAGAACCGGCGCCGCTAGGCAAAAGGCTTCACATCTCTTGAGAATGCACCCCACATTAACACCTGAACACAAGCTACATTTCTCTGGACATTCCACCATACTCCCATGCTGTTGGCAATCAGGGTAGCCATTTTTTTAACTCATTGATGTATATGTCTTCACTGCTGCCATGATTGGTGTTTTTCTATTCATTTCCTTGAAAGCAAGTTTGGAAATCGAAATTCAACACACAGAAGCGTTCAACGGATTTAAGCTACGTTTTGGTAAGAACTTTGTTTTAAGTACTGATTCTGACATGCCTTGAAGGAATAAAGAAACCAATTTGTTATTGCAATTCTTTTGATTGTATCAATGTGAAGAGACAGAAAGAATTTGTATCACCTTTAACGCAGTGTTTTTTTCCGCCGCGGTGCGGGCGTTCTATTAGGTGGTCAGGGCTGCGTCGGCAGTTGGCCGACGGCAGCACTAGCGAGGTAGTGCAGCACACAAGGGGTTAAAGACTTTTGGTATTGTAGCAGACTGGCAGGGCACACAATAGAGTTGAGGTAGCAGCTGTTTTGTAGGAAGTGAATACGTGGTATTACTGAGAGTGAGAAATAAAAATAATGCTTTAAAATCACCGCAGTGACTGACGCCATGTTGCTTCAATTGCTGCCCTTTGTTTGCCCATTTTGTTTGCCCACTTGCCTGTGCCATACTTAACCTCACTCTTGTGTTCGGCACTGCTGAGCAGGGATTACCAAATTAATAGTTCAATGTCTGAAACTTTAAATTTCTTGTATCTTTTTTACGGTCCTTTTTTGTTATTCTCATTAAAAAGATATATTCTTGTTATCTGAGTTTCACTTTCGTTCATGTTCTTCCTCGCATTGCAACATGTAATAAAACATATAGAAAGTCATGCTACTTGGGCAGTGTTTAGCATTAGATAATCACATCTAATGGAGGGAAGATATTGGGGCATATTCTAACAACTTATCGCTCAGTTATCTGCACTTTATCGCAGCCAAAGTGGTGATAAATGTATCGCCCTGTTCACAAGCTGGTGCTAACAGCTGATATCACCAGTTTACCTGCGATAGCAGCTGTAAAAAATATTGCCACAGATGACCCCGTCCACTAACGCTAATGATATGCAGAGTAGGCGTTCCTGTGCAAAAAGCCCAGCCAGAGAGGCGAGAAGACCCCAAAACAGGCGATGAGGCGCGTTAGCAGTAGGGATTTAACACCAGCTCTTACCTGGTGTAAAGTCGGATGACAACCTGCACCATATAAGGGAGGCCAGCACAGAGCCAAACCTGAAGAACAACAGCTGCCATGGAGGTACTGATCATGCAGCTCGAAGTCACAAGAGGGCCACAACAACCCCCCTCCTCCCCCCAGACTACCACAGAGGCAGTACAGACAAAGACAGTGGACCTTCAGAAAATGCACCTGCCTCACACACCAGGATGTCATTGCCCACTACATGCTCAAAAGTACAACCATCCTCTGCATCCTGACCATCATTGGCCACACGCTAACGGTACCAACACAGCGGACAACCAACATCCCTCCGCAGACAAAGTTGCTGGATGTGCTGCATCTGTTGGCCTCGGGTACCTTCCAACCAAAAACTGCCAGAGTCGGAGGAGTCTTACAGCCATACCTATCAAATTTCATCAGACCTGTCTTGGATGCCATCATCAGCTTGGTACCCCAGCACCTTCACTTCCCCCACACTGCACAGGAACAGCTGGAGACAGAGCGAGGCTTCTACGCCATAGCTGGCTTCCGGCACGTGTTGGGGGAAATTGACTGCACACGTGTCCTACTTGTGCCCCCCTGCCGACACTGCACACAATTACTGCAACAGAAAGCACACGCATTCCATCAATGTGCAGGCAATAGTGGACCACCAGGGACTCTTCACCAATGTCGTCGCCCACTACCCAGGCAGTGTGCATGATTCCCACATCTATTGACAGTCCATCATCAACCAGCGATTTCAGGATGTCACCTACGACAATGCACTGCTCGTTGGTAAGTACCGAATGAAAACACCACACACCTCATCACCACAATCACGCAACTCACAACTCTGGGAATGCACATGTTACAAACTCACATACAACATGCCAAACACATGCCCACCTACCAGACATGACAGCACAACTTACTGTGGTAACCTAGGCTAGCCATGTACACAAGCCATAAACGGCATGGCACCACAGCCACACAATAGCAGATTGTGGGGAGAGGTGGGAACCAGGCATGTGCAAAGGAGGTAGTGACCCATGAATGAGAATGTACACAATGCCAAGTGTGGCGTGAATGTGCTGGCTAGACTGCAGTATACAGACCACAGACATATGCATGTCGACATACACTGCTGGTGTTTGGAGTGTAGTGGACAGGGGACGCAACCATGTTACCTCAGCCAGTGGGGAAGATCGCAGAAATGTAGCTTGTTAAGTCCCCCCCCTGTAAGCGTGAGTGTAGTGGGCTGGCCCGGTGTAAACCAGGCTACCACAGGGGTGTGAATAAAAATCATGTAGCTCTGGGCGTGGTTCTCTTCTGGAATGGCCAACGTGTCTGCCAGGGTGGCGCCTCTTACCCCGCCTCGAGGTTGATGCTGTGAGCAGTGTTGCCTGCGATCCTGTGCGCCTGCTGCACCCCGGGCCGCTACTCCCCAGACCCACATTGCCCGCCCGTACGCACCCAGGCCTCACTTCTCACCTGCCGAAACCGGCACAGAGTGCTCACCACATGCCGGCGCAATCTCCAAGCCCAAGGCCCTCGGTCTTGGCATCCTCTTCAGACCATCGCTGGCCTCCGCAACACAGGCCCTTACTCATTGACGTACCCCACCGCTGCCTCCGGCCTACACTGTGGTCTAGTAGGTCACACATTTGGAACTGAGTCTTGATATCATGATGGCCGGGTTCATATGTTAATGGGAGTTTTATATCACTGTACTCCCTTCGATGTGGTGCCACCAACACTGTGCATAGCATTCCAACGACACGTGTCTGTGGTCCCTTGCTGACTACTGCCTTCGGCCTACACTCAAGTAGGTCAAGTAGGTCACACATTTGGAGCTGAGTCTTGAATTCTCAATGGTAGAGTTAATATCATTGTACGCAAGGAGAGGAGTAAGAGGAAAACGCGGTTCAGTCTGGAGGAAAAAAGGATCATCGTTATGGAGCTGATCTAACACTACCAAGAACTGCTCCAGTGTCACTAACTCTGTGCATCGCAAGCACACAACACGTGACTGTGGGCCCCTGCTGACCGCTGCCTCCGGCCTACACTGCGGTCGAGTAGGTCACACATTTGGAACTGAGTCTTGATTTATTTATGGCAGAGTTTATATCATTGTACAGGCCAAATTGCAGACTGCATATCCTTTCAACTCTGGTGCCACTAAGTCTGTGCCCGGACATTCATGGACACTCACTGGTTGAACTTTGGTGGCGTCTTCGTATATGTCCTGGGGGTTGTCTTCATCATCATGTAGCTGATACTGATTTGGTGTGTTCAGAATGAGTCTGTAGCATGCATCTCCTTCATATTGCCTGTTTCTGCTTGGTTCTGCCCTCTACATCATGCTCTTGAAGAACACCTTCCACTGTCCTACGAAACACTCCGCGACATTCACCTTGGACTTTGATGAGGACCCGCTCAGCTCTCGTGGTCCTACCTCAGTGCACCGCAAATCACCATCCCCTGGTGGTGTGCCTGTGCCGGCCACAGTGCATACGAGGCCACTAACACTGTGCAGCTCCAGTCATGGACCATTGCTGTTTGAACTTTGACCTTCTGATTGTCTGATCACTGTTGTAGTTGTTGCCAGCACCAACCACTACCTGAAGGCTGGCTTACACTCACCCCACACCCATCCAGCACAGGCTTCACTGGACATGTGACCCTGGCAATAAAAGGGCCCTGGCGCACGTGCCCAGAGCCAGTTCCACAAACTATCTAAGTGTGTCTGTGTGGTCATTAAATATACATGAGGGCCCGGGCTCTTACCACATAACATTGTGCTGTGTACAGCAGATGCAACCATGTCACCTCAGGCAGTGGGGTAGACCTGGGACATGTAACTGGTTCATACCCCCCTGTATGCATAAGCAGAGTGGACTGGCGTATGACAGTCCAGCGTAAGGGTGTGGCTCTTCAACCCGGGGCTCTGGGCATGGTTAAGTTTTGGCCTTGCCAAGGAAGTAACTAATGCGTGTGTCTCTGTTGTTGGGTCGGCGCCACCCGTCCCGCAATGGACAATGTTGCAATGTAGCGTGCACCCGGGCTGCGGTCTCAGTCGAAGGGGTAAATGAGGGAGTGCAAGCCGGCTCGTGGTCCGGGATCATACATGCCAACTGTTGTGTGTGTCGCTATTACCGCAGCATAAACCAAAGGTCTACCCTCAACCGCATCGTGTGTTCAGCCAGCCATGAACTCTACGTCTTTGTCCGCCCTATCCTTACCATAGACGTGCACACATGTGGCCACCCACCTTCAACGCACAACATCACAGTGTCATTGTCAGGCTTGTGGACATGCGCAAACAGGCATGACAATGGTGTGCAGTTGGAGTGCACATGCTGCAACCGTGCTGCGCACACTAGAAAATAGGCTCGGGGGAGGGAGGAGCAGCAGTGAGGATACCTAATACATATTGATGCAGCTCATTTACTACAAGCAGTGCATGTCAAACAGGAATCACTAAGTCACACATATCACACACCAATGAACTAATGAGCCTACCAACACATCATACAGAACCAACTATTGACTTATATCTCTCTGCACTGTCACAGGTGACCACGGATATGCATTCTCCCTTGGATGATGACACCCCTCCGAGCCCCGAACACACAGGCCCAGGCAGTATAATGTGGCCCATAAACGCACTAGGGGCACTGTGGAATGCACACTTGGCATGTTGAAGTCACATTTCAGGTACCTGGACATCACAAGTGGAAGGCTCCTGTACAGCCCAGACACCGTGTGCAAGATGATCGTTGCATGTTGTGTGTTGCACAACATTAGTGTACGCACCAATGCCCCATGGATACAAGTGCCAGATCCACTGGACGATGATGAGGAAGATGAGGCAGGTGAACAACACCCCACTGCAGCTGCAGGCGGAATAGCCCATAGGAACACCATCATTGGCAATGTTTTCACATGAGCACTTCACATTGTCACAATCCTTTTCAATCATGGAACAGTACAAAATTACCACAGGCACAGAATGTGCAAATAAATTAATTCCAACACACATTCCCTAAGTGCATGTCACTCCTCTGTACAAGCACATCAATCTGAAAAGTGTAAGTGCAACATATAGTGCTAACAATATCATAATTTGAAAATAGATGGTGGGTGTGTCACCTCTGTACAGAGAGGCTGTGTAGGGTGTCAGGTACTTGAAATGCCATTTCTGTGTGTCAAAGATATTAGGGAATCCCATTCATCAGTGTTTCACATGTGTCACAAATCATTACATACAGGCTGTCATTTGTGACCTAAAATTGACAGCAGGCCTTCTTTTGGTGTCAAATATGTACCTTCATGATTCAGGGATGCGCCCTGTGACTCAAGTCCAACAACATGAGCAACATGGACGTAAGGGGGAATCACTGCCCCTACATTCGTCCATACTTTCATACTTGATTGAGCATAAACACAACACGTCTGTGTGTTTTGTTATGTATTGTTCACGTTCAGTGGAGTGTTGAAGCTGTCTTAGTACTGGGCCAGGCAGACAACACGTTACAATGTTGCCCTGTGGAGGGCCAGCCGGAGTCCTTTAGGGATTGACTAGTTACTCGGAAGGCGAAGAGTCCAGTCCATAGGCTGATTGCTGTGTCATTGTTAAGCAAACAAAATATGGCAGTCCATGTCGAGGTCCAGGTTAGTGTCAGAGTGTATCGGGGGACGTTGAAGGTGTTATTCCAGGGCATGATGCAGAGGGCAGAGCCAAGCAGAAACAAGCCCTATGGCGGAGATGAGTGGTACCGCTTCCTTCTTACCACTAAGGCAGATTCATCCTCATCTTCGTCCTCTGACGTTTCATGTGCCTCACATGTAGATGGTGGTGTTTGGTTTGCAGCACTGTGTGACACTGACACATCAGGGGCCGGAGATGTGGATGTAGAAGTAGCAGCAGCATTCATCTGCGCAATGTCTTGTGGCATCACTCCCATGATGAGGATCTGCAGGGCATGGAAGATCCCATCTACAGCTTTCTTTTGTGCAGCCGTGGTAGCCATTCTTTATGCCTGCATCCGCTCCATGTTCTCCATGACCCTCTTTATGTTTCCCAAATCACGGATGACATCGCTGTGGCCAATCTGACTAGACAGTTATGATTGTCTCCTAGTCATGACTCCAGCGAGCCAGCCATGGATTGTTGGAGGGCATGGTGCAGACTGTGGGTGTCAGTTAGGGTGTGTACGTGGTCCCTGATGGGACTTGGACACCCATGTATGGCATCTGGTTTGGCTGCCATGAGATCAAACCCCACCCCCACCTGTTCAGCCAGCTCCTTCTGGCGGTCGAACACATAGCGTTGGAACGCCATGTGTTCTTCGGTGAGGTGCTGGGTGCCAGATGTGGTGTTGGGTGTTTCCTTTTGTGTGGTCTGTGCAGGGGTGGGCTCACCTCGATGGTGCTGGGCTGTCCTGCTACTGAAGGTGGGGTGCGAAGGTTGTCCATGAAACGTTGGTGTTCGTCGTAATCGTTGTCCTGGGCGTCCTCTCCATCATCACTGACGTGATGTAGGGTCTGCTCTGCAGGAGCTGTTGATTGTCCCTCTGCAATGTTTGCGCTCGTGTTTTGCATTTTTTAGGTGTCGCGTTAATTTTCACGCAGTCATTTGACACGTTATCATGAGACTACCGCATGGAGAATTCAAAGTTAACACAGCGTTATTTTCCCGCTATAGACTTCGAAAGGTTATGTTAAGCTAATTTTGCCATGATTAGCACACGTTCTTGAGAATATCTCCCATTGCTGCTTGGCATAGCTCTTTGCCGCAGTTTGCTTTGTATGCTGAATAAATATGTGTAGTCTTCAAATAGGTGTCAGAGCTATATATCACTAATGAATGTCTGTTATGTTACAGTTGCTAAAAATACATTCGCAAAATTTACAACAACAGAAGATAGTTTTCTGGCTAGAAAATAGAATAAACATTATGTCAAAGGCTTGATTAACAGTAGTCATATAGTTAATTATTTGTGTTCTTGTTTCAGTAATATCAGTGTTTCCTCTAAGCACGGAGAGCCTGATACATAAAAGTATACTGGATATAAATCATTTCTATAGCAATTAATAGATGGGTATACAGCGCGAGCCAGTACTTATGAAATTCATCATGGATTTAAATATCCACTATAGAAATGTCAGTGTCCGGCAGAGTGATGACACAGAGTCAGCCACGGCCCGTGCAGGTAAGCGTGGTGAGGCGGGGTGGGGGTGGATTTCGACAGACGACGACGAGGGAAAATTAATTATTTATTTAATTTCCCCTCGTAGCCGTCTGTTGAATCCCCCAAACCGGCCCCACCGCTCTTACTTGCACAGGCCACGGATGCTCAGAGTGGCAATGTCTATGTCCAGTCACTCAATTTTTAGGTCTCGCCTGTCGATGCGCATGCGCATTGAGCAAGCGAGAGTATTGGGACTTATCCACTCTTTCCCAAACTTGCAAGGAATCGTGGCGATTCCTTGCAGTGCCCGTGACTTTTAAGCTCAATGCGCATGCGCATTGAGCTTAAAAGCACGTGCACATGCCCCCAGCCGCCTGCCTTGCCTACTCTCCCGCCCCCTCACTTCTTGATTGCACGGCCGCTAGGCCGTGCCTCCCCTACTCTCCTACTCTCCTCCCCTCGCCGTCTGTTCCCGCACTCCTCCCACAGCCCCGCTCCGCCCCCTCCCCTGCCTGGTCGCGTCGCATTTCTCCTCCCCCCCAGCCGCCTGCCTTGTTTATATTTGTATTTAGTCATTTGCATCCTCAGTTTCTTGAAGAGTAACAACTTGCTAGTATGTAAAAAAACAAAAAAACGCTGCATACAATATTACAAGCGAAAACATAAGTAGTATTTTTGACCCAGGATCTGTGACTGCGTTATCTTGCTGACGGGACTGCAAAACATGCAGTCTCTTGCGTCACTTCTTAGCCTCCATATGTCCAGGTCTTCTTGAGGAATATCGTCCTATAAGCACACCAACTGCGAAACGTACTAAACATTAGGTTCGACAGTCCCACTTGTGAACAAGTGCTTCGAAAACCAGTCAAAGGAGCACCTCGTCCCCACCAGTGCAAAGACTGGTAACCGGCGCAGGTCCACCCAAATGCACACAATATAGCCAGTCAGGGCTCCGAGTGCCACTGCCTTACCCACTACAAATTAACATGGAAGCCAAGCCGTTCCAAACGAACGCATACAAAAGCAGTATTTTCTTTCTGCCGCTCGCCAGTCAGACTGCAGGAGTACAGACCAGCCCCCTCCACCAAAGGCCACCCGAGAGGTATACATCTCATTAAGCGCACGCAATCACTTTGGCGGCAACACTTTGATGACCTCAGTGAGCCTCTTGGTGTAAACATCCAGCCCTTCCATGAGCCCTCACAGAGTCCAGGTCTGCCCGCAAATGCCTTTGAAATGTCTCTCAAGGACTGTTCCCGCACTCCTCCCACAGCCCCGCTCCGCCCCCTCCCCTGCCTGGTCGCGTCGCATTTCTCCTCCCCCCCAGCCGCCTGCCTTGTTTATATTTGTATTTAGTCATTTGCATCCTCAGTTTCTTGAAGAGTAACAACTTGCTAGTATGTAAAAAAACAAAAAAACGCTGCATACAATATTACAAGCGAAAACATAAGTATTATTTTTGACCCAGGATCTGTGACTGCGTTATCTTGCTGACGGGACTGCAAAACATGCAGTCTCTTGCGTCACTTCTTAGCCTCCATATGTCCAGGTCTTCTTGAGGAATATCGTCCTATAAGCACACCAACTGCGAAACGTACTAAACATTAGGTTCGACAGTCCCACTTGTGAACAAGTGCTTCGAAAACCAGTCAAAGGAGCAGCTCGTCCCCACCAGTGCAAAGACTGGTAACCGGCGCAGGTCCACCCAAATGCACACAATATAGCCAGTCAGGGCTCCGAGTGCCACTACCTTACCCACTACAAATTAACATGGAAGCCAAGCCGTTCCAAACGAACGCATACAAAATCAGTATTTTCTTTCTGCCGCTCGCCAGTCAGACTGCAGGAGTACAGACCAGCCCCCTCCACCAAAGGCCACCCGAGAGGTATACATCTCATTAAGCGCCTGCAATCACTTTGGCGGCAACACTTTGATGACCTCAGTGAGCCTCTTGGTGTAAACATCCAGCCCTTCCATGAGCCCTCACAGAGTCCAGGTCTGCCCGCAAATGCCTTTGAAATGTCTCTCAAGGACAGACAACTGCCTACTGGGGTGAGCTAACCCTTTCAATGCCTCTTTGATAAACACCTTTACCTCATCCTGCAGGGGCTCCTCGAGACCCCCTGACATTTCCGCCACTCTTTTAAAGGCAGCTACACAGACTGTTTTGCTTCTGTGTCTGCCTGCTCACTTCCTCTCCTCTTTCCCACATTGCTTTCAACCCCAAATTAAACACAGCAAATTAAGCTTTCAACATCGCCATGCAGACCCAGCCCACAAACATGGTTTATTCTGATCTTTTTTTAATCACACACGTAGGCCCCCGCTCCGCCCCCTCCCCTGCCCGCCGTGTCGCATTTCTCCTCCCCCCTCCCCTTATCTGCCTTCCCTCCGTCTGTTCCCTCTCCCCGCTCCGCCCCCTCCCCTGCCCGCCGTGTCGCATTTCTCCTCCCCCTTCCCCTTCTCTCTCTTCTCTGACATGCAGTGTGCGGCCCTAACTGAAGTAGTGTAAACCCCGGCGCACAATAGCCAACACCCTCACTCACCCTCAACCCCTCACCCTCACTCACCCTCAACCCCTCACCCTCACCCTCACTCACCCTCACCCTCACCCTCACTCACCCTCACTCACCCTCACCCTCACTCACCCTCAACCCTTCACCCTCACTCACCCTCACTCACCCACCCTCACCCTCACTCACCCTCACTCACCCTCACTCACCCTCACTCACCCTCACTCACCCTCACCCACCCTCACTCACCCTCACCCACCCTCACTCACCCTCACTCACCCTCACTCACCCTCACTCACCCTCACTCACCCTCAACCCCTCACTCACCCTCACTCACCCTCAACCCCTCACCCTCACTCACCCTCAACCCCTCAACCTCAACCCCTCACTCACCCTCACTCACCCTCAACCCCTCAGCCTCACCCTCACTCTCACTCACCCTCACTCACCCTCACTCAGCCTCACCCTCACTCACCCTCACTCACCCTCAACCCCTCACCCTCACTCACCCTCAACCCCTCACCCTCACTCACCCTCAACCCCTCACCCTCACTCACCCTCAACCCCTCACCCTCCCTCACCCTCACTCACCCTCAACCCCTCACCCTCACTCACCCTCACTCACCCTCACTCACCCTCACCCTCACTCACCCTCAACACCTCACCCTCACTCACCCTCAACCCCTCACCCTCACTCACCCTCAACCCCTCACCCCCTCACCCTCACTCACTCACCCTCACTCACTCACCCTCACTCACTCACCCTCACTCACTCACCCACCCTCACTCACCCTCACTCACCCTCACTCACCCTCACTCACCCTCACTCACCCTCACTCACCCTCAACCCCTCACTCACCCTCACCCTCACTCACCCTCACCCTCACTCACCCTCACTCAGCGCAACCACAGCATCTTCACTAAATATATTTAATAAACGTTAAGCTATTGGCAATATAAAATAAAATCCATTTTATTTACGTATTAATTATTAATTGTTTTTTAAAGCCATTGATTTTTTTTATATCAATACATATAAGTCACATATAAGTCCCGTTAATACAAAACATGTTGCTTTACAAATGCTAGAGGTGTCACATTTACAAAAATTATAACTATTGGCTTTGTAAATAAGAAAGCTATTAATTTAGCTATTTAGAAAAAACAACACATAAATAAAAAACAAAAAAATAAATAACACCTATAGCTCAAACTTTCCTACTGCGAGACCTATTGCATTTCCAATGCTTGTTTCTTATTGCATTTTATTGTCTCCAGCCTATGGTTAACCAACATATTGGTACTGTGTATGGTTGGCTGTGGATTTGGATCAGTGGAAAAAAATCTTACGGTTCAGTTGAATCCGGACTATGAGGCTAGTGTTTTCTGACAGTAAGTTTTCCTACACTGCGCTTCTCATTTTAAAAGCTTTATACAATGTTTGATCTCTTTGTCAACATGCAACATCAAACATTCCTTTCCGAGTGGTGCAATGAAAGGATTATGTCCTTTGTTCCATATCCCTTTTGGAAATTCCTCATCTCCACAAAATACATTTCCCTCCATTGTCATATGAAAACATACTCAAATCTTGTCTATTTTACTTACATATATTCATGACGGAAATGACTCCTGCCTCGATCTGGTCTACATGTTTCTGCCTGGTGGCCCCTACAGCGTCCGCTGCATTTGGCAGGACCAGGATCCCTTTTCGTTTTTATTACTAAAAATCCCAAGCATTCAAAAAACATTCATACATCTTCACAGATTGAGAAAATGTGAATTTTACATATATACTCCGTAGAGTCTTCATGTAGGGCCTGTAGGGAAATACAATGATATAAATGTACAGACAGACTGAAAGTTTAAAATGTCCGAAGTAAAAAAGAATGATCAGGCAATGCAGTGTGTACAATCTTTACATGTTCAAGGTGTTGGTGACGTTGCAGCGACACTCATGATACACGCACTGCACACTTTGTGAACAGATGTGCAGATGATGTGCCCTAATGGCTGGGGCTGTCGGCCTCAAAGCTGGGGAACCGGGTTGAGTCTCGGCAGGGACACCGAACATCCTGTGATTCTGGGCAAATCACTTAATCTCCACGTGACTAACAAAGATGAATGTGTCCAGCTGTAATGTAACTGGTGCTCATGTAAAGTGCTCTGATACCTTAGGGTCGAGTTTGCCCTATATAACCCCCCTCCCCCCACAAGAAATCTGCAGTAGATATTTGTGCAAAGGTCAAACACATCTGTAGTCACATGACCTTACCCTAATGACATTATATGTAAGGCCCCAGTGTGGGACGCGGGTGATGACCCCTTTGTAGTCACACTATTAGGGTAAAAGGGATGTCGCAATGAGTGTCAGCGGCTTCAAAGAGACCCTTCATAATGGGGAGCATGGATGATCTGCAACTTACGTAGTGAAAGGGAGTGTTCTGAGCAGTACCTATTCTTCTCCAGTGTGCCCTCTGCATATTGCAGTAGCAGGGGCTTTGTTGTTTAACATAGCAGCCCAGGCAAGATGCTATCATGGTGTGGTGTCAGCACAATGATGTGTGCATCATGACATCACGCATGGGCTTGTAGGAAATGGAGTCCTGCAGATGTTGTAAGAGTAGGTGCTTCAAATGAAAGCTAGGTAAGTTATCGCATTCTAAAAAGGACACCATGAAGTTGTTTCCAGCAGGGATGGTGGGGATGAATTGAATATAAAAGAACAGATCAGAGTGGTCCCCACTGGTAGAAAACTCTTCAGTGGAATAGAAATGTTGGATAATGGTGTCAAAAGGCCCATAAAGAGCAGGGAACTAATTAGTAATGTGGAAATGTGTTGGAGGGGCACTAGGGCAGCCTCTCATAGAAATCTGTGAGTTCCTAGGCTCTCCAACGTCTCCCTGAGATTTTCACCAAATAATCCAGTTTCATGCATACAAAGACAATTAACCCATCTACTCTCTTCGATCAACAGTTTTTGACTGATGTCAGGTAGATTCCTATTGACTTTTTTGCAAGATGACCCATTTAAGTTTATACTTGGAGTGTGGTCTCACTAGGTAATGTCTGGCCATCTTAGTTGAACTCCTTTTGCACCTGATGGTACTGTGGTGTTCATTAATTCTGATGCAAACTTTGCGTGTGGTCATTCCAATGTAATGTAAACCTCAGGGGAATGTGATGCGATAGATGACACTTTCACTATTGCAATTGGTGAATGTTTAATCAGCCAAGGCTTGTTGGTGTCCATTTTGACCTCTTTGGTGGTGCACATAAAGGCAGAGGCAGACCATTTGCAACATGAGTGGTGGCCTACAACAGCGAGATGCCCCCCAAGTGTATAAATGGGGCAGGTCTTTCTTTCATTTGTTTGGTATGTACAAGTAAGTCACAGAAGTTTTCACAGCATGAATGGCAGTTTAAAACTGCCCTACAGGCTGAAGTGGCAGACCTGAGGCATTTTATACAGTGCTGCTTTAGTGGATGGCACAACGACTGCTGCAGGACACTTTTAGCATTTAATTTACAGGCTCTGGGTATATGTAGCACCATTTACTAGGGTCTTATATGTAAATTGAATCTGCCAATTGGGTCTGTGCCAATGTTAGCATGTTTGGAGCAGGGAGCACAAAGACTTTAGCACTGGTTAGCAATGGAAAAGTTCACATAGTCCTACTACCTAATCAAAAATAGGGTGGCAAAGGCAGAAATTATGGGACAATGTCAATGGTGGTCAGGTCTAACAGTGTTATATTTCATATCAGTACCATAATATAGGTCCAGGGAACATCGGGCACCTTCCCTACATCATCTCCCCTTCATTTCATATAAACAAGCCTTATAAGGTCATAACTCCTAATAAGGATATACTGCCTTATAGGGACTGACACCTTATAAGGACTGATGCCTTTTATGGACTAAACCTTTCACTTACTTCCATGCTGAGGGAGGGTTCTTCCCAATCGATATTGCTAAGACGTCCTTCTTAGTGCATATGAATATTTATGAGGAAGATACCCGGGGGTATACTTCACCTCTCCTATTCACGCACAAGGTTTAATCCCCAAAGTCATCCTCCTACTAAACAATAGCTAACACACGCACACAGACTGTATAAATACAGCACCTCTTGCTATCAGTAAAGAGGAGGGCCTTAGACTTCACGCCGACACATTGACCAAAGATGCTGCGGCTCCGACATGCAATCGCTCCAGCTGACAGTGGTCTGACTATCCTTTGCGGTGTGTCCAATTCGGGTCCAGGACAAATTCCCACACTCTCACTATTTCAGGTAATGGGGTTCGACTAAACCCTTGCGGGAATCTTGGCTCTTAGGCTTAGGCTCTTTCGCACCTACTCACATGCTAGGTACACTTAGGTACATCTAGACAGGCATCGTAGGAGTAAGCACTATCTTTTATAAATGCATTTTATATTTATGTATCTGTTCCTGACTATTGCAAAATGGTAGAACTGCACTATTCCTTTTTATTCCCTGTACTGCTGATCCTATATCTCTGCTACTGTGTAACAGTTGTAGCAGCGCATATATTTTACACGAGAAGAACAACTGTACAATAAATTCTTATTGTAAACACGCTCAACTGTTTCTTCTGTGTATCTCTCTGAGAGAAAATGAGCATGCACGAGTGACTGGGGGAAAAGTAATATATTGTTTTCATGAGTCTGAGGAATCAGGGTTTGTTGTGTTCTGAGGTAGCCACAAACTAATCTCTCTGATAAAAGGAGATTCTAGTGGCACTGTGAGCTAGCTAATGCAAAACACTGCTAACATACGTGATAGGGGTGCACAGAATCAGTCTACCACCAGACCCACAGTGTATGTTATCCAAAAGCGCTGGTCCTGCATGAGGGTACTGTAGGAACTACACTACAACAGAAAGTATAATTAGGTGGGTGCAATTCCAGGTTGATTTTTCCCCTCTAGTTCCTTCCTCCCCATGTGCTTTCCAATCGAAATTAAAATGAAGAGAAGCACTTTTTCACATAAATCCCAAATACTTGGATTACATCACTATAGTATTGAGAGTAAAAGTCTTCTATCATTATTCTACCTTTAAAAGTGAATACTTTTATAGGACAGTAATATCCAGTAGGCACTAATGTATTAAGGACTATTATCCAGTAGGGATAAACAATTTTCAAATCACTTCCAATTAGGGAAAACAACCATTACAACGCAGATGTTACAACAAGTTGCCATCACAACGAGGTTGTTACAACGCAACTACCATTACATCGCAAGGCCATTATAAAGCATGGAATTAAAAACCATATGCTTTTACCACGCATGCCTTTACAATGAACTTTGTTGTAAAGGCATGAATGGTAAAGGCATATGTGTTTTACATGTAAGTATAAGGTAAGTATAGGGCTTGGAGGGGTTTGAGTTTTGGGGTGTAGGGGTATAGGTTTTGGGCTGCCAGGTTAATTTTAGGTTTCAGGGTGGATTTTGGTTTTGGGGTGCCAAGAGTAATTTTAAGTTTTAGGGTGGATATGGGTTTTGGTGTAGCAAGGGTAATTTTAGGGTTCACAGTGGTCTGGGTTTTTTAGGGTACTAAGAGAAATTTTAGGGTTCAGGGTGGGTATGGGTTTTGGGGGGCCAGGGTTAATTTTAGTGTTCAGGGTGGGTTTGTGTTTTTTGGTGCGGGGTTAATTTTAGGGTTCAGGGTGTGTTTGGGTTTTGGGGTGCAGGGTAAATGTTTGGGTTCAGGGTGGATTTTGGTTTTGGTTTGCCAAGGGTAATTTTAAGTTTCACGGTGGATATGAGTTTTGGGGTAGCAAGGGAAAATTTAGGGTTCATGGTGGGTCTCGGTTTTGGGGTTCTAGGACTAATTTTAGGGTTCAGGGTGGGAATGGGTTTTTTTGGTGCCAGGGGTAATGTTAGGGTTCATGGTGGGAATGGGTTTTGGGGTGCCACAAGAAATTGTAGGGTTCAGAGTGAGTTTGGATTTTGTAGTACCAAGGGTAATTTCACGGTACAGGTTTTAGGGTTCAGGGTGGGTTTGTGTTTTGTGGTGCCAGAGTTACTTTTAGGGTTCAGGGTGTGTTTGGGTTTTGGGATGCAAGGGTTAATTTTAGGGTTCAGGGTGTGTTTGGGTTTTGGGGTGCAAGGGTTAATTTGGGGGTTTATGGTGTGTATGGGTTTTGGGGTGTCAGAGGCAATTTTAGGATTCAGGGTGGGTTTGGGTTTTGGGGTGCCAGGGGTAATTTTAGGAGTCAGGGTGTGTTTGGGTTTTGGGGTGCCAGGGGTAATTTTAGGGTTCAGGATGTGTTTGGGTTTTGGGGTGCAAAGGTTAATTTCGGTGTTGAGGGTGGGTGTGGGTTTTGGGGTGTCAGCAGTAATTTTGGGTTCAAGGTGGGTTTTGGGGTGCCAGGGGTAATTTGGGGGTTCAGGGTGGGTTTGGGTTTTGGGATGCTAGGAGTAAATTTAGGGTTCAGGGTGGGTATGAGTGTTGGGGTGCAAGGGTTAACTTTGAGGATCAGGAGGAGTATGGGTTTTGGGGTATCAAGGGTAATTTTAGGGTTCAGGGTGGGTTTGGGTTTCTGGGTGCTAGGGTTAATTTTGGGGTTCAGGCTGGGTATGGGTTTTGGGGTAGTTTTAGGGTTCTGGGAGGATTTGGGGTTTGGGGTGTCAGGAGTATTTTTAGGGTTCAGGGTGGGTATGGGTGTTGGGGTGCAAGGGTTAACTTTGGTGTTCAAGATGGGTACGGGTTTTGGGGTTTCAAGTGTAATTTTAGGGTTCAGGGTGGGTGTGGGTTTTGGGGTGCCAGGGTTAATTTTAGGGTTTAGTGTGTGTTTGGGTTTTGGGGTAATTTTAGGGTTAAGGGTGGGTATGCGTTTTGGGGTGACAGGGATAATATTAGGGTTCAGGATGTGATTCGGTTTTGGGGTGCTAGGGTTCATTTTGGGGTTCAGTGTTCAGTGTTGGTATGGGTTTTGGGGTGTCAGGGGTAATTTTAGGGTTCTGGGAGGATTTGGGATTTGAGGTGTCAGGAGTCATTTTAGGGTTCAGGGTGGATTTGGATTTTTGTATGCCAACTTTTACCAAGTAAGTGTCTATACCACGCATGCATTTGCGTTGTAATGGCATGCGTGGTAAAGGTATATGCGTGATGCAAGTTTGCACTGTAATGGCATGCGATGTATTTGTATGCGATGTATCATCATACATTCCCAATTATACCTTAAATGATAATTAAATCCACAATGTAAGGCATCAAAAACCAATTGTAATTTGTAATTTGTAATTTGTAACTGGGTTTTGTATCGCGCCAACTCACCGACAGGTCTCAAAGCGCTACTGACCAAGTACAGCAACAAAGATGAAAATAAGGATATAAAGGTGTCTGATCTAGTAACCGACTATTGAGATGGGAATGCGTCTTTAAAGAGTAAGGTTTTCAAGGACTTCCTAAAATGGAGAAGATTGGGTTCTCTGCGAAGCGCCTCCGGTAGCTTATTCCAGATGGTGGGAGCCTGAACTGAAAAAGCTCTGCCTCCTTTTGTTGTTAGCTTGAAACGTGGACAGGATAGCAGAAAAGATCCGGACGATTGCAGGGCGCGCTTAGGTTCGTATATTTCGAGCCTTTCTTTTATGTAGGCTGGCGCCTGTCCGTGGATTGCTTTGTGGCAGATACACATACTCTTAAATTCCACTCTTTGCACTATAGGCAGCCAATGTAGCCTGTAGAGCAGAGGGGAGGCATGAGTCCTCCTCGGCATTCCAAATATCAGACGTGCTGCGTCATTCAGGATAACCTGAAGACGGTTGATGGAGTTTTTTGGAAGGCCGAGGTACAACGCATTGCCATAGTCTATTCTAGCCACTATTGTGGCTGAGACAATGGTTTGCAGCATATTCCTCAAGAGCAGGGGGGCGAGTTTACGTAGTTGCCTGATCAGGTTGGTACAGGAACCAACTACCGCGGATTCTTGGTTGGCCATCGAGAGTTCCTGATCGATTTTCATCCCGAGACTCTTGACACTAGGGCACGGTTTTGGAGTGGGTCCTAGTTCTTGTGGCCAAAACAAATCATTCCAGGGGGAAGTAGAGGTTGAGACTACGAGGACTTCCGTTTTATCTGGATTGATTTTCAGCAAATTGGACGACATCCAGTTCACTGTAAATCGTAGTATGTCTTGGGCCATGGACTGAGCCGATGGTGTATTGTCGATACTCAGCAACAGCTGAGTGTCGTCGGCATAGTTAAAAACTTTACAATTCATGTTTGCCAGGGACTCTATCAATGGTTGTAGGTAAAGATTAAATAAGAGCGGAGAGAGCGCTGATCCCTGCGGGACTCCACAGGCTAACATGCCCACGTCTGAGACCTGGTCTGCCAACTGGATCTTCTGCGTCCTTCCTGTTAAGAAAGCTGTTAACCATTTGAGGGCTTGCTCTCCTATCCCAAACCTAGCCAGTCTGTCCAGGAGCAGTGCATGGCTGACAGTATCAAACGCCGCTGAAAGATCTAATAATATCAGGGCGCTTGGCTTTTTACTGTCAGCCATGCATCTTAGCTCATCCAGCACCGACAGCATTACTAGTTCAGTGCTATGGTGGGCACGAAAACCAGCTTGCCGCTCCTGGAGAAGGTGGTGAGATTCCAGGAGGGATGACAGGGATTTTAGTACGTGCTGTTCTAATTGTACAATAACAAACTCTCCAATACAATCTCTCTCTTCAGAAATGTTCTTTGAGAGCAGCCTCTTGCCAGACCGCCATGTACAAACACTGATTCCATTGACACCAAAGCACGAGTAATCCTCCTACCTCTAAGACATTTTACCTTACTTTTAGGATCTTTCTTCTCTGTGAATTCTCTACTGAGATATACTATCCAAAATACTTGGTGCTAATGAAAAATTTCCTAGCTAACGTAATGGAAAGTTTCAATTCTATTAAGGACTCCGAGGCAAGGATTATGCCTTCTTTCTTTACTTTATTACATAGCAGCGAAGTGTATAACAAGGGACTACATTTCCCATGAACATAAGGGAAAGAGCAGTCCAACAAGAAATGCATGGTAACAGGCAATCTTCTCACAGGAGACCAATGTTCAATCAGGGGCCAGCCAGCCCAACATAGTCCATCAACAGTGTCCTCTCTTCCTCTTTCGGAGCGCGTAGGCAGCATCCCTCAGCTCTCCAGGAATCCTATTTGGGTGTATCCAAGCCTGAGGTCAAGAACATGTTACTGGCTGAACCACTGCGATAGTTCACTTAAGAGAATACCATACATAGCAACAACTGAACTCAAATTGTCATCTGAATGATCAAACCATTACTTACTGTAGTACGGGGAGTGGTCTCCTCCAGGAGCAAAGGGCGGGATAATCCTCACCACCGAGTCCTTAATAGAATTGAAACTTTCTGTTACGTTAGCCAGGACATTTTACATTCTATGTCAGGACTGGAGGCGAGGATTATGCTTGTTTAAAGCTTGCCCACAACCAAATTAGCCATGTTCAGAATCTGTTTGAAGTAAAACCGTTTAAAAGTGGAGTCTGATGACCAATCCGCCGCGTTGAGTATATATTCCTAAACGCGCTCCTAGGCTGAAAGCCTTCGAAGCCATCTCTCCCCTTGTGGAATGCGCCCCAAACGGGCTAAGGCTTATGCCCGCTTCCTGCATCACCCAGCGAACCCATCTGGCAAGGGTGGGTGAGGAAACCGTTTTAAAGGGTTTCCCAAGTGAAATGAGGGGTTGCCTCTCCACTAGAGGGCGAAACTCTTCTGTCATTTCTTCATACGCCTTAAGGCAGCGAACTACACAAAGCTTTGGGGAATCTGGAAACTGTGGATAGGAAATCAACCTGGAATGGCAATTAGTGCGTCTGAGTAACATGAAAATCACACCATCCGGGGTAAAAACCCTGTTATAAATGTCCAATGCCCGTACGTCAGACACTCGTCTACAAGAAATCTTGCAAAGCAAAGTGGCCAATTTGCTGACAGGTCTTTCCTGGAGAGGAACCTATTTGGCTGCCAAGATAAGAACAGGATAACATCCCAGAGAGCGGAATATCGAGGCTCTGGCGGAACGGACAGACGAATGCCCTGTAACAGCCGACAAACCAGGGGGTGTTCACCCACCTGCGCTCCGTCCACTGGAATGTGGCCAGAAGAAACGGCCGATCTGAAGATATTAATGGACCGATAAGCAAAACCCTCAGACGATAATTGAGCCAAAAAATTGACTATGTGGGCCACCTCGGCGAAATAGGGATCAAAATCCCTTTGCAGACACCAACGGGTCCATCTGCCTCACGCAGACCTGTACCTCTTGACAGTATTGTCCGCCCATGCTTTAGAGATAAACGTCCCAGCTTCTCGCAAAAGGCCAGGGGCTTCCCATCTACCCCGGAAATCCGCCACGAGCCGCAGTGAGCTCGTGGACACTAGAGGATGAGGAGACCCGTCCGGACTCACCAAGAGGTTTGGAAATTGGGGGAGTGGGTTTTGAAAATCCCAAGAAAGTTTCAGAAGAACTAAAAACCACACTTGAGACTTCCACAGCAGGGTGATCATGATCATATCCGCCGCTTGCCTGCAAACTTGCACCATTGCCCTCGTGATCATCGCGAATGGAGGGAACGCATAGCCCAGCTCCCCATTCCAATTTTGGGGAAATGCATCCGTAGCAGCTGCCAGAGAGTCTGGCCGCCAGTTGAAGAACCGCAGAATCTGGTGGTCCAGCCTGGATGCAAAGAGGTCCACCGAGAAGGGGCCCCTAAGGCCGTTAAGCCTCTCGAACACTAACTGGTCCAAGCACCAAAGGCTGGCATCCCGGAAGTGACGCAATTGGAAATCTGCTTCCAAACTGTCTCGGCCCGGGAAATACTCCGCTGTGACGGAGACCTGATTGTCAACGCAGTACTGCCAAAAACTTGAGGTCTTTTGATCTGGTGCCAGACCGCCACGTACAAACACTGATTCCATTGACACCAAAGCACGAGTAATCCTCCTACCTCTAAGACATTTTACCTTACTTTTAGGATCTTTCTTCTCTGTGAATTCTCTACTGAGATATGCTAGCCAAAATACTTGGTGCTAATGAAAAATTTCCTAGCTAACGTAATGGAAAGTTTCAATTCTAATAAGGACTCCGAGGCAAGGATTATGCCTTCTTTTTTACTTTATTACATAGCAGCGAAGTGTATAACAAGGGACTACATTTCCCATGAACATAAGGGAAAGAGCAGTCCAACAAGAAATGCATGGTAACAGCCAATCTTCTCACAGGAGACCAATGTCCAATCAGGGGCCAGCCAGCCCAACATAGTCCATCAACAGTGTCCTCTCTTCCTCTTTCGGAGCGCGTAGGCAGCATCCCTAGGCTCTTCAGGAATCCTATTTGTGTGTATCCAAGCCTGAGGTCAAGAACATGTTACTGGCTGAACTACTGCGATAGTTCACTTAAGAGAATACCATACATAGCAACAACTGAACTCAAATTGTCATCTGAATGGTCAAACCATTACTTACTGTAGTACGGAGAATGGTCTCCTCCAGAAGCCAAGGGCGGGATAATCCTCGCCGCCGAGTCCTTAATAGAATTGAAACTTTCGGTTACGTTAGCTAGGACATTTTTCATTCTATGTCAGGACTGGAGGCGAGGATTATGCTTGTTTAAAGCTTGCCCACAACCAAATTAGCCATGTTCAGAATCTGTTTGAAGTAAGACCGTTTAAAAGTTGAGTCTGATGACCAATCCGCAACGTTGAGTAAATATTCCTAAACGCGCTCCTAGGCTGAAAGCCTTCGAAGCCATCTCTCCCCTTGTGGAATGCGCCCCAAACGGGCTAAGGCTTATGCCCGCTTCCTGCATCACCCAGCGAATACATCTGGCAAGGGTGGGTGAGGAAACCGCTTTAAAGGGTTTCCGAAGTGAAATGAGGAGTTGCCTCTCCACTGGAGGGCGAAACTCTTCTGTCATTTCTTCATACGCCTTAAGGCAGCAAACTACACAATGCTTTGGGGAATCTGGAAACTGTGGAT
Organism: Lissotriton vulgaris; assembly: GCF_964263255.1. Classification (NCBI taxonomy): domain Eukaryota; kingdom Metazoa; phylum Chordata; class Amphibia; order Caudata; family Salamandridae; genus Lissotriton; species Lissotriton vulgaris. The sequence goes on from NC_141687.1 coordinate 1,129,568,400, forward strand.
AGGAAATCAACCTGGAATGGCACTTAGTGCGTCTGAGTAACATGAAAGTCACACCATCCGGGGTAAAAACCCTGTTATAAATGTCCAATGCCCGTACGTCAGACACTCGTCTACAAGAAATCTTGCAAAGCAACATGGCCAATTTGCTGACATTTCTTTCCTGGAGAGGAACCTATTCGGCTGCCAAGATAAGAACAGGATAACATCCCAGAGAGCGGAATATCGAGGCTCTGGCGGAACGGACAGACAAATGCCCTGTAACAGCCGGCAAACCAGGGGGTGTTCACCCACCTGCGCTCCATCCACTGGAATGTGGCCAGAAGAAACGGCCGATCTGAAGATATTAATGGACCGATAAGCAAAACCGTCAGACGATAATTGAGCCAAAAAATTGACTATGTGGACCACCTCGGCGAAATAGGGATCAAAATCCCTTTGCAGACACCAACGGGTCCATCTGCCTCACGCAGACCTGTACCTCTTGACAGTACTGTCCGCCCATGCTTTAGAGATAAACGTCCCAGCTTCTCGCAAAAGGCCAGGGGCTTCCCATCTACTTCGGAAATCCACCACGCCACGAGCCGCAGTGAGCTCGTGGACACTAGAGGATGAGGAGACCCGTCCGGACTCACTAAGAAGTTTGGAAATTGGGGGAGTAGGTTTTGAAAATCCCAAGAAAGTTTCAGAAGAACTGAAAACCACACTTGAGACTTCCACAGTGGGGTGATCATGATCATATCCGCCGCTTGCCTGCAAACTTGCACCATTGCCCTCGTGATCATCGCGAATAGAGGAAACGCGTAGCCCAGCTCCCCATTCCAATTTTGGAGAAATGCATCCGTAGCAGCTGCCAGAGAGTCTGGCCGCCAGTTGAAGAACCGCAGAATCTGGTGATCCAGCCTTGATGTAAAGAGGCCCACCGAGAAGGGGCCCCAAAGGCCGTTAAGCCTCTCGAACACTTACTGGTCCAAGCACCAAAGACTGGCATCCCGAAAGTGACGCAATTGGAAATCTGCTTCCAAACTGTCTCGGCCCGGGAGATACTCCGCTGTGACGGAGACCTGATTGTCAACGCAGTACTGCCAAAAACTTGAGGTTTTTTGATCTGGTACCCCTAGATGATCAATATGACGGACCGCCGAAACGTTGTCCATCTTCAGGAGCACAGAGAGGTGCATTGTTTCCTTCATCCAGAAACATACTTCAAAGGATCCCGCCAGAAGTTCTAACAATTTATGTGTATCTTCTGTTCGTCGGGAAACCACAACCCTCCCTTAGAGAGGTCTCCGCACCTGGCCCCCCAACCAAGACTGCTGGCATCCGACTTTGTGAGAATACGGATACCCCTTGCGTAAAAAGTAAACTTTGAGGTGTTGCAGAGCTCTGTAATGGAGGGGGCCAGGAAGATGGCTTGGATAGAGGCAGACAGGAGACCCACGACCCGAGCCAACTGGCGGGGAGGAATCTGTTGCTTGGTGAGAACGTGACGCAACTCGTGCCGGATCTTGGATACCTTCCTACCTGGAAGACTGAGAGTGGATGACGTGGAGTCTATGATGAACGTAATGTTCTGGGAAGGTTGCAAAAGAGATTTCTTCTTGTTTATGACAAACCCGAGGCATTGAAGAAGGAACACCCCCATCTGAAGATGTTGCATCAGGCGACAGGGGCAAGCCGCCATCAAGAGTAGGTCATCCAGGTACACAATCATTTTAACTCCCCTGGACCGTAGGTACTCCACAACAGGTCTGAGAACCTTGGTGAAACACCAAGGAGCTGAAGAGAGACCGAAATGGAGTGACGTGAACTCGAATGTGCGGCGACCCCAGATGAATTGTAGAAACCGACGGTGTGGCGGGAAAATCGGAACCACCAGATGGGCGACCTTGAGGTCCAGCCGTACCATCCAATCCAAGGGACGGAGAACGTCCCTGAGGAGATGGATTCCCTCCATCTTGAAGTGGCGGTAAACCGGCCACTGGTTGAACTCGCTCAAGTTTATCACAGGTCTCATGCCGCCATCGGTCGTGTTGACCAGAAAGATATTGCTTAAGAAGCCCCCCGAGTGTGGAGTAGTAAGGGTGATAGAGCCTTTCTTGAGGAGAGAAGACACTGCCCCGTCTACCAGGGGGAATTCTGTGCAGAAAACTGCATAGGACGGGAGGTGCTCTTTGTACCTGGTTCCCCTGGAACTCTATGTGGAAACCCCTCACTGTTTGCAGAACCCAGGCATCGTGAGTGATGGTCAACCAAGTTTGGAAGCAACCTGCCAACCACCCCCCTATGTCTTGTGGGGAAGAAGGGAGAAGTCTCATCTGGACTAGGGGTTGTCGTTCCTCTTCTGAATCCTTTCCCTTTTCCTTGCCGTCCACGGGTGGGGTAAAAGTTGCCGAACCTGGATGGTCTTGGTACTATCTGGAGCATCTTTGATTGGTCTAGCGCTGCTGATGACTAGCCGAGCGGCCCCTGCTTCGGCCAGCCCCACGAAAAACATGGGGAAACACCTTTTTTATTGTAGACTGGGTTCGGTCCAGCGATGTGAAGGTGTTGACAAACATACAGAGCTCCTTCACAAAGGGCTCGCCAAACAGACCACCTTGGGCAATAACGCCCGCCTCTGAATCCCCTAGGTCGCCTAACTTTGGGTCAATTTTAATAAGAAGGGACCGGTGCCACTTGGTGGAAAGGGCACAATTGGAATTGCCCATGAAAATAACAACTCGCTGTGCCCATCCAGATAAGGTTTCAGGAGAAATAATGGAACCGGATTCCTTCGCCTCCTCCGCCATATCTAATATCTTTGTAATGGGGCCGAGGGTGTTGAGGAGATTATCCTGGCATGCCCTCCAGGACCTATCTATCCCCTTCTTGGGGTCCCTGATACATTTTTGAGGAAGGTGTCCATCCAGGGATCTATCTCAGGTGTAAGGGAGACGTTACCCTCCAAGGTGGGACGGGGCACTCCGCCCGAAGGCAGTTGCGAGCTTCCTTCTCTAGGGGACGTCTGATATGGGCGGCCACATAAGAAGCCACTTTCTCCGCTGGTGTCCACTCTGAGGACCTTGGATGGATGATATCATTAGGATCCAGCATGTATGAGGTGCTCGGAGTCTGGGAAGTACTAGGGAGAGATTGAGAAGCTGGATCGGCAGAAGGGGGAACCTGGTCCCCCGGGGAAAGCACTGGCACCTTGGAGGGGGGCACTCCGGCGTGCGCTGCCGGGTAACTAGCCAGGAAGGTCTGTCAAAGGCGATCGAACGCGTCGTCATCCACACCAGTCTTGCAGCAGTGCTTAGGCGGCAGAGGACCCAGAGGGTGAGGAGGAGCAACAGCTGGAGCCTGGGGGGTGGAACAAAGTTGCTGGGTAAGTTGGGCAAATGCCTGCTGAATCTGGTTGGAGAGCCTATCCTCTAACGGAGAGATGGCTTGATCAACCCCCCTGTAGATTGAGGTATCCATAGCCTCATAAAAATCGTCCCCCCAGGGCATGTCGGCGAGGGGGTCTTCCTCCTCCTGGTAATCCTTGTCATATTCAATGAGGAGAAGGTGCATGAGTAGTGCAATAGTAGAGGTTTCCCTACTAGGTTCAACATGGAAAAGTCCTAATTATGGCTGGGTCTCAGCCTGTAGTTCTTTTTTGTGTGGAAGGAACTGCAGTATTTCGGGTTCGAGCCCAAGGGACTAAGGCTGGCCAATGGATTATGAGAAAAAAACTCCCTTGTCACAGTGAAAGCTGGTCTGGGAAAGTTCCTTGCACAAAATGCCAACCTCAATACCAGACCACTGAGGCATTCCAATAAACATACAGACTCTGCCCCCTTTAACTACTGGGCTTGGGGACTGAGCATGAAGCAAATAATCAACAGTACAACTTTATAAAAGCCCCCGCTGCCTACAACCATTGCTAGCATTCACCCTCAGACAAGTGGCTCCCGTACAGTGCACGCGCGGCATTTGAAACTCTCTGAAGAGAGATCAAACGTCACGACGCGACTGCACAGACTCCTGCGCCCTCTGATGGTGGGAGGACCCGGGATCAAGACCAGCACGGACCCGCATAGGGACGGAAACCCATACCCAAGGCTCTGTCCCTGTTGCGTAGCCCACACGCAGGGAGACGCTCTTAAGAAACGCGGAGGACCGTGTGAGAGAAGACACAAGGTAAACAGAGATACACTTTCTGAAGCAGATGCGGTGACCCGCGTGAGGCGAAAAACAGAAGGAAATGTAACCAGTAGCACCGCGCCACATCACAAAGCAAGTCGCTAATTGTACCACATGAAACAGCCTGAAAACAGTGCTAACTACCACATAGCAGTTAACCACCTAATCGCACAAGCAGCGCACGCGCCACAAGAACCATCAGAAAATTACTGACACGCTCTAACAATTTATACAAGTACTAGACAGAATCAGAGAACTGAAGAGTGCTTATCTTGCTGCGTAGCAGCGAAGAAAGAGGAAGAGAGGACGCTGTTGATGGACTGTTGGGCTGGCTGGCCCCTGATGGGACATTGGTCTCCTGTGAGATGATTGGTTGTTACCATGTATTTTTTGTTGGACTACTCTTTCCCTTATGTTCATGGGAAATGTAGTCCCTTGTTATACACTTCGCTGCTATGTAATAAAGTGAGGAAAGACGGCATAATCCTTGCCTCCAGTCCTGACATTGAATTGATTACTTTGGACTGCTTCCTGTAAGAAAGTGACTCAATTGCATTCATAACAGCTATTCAGATAGTAGATTGGCTTAACCCCTAGCCATACGGACAAAAGTGAGGTCTCTGAAAACCTCTTAGGTTCTCAAAGTGTGCAGCAAAAAAATGACTAATGCCATTTGCCTAAGCCATTCTGATAGCTTTAGGGGCCAGGAATAGTCTGAATTGCCAAACTTGTAGGAGTGGGATGGTTAGAAGTTGTGTTTGTACTTTCGTTGGCAGCACTGACAGGTGACTGGTAGCACTGACAGGAGTGATGGGTGAGGAAAGCTGCAATGGCCTTCTGACGAGAGCCCTGGCACTTATTTTTTTTACAAATTAAGTACTGCAATCAACCCTGTGGTGTATTTGCATAAGGGCCGGTGTCAGAATGAAGTGCCAGTGACGAGCTCTGGAAAACACCAGCTCAAATTATGTACTGCACTTCCTCTTTTTTTGGAGTGCAGGATCAATATACAAGTTCATCTGAAATTAGTTCAGGCTTTAGGTGTTCCACTACAATATGCTTCGGTCAGAAGTAGAGGCAACCAAGAAAAGTGCATGTTCTGTGAACATCATCTTCCTATTCTTCAATATAGAAAGGGTGAATGTTTGCTTACTGCTACAAATGTAGACTGGTCACAGTTCAGTCCTGTTGATTGTTTCAGAAGGCATATTCTTTGACAGATGAAGATGAGAATCCTATTCTTTATAGCGGACTTGAGGAGATTTAATGAAAGATCCAGTTTAAGACCAGGGATCAGAGCAAAGTATTCATCATCCACTTCTCAGGACATTAAGTTGTGTGTATTTGGGGTAATGCCAATCTGAGATGAAATATCACAGCCAACTCACCACGTTGCTTCGGTCCCAAACACTGAATGATTAAGTGATAGCTTCCTTGAGAGAACAATCAAATGTTCCAAGTGGACTCAGTCCTTCAGAAAACTGGAACAAGGAACCAGAATATTTAATTAAGTTGTGAATTAGTTGAGATGAAGACATGATGGATAAGTCAAGACCAAAAAGATGAATGGAAATGCAAGTATCACACTGAAACTATGGTGATTAGGTTGGATGCATTCAATTCCATCATTTTTACATTGTCAGTGGCACTCCTGATGAGGACAACTACAAATCACCGTCAGATCGAGCTGAAAAGGGACAGCTTGGCGCAAAGAGCAAGGCCACTGTGTTTATGAACAGTAACACATGGTAAAGAAGTCCTCATACAGGACATGAATACACTTGCAAGTTAAACTAATACTCAAGAACAAAACTTAAACATACAAACAGCAGCTAAAATAAATCAAATTCTTAAATGCCTATCCCCCCTGAAGAGTGGCAGTGTAACGAAAGAAGAGAGCAGAATCAGGAAATTAGTTCATCGATTGATTAGAAAAATTGAAGAAAGAATAACAAACTTCTCTTGTCTTCCCTCAATGATATTAAACGAGCCAACCCCAGAAGCAGCATTCTTTGAGCTTACCCTCCATGTCATTTATGTACATTTATACGCTTATATATGACATTTTTATTTAACATTTGGTTTAACTCCATTAACATATATAAGCAAAGCTATCACAACCACAAATAGTATAATCAAAGTAAATTGTCTCAACAAAGTAATGACAGTTCAGTAATAAGCAACAGCAAATCTTTGTGTCTTTATCCTTTGGGAAGGTCGTTTATTTGATCCACATTCAGCCGACACGTGTTTTGTCGTGTTAGAGTTGAGTCAACACGACTCTTCAGGGCTGACAAAACAGAAAACAACGTCGATATAGCATTTCTCGCATGTGTGATATGTTGACATTTTGTGCGGTACGTGACGAAGATAGGTCTTGAGGTGCATAAATGTGAAGCCTTTATTCGCCCACAAATTGTTTTAGTGTCTAGCGTCAATTCTCCGGAAAGTTGAAACATGCTTCTTCAATACTCTTATTAAAACAATTGCGACGCATAGTGGATTGGTGAGAACGCATTCCAGGATGTGAACAAAATTTGTGGTGCTCTCTAAAATGCCGTGCTCTCGACGATCCTACATTCGGAAAGACTCAGGGCGGACAAGTGTTACTATTGATTGATGGACAGTGTGAGTGAGTCCGTGACTATCGATAGTTCAAGGTGCATTGTTTACTAGTGAAAAAAATAAATAAATAAATAAATTGTGTCTAAAATTCGTATGTCTTTCAAAATCAGATAAAAGCATACCTAGTATTATTATTAAGGCACCTTTTCACTCTTGGTGTGCACTCGCCACTTTACAACCTTATAATCTACCGGGTTTTCCGTATTTTGCCAATGATACTATGTCTTCCAACATGGATGACTAGGAGTCGTCACTCGCGCTCTAGTCTTTCAGGCAAATATCGTATAAAGGCACTTCCTGTTTCCGGTCACATGTCCGTCTCTCGAAACACGGCGACCGGGAACACACAGAGGAGGGATACCACAACCTTGGTGAGTTAAGATACATTTTGATCGGCGCACACACGTGCAGATTCTAGATCTAATCAGCTATATTCAATTCGCTCTGGTCTCTTACCGTTTCACATTGTTTCATTGTCCTTACAGTTCGCAATCCACAGAGGGATCGAACCCTAACTACCTTCTTGAAACCTTTAATTGGATCCCCTCCCGGTACGGCTTGGTACGCACACGTATCCATGTACGTCCCTTTCTGTTTATTTGTGACAAACATCACAACTAAGGCCAAGTAGTTTCACACAATATATTTTAAACCTATTACAATCTCCTTTTTACACAGTTTACTTTTGCGTTCATCCACCATACTTGGTTTGGAGAACTTATATACAGATGAAAAAACATTTGCTCTAAACTCAGAGCGGAGAATCATTGCTTATATTCCGATGTTCATTAACCTCATATACTGGTAAGCAGCATAACCAATAATTCTCTAAGCACCCCACCAAATGCAATTGCTTGCCTCACTCTTATGCCTCCCCCCTTTTTCAATACACAGAACTATCCACCCGAAGCTTAAGTGTCCATTAATTCCGACCTACTGACCAGTGGGTCACACCACTAGGTATGCTTTTATCTGATTTTGAAAGACATACGAATTTTAGACACAATTTTTTCACTAGTAAACAATGCACCTTGAACTATTGATAGTCACGGACTCACTCACACCGTCCATCAATCAATAGTAACACTTGTCCGCCCTGAGTCTTTCCGAATGTAGGATCGTCGAGAGCACAGCATTTTAGAGAGCACCACAAATTTTGTTCACATCCTGGAATGCGTTCTCACCAATCCACTATGCGTCGCAATTGTTTTAATAAGAGTTTTGAAGAAGCATGTTTCAACTTTCCGGAGAATTGACGCTAGACACTAAAACAATTTGTGGGCGAATAAAGGCTTCACATTTATGCACTTCAAGACCTATCTTCGTCACGTACCGCACAAAATGTCAACATATCACACATGCGAGAAATGCTATATCGACGTTGTTTTCTGTTTTATCAGCCCTGAAAAGTCGTGTTGACTCAACTCTAACACGACGAAACACGTGTCGGCTGAATGTGGATCAAATAAACGACCTTCCCAAAGGATAAGGACACAAAGATTTGCTGTTGCTTATTACTGAACTGTCATTACTTTGTTGAGACAATTTACTTTGATTATACTATTTGTGGTTGCGAGAGCTTTGCTTATATAAGTTCGGGAGAGTCTGTTGATTTTCTGATTGAACGGTTAAGGGCTTTTCCGTTCGCTCTTTACGCACCACACCCTTACTTGTATTTAAATGACCTTTTAACGTTTATTCTAGGCAGAGCGCCCTAAATCCTCTGAAACTTTAAAAACCCTCTACAGCTAGCCATAACTCCATTAACATGTGCAATACATTTCAATTAATAGCATGTAACCATTGCATCACTAAGATCTCAAAATAAGTGTATTAGGTTTATCAATAGATTGTTGTAATCATATTCACTGCATAGTCACCTTAAATAGTGATTGATTGCTTTCCCCTGATTTATAATACTGTAATGTGCATCCATTTTGATTTTTGAGTTGGCTTAACTTGACATTAGGCTTTACCTGCAAATGTTTGCTTTAACACTGCCAGTATGCTGTTTTTCTCTCCCCGGTCAGGTGTGATATTGTGTTTTCAGTTAGCTAGAGAAATGTTTATTTTTATGTATTGGTCTGTTGATAGTGATGCCTGGGAGAAGAAATTTGCAGCAAATGATACTGGAGGTAGCCTCCTGCTCAAGGTGTACCAGGAGGATGCAACGTTCCAAGACAACAGATGTGCTCCTAATGGTGTGGAGATGGGAACTTAGGCAGTATGTTGATTCCCTTGAATTCAGTTATGGGATTGGCTCTCAGCGGTGGAAGTGAGATATGGATGTTTTGGCAATTCTTAGCTGTACTTTTTATTGGTGTTTCATAGTTAGTTAGGCACACTTCATCCTGAATTTGAGAGCAAGCAGGTCTCTCTTTCCACTGGGTCGCCCCAAGGGTAAAGCTTTACGCTGAATGCTCTTTCACGTCTCTTGATATTCTACTGAAGTTCGACCTAATGCTGACACCTTCAATGGTAAGAAGTCTTTGTCACAGCATATGCTTAGACTTGGGAGGGAAAGTTTCTAAATGGAACAGATGATTGTGTCAGTCTTTCTCTACTGCATTCTGGCTGTTACTATTTTGCATATCATTTTATTATGATTTAACTTACTTGAACATTTTGATCTCCAGGCTGTGTTGCTATATCTTTTAAATCTTTTGCTGCTTTGAATATATACTAGCTGGATTAATGTTTATAAATAAACCTTTATGGTTGAAATAATTGACTATTGGTCTTTATTGTGGAGCCATATTGCCTTCACAGAAAGGGAAATGAATTTCTGATGTGGGCTCCCTTACATCTCTTCATTTTGAATGTCAAAGGTCCACACACCCAATGGAGAAATTTGATGATTTCACTGAGAGATTGAGGTTCAGATATCCATGCTTCATCAACAGCATCAGAGTGGGGGAGAGTCCAAAAGAGGCAGACAGGTTCAGCAGTTGACAAGTTGCCAGCATCGGACTTAAAGACCTCGTCAACACACCGACCCACAGAACAGGACACACCCTCGACCCCATCTTCGCGGCAAGAAACAGCGTCCAATTCAGCCACACAAATCAGTCGCCATGGACCGACCACCACTGCGTACACATCACCATCAACAAACCCAAGGCACCCAAACCAGTCCGAAGCCCCCCACGAAGAAACTGGAGCAAGGTTACAGACGAGCAACTAAACTCCACCCTCAGCCGAGACAACCACACCTGGGCACCCAGCGCAAATGACGCAGCCAGAGAACTCCACATCTGGATCTCTTACTGCGCAGACGAGTTTGCCCCGCTGTGCAACCCCGACAGACAACGCCCCAGGAAAGACGCCTGGTTCACCCCCGCTCTCCAAGAAGTCAGACACACCTGCAGATGCCTGGAAACGAACCGGAGAAACACCAAGACAACCAAAAACCACACCACCTCCAAGGACGCCTTGATGGACTACCACAACCAGATCAGAGCCAGCAAGAGGAACTTCATCCACAACAAAATCCTGGCCAACTCCACCAACTCCAAGGAACTTTTCAGTGTCATTCAAGAATTCACCAACCCATGCAGCGAAGCCACAGACATCACCCCATCCCAAGACCTCTGTAACAAGCTTGGAACCTATTTCCACCTCAAGATCAAAAACCTCAATGACAACTTCATCGACTATCCACCAGACACCACAGACGGCCCCCTGCACCCCAGAGACACCAGTCTGTCCACTATCTCCATCTCCAACTGAACAACGATCACAGCCGAAGACACCGCCTCAATCAGGAAAAGCATCCACTCGGGGGCCCCCACTGATCCCTGCCCCCCTCACATCTACCACAGAGCCAAAGCCGCTATTGCACCCGAACTACAATGCACCATTAACACCATCTTTAAAACAGGCACCTTCCCAGACAACTGGAAGCGCTCAGAAGTCAGACCTCTGCTCAAGAAGCCCACAGCTGACCCCACCAACCTCAAGAACTATCGGCCCATCTCACTCCTCCCCTTTGCAGCCAAAGTTGCAGAGAAAACAGTCGACAGGAAACTGACATGATTAATTGAAGAGAACACCATCCTTGACCCTTCCCAATCTTGATTCCGAAGCGACCACAGCACATAGACTGCCCTACTCATCGCCAGAGATGACATCCGTACCCTCCGGGACCAAGGCCACTCCGCAGCCCTCATCCTACTCGACCTATCAGCGGCCTTCGACACCATCTCCCACTGCACACTAGTTGCCAGACTACATGACAAAGGCATACAAGGAACAGCCCTGGACTGGATCCGATCATTCCTCACTGTAAGAAGTCAAAGGATCAGACTCCCACCCTTCCTCTCCGACCCCATGAAAATCACCTGCGGAGTACCACAGGGTTCATCCCTGAGCCCCACCCTCTTCAACATCCACATGGCCCCACTCGCGGCCATAACATGGCCTCAACATTGTATCCTACGCTGACAACACCCAGCTCATCCTCTCCCTCACCAAAGACTCCACCACTGCCAAACTGAACTTCCAGAAAGGAATGCAAGACGTCACAGTCTGGATGACCAACAGCTAACTGAAGCTCAACGTCGAGAAGACAGATGTCCTCGTCCTCAGTACCACCCCTTCCGCATGGGACAGCACCTGGTGGCTGGCCATCCTCGGAAGCCCATCTACCCCCTCAGACCACGCCAAGAACCTCTGCATTGTACTCGACTCATCACTGTCACCTCCAGCTGCTTCAACACCCTCCGCATCCTCCACAATACCTTCAAGTGGATCTCCCCTGAGTCAAGGAATACAGTCACCCACACCCTCATCACCAGCAGACTGGACTATTGAAACGCACTCTATGCCGGCATCAACAAGTCCCTACTCTGCACGCAAACTACAGACAATACAGAAAACCGCCGCCAAACTCGTCCTCGGCATCCCCGACATGAACACATCAGTCAACACCTACGAAGTCTCCACAGGCTCCCCATGGAGAAAAGAGTCACTTTCGAAATCCTCACTCACGCCTAAAAATGCCTACACTACAACAGACCTAACCTCGCACTGGCCGAAACCCCACGCATCCACTGAGCCAGAGCAGACGAAAGATCCTTCTCTCACATTGCAGCCAAGACCTGGAAAGAGCTACCGGCAGACATTAGAGGTGCCCCCTGTCTGAACAGCTAAACAGATCTGCGGACCCCACCTCAGCACCTTGGGACCCTCACAGGTGAGTAGCATGCTTACAATTCCCTGATTGATTGAAAAGTTTACTAGGTGGGCCCCACAATCAGAACAGAGTTAGATTAACGCAATTTCATAAGGTGTTCATGTTGATGAAGGATGTGATGTTATGACCAGAACTGCTGACTTTGGATCTTGGGAACCAGAGACCTGATGTACAAAGCACCTTTCCGGTCGCAAACAACACCATTCTAAAAAACAGTCAGCTTGCAACCAGAAAAATGCTTTTTCAAATGTACAAAATGCAAAATATGATTTCATAACTTGTTACCTAATCCCAATTGGGAGACATCGTTTATACGAATGCTCTACAACGCATTCCATTACAACTCGGTTGTTACAATGACACGTTGTTTCAACGTGAACCATTACATCGCAACTTGTTTCAACGACTTGCTGTAGGGGGCGCGCTGGTATTGGATTTACAATCCAACACCGTCCCTACTGTTGCACAAACTGGAGTAGGAATAGTAGATAATACTAATACTAAATCCAGCTTGCACTCTACAGCAAGTCATTGTAAAAAATTGCGATGAAATGGCTTGCGTTGAAACAACACGCTTGTTGTAAAGACCGCGTTGTAAAGGAATGAGTGAAAAATGCATTCATAGTAAAGAGACATATTCGGTATGAATGAAGTGTAATACTTTGCCACCATTTTAAAAGTGGTGGTAACCTATTTGCATTTGAGAAGTGGTCCCCTTGGCACCCTTGCCCATGTACGAATGTAATAATAACATTGCCTGCTGGTAAAAAAATGAAACTTAAACATTGAATTCTCTTTTTTGAAACACATCCCATTTTCCTTTAAGGAAAATGGTCTACATTTAGAAAGCAATATTGCTTTATTTTAAAGCAATAACATACATTGTGGTCTGTTGAGCACAGCAGGCCACTATCCCTTTGATTGCTGTTATTCCTAATTGGTACAAAAGGGGGGCGGTGATGGACGGAGCATCTGAACCAATCAAACACTCACACCCAGTCAACAAATCTGGGTTTAATCCATCACCGTTCTTTAGCCCACTCTGCCACCCCAGTTCAGACATGGCCATATGCAAATCAGTCTGACCCTGTGCCTCATGGGAACAGTCCAGCCCTAATTGGTCGCAAATTGCAATCTACCTCATTAATATTTATGAGATAGGTCGATTTGCATCCTGCTAGGAATCACTATTTGGAAATAAAAAGGTTTCTTCATTAGGAATAACAATTTTCTAATTGCAATTCAGAGATAATCCCAAATAGAAAATCTATATTCCTAATGTTACTACATCTGGCCCTAAATTTGAGTCTCCCCATTGGCTAAGGAGACACTGATTCTGGGCAAATCACATAAGGCCTTTTTACAGATTTATCGGTCCTCCTGCAGCACCGCCACCGCTGCACTGACGGGGGACAGCAATGTCCATGGTGTGCCCACCCGTGGAATTCTGAGTTGAATCCTGGGTGGGTGGGTGCTGCTGCGGTGGTCTCAGCACGGCAGCTGTTAGGCTCATAGGAGAGGGTTACCAGCAGATCTAAACCGTGACTGTGACTGTGCCTGTAGCACGTTCCTGCCTGGTTGGCCTGCACCATGTTGTGCATGGCAATCCATGGAGGAAGGGGGTGCAATTCCAGGGGGTACAACATGTGCCCCACGCTTGAACCCCAAGGCCCAGAAGCAGCAGGGGGCCCTCTTAGTTGCATCTCCTTCACTCTTTTCATGGTGGGCTCACCGCTATGAAAACGGTGGTGAAACTGCAACTCGGAATATTCCCGGCGGTGCCACAGAAGCACAGCCAGCATATTCCTAACCCTTTCTGCTGCACCACCACCGTGAAATCCTGGATCGCGCAAAGGTGGCAGTCCTGTGGCAGTCTGACTGCCACACTCGAAATACAGAGGACAGCCACGTAGTGGTGGCGGTGGTCAGACTGGCAATGTGAGTGCGGCTCACCATAAGGCCCTAAATCTCTCCGTGCCTCAAAGTTGAAAAAACAATTAATGTGAACTTGTATAATGTAACTGGTGTTCCTGTAAAGCACTGCAATACCTTGAAGTCAAGGTCGTGCTATATAAAACAGCAGAAATTAATAAATTCCCATGTGCAATATTTTCTAGCAGATCCAATGCTAGTAGCAAATCAGGATGAAGCCCATGGCTAGGAGGTGGTTAGGATAGTCAAAGGGGTAGATTACTCCTATTACTAAATTGGCACGCCAAGGTGAATGAGAGCAACTCCTTCACTTTACACCGGGGTAGATCACTTGCATTTCCATCATCTTTGTTGAAGCTCTCCACTGTCTGGATGAGGAGGAGGAATTTCAGGACTTTGATGTGCTTCATGTCGCTCTGCTGGTCTCCTGAGGGTGACTGGTGGCCTCCTCTCAGACATTTTCAGCTAGAAGGGTGACATGAAGAACTGAAGGCTCTATGCTTGCTGTTAGACCTGGCATGTTTTGCGTGCTTTCCCCTGTCTTTTTGGCCTCTACCTCCTGTATTTTTGATGCTGTGCTGGATTTCGTTTTTTGCTGGTTTAGATGCTTTAGACACTCTGCCACTGCTGATCAGTGTCAGAGTGTAAGTGCTCCCTGTGTAGATTGTTATTATGATTGGATATACATGATTGGCACATTTGTATCACCAAAAAGTCCCTAGCAAAGTGCACTGGGTGTGCCAGGGCTGTTGATGAAAAATGCTACTAGTGGGCCTGCAGCACTGATTGTGCCACCCACATGAGTAGCCCCAAAATGGTGTCTCAGGCCTGCCACCGCAGTGCATTTGTGCAGTCTGTGAACTGCCATGTCCTCCTGGTCAGTGTCCCCACTGGCCAGGCCTAACCCTTCCCTTTCTGTGCACATCAGTCACCCCTATCGAAGGCCCAAGGTACCCCCTTGGGCAGGGAGCAGTGTATGAGAAAGGTAGAGCATGTACTGGTGCAGGTGACATGCTCTGGTAGTGAATTACAGCCATTTTCGTTTTTCACTGCTGCAAGGCTATCTTGCTCCATAGGCTATCATGGGGGATGCTGGCTACAGTGGCTAGCAACATATCTTCCCATAGGAACAAGATAGGACATAAAAGTCTGGTATCCCTGAACTCAGAATTATATAACACATCTTTTAGAAAAGGTTGTTTTTAAATCCTGTGTTTGAGAACAGCACTTTTTTAAAGGTTGCTGTTCTTTCTCTTGTCTGACCTTTCTGTGTGCCTTGGCCTGTTTGTGTATTGACTGTCTGGTTTGAGAGTGACAGGGGCTGGGGATTCCCCAGGAGGCTGGCTGAGTCGGCCCTAGGCTGAATGACTGCATTGCAACTTGAGTGGTGGATGGAGATAGCACCTGGGCCTGAATAGAGCTGTGCCTGCCTTCCACAATGCTGGCTCCACCTCCTGCTGGGTGGCTGAAGACCCTGCCCCTCACTCTGAAAGGAAAGGAGAAGCCAGGAAAACAAAGTGCTCAAGGAACACCCAGAACTGGTTCAGACCGGGCTCAGTGCCCGCTTGCACCAAGAGAACAAAGACTTTTAGGGGTATAAGTATGGGACCCCTGACAACAGAAAATTAGATCATCCTGGAATCAAGAAGGAACCTCTGACAAGGAGAAAGCTGAAACTAAAGAAAGAAGATTGTCCAGCTGTTGCTATGCTGGATTGCCCTGCTGTTGCTTTGCTGCCAAGGAGAGGGGAAGGACTTTGCTTTGTGCTGTGTACCCTTGCTTGAAGGAATCTCCAAGGGCCTGAGAAGAGCTGGCTCCCTGTTTTGAAATCCCAGGAACAAAAGGAATTCACCTCCAGCTTCCCCTGAGCTCTACAGAGAGAGGTCTGTCCTTCCTGAGGGGGTGGCCTATGTGTGGTGCCTCTGGAAGTTGTACCTGTGCTGGGAAGCTGGAAACCAAGATTTAAAGACTTTGCTACAGAAAAGTTATTGCATCGCTCGCTGCGGAGCGCATCCCCGAAAGTGCAAGGAAATCCCCGCCGCTACGTAGGCCGAGATCGTCACAGCGCCTGTTGCCGCTGCCAGAGCAGTCACATCCTTCGTTTGCAGGACACCGCAGACCGGTGCAGGAAGACTAACATCGCTGCGAGTGTCGTTGCAGAGCCTGTCGTCGCTGGGTGAGATCACCGCACCGCTTGCTTGCGGACCGCATCACGTCACTGCGAACATCGTCACAAAGCCATCGCATCGAGGAGCTGCGAGAGAGAGATCGCTGCTGGATCGCGCAGCGTCGCCCCGGAGATCGTCACAGCCCCTACGAGATCGTCGCATCGTACCTTTGCGAGAGCAAACTTCCTATGGAACCTACGCACCGGAATCCATACAAGTGGCCTTCCTCCCCATACAGACCGGATTCGTTGCAACACGCCCGCTGCCGCAGTGGGGTTGTCGCATCGCCTCCCCAAGGTCTCAGGAGCAATGCATCGCTTGTTTTCCACCGCACCAGCCAGGGCTGGACTGAGAACCAAAACCGGCCCTGGTAAAGTGCTCGGCCAGCCCCCTGGGGGTGCAACTGAGCCCTGTAACAAAAACGCCCCCCGGGGCCCAAAACCGCCCCCCACCCTTGCGGCGCACCGGGGGATTGCCCGGTGCCCGCAACGGCCAGTCCGGGCCTGGCACCAGTTTCTGCTTTTGGAACTTTGTCGCAACTAAAGGTACTGTTGGCTAAACGTGTCACAACTGTGAACTTTTCACGCAACTGTGGATTATTTTATTGCAACCTAAAGAACTCTTTTGTAACCATATTCCTGAACTGTGTATGTTGGATTTTTGTTGTTTTGGTCTTGTGTAGTTTAGATTAAATACCTTTATTTTTCTAAACTGTTGTGGAGTCAGTTTGTGGTGTTTTCACTGTGTTACTGTGAGTGTTCGTACAAATACTTTACACATTGCCTTCTGGTTAGCCTTGACTGCTCGTGCCAAGCTACCTAGAGGGTGAGCAGGGGTTATCTCAGAGGGTTTCCCCCTTACCCTCACTAGAAGCAAGGGGTCCCTATTTGGACAGTGGTACCTACCTCTGCCAACTAGAGAGACACAGTTCTAACACTTTCTTAAAAGGATAGGCAGCTCTGGCTCACCCTACAAGTAGTCACATTCAGCCTAAATCTTAAAATTTCTGTAGTGGGGCTCCAGCTTATATTGTAATCTGCATCAGTCAGGAAGCCTCCAACTACAAATTATTTTGTTTGTACTGTTAAAAGAACTGAAAGTTTCCTAATCAGATCAATATATACATTGGCAGGATTACTCCCTCTCTTGAAGTGCTAGGAGCTTGCAAGGGTGCGAACCAATGAGTATTTTGAACTCAAGTCAGTGAAGAGAAAAAACATAAGGGGAGGCGGAGGAGTGTCACCCCACTGGTTCAGAGCCAGCAAGTGAAAAATAAAACAATATTTTACTATCATTTTATTTTTCACGTGCCTGCTCTGAGCCAGCTTGTGCATCGAGGGGCGGGCATGGCAGGCAAGAGGAGGAGTGCTATGTGCACTTCTAAGTGTACATGGATGTTTGGCCGGCCGTCTTAGTCATTGAACAGCTGGGCTGAAGAGACTCCTTAGACTCCCTGACCTGAGGGGAGCACCTTCTCAGCCCGTACAGGCCAATCCCTGCGCTGCTCTCAAGCAGGAGAGCAGCACAGGGATTGGATGCGAGTCTGTGACACTCCCCCAGTGCAAGCTGGGACAAGGAAGTCAACTAATGCATGACACGAGGCTGGAGGCGGTCGCAAGATTAAGGTAAGCCACACGTTCCCCATCCAGCGCTCCCCTGTGCCCCATCCACCCGCCCCTCCTCCTCTTAACTGTGTCGACTCCTTTTAAGGGTTTTCTGTCCTGCCGTTGCTGGTCAGATTTGCAGGCTCTCTACCAGTTATGCTGTCAGTGTGTTAAGGTTTATGCATTTCCTCAAAACTTGAGAGTAGGAAAATGTGGGGATATGCATCAGGCAGAGTTACAAAAAGTAATATCTTTGAGCCAGTGAGTTGGGTTGACTCAAGGCATACTGGGCCACATAAAAGTCCAGGTTGGAGGAATAGCTTTGTAAAGGAGGTGAACTGTGTTTTCCCATGTTGTGGCATTCACACAGCCATGTCGAAAGGGTAATTGCTCCCTTTTACCTCTTGCCATGATGTGCACCTAAACTCATCAATTCACATGCACAAGTCCGTATCCTCACAGAAAGTCATCAAGGCGGAAAGCACCCAGTGCTTAATTTGAGCTGGTGGTTTCTAGTGCGCAGCGCCAGCACTTAATCACCAACACCAGCGCTTTCCACTAGCACCAGTTAAGGACACATTCATTTACGGAGAGATTAAGTGATTTACCCAGAATTACAGAATGTCAAGCTGCTGCTAGAGACTCGAACCTGGTTTCCCTGACCCTAATTTGGCAGCTCTGGTCATTACTCCGCATCCTCTTCCCACTTTCATGGTTAGTAGTTGGTTCTGTTTTAGGTCGTTCTAACAGGAAAAATGGGCTGGTGCAAGCTGCCTTTTGACAAAAGCCCCAGAACTTGAAATGAAATGAATTTGTACTTGTAAAGCGCACTGCTGCCCCAGCAAAGGGGTGTCCTGGCGCTGTACTCATAGCGCTGTGGAACCCTTCCTGGCTTTTCCCTGTGAAATGTCAACTCCTGGGCACCCCCAAGGTGAAACCAGGCATCCCAGCGCTGTTGGGGCCGTTGTGGAGATTAAGCAAGCTATTGCCCAGAGTTGCAGAGTGGGACCCATGATTAGAATAGGCACTGAGGCAAGAATTATCAGATCCGAGGAAATTGAGCCCAAGACCCGCCAAGGCAGGAATTGAACCCTGGTCCCAACCAAGACCTCTGCATCAGGGTCTGCCGCTCTAACCATTGAGCCACACTTCTCCAATTAAGGGGCATATTATCAAGACAGGTGATACAATTATGGCCGCTTTAGCGGCAGAAAACTGCAGCTGAAACGGCGATAATGAGCTTGATAATATGCTCTATGGAATTCCAATTGAAGCCCATGTTAGATGTCCTTCACATCTGGGGGGTACTTTGGGAGTTCTCCTTGTCCAGCAGTTTCCTAAGGCCCGGGGTGGTAGCACTGAGCCTGATGAAAACAAGGATTGGGGAACGGGTTCGCGTCTCGGCAACGACGCTCAACATCCTGCCATTCTAGTCAAATCACTTATTCTCCCTGTGCCTTACAAAAATGAATGTGTCCTTATGTAACGCAACTGGTGCTCATGTGAAGCAGTCAGATACCTTCGTGTCAAGTTCGCGCTTTTTAAAACTCCGGGGTAAAAAAAAGGATTAGAGAATTTATAGTAAAAAACATGAAAACTGGGTTTAAATTACAAACTGCAAAACTGCGTCTTTCCTTTGCTTCACTCTTTCTCCTTCATTGCCAAGCCCACCCAAGTTTAACAAAAAACACTCACTGTAGTCTGTTCTGCTTATTATTCTAGGGGCTGTTTAAGTTATTGCGGGCTCTTATCTCCCGGCAGGCCTGCGGTTCTCCATTTGTAATTATCTGAGCTTGAAATGGCGGTGCTGGGGTCTGGGGCAGCAGACAGCACGTGCCCTCGTTCCAAGGCAGCAGTAATCACACCGCGAGCGCTGGGCATTATTTGTATTTATTGCACACTGCCACACAATCACCCTCTGATAAGGAATGTGTGCTCTCATTATCCTTGAGTGCTCGCTTTACTACTTAACGATAATAGGGAAACACAGCAGGGACACAAATAATCCAATTTGACGTCATAGGAGAGCAGATCAGGACAGCAGCAGGAGAGGTGGGAGAGGGGGGAGGGGGTGGTCTATAGAGTTAGGACTCGTGCAATCAGACTCTGACTCAGTTTCAGGACGGACAGTCGGATTTTGGTATTATCACACTGCTTCAGAATATGAAGGTATTTCGTTGGGGTAGTGTGAGGGGTAATTTTCTGTCAATAGAGAGCATTACGAATCGTGCTTATGTTACCATTAGATTTTGTTTACAGTGGCTTCCATCTTGGTTCAACGTCACGATATACCACGTGATGACTACTGCTGATTTCTTTTCCAAATAAAGTATTGCTATTGTTTGCATGGTTAAGCAGACAGTGTTCTCAGAAAGGTTTACTCAGTGTACTGAATCAAGGACGCTTCCCTTTGTCCCAGGCCCATACTATAATAATGTATCGGTTCTATGGTGCAAACAAGACTGTGAGAATGACTGAAATCTCAATGTACTATCCTGAGAGAACTCTTGAATGTATTCTGTGGTAAAAAAAAAATCTTCTAGCTTGTTCCGGTTTGGTCTAAACCCTGAGAACTATGGGGCTTATTTACAAGCCTCTTGCGCCACTTTTGCGCCATTTCTAACAAAGGAAAAGTGACGTACGGATGGCGCAAGGGGCTTGTAAATAAGCCCCCATGTATTTCAACATCATGTATGAAAGTCTCTGTTTAAAGCCTTATAAATGTATGTGGACCTCTGTGTCGAGGGAGAACCCCTTCCCTCACCTTAGAAGGTGAATCGTTGCTAGATTTCACTTGGAATTGTACTGAGTTATTTGTATATCCTTAGCTGCGAAACCTGCTCATGGCATCTTTATTGTATTCTGCTTATTATTTCTTTTTATAAAGCTTTGAAACAACAATTCTTGTCTTTCATTCTATCATTCTTGTGAGAATGTTTCATTATTGTTATATTGATTGCCCTAACAAGAGAGAGTGACGGTTTCAGTCGGAGAGCACCAAAGTCTGTATCAGGACTGCACATCTCCCAGTCATAACTGTTGGTGTGCCCCATGAGTCTGAATTTGAGCATGGTTTGTGCACCAACAATAGTGTTGCAGCAAGCTTCCCCTAATGGGCCTTCCTCCCTTTGTCTTCTTGTGGCTTCTATGGTCAAGAACATGTTGTTAATAAAGAGAAACACACCTTAAAAAAGAAAATGAAGGTGACTGGGAATGTGGCAGCCAGCTAGTGAGCATTTTCAGAACTCACCCCATGTATGGGGCGGGGGGGGGGGGGACTACAGGATAGGACCCTTCCTCCTAACCCTTTACACAAGAGATGACAGAAAGGCAATACCTTGGACTGCCTAGGTCCAAGCATCTCCTGCAGCACACTTATGCTTGTTGAATACAAGCAATGCACCCAGAGTTGCTAATGCGCTAGGCTTTAGCTGTCTCCTTGCTGAGCCACTGCTGGAAAGCTTTGACCCAGATCTTTCTCCAGGGCTGAGTAGCCAGAGCCTATACAAGTGTCAGAGCTAGCTTAGGCATGATTCACAGGACAAGTACCATTCAGTAGTGGAAGGGCGAGATTTTGATCGATACCTTATCACTATTGATCTAAAACCCCGGTCTGGTCGACTGAACCTTTATTGCCTGTCATTGAGGGAAGAAAGTGCATCTCTTACCAAGTTAGTTCACCCAATAAAGGACTCCGCCCAAAGGATCACAAACAACTTCTAGCTTTCAAAGATTTATTATAAAGTCAATATGAGTTGAAGATACAGGCATCTCAGAATGAGATTCACAAGATAAACAGGCCCAACTACATACAAGTGCTCTCTGAAAGCCCTCAGACGAGCAACGAAAACTACAAGAACCAATTCTAAAAATAAAAGGGCTATTAGCATAGACACGTATTGTGATCTCTCAGTCATTTACAGCCGGAGGGAAAATACAGGTTAGGCTGTCCCTACCCTGCTCTAGATGGTATCCCTACTTAACCAGGTCTCAACCTATCAAAAGGTGTCAGCAGTGAATGACCCCCAAGGGAAGTCACCCACTCTCAAGCTCTTGGTGAAAACCTATAGTTCTCCAGTCATGACCCCTCTCTGCCTACCCATCCGCTCTCTAAAGGGTCCTCAGGCATCCGCTCTAACTCCACCCCGGGGTGCTGTCCCTAATGCAAAAACATAACAACATTTGGGACGCCCCTCGTGAGACGCCCCTCACGTGGTGTAGCTTCTGGCTTTTTCCATGATGAGGCTTCGTGGTTAGAATCGACCTTGCTTCTCAGACTCTTCTCCGGCCCGCTGATACCCCTTAATACATTCCGGAACCCTCCTCCATGTCTGGTCCGTCTCTAGAACAAACTTCTATTCATTCTATTATAATTGGATCTCCCCTTTCTCTTGCAGACAGACATCGGCAGCCAAAACCCCAATTCTCATAGACTTCCAACTAAGTTTGCAACATTCCTCGGCCCAGATCAGTATGTGTAAATCACTGTTTAAACAATTCAGGCCTACAGCATTTTTCAGAATGATTATAGCATTCAACTTCTTCTTTAATTAATAGCATGTTAGTACTCCTAGTATATTATTCGGTAAACACATCTATAAATCATGGCCTATTAACGTTATTACTAAAACATTAGTGCAATCCATGTCGTGAAATGAACCACCTTCCCCCTCCCTTCTAGCTCTGGCCCTGAGGCCTACCACGTTCTACGTTTAACCGTATGCCATCTTACATTTTAGCAGCTACACGACATGGATTCAGGAACAATCACGTCTAATAAAATCATATAGTTTCACACATTTCTGCATTAGTTCCACTTCTACTTAAATCTCTACATTAACTACACATTTCAGAATATAGATGTAGGTACTATCAGCACTCATGGCATTTCTCTTCATGACTTGTGCTTACTACGTGTAAGTGTGATGTATTTCTACATTTAGGTCAGTTTGCGCTCTCTCAGTTCCCCCCTTTGATGACCTCTCGGGGTCATCATTAACATTTAAACTGCAGTGATTGCTAGCATAACTCGTTTCTGCGTCTCCAGAGCCCTCAGACTCCTGTACTGACTATCTTGTATGGCAGCCAATCTCTGCAGCTGTTCCTTCTGGACTCTCTCTGACCTTCTTGCTCGGTACCATTTGAATGCCCTCACCAATCCCCATAACACGATCCCACAGATCAATATTATGATGATAGGTTTTAGGATGGACCACACAAAGCTTTTGCCCAAGGTGGTGAGCCAACTTCCAGCTTCACTTATTCCATGGCCCACCTTTTCCCAGACATTTACTCTACTCAGGTCTTCTATCTCCTTGTGAATATCAGTTATGTTCCTAATAACTTTCTCAAGGGGCTTTGAATTGTCTGGAATGTAAGTACAACATTCTTGGACCTTCAAAGCCTTACAGACTCCGCCCTCTTTTGCTAATAGGACATCTAATGCAAGACGGTTCTGGAGAACCATAGCCCTTATCGATTGCATCTCTCCTTCTACCAGCATTAAGGACTGGGCAGTGCTGGCAGACAACCTGTCTACGACTGTTGCTAGTCGTCTAATTTTTACATCATTAAGGATTAATCCCAAAATAGGGAACACAGCTCCAAAGACATCTCCAACCATTTCTACATCTCCTACATCTCTCCTTCCTCTCGATGATGCCTTGCCCTCGATGATCTCTAAGTCTTGGGCATGATATATTTTGGGGAAGATAATTGCCAAATAACATGAGCCATACCAATTGTCAGGTAGCCTCACGTAGGCATTTCTACCACATACAAAATATACATTTGGAATCACTTGCATTCCCTTCAGGAAGTCCTTGGTATAGTACTCTAAATTGAAAGCATGTTCACAGCTAACTTCTCCCACGTATACATTTTCATAATACGTTTTGGCTCTGTGAAGACATAACTTTCCTCTCTGCGTTTTATCCAAAGCTATCGGACCACTACTACCCTTTCTCTTGTGTGCCTCCTCTTCTTCGGTCCAATCTGTTTTCCATTGTCCTGATTTTTTCAAAATCTTTTGTCTCCTATTTCGATCATCCACCTGCCCTATGAACTTCTTCTCGACTTCTGACACCTTGCATGTCAGATTATTTCTACGGGCATGTGAAGTATCTAAGGTAATCCAAGGAATGAAAAACTTTGCCAACCTGTCTTCACTTTTCCAGTAGTCCCATTTATTCATTTGTTTATAATTTGGGACTTCTGGTAACACTGCATCATAATTGGAGAAATAGTATTCGAAACTATCTCTCCCATAAAATATACTAAGCAACAAGCTACATGTAATGCCATATGTCAGCGGGAGGTGATGATATCGAATGCCTTCATCTACAGACGCCGGCAACTGCATGCAAACATAGCAGTCCTTAACCTCCATGGCATCCACGTATTCATATAGAAGTTTAGCATAAGCGTTTGACCTAAAGTCACCTTGGGACTCATCTACATGTAACCTGCGGGCTTCTGCAGCTAATAACGCTTTTTCTCGAGTGTTTTCCCTTTTCTACCCAGCAACGGTGGGGGTAAGCGTCTCTACAGATTTCACATCGGTTACCTTTGCCTCCTCATCACGTCCCTCTACATAGGAAACAGTTACCACTAAAGCTATTAATATTATCACTCCTACTATTAGTGTGCCTATTATACATTTAGCCCTGCGGTTCTGGGTGCCGGCCTCCATTTCGTCAGACAGTATGGCTCTCTTGTAACTCAGCACAAAGTTCTTTTCTTTTCGTTCCTTTACCGTCTCTTTTACTCTTCTTGCTCTTAGAACCACACAACTGGAAGCTGACAACCTTCTTCACAAAAGTCCTTTAACAGTTCAATATAGACAACCCTAGCCCTTCTCCATCAACTCAGGGAAAGTCCCTACGATTCTCTGCTTCCTGGGCGCTAGGTAATCTTCTTTTCTTCTCGCTTATTTACAAAGTCTTTTAAGCATCCACTATCAGGCGTTCGCCTGCAGCTTCAATAGCAAAGTTCAATATTTCCAAACGAAGATTGTGCTCTTCATGGGCTGTTATTTTTGTACCAAAATCGGGGAATTGCAATTCTGTGAGAAACATGTGCTTTAACTTGCTGAGGCGGG
The DNA here is from genome assembly GCF_964263255.1 of Lissotriton vulgaris. NCBI lineage: Eukaryota > Metazoa > Chordata > Amphibia > Caudata > Salamandridae > Lissotriton > Lissotriton vulgaris. The sequence goes on from NC_141687.1 coordinate 1,129,593,186, forward strand.
GAGGACGGGGGAGCATGAATGTCAGTGACCCTTCTTGTTCGACTCCGGGTACTAACAGTCTTATTTCCACTGTGACGATGGGCTCAGAACTGGACACTACCACCGCTCGGATCCTCCCTGTCTCCGGTTTCGAAGACATTTGTCGCCAGATATGTCCACTCAGGGGTGGAGTATCTTCTGTTAGGCACACGCACTCTTCTTGACCTCCTCAAGTCCGGTGCTTCAGCGCCCTGAGCACCTTCTTCCGGGTCTGAGTCTTCTGATATCGGAGGAAGGGTTCTCTCCGGAGTTGACCTCAGGCTAGAGCTCCTTCTTTGCGGCCAATCAGCTTCTCCACGTACCCTTCTACTCCTTCTTCTTCTGGTTTGTTCACGCTCTCTGCCAGACCTGTCAGTGTCTGACTCGTACTCCCAGCTACTTTCTCCTTCAGTAGCGTCGTCTGTCTCGCTGCTGTACTGACCGTCCTCAGCTTGGTCAGACTCGTTCCCTGCTTCCGCTGGCACCTCTACAGCTTGGCTAGCCCCCTCTATGGCTTCTCGGTCCGCAGCTGGACGTCTATCCAAGAGAGGAGCTGTTTCTTCCAGAGGTGCTGGAACCCTCCGCGTATGTGACGCGTGGATCCAATTGGGCAGGCCTCCCACTTTCACAGCCGTGTTCGTGATCAGGATGATCTGGAAAGGCCCACGCCAACGAACATCCAGGCAGCTTCTTCTCACGTGTTTTTTCACCAGGACCCAGTCCCCAGGCAACAGGTCATGACACGGATCCTGGCACGATGGAACCTCGGCAGCCTGCACCTGAAGGGACACAGAATGAATGGCGTCAGACAGCCCCTTACAATAGTCCAGGATCATATCATCTGTGATATTTAACAGTGCAGTAGTTGGGACAGATGGCAACCTCATTGCTCTCCCCATTAACACCTCATGTGGTGACAGCCCCGTTCTTCTGTCTGGGGTGCTACGGAGGCTCATAAGGACCAATGGCAAAGCGTCAGGCCAGCTCAAGGAGGTTGATGAACACACTTTTGCGATTCTGGCCTTGATGGTGCCATTGATCTGCTCCACAATTCCTGAGGCTTCTGGTCGGTAACTGCAATGTAATTTTTGATCTATATTCAGAGCCGCACAAATCATTTTCACAAGCTCGCTGTTGAAATGCGTTCCCCTATCTGATTCCAAAGAGGCCGGCACCCCGAAGCGCGGGATAAGCTCCCTAAGCAGTAACTTGGCTACTGTGAGGGTGTCGCACCTACGTGTAGGGTATGCCTCAACCCACCTGGAGAATACGCAAACAACCACCAGGACATAGCGGAGGCGGTTGCACCTTGGCATTTCAATAAAATCTATCTGCATTCGATTGAATGGACCTCCTGACCTCCCTATGTGGCTCAGTGCAACTGGTGTCTTTTTCCCTACATTCAACTGCTGACACGTCACACAACGCTGGCACACTGCTTCAGCGGCTACTCTGAACTTAGGGTTGTACCAGGTCTGTCTAAACACTCTCAGCATAGCATCTCTTCCTAAGTGGACAGGACCATGTATGTGTCTGGCCATTGGGCTCACCATCTCATTGGGCAACACTGCTCTGCCATCTGCTGAGACCCAGAAATGGGCCTCTCCCACCACGCATCCTGCTTTTTGCCATGTTTCTTTTTCACAATCAGGAGCATTTTCTTGCATGTCTTTCAGTTCGTCCCAAGTATCAACAGTTTCTAATATCATGGCTAATTCAGTCCTTACATTTATTCCACCCACTTCCACCTCTGTGAAAGAGTACCCTGTTTCCGCGCAATACCGCGCGACTTCGTCGGCATATCTATTGCCTTGTGACACGAAGTCCATATTTCTGGTATGTGCGGTGCACTTCACAACTGCGATACCTGCTGGACATTGCAACGCCTCTAACAACAGGCGCACAAACTCTCCATTGCGAATGGGAGAGCCTGAAGAGGTCATGAAAGCTCTTTGAGACCACAACTGCCCGTAATCATGAACTACCCCGTAACCATATTGGCTGTCAGGGTATATGGTGACTCGAATTTGATTGCTTGCCAGGCAGGCACGCGTCAGGGCAATAATCTCGGCCACCTGAGCGGAGTGTACTCCTTCCAGGCATCCAGCTTCCACAACTCCAGTAATTGTACAAACAGCGTAAGCTGCTCTCAACTGCCCAACTTCGTCTCTTACACATGAGCCATCGACAAAGAAAATTTCGTCTGGGTCAGTCAGTGGCTCATCTACGATGTCGGGTCTTGGTTTGGTGCATAGTTCAGTCACATCGAGGCAGTCATGGTCTGTACATTCATCATCATCCTCAATATCGTTTGGAAGTGGCATCAAGGTAGCAGGATTTAAAACAGAGCATCTCCTGAGGGTCACGTTCTCTGCAGCAAGAATAACTTGCTCATAGCGCGTGAGCCTGCTGTTTGTCAGATGCTGTGTTTTGGTCCTGGTCATCAATAATTCAACAGAATGGGGCACATGCACCTCTAACGGATGCCCCATAACTATGTTTTCACACCTCTCAATGCTGACACCTGTTGCGGCAACGGATTTGAGACATCCGGGCAACGCTGCGGCTACTGGGTCTAAAGTAGCCGAGAAATAAGCGACTGGTCTACGGGCATTCCCATGAATTTGGACTAACACAGACAGCGCGCAACCCTCTCTCTCACAACAGTAGAGCAAGAATGGTTTATCGTAATCTGGCATTCCCAGAGCCAGAGCACGACACAAGTCCTCTCTCAGCTGTAGGAACGCCATCAAACAGTCTTTGTCCCATGGTACCGGATCACTCACCTCCTTGTGCGTCAGTTTTTGCAAGGGTTTTGCTTTCAGTGAAAAGTTTGCAATCCACTGTCGGCAATATCCCACCATCCCTAGAAACATCCTGACTTCTCTCTGTGTTTTAGGCGCATTCATCTTCATGATGGCCTCTATCCTGTCTGGTGACACTTTTCGTTTACCTTTCTCAATTCTGTGTCCCAAGTACTGCACCTCTGTCAGGCAGTACTGCAATTTTCCCGGGGACACGTTATGCCCATTTTCAGCTAGGTGATTTAACAATGCAATAGAGTCTTCCCTGCAAGCTTCCTCTGTTTCTGACGCCACAAGAAGGTCGTCTATGTACTGGACCAGAACTGACCTCTGGGGCAGCACTAGACTTTCAAGATTTTTCTTCAGAAGCTGGTTGAAGATCGATGGGCTCTCTGTATACCCCTGAGGAATACGACACCATGTTAGGACGCGACCTTCCAGCTTAAATGCAAAAAGAAAATGGCTCTCTTCGTCCAAAGGGATCGAAAAGAAAGCCTGGCAAAGGTCAATTACAGTGAACCATTCTGCTTGGAACGGTATCTGAAACAGTATCACTGATGGATTCGGTACCACTGGACAACATGAAACGACTATGTTATTAATCTTTCTGAGGTCCTGCACTATCCGGAATTTCCCATTTGGTTTCTGCAAACCCATAATCGGGGAGTTACATGGACTACCCACGATTTCCTTCAGTATTCCCTGCTTAATCATGGACTCAATCACGGGTTTTATGCCTGCAATCGTTTCTGGAGTCAATTTATATTGAGGTGTTCTTGGAAACTCAGCATGCGGTTTCACTACAATTTTCACTGGGTCCACCCCTTTCACCAACCCAATCTCTTCCCCAGTGAAATCCCACACTTCTGGAGACACTGTCTCTCTCAGATCCCAGGGGAGCTCATCTACTGTCAGAGTGGGATACAGCTCCACACATATTCTGGAATTTGCGACTTTAAAGTCAGCATCATCGGCATTAGTCAATACCTCCACTCCCTGTGGTGTGCAGTATATGGTGCAATTTAATTTGCACAAAAGGTCCCTTCCTAGCAGACATACAGGACTAGAATCGCAAACCACAAACTGGTGCTCATCACTATGCTTCCCTATTTTCACCTGCACGGGCTCAGTCAGTGGGCTGGTCATTCTCCTGTTAGCGACCCCCACTACTTGTATGGTCTCTCCAGACATGGGCAGGCCTGGAACTGCGGCCGATCTGATCGTGGATCGAGTGGCTCCTGTGTCCACTAGAAATGTCGTAGGGAACCCCGCCACTTCGGCCTCAACATAGGGTCCCCTCTGGTCCACCTCTAAAGCTGCCCCGAGGGTGCAGTCATCCCTTTCCACTCTCTGTCCAGTTAGTGGGTCCACATAATAGCATTCCTCTCCTCCGACAAACAGGGGCATCTGCCTATATGTCTTACCCATAGTCCCTATTCTGGGCGCCTGTGGGAACTGGGCTCGGGGAGGAGGCCCCCCCTTTTGAGCACCTTTCCCTGGTACTGTGTTACCCCTCTCGTAGGTGCACTCTGGGTCTCTTCCTCCTCTACCTCTTGTTCTCCTATCTCAACATTATAGGGACACTCGCGTTTCCAATGCCCCACCTCGTTACACTGATGGCACCTAGTCGTTTTCTTTAAGGCAGCTATATCTATCCTGGGTCTAAAGGTGGAGTTCTCCTCATTGCCCTTGTTCTGACTGTACTGTTTCTTTCCCCCAGTACCTGCTCCTGGTTGCTGTTGCTGCTGTCCCCCCTTCCCTGCTGCCTGCATCTGTACCACCATCAGTTTCTCCTTTAGTTTCTTAGCCTTGGAGTCTATTTCATCACAGCAATACCTGGCATATCTCAGTATTTCATCTAGGGGCTTATTTTGCCAACAAATAAAGTGTTGCTGGATCATCAAACTAATATCCGGTCTCAGGCCCAAGACGAACTTGGACACAAATTGCCCTATGTCCTTTGGATCCATTACATCCAGACCGCTATACTGTTTAAACGCCTTCAGCAATCTCTCATAGTATTCGTGGACTGTCTCTTTGGGTTCCTGTCTTGTTCGGTCTATTTTGACCCAATCTATGTCTTGCATTGGCACTTTATCTTTCAGCCAAGTCATTACTCTCTCGAATTTTGCCATTACAATCTCAGACGGCCCATTAGTCCTAGCATCTCTCTCTGGCTCAGTTATGGGCCACTCAGAGCTAACCTTGCATGCCGTCCACAAATCTCCGGGCACTACAATGTCAAACAACGTGTTCAGATCTATCCATAGGACCTTTGAGATTTTTACGAATCTCTCAACTTGCTTGTACCACTCCACTGGGTTTTCCCGCAATTTGGGGAAGGAGGTGGTAAAAGCGGCTAAATCTCCCCTACTCCACGGGACGTGGACGTAGGTCCCATTTGCAACTTCCCTCAAAGGGTATGCCTCTACTCCCTGCTGTCTTCCTGGTGTCATACCAAGTGTGCTTCTCCTGACGGTCCCTTTCTTGGACCACCTCTCTTCCCACTTATCTAGTGCCCTCCATGTCCTTATTCCAGTAATCAGTTCCCTTATGTGCGTCTTCAATCCGATGGTTCTCCTCTCATCTAGGTCTCGATCTGTGTAATGTAGCCTGTGGTTACCCTGTAATGCTTTGGTCCTTGACAGGTCCACCATATATTTGCCTGCTAGTTCCACTAATTTCTCATGAATTGCTCTCGCCTTTCGAGTTACGTCCTTTGCCATGAACAGAATTTCCTCCTGCTCATACATTTCCATTCTTTCTAAGGGCAGGGTACCATCTACCATGTCATCCAGATCTGACCTTAAGCTGGAGACATCGAGTCTTTTGGCTTTTATCTCCGCTCGCAATATCTCTTTCGAAGGAGGTTCACAGGTTTCTCTCCCATCCCAACTCCGGGCCCTACGTTTGGGTTCGGGAGAGTTAAGGAGTGCTCTCCCTTGCTCCCACCTCTCTAGGTCCCATGCTCTGCCATCCGATCTTGGAAGGTGATGGAATACGGGCCTGTTACCCCCAATCTTACTTTGCCCATTCTCTCTCTCTCTCTTTTCGCAGTATGCCTCTCTGCTATCCTCTCTCCGGTCTCCATTCTCTCTCGGTCTAGTATCACTCAGTATCTGATACGATCCTTCCTGGTTCCCCATATTCCCTGGGCTTCGCTCATGGCCGTCATCACAGGGACTATGGTGCGACCTCTCGCAACTCCCATTCTGTTCTCTGTTGCCGGGCACACAGTGAATACACTTAAAGCTGTCTCTATACTCTCGAGTCCTTCGGTCTCCTTCGTTATGTTTTGGGCGAGACACCCCCCCGTTTTCTGGGCCCCCGTTTTCTAGGCCTGATCTACCTCCACTCCGGGCCCAATGGGTGACTCCCCTACTCTCGTTCTCCCTCCCGTCCCACTCCGGGCTGCTCTCCTCAGCCCCGCAGTGAGTCCGGGCTCTGCTATCCTGACTTTCTCTTCCAGCTTCCGCAGCTATGATGCTCTTGTGAGCCTCAACTGCCTCATCCCACTTCTTCATGTACTCGTTTAGCTCCTGAAAGGATTTCCGTCCTGATCCCCTCATATCTTCTGGCCATCTATGGCCCCCTGGATCTCCTGCTGTGTGTACTGGGGTGCTCCACTCTTTTGGTATCGGCAACAGGCTTGGGGAGTTAATCGTATCGTTCCTCCTTGCCATCTCTGCTCTTTCTCTGTCCCTCCGTACCCGTTCATCCCCTCTAGCTCTCTCTGGGTCATATATCGATACTATAGGACCTATGGTAACAGGTACCTGTAGTGCATCGGGTAATGCGTAGGATGTGGCACACTCCGTTTCTGGCGCCCTTTGCACCACAAACCTCCCGACTACCTGCTGCACTTGGCTAGGCTGGGACAGTTCTTTCTTTGCAGCGGGATCCCAATCGGGACTGGGAAGCGGCCCATGCTGTCCTGCATTGCCCCCCCCTTTCTCACTATTCTCGACGTCTCCCCCTGCTCTGTTATACGGGGGTGGCCTGTCTGTCAATAATCTGTTTATCAGGCTGTCCTCTGTCTCGCTCTCCTCATCTTCTTCTAGGGGGCTTTTGTTCCCGGGCATTTCTAACACTGGATACAATTTATTTACTTCTATGTTATGCACTCTCCATCTTTTAGCATCCGCATCCCACTTTGCATCTTGTACTACCCTTACCGATCGTTTCACCCTTTCTTGTCGTCTGTTCATGTTCTTTTCATGCGCCGCCCTAATCCACGCATTAAGGGCTTCAAACTGGGTCGGTCTAGGCAAGGGTCTCGTTGCGGTCATAATTGCTTTTAATCTGTGTAACACCTCTAATCTGAACGTCCCGTACTTTGGGAACGTCAGTTCCTCATTTCCGTCTGTAATCTTACTCCACTCTGAGATCCACAGAATTGTGTGCAGCCCAACATTTGCCGCCATATAATAAGCCGGCGTACCCTCCGGCGGGGCTTCTTCCCCTTCATAAGATCTCCGCCTCTCTCTTTTAAACAGCGCTCTTAACCATTTAAAACACTTCATAATTATGCGCAAAATTTCCAGCTTGAATACTTTGTTTACTTCCTGATGACAATCCACCAATCCTAGCGCGGCTTTGCTAGCTGGCCTATCGCAGCGCGGTCTTTCACCGGCCGGCCAATCCCAGCGCGGCACTTTCTGACGTCACTAGTCTCCGCTTCGCAGCAGCACCCCTCCTTTCTCAGCTCTCTTCGCGGTCATGCACGCGTCCCATTCATACACCGAAAAATGACTACTTCCGACCAAGCGGTCACCTCCCTCGACTGTACGTCCACAGTCTATTTGTAATTGTCAACACAACTGACGAGATGTCTATCGTCTCTCTGATAGGTTCTTTACACACACAGTAACTTCCGACCAGCGTCCGTTACTCACGCACTCACTCTTACGTTCCCCCTATCTGGTCCTTCGGGTGATCAATGGTACCTCATGACCCCCTTCACACTAGTTAACAATTACTCTGGGTGTCCGATACACCCGAACCACTTAAGCTCTCCTTGAACTTAAGATTTTCACCGGTTGCGCGCGCTCACAACCTGTTCCACAGTCTCTCTACAGGCATTCAACTCCGCCAGACATTACAACATAGATACAATACAAAAACACCGCAATCTAGCACGCATGACCCTTTATACTCACTCTCGACCGATACTGCTGCTTTTCTGTCTCACGTCATCCGGTCCTTCCTCGGCGGGCGGTTCTTCCGATCATCGATCTCTAGGGGCCTTGGGGTAATCTAACCTGGCCTAGATCATCTTCCTCAAGAAGGCAACCATCCTCTGCTACCAACTGGAAGGGCGAGATTTTGATCGATACCTTATCACTATTGATCTAAAACCCCGGTCTGGTCGACTGAACCTTTATTGCCTGTCATTGAGGGAAGAAAGTGCATCTCTTACCAAGTTAGTTCACCCAATAAAGGACTCCGCCCAAAGGATCACAAACAACTTCTAGCTTTCAAAGATTTATTATAAAGTCAATATGAGTTGAAGATACAGGCATCTCAGAATGAGATTCACAAGATAAACAGGCCCAACTACATACAAGTGCTCTCTGAAAGCCCTCAGACGAGCAACGAAAACTACAAGAACCAATTCTAAAAATAAAAGGGCTATTAGCATAGACACGTATTGTGATCTCTCAGTCATTTACAGCCGGAGGGAAAATACAGGTTAGGCTGTCCCTACCCTGCTCTAGATGGTATCCCTACTTAACCAGGTCTCAACCTATCAAAAGGTGTCAGCAGTGAATGACCCCCAAGGGAAGTCACCCACTCTCAAGCTCTTGGTGAAAACCTATAGTTCTCCAGTCATGACCCCTCTCTGCCTACCCATCCGCTCTCTAAAGGGTCCTCAGGCATCCGCTCTAACTCCACCCCGGGGTGCTGTCCCTAATGCAAAAACATAACAACATTTGGGACGCCCCTCGTGAGACGCCCCTCACGTGGTGTAGCTTCTGGCTTTTTCCATGATGAGGCTTCGTGGTTAGAATCGACCTTGCTTCTCAGACTCTTCTCCGGCCCGCTGATACCCCTTAATACATTCCGGAACCCTCCTCCATGTCTGGTCCGTCTCTAGAACAAACTTCTATTCATTCTATTATAATTGGATCTCCCCTTTCTCTTGCAGACAGACATCGGCAGCCAAAACCCCAATTCTCATAGACTTCCAACTAAGTTTGCAACATTCCTCGGCCCAGATCAGTATGTGTAAATCACTGTTTAAACAATTCAGGCCTACAGCATTTTTCATAATGATTATAGCATTCAACTTCTTCTTTAATTAATAGCATGTTAGTACTCCTAGTCTATTATTCGGTAAACACATCTATAAATCATGGCCTATTAACGTTATTACTAAAACATTAGTGCAATCCATGTCGTGAAATGAACCACCTTCCCCCTCCCTTCTAGCTCTGGCCCTGAGGCCTACCACGTTCTACGTTTAACCGTATGCCATCTTACATTTTAGCAGCTACACGACATGGATTCAGGAACAATCACGTCTAATAAAATCATATAGTTTCACACATTTCTGCATTAGTTCCACTTCTACTTAAATCTCTACATTAACTACACATTTCAGAATATAGATGTAGGTACTATCAGCACTCATGGCATTTCTCTTCATGACTTGTGCTTACTACGTGTAAGTGTGATGTATTTCTACATTTAGGTCAGTTTGCGCTCTCTCAGTAGTGTTTCCCACCAAGCAAAAGCAAACCGTTACGTCCCAGGGGTGGGCACCCCAGGACATAGTAGGAGCCGGCCCTGGGGGATTGTGGTCCCCAGGACCATTAATGGCTCCAGGAGGGGGGGTACATGGTCTCCTTCCTTCTCTGTGCATGGGCTGCCCCGGGAAGGTGGTGGTCACCTGGGCCATATTTGTTCCAGGAAGAGGGCCGCTCAGACGCCTCCTTCATTTTTAATAAGTATTTAGCCCAGAGCAGTGGTGGTCCTTGGAACCAGGGGGGGTCCGCATGGCACTCCCTTTTCATTTTTTTCTATTTATTGCTCCAGGGAGGTAGTGGTCCCTGGGACCAATAATAAGGCCTAGAAGGGGTTCCCCATGCACCTCCTCCTTATTTAATGAAGGCATCATGCCCCCAGGACCTGGCCCACCTGGCGGCTTCTTGATTAACACTGCTATTTTGGTGAATTCTTTTTTGTTGGCCTTAGGCCTCGGTGCACTTTACCACTGCTAAATAGTGCTAAAGTCCTTATGCTCACTCCATAAAACATGGTATATTTAGCTGACACCTGATAGCCGTATTTCATTTACTTATAAGTTAATAGTATACTGGTATAGCATGCGCCTAGGGATGGTAAATTAAATGCTACTAGTGGGCCTTTAGCACGTATGGTGCCACGTACTAAGTAGCCCCCTAAAACATTGCAGCCTCTGTGCAGTTTATACTGCCAATTCAACCTGACAATCTAAATGACTTAGAGTTTAATCAAAAAGAGACTAGCTTAAGTAGAGGGGAGGATTAACAAAATTTAATTTTGAATTTTGAATTTTAAATGACTCAGGTGTGTTTCGTCAGGGGATAGTGGCACCTGGTGAGTGTGCTCATGAAGCCCTCACCCACCAACCTAGTTGGTGGCATGCTTCATCATCGGGCCCACCCAGTGACACCTAGCGTGTTCCGGGTGTGCTTCGACGCCTGATTACAGCGGAGCAGGTATGTCGCTGAGTGTGCGGTGAAGAGTGTTATGAATGTGAGTTTAAAACGGCTTGGCGGATGTCCCAGTACCCGAAGGTGAATTAAACTTTAATACCTGGGCCACCGGTTCTGCGAAGGAGGCACTACAGGTCCAAAGCAGGCTCTGGCCAGAAAAGCTGGTCAACCCCTTGCCCCTTCACAACCTTGAAGCAAAAACTCCTTAAAACTAGCGTGTTTTGAGAAGGGAATCCCCCTCTCACACATAGATAAACACTTTAGGGCGTGTAGACACATAGTCTGAATCACACACCCACTAGTTTAATTACACACACATTTTTAATCTGTCCTGAAGAAAGCCAGCATATTCATAAGGCACTGGCTGAAACATGTTGACTCATCTAAGGATGTGGGAGGTCGTAACTTGCCTCTAACATCTAACAGCCTCATTTTTAACCGCTGACGGTGGCCCAGGTATTAAAGTTTAATTCACCTTCGGGTGAAAAATCACTTTAAAATAAATATAATATACCCCTAAGTTAGGACCTAAACAGCCCGTAAGGCAGTGTTCAGGGTACTTAAAAAGATGGACATGTAGTTTTAAGTTCTACAAGTCCAGGTAGTGAAAAACTCACAAATGTGTTTTTCACTATTTTGAGGCCTACGTATCCCACAGGATAATATTGGGTACCTTATTACATTTAATAAGTGATAACCTTTGTTTTAGAGTAGAAGGAAATGTCATTTTTGGTGTCTAAGGAGTTTTCATTTAAAATCCTATTTTATGGTAAACTCGGATTTTAAGTCACAATTCTGAAAATGCCACATTTAGAAAGTACTGCAGCAACAAGGGATGGCTGGAATTCTGAAGAAATCAAACCTTCACCCCCAGTCAAGAGAGCTCGGTTAAATCCATTATCCTTTTGCTCACCATGCCACCCCAGTTTAGGCCTGCCATATGCAAATCAGTCTTGACCCTGCTACTCATGGTAACAGGACAGCCCCAGCTGCTAAGCCGGGTCCTCTCTGGACCACAAACAAGTATTCTGGAACCGGTTTTGTGGAACAATGGATTTAACCCAGATCTCTTGACTGGTGGTGAATATTTGATTTGTTCCGCAATGCGTCCATTATTTGTGTGCCTTTTTTCTTTCTCGTCCCAAGTGCGCTGGGTATTTCCAGACTTGGGTCGGGTTCTAGGATTACTGTGCCACTGGATTCAAGCTAGCCTGGCTGAGGGGGGATTATATCCCGAAACCAGTCCAAGGATGCTTGTTTCATGTCCAGGGAGGACCTGGCTTGGCATTTCAGACTGGACTGTTCCCATGAGTAGCAGGTTCAATTTTGATTTCATATGGCTGGGTCTAAATTGGGGTGGCTGGTGAGCAAACAAATGATGGATTTAAGCCAGATCTCTTGACTAGTAGTGAATGTTTGATTTGTTCCGCATTCCACGCATCATTTGTGTGTCTTTTACATTTAGAAAGTTGACATTTCCTTGTCCTAACCATTGTGTGCCATGCAGCCTGTTTCCTGGGTCACATGACTAGGTGTAGTTGGCAGTCTGTCTCTTTGTATTTCTCTCAGACACCCTCACAATATAGGGACTGGTTGTTGGCAGGATGGGCGATCAAAGCAGAATGGGAGTGCACAGCTCTGCACAGCCCCACTTGCACTTCAAAGACACTGCCTCAGCTCACACAAAAAAAACTTCACACCAGCCGATTGTTACTACAGACAGCCTGGAACCAGGGCAAGGAGGCAGTAAAATTCCAGACATTTCTGTGGGGGAAGCACTCTAGAGGTTTCTTTCATTTTAAAGCTGGCACCAGGTATAAAACTAGGACCCTCAGACGCACTCTTCAGTTCTCTTCTGGGTCTGCAGAAGGACTATTAGAGGACTGTCCTGCTGCCTTTTTCCTGCTGTGCACTTCAGAGGACAGCCCTGCTGCCAGAAGTCTGCCCTGTGCCCTCAGAGGACTTCCCTGCTGCTTGAGACCAGTTTTTCTGCTTGAACCCAAGACTTTCAGAGTAACTTCAAGGGCCAGTTGACTGGCCTACTGATTAGAGACTCAGGGACCAAAAAGGCTCTAGCCATCTTAATTCCACACCCGGACCCAGCCTGAGTGAGGCCTTACCTTCCAAGTGGTGTCTCTCCAGCCCTGGGCCCTTGAAAGTGATGCTAAAGATGCACAGATAGCTCAAATCCAAAGCTTAGGCATTTAAATGTTTTCCCAACAAGTGCTCTGAAAATTGAGAGGAAACAGGGACCTACCTGCTTGCCGATCTGCCTAAGGTGCATAAATAGTTTGCCTGACATTATTGCAGCTTCCGCCATATTCTTCTCCACAACAGCAAATCCTGTTCAGCGGTGCCCCGCTGAAAAGGTATCTGGTCTCATGAAGCCCTCATTGGCTATAGCCTACAGCTTTGCACTGCTGGAGATTTTCAACTTCCATAAAAGAGACTAAGTCCAAACGTATAAAACGTTACCGCAACTTAGTCTATCAGCTCCCTGATGACAACACCTCCACCTCAAATATTGCTATCTGCCTTGCCCCATTGAACTTTACATTCTCAGAAATTTTTCTTCATAAGTTCTTCTTAGCTGGAAGGGAAGCAGAGACCAGGCCCAATCCCTTCATATATCCACACTGCGCACCATCGCAGTCGGCCCTAACTTACGACTTTGCCCCAGTCTTGCGCCATAGATGGTGCTTTGATCTTTTACGTGCTATTTTTCAGCTGGTCGTTGCGAGTACAGGGTCTCATGCTTTGGAATGCCTTCAGCTTGTTCATGACGGACAAGATTATATTAATTGGAAAAATGCTCATGTCCTACCTCACAAAGCAAAGGCCCATGTTTTACAACTTGCTCAGCATGTACTTGGGTGTCCAGGTTACCATGCTTTGGAATGTGGTCAGCTCATCTGTAGGCAGTCTTACGCTTAAGAACAGAATCGGCAGCAGCCTTGGAGTATATATTGCAAAAACAACAGTTGGTGGACAGAATGCAGAACAATGTCATACATTCACCCCAGTACAGAGTTCTAAATCCATTGTTTTTTTGCTCACCATGCGATTCCAATTTTTCCCAGCCATATGCAAATCAGTCTTGACCCTGTGCCCCATGGGAACAGTCCAGCCCGAACTGCCAAGCCAGGTCCTCCCTGGACTGGAAAGAAGCATCCCAGGACCGGTTTCGGCTTTCAGCCCTCATCAGACAGGTTAGCTTGATTCCAGAGGAATGGAGAGCACGGGACTCACATCTGAGCATACCCGTCCCACTCGGGGTGACAAATGCAAAATCTACAGTTGATAGACAGAATGCAGAACAATATCATACATTCACCCCAGTACAGAGATCTGGGCCTAAATCCATCGTTTTTTGCTCACCATGCCGTTCCAGTTTGATCCCAGCCATATGCAAATCAGTCTTGAACCTGTGCCCTATGGGAACAGTCCAGCCCGAACTGCCAAGCCAGGTCCTCCCCATATATTCCCATGCTTTGAAGCGTGCTCAGATTATTCCTGGAGATACAAGGTCCCTTTCTTTGAAACATGCTCAGATCATCTTTATCTGTACTGGGGTTCATACTTTAGAATGACATCAGTGGGTCTTAGAGGAAGAGGATCTAATTTGTTTTAACATGAGCCATTTGTCCCAGGCTGTACAAGGTTCAGTTATTTGGAAAGATAACATGGGACATGGGAGTGGAGAGGATCTGGTGTAATGGCCAGAGCTGCTGACTCGAGAGTTGAGGAACCCGGTTCAAGTCTCAGCAGCGCCACTCAACATCCTGCTATGCAAATCACTTCATCTCCCCGGGTAATGAATTGTTATATAAGCTGAAAAACTTTATGAAATTATAGTTACACCAAAGCGGATGTTAACAGTATTTCGGTGGCAGGAAACTGATAAGAGAAGGTGACGAGGAACACGCACTGGTAAATGCAGGAAAATATGCTACAGCCAATAGGAATCGAGGAAAGGTAAGTGGCACACACAGGAACTAATGAGAAGTCAGGAAAGAGAGAAGGCGGGATGCAAGTCTCTTTTAAATTTATATTAAAAACAATAGATTTCTCAAGCACAGCACAAGCACTGTGCAGGCGAAACCTAAAAAGGGATCCTTGGTGTTCGACCATCCATGCAGCACCACTGACTTTGTGCGCCTGGAAGTTTTTTTTAACAAGTTAAATACTGTTTGCAGGTGATAAAAAGTATTACTGGGTTGAGGGTAAACAAATAGAATTTGTATGAAGAGTACTACTGTTGTAAAGTTGCTGTTCCTAGAGAGATCACATAATCAGCTTCGAACTGATAGCCAACAGTGTAGGTTATGGTGGCTCGCGTAGATTTTTCACAAAGAGTCCTTGGCAGGAGGTACAATTGACTTTAACTTCAGATCCTATGGCTTAACCGCATGCGCGCTAGAGGGTTTTCCCGCTGTGCGCTGAAATGTCAAAATAGAGCCTTACGTGACAAAGCCAGCTCGTCATGCGCGCAGCGCAGGTAACACCCATGACGAGCTGGCTTTGTCACCAGCATCGAAGGGGTTAAATGGATTGCCTCACAGTTCTAAAGGGATGCTACAGTTTCTCCGACTGACCCAGAATTCTTTCTTTACACAAGGACTAAACAGGCTATACAGGATGCCACAGCTCTGCACTGGTGTCTGTGGTCAAACAGTCGAGGCCTTACTCATGGAGTTGGAAACAAATATTGGTAGGAAATAAACTGGAACATAAGTGCTCACAGTCAATAAAATGGCAAATTAGTCCAAAGTATTACATTGGAAAAGAATACATCTTTATTACCTGTGTAGACTAGAACTGTTAAGATAAGAAATCTAAACAGAAAGTTCCAGAGATTTAACTTCTAACAGTTTTATCAAAACATGACACTGTAAATTCAAGATGGTGGCTGATGCCTACTAAATTAATAGAGTCTGTAATAAACTATGAATCAGCTTCATGAAGCTTGGAGCTGGGCGCCGTCAAATGAGCCAGGGTAACGTCTAATGGTGCAATGGGGTGATGCAAATTCACAGCCTATGTAGCAAGAGGGAAAACAACAGCACTCCGAAATGTAGTTGTAAGAAATTGAGTTATTGGTTGGGGTGGGGGTAAAACCCTGCTTAAGCAGCAACCAGAATACTTGTGAAGGTGAAGTCACAAGCAAAGCCCAAATTAACCTGTGCTCAACTCTCTGATAGCTTGGCACAGAGCAGTAAGGCTTAATTTATAGGCAATGTATAAAGTATTTGTACAGCATGTCAAACAGTAACACAGTGAAAAATCACCCCAAAAGGACCCCACACCATAGAGTAATTTTTAATAAATGAAACAAGACCAAAATGACAAATCCAATCAGTAGAACCAGAAATATAGAATTTTAAGGATTTCAGTAAAAATAGAACCAAAAAGCACAAAGCACCAACTGTTGATAACTGCCAGCAATTTCTCAAGGTACATTCTGTTGCTTTGGAAGCATCTCCAGGTCTGGTATCTAGAACATAAATAAGGACATTACAAAATATTCTAATATAGGGGCTAAACAATCCTTAATATGTGCTCTAGTTACTTATATATATATATACCTGATTTTTCCCATTCCCATGATGCAGGTGATAAAGAGCATGTGGAACCTCTAAGAGCAGGAGTGGAGACTTCTGGAATTGATCAATGTGACTTGTGAGTACAAATGACAACAATTAGAGGAAACACACCTGCACTATTCCTTCATAGTGTATATACATAAAACTTGAATGCCTACCTCCCCAACCGGTTCCAGAAAGGCTTGGAGTAAGTTTCCTGGGAAATAACTAGCAAGTTCCAACCAGAAGCATAAACAAAACATGTGAAATCAACGGACACATTTGCACCACATGAAAACAAATCTATGAAAACAAGAAATAAAACATTACATCATGCGTGAGCATTCATTTAAACATGACTTTTTCTTTTAGTTTTATTTAATACTAGAGTCATTGATTTAGATATTCCCCAAAATATTAGACTCCAAGCAATGAAGAAATTCAGGCAAACAGTATAAGTATTATGAACTTGTGCACACAGAGTGTTTCCCAACAAATGTGGTCTTTTTCTTTGTTTAATTTCAGGTTAACAATCTAGATCATGATCTGTGAGGCAATACCGACTTCAGGGCAGGAGCCAATAAACAGGTCAAATAGGAACCACCACAAACGCCAAGGATGAAGAGAAAAGACACAACACAGAAATAGGAAGTTGGAAGGCAGGCGTAAAACACTAGAATGTCAAGCAACTTCCTCCTATGGGAGGTGTGGCCATATAGGAGCCTTGCACCACCTTCGACATGGCCACAGGACCCGCAGCCATCAACCAGGCAGGTCTGACAGGAAAATGCCAACTTTCTAAAAGTACAATCGAGAAAATTGGTTAACCCAATGCATCTTTGGAGGCTTGGGTACCGAAAAATTATTATCAGGTAACAGCGACTACAAGGGATTTTGTTTCAAACAATTAATCAAACTCAATTGAGCGCAATCTATTTTGAGTGCCCTAGTTAGTGGCCTCAGGTATATAAATTGTACAAATCAATTACTGAATATATCAAAAAGAGCAAAAAACGGGTGTATACTTCATTGGTTAGAATTTTTATAAATATATAACTTACAGGGTACAAAACACAATTCACAAACATACAAGTGACAGAGATCAATGATCTTACAAAAAGTTATCTCCTGGTCTCTTATGTAAATAACCCATTTCTTTAGCCCATTTACAAATAGAAACTACAATTCCACTTTGAATCATTTATTCCTATATAACAATTTTCTGTTGGAAATGGGTTAGATATGTTGATGCAAGTTACATATTTATAAAAAATTCTAACCAATGAAGTATGCACCTGTTTTCTGCTCTATTTGATATATTCAGTGTCTGATTATTGTAATTGATGTGTACAATTCATATACTTGATGCCACTAACTAGGGCACTCAAAATAGATTGCGCTCAATTGAGCTTGATTAATTGTTTGAAAAAAAATCTCTTGTAGGTGCTGTTACCTTATAATAACTTTCTAAAAGTGGCCTTTTCAAAATTGTAATTTAAAATTCAACTTTACCATAAGAGAGGATTTTTCACTACAGTTCCAAAGACATCAAAGACCAACGGGTTACCTCTTCCCATTTTGAAATCACAGTTTATACATTTTAATAAGGTAACTCCAATGTTAAACGAAGGTAAGCATTTTTCACTACCAGGACATGTAAAACCTAGGATGGTGTGTTCAACTTTTTTAAATACATTGCTGTCTGCCATTTGGTCTGTCCAGGGCCTACCCTAGGGAGGGATGAATCATGTATTAAAAATAAAAGTTTTGGCCTGGCAAAAGGTATATTTTACCACTTTGAAATGGCAGTTGAAAAATGCACACAGAGGCTGCAATGGCTGGCCTGAGACCTGTTTAAGGGGCTACTTAAATTGATGACACAAGAAGTGCCACAGGCCCACTAGTAGCATTTAATGTACAGGTCCTGGGTGCTTGTAGTAACACTTTACTAGGGACTTGCTAGTAAATTAAATATGTAAATTGGGTATAAGCCAATCCTACCATCTTTTAAGGGGAGAGCACAAGCACTTTAGTACTGGTTACCAGTGGTATAGTGCACAGAATCTTAAGGCCAACAAAAACAAAGTCAGCAAAAAAATAAAAGGTGGAGAGTATAGGCACAAATGTTGGTGGTGACCCTGTAGAGAGGGCCAGGTCCAACAGTGGTACACTTTGCAAACACAATCCTTTAAAAGTATCAAAAGTGAAACATCTATTTCTGTGAACGTTGGCGAGAGTTGAATGCCAGGGCAGAGGAACTCAGCAAAGGATCCCTAGCAGATCACAAATGGCGTCTCCAACTGGGCGTGGTGCAAGGTCACTTTCAGCAGTGAGGAGAGGTTCAGTTATATCTGTACACCACCGCTCAGAATGTGCACAGACAGCAGTTCTGCACTTTGGGGTTTCCAAGACAGCCCTCGCTTGGAAACGCTTTTCATCTGGAGTGGAGCTTTGGCCTCCTGTACACCGTTCTGCCCATACCACTCCTGTTCAGAGTTCACAAGAATGTCAGGAATTACTAGGGACAAGTCTTCCTTGTGGTTCCAGACTGGGCTTGGAGAGTCTGGTATCCCAAGCTGTTAAGCATGTCCATTGGTCCTTCGATCAGGGTACCCTTTGGAAGGATCTCCTGTCACCGCAGCAGGAGAGGGCTCTCCACCCGAACCTGTCAGCACTCCGCCTTTATGTGTGGAGATGGGCGTCAACAGTTGACAGCTTTCAACCTTTTGCCCAAAGTCTATAATGTTATTTTGGCAGCTCGGCATCCCTCCACAAAGCGGGTATACGTCGGACGATGGAGCAAGTTTGCGGCATGGTGTATAGTCAAACAGGTTGACCATTTATCTGCACACCTTTCCTGGGTTCTTTTGTTTATCGTTAACCTGGCTAAGCAGGGCTTTGTATTGGGAAAGGTGAAGGGTTATTTTTCGGCTATCTCTGCTTTTCTGAAGCTGCCAAATCAGCCCTTCCTTTCCAAGACCCCTATTGTAAATACATTCCTTAAAGGTCTACAGCACATGCTTCCTCCATCCTCCTTGGTTATGCCTCATTGGGACCTTAAATAGGTTTTTAACTTTCTAATGTGCAATCCCTTTGAACCACTTCATACTTGCCCTCTTAGGCTCCTCACCATCAAGACAGCCTTTCTGGTGGCAATTACATCTGCCCGGAGGATCAGTGAACTGCAGGTACTGTCATCTCAGCCTCCATACATCAGTTTTTTCGCAGACAACTGGTCCTTTGGACTTGAGCATCCTTCTTGCCAAAGGTGGTCACCCCATTCCACGTAGGCCAGTCCATCACCTTGCTTACCTTTTATGCTCTACCTCATCTCTCTAAGGAAGAGGAGAGACTCTACTGGCTGGTCCCAAAAAGAGCATCCTCATTCTACCTTGACTGCACAAAACCTTTGTAGGTGGACGATCAACTCTTCATGGGGTATGTCTGAGCCAAGAAATGGAAAGCCATGCAGAAACAAACCATCTCCCGATGGATTGTACTCTTCATTGAGATGTGGCTCGCATTGGCCCAGAAGCAAACCCCAGAGGGTTTATGCGCTCATTCCACAAGAGCAAAGGCTGCAACCACTGCTTTAGCATGCTGAGTTCTAGTCCTAGACATCTGCCAGGCAGCAACGTAGGCGTCGCTACAGACATTCAACAAGCACTACTGCCTAGACAGGCAGGTCCATCAGGATGGGTACTTTGCCCATTCAATCCTGCAGGACTTTCTAGTCTAAATCAGATTTGCAGACACTCCTCAAGGGAGGTATTGCTTCAGTATCTACTCTAAGGTAAGGAACCTACAGCTCGAAATCTCTATCAAATGAGCAAGTTACTTACCTTCTGTAATGCCTTATCTGCTAGAGACTCTATCTAGCCGCAAATTCTTTACCAACTTACCCATCCTTTCCACTCTATTAACAGATTTTTAGGTAAAGGACTGTTATTTTTTCAGGGTCCTAGTTTCACCTACCAGTGGCCAATGTTCTTTGTGGATCCGCGCCCCTAGAATGGAAAGTCACAAAAAGAAACAGACGTCAGCTTGCTGGGGTGGCGTCTATATAGGCATGAGTATGTCTATTCTGGTGAGACTCATGTCGCAGCGCCACGCAGAGCCGAACGACACCATTACTACAAAAACATTTCCAGATCCAGTCTAATGCATGGGGGCCATTCTAAGGTAAGGAATCTGTGGCTAGATAGGGTTTCTATCAGAGAAGGGGTTACCAACGTTTTTAAACTTTTGCTCATAGTCTATTAAATAAATTCAGGCGCTTGAAAGTGCTCTTATATGCCATCACGACAAATAGGAGAATCAGTTAAATAAAATATTTGCACAAAATCACACAATGAAAGCTGGGATTGATACCTGTTTTTCTGGTTTCATAGTGTGCAATTCAGCACTAGATAGGTATCTCTTTGTCTTGCAAGTTTTACACAAAAGTCACTGCTTTGCCTTTAATTAGTGGCGGCTCCCCCACTATGTCGGAGCAATGTCGCCCCACTGCTTTGAGCAGTGTAAAGGAAAGGAAATATGAAATGGTAATAACTTTGAGTTATTATCATCTTATGTTTCCTTCCATTGCGGGCGGGCAGGTGGGCGGGGCGGATCTGCTCACAGAGCAGGGCAGGAAAGGAGTGGTTTACCCACTCTTAAGTGTGCAATGATTGTTTGGTCTGCCCTCCTTGCCAGCCAAAACCAGTCATGCACACTTTCCCTGTTCTCCATGCAGGCTGCATTACAGCCTGCATTGAGAACAAGCCCAGGCCCCCTTTCCCTGGTTGAGGGTCCAACCAGGATGCTCAAAACCAATCACAATGCTGCATTGCAGCGTTGTAATTTGTCAGGGGAGTGTGGCTTCCTGTCCCATAAGGAGAGCAGGAGCAAGGAGCAGAGACGCGGCGGCTTGTCCGGCGGCAAGGTGTATACTTAATTTTGTTTTTCATTGCTCTACCTCCCACCCGTGCCCCCCCTTGACTCCCCCTCTGCTCTTGCCCCGCCACCCACGAGTCCTGCCAGCCGCCACTGCCTTTAATCCCTGGTGCATACGGGGTAGGTAGAAACCACACAAATGCTCAGCTCGTCTTTTGTACTCGAGGGTCTAAGAGGAGCCATGCCAGTCCTAGGCCTCTGGATCGAGCCTTGCTCATGGATTCAGTAGCTCGCCCACCTCTATCACTGACTACCTCAACATGTCTGTTGCCATCAATAAGACCTCTGCTCACCTATCACCCTGGGATTTGTCCACGTTCTTTGTTAATTTCAGCCCATGACCGGTGATGCTACATCCTACATAGGCCTGTGTTAAAATGTGTTTGCGCCCGCATAAATTTTCGTAATTTCTGGTATTTCGCACTAGACTTGGCATGCCTAGTGCCCTCGATAATGCCAATATACTGCATCAGGTAATTAAGATGTTGTTCAGATAAAAATCCTATTGCCGTAGCATAGGGATAACCTGAGCGGACAGAATGCATTGTATGTTTTTTTTACGTGGAATGTATCCTCGCATTCATGTTGGACATAAGTATGCATTTCAGGCTAAATAAATTGCACAAAATGCTAAAGTTGCATTTCACGTAATTTGGCACAATTTTTGGGGCAGTTTGCATAATTTACACAAAGGAAAATTCCAGAAGTTTCCTGCGGGGTGATGATGCCGATCTAGAAGTCCTGACACTTCAGTAGAGAGATATCTATGCAGAGAAGAAGAAGTTCCGGGCAATTGACACTAAGCGAAGAGGGAAAACACAGATCACACATTGCCATCGGATTTCCATTTTGCGAATACACAGCAAGATTGGCACTTGGGCAGCTCAAGACCTGTGGCGTGATGAGCATCCTGAGCGTTCTCCCTGTCATGCCAGCTCAGCCTCTGTCACTATCATTATTTCAAAAATAATATTTCAAGCTAAAAAAAAAAAAGTTCCTGACCCGTAGCCATCGACAGCAACAAGCCGCAGCACATTTGTCTGGCATTTTGCAGGGTGATGGCTCAGATAACGTCCTCTTAGCGCAAGTGCACATAATATGGATCAAGGTTGGCGCGGGGCACTGAGGTGTAAAGAAAGCAATTTGAAATGTAGCAGGTAAGAGCGAGCGATGTCCTGTCATGAGTGCTGCCCCCATTACCATCCTCGCGTCTCATGTAGGCGAGCTTGTAACCTGGCACAACACTGAGCCCCTTCCAGGAAGATCTCTCTCATGGATTGATGATGGAACCCTGAAATGCCTTCCTTGTTTTAATTTCGATATCAGGATCCCCGCTCAGCCTGTGAGCCACACTTCTTGTGAGAGAGATTGGGGGCCATATTTATGAGCCCAGGTGCGTCCCGCTTGCACCACGTTGTTGCGTTGCCCCTTCACCACGCAAAATTATGCAAGAGAGACACAACTCAAAAACGCGAGTCGCTTCCTTAATCTGGAGTAACGCAGTGCAGCGCAAATCACTGAGTTGCAATACTCGGCCCTGGGCACACAATCCATGAGCTTTGTGCGGGTGGGTCCATGAAACTCAAATGGTGTTTGACACATTCCCAGATTCATAAAAAGTGCTAGAGCTGAGAATGCACCAAACACGTAAGCCTTCTCGGGGGACGCACAACGAGGAGAAATATCTTTATTTCTAATTGTTACTTCCTCTTTCTACTCTGCAGCACACATAGAAACAAGCATTTACAATGCAACGGTTTCGCCTTTGTAAAAGTTAGAGCTATTGGCATTGTAAATGACATTTTTTTTTATTTATGTGTTGGTTTTGAAAACAGATAAATTAATGGCATTGTCATTTAGAATGCCAATAGCTTAATCTCTCACAAATGGACGATACCGTACACGTATTGTTTCTAAGCACTGTATTAAAGGTAGAACGATAACAACACATTTCACGAGGACTTAGATACATTTGATATATTGAAAACGGTTGCTAACCCAACCCAACACCCATCTTGCTACAACCCGTATGTTGAGCACTTCGAACAGCAAATATAAGTTATATAGCTGCAGTACACATTCAAAACTCGGACACACCAAATTAATACCAGTTTTCCACTGGAACACCTTCCCCAAAGATTTGTTTAGTTTACTATTCCTTCTCACTTTCAAGACAGAACTGAAGGCCAATGTGTTCAGTTTCAAAATACCCTAGGCACCGCTCCACAGCTATGGGTCTTGCTTAAAGCGCACCTGATATTATTTTGCCCACAAAATCAGTAATTGCCTAAATGTAATGTAATTGTATTGTTTCATTCACCAATCATGCTCACTACTGTTGCATGTGACAATGTTATCACAGTAACTTAAACAAAGGTTGGGGGCTGGGCACTCCTTTGGTTTTAGAATCTTTAGTCTAATTTTAAACTCTTTGAATGCGTGCTGCTAAGGTAAGCACAATGTCCAAATTGTGCAATTCAAACTAACCGAACAACTCAAGTGAAACCACTTGACCTTATGCGCACTGTTGCGCTTCCTGCTGGAAGGCTACTGTTTAGCTTGTTATCACAAATTCTTTCAAATGTTCATCAACATAAACTTAATTCAATGTATTCAAACGTTATATGATTTGTTCATTATTATTTTACTTTTTCCATATTCTGAATTACAATTCAAATTTTCAAACCAATTGCATATTCATTGGATTACAACACTTCATGAGTTATTCACTTATACAATTGATACTTTTTCCAATGCCCTATGCATTTCGGGCCTCTTGGCCCTTCATCGGGGGCTGTATCTGAAAATAAACAAACATTCATACTATTTGTTAAGATCCTTCAGCGTAATAGAAAATGCAGTGCAGTAGGTTATCAACGATGTGACTTTGTGTTGTGTAAAAGTGGGTTCATGCTGTTTGTCTGTCATGAAAATGGTGAAGAGAAAAGTGTCGATAATGAGGGTGATTATTTTAGAAAAGTTACGTGCAAACAAAGAAAAAGGCAATGGCCCAGAATAGATAACAACAACCTCCGGTTGTGCAATAGACTTAAATCCCTGTGATAACTGAGGCTAGACTCCACCATAGCACCTACTGTGTCCTCATTAGTACTGACCTTTACAACGCTGGTCATAGTCATATGCATATTCAGCTAGTAAGTGCTGTCTCGTTTAAATCCTAAAACCGCGAAAGATTTCACTAAGTTACAACTGATTGACAACAAGAAGCTTAGGATTCAATATTACCATTATAAACCGTTCCTACCTTCGCTTCAAACTTGCTTTACTAGCGGATACATCGTCGGAGTTACGATGCGTTCACATCCCTGCGCTGGAGAAATAAATGGCATAAGGTCACGGTCACGCTCATTGCTGAACGAAAGACCAAAGATACTGACGGATAGACGCTCGGCATATACCTGACTCGGAACTGTACTCCGTGAGACTTCGCAAGCGGGGAGCCGTAGTTCTTGCTGCACTTCGGCGGAATACGTGTGCGTGGGTGGACGGGTCAATACGTGTAGTTATGAAGACGGACTAACAAGTCACTTTCATGTATAGCGGCGGCCATGTTGGCTTGGGCAATCTGTGTGGTATATCATAGAAGTGTATGTCGTGTCAAAGTAATAGAAAGATAAAAGGATAAAAAGAACTGAAATGTTGTGTTGTGGCAACTCAATGTGCAATGTAAATGAACACTATCATTATACATTAACATTGTATCTTGACTTACATCAATTACTATATTTACAATCAGGCAACTATATCAATGGTTGAACTCAGATCGCACGCAGGCGACATTTGGGCAATATTTACAAAAAGCATCCTAAATCCACTCTGTCATTGATCCCTTTCGGATCCTGTGAATCTAGTCTCCTTATCCAAAAAATCTCTCTTTGTAACAATACCTTAGTGAGATCCTTACCAGGGGTGGGTTTAACTACCTCAAGTACCTGGAACTTTAACTGAGCTATGGTGTGTCTATTTTTAGACCAATGCACTGCTAAGCTGCTATTAGGGTTGTTATTTCGTATAGTGCTTTTATGTTCGGATATACGAGTCTTTATTTTCCGCTCTGTCTTCCCTACATACAGTAGCCCGCAGGGGCATTTTATGGCGTAAATCAGATTTGTTGCGTTGCAGTCAGCATTATGTTTATTTAGTTTTAATAGTTTCACCTGTATGAGGATGTGTGATACTATTGCTCACAATAACGTTGTTATATTGTACACAGTTGTAGCATTTCTTTGTTCCATTAAACGTTTCTTGGGAGATCTTCTGAGGTAGTTTCAACATTTCTTTAATATTTTTGGATCTTTTGTAGGCAAATATTGGTTTGTCTTTGAACTTTCTTTGAAAATCGTTTTCATTGCTGAGTAGCTCCCAGTGTCTATTGATACTTTTTTTGATTTCATGAGAACTGGTTGAATATTTTGATACGAACACTTGGCGAGTCTTCTCCGTTTTATTTGTGGTAGTTAATAATGATTCTCTGGTTTTTTCTGCAACTCTCTTCAAGGTGTCTTGTAGCACTTTTTCCGGGTATTTCTTCTTCAGAAATGTATCCATGATTTTTTCTTGATTATAGTCGAACGATTGAGCATCTGTGCAGATCCTCTTAGCTCTTAGTATTTGTGAGTATGGCAAGTTCTCTATTAGATTTTTGGGGTGAAAACTATTGTACATTAGAGCTGTGTTCTTGTCTGTTGCTTTGTTGTAAACCTCCGTGACAATTTCTTCGTCTTCTATCTTTACCAATACATCCAAGAATGATATTTCCTTATTTTCAATGGTTTTGGTAAATTGCAAATTTTCATTGAATGTGTTCAGTTGGAGTATATTCTCTTCAAGCATTTCTTTGCTGTTCTGCCATATCAAAAAAATGTCGTCGATATAACGACAATACATGGTTGTGTTTTCTGTCCATTCTGGGTCTGCCAATATATATTCTTCTTCGAATTTCGCCATGTAGGTATTGGCGTAGGCTGGTGCTCCAGAAAATCCCATGGATGTTCCTTTGTTTTGAAGGAAGAAATCATTTTTATATTTGAAGTATCCATGATGGAGACAAAAATGCAACATTTCTAGTAGGAATACTTTTTCTGCTCTTATTTCAGTTTGTTTAAGAAGAGCCCATTCTACTGCTTCAATTCCGCCTGTGTGTGGAATGGAGGTGTAAAGTGCTTTTACATCGAGTGTGCACAATATTAATCCTTCTTGGTATTGTACCGTGGCAAGTTTCTGTAGAAAATGGGTGGTATCCTTAATGTACGAATACCAATTCTGTACAAATGGTTGCAGAAAGTGATCCAAATATTTGCCCAGGGGCTCAAAGATTGTGCCACACCCTGCGACTATGGGACGAAATGGTGGTTTCAGGAGGTCCTTATGGATTTTAGGTAGCATGTATATCTTCGGTTGTTTTGGGTATTGTACTGTTAGAAATTGTCTGGTTTTGACTGTAATCCATTTCATATTCTCGGCTTGATCCAGTAGCTGATTTAGAGTCTGCTTAAGTTCTTCAATGGGACCCTTGTCTAATTTCAAGTAAATTTCAGTGTCTTCAGTATGTTCTTGAATACTAATATCGTAGAACGATTGATCCATAATAACTATCGCTCCTCCTTTATCAGCTCTCTCAATCCGTATATTAGGGTCTTCTGCCAATTGATTCAATGTTTGTCTTTCTTGTTTTGTGAAGTTCGTTATTCTTTTCTTCCATGTATGAATCTTTTTTATGTCATTAAGTACTAAATTCTCAAATGCGTCCAAAATCTTGTGTGTCGTTGGAGCTGTAAATGTTGACTTGGGTTTAAACTCCTCATACTCAGTTTCGGTTGGGATAGTTCCTGAATCTGGGATGTTCATGAAAAAGTATTTGAGACGTAGTACTCTCATAAATTTGAAAAATTCTATCTCGGTTTCCAATTGATTGGTATGATAGGTGGGTACGAAGTTGAAACCTTTATTGAGTATTTTGATTTGTTGGCTGGTTATGGTTTGGGAAGATATGCTCACCACTATGTTGGTTTCATGCTCCTTAAGTTTGGTTTTGTTGTTTCTTTTGCTTCGCCTGGTTTTCCTTTTTGTTTGCCTGGTGGTTGGCTTGAATCCCCGTCCTGTTAGGAAAAAGACGGTTTTCCGCCTGCTGCTCCTTTAGTGCTCAATTCACTTCTTGTGCTAGGTTCTCCTGATGTTCCTGGAGTTTTGTCACTTGTTTGTGCACTTGGGGGAGCCCGATTGGTGGTTGTTTCACTTTCTGAGGTGACGCTTTCTTGTGATGAGGTGTTGGATGTTTTTTTGAATTGTGTTCTTCTTTGTGCGTATACTTCTGCCCAAGTGTACACCTCGTTGAGCTTATAATCCAAGGTGTCCCGTTTATATTTTCTTAGTTTGCCCTCTTGTATGTCTTTAGAATATACATCCAGTCTTGTATTCATGTCTTCCAAAAATTTAGCCCAATCAGTGGGGTCCATCCGGCTTTCTAGATCTGTCTCTATTTGAGTTATTTCATCTGTGATCTCTTTAATCACTACTGCCAATTCTTCAATGAGTAATAACAACAGGTCTAAGGAACATTTATTTAGAACAGCGTACCATTTATCCATAAAGTCCTTTTTCATGTGGAACCTGAATAACATCGGTTTTATTGGCATTCTTAATCCTCTTGGGATTCTTTGAGCTCGGTGATATTGCACCAAAGTAGATGCTTGCAATCGTTGGTTCAACTGTCTTTTTGTTAGAAATTCTAGTTGCTTTAACTGTTGAGGGAGACTGCTTCCCTGTACGTTGAAGGAGCGTATATCTTGAATTAGTGAGTATATTTCCGTGGCCTGTTCATTTGTATAGGCCAAAGTTTTTGCTCTATTATCTGTCAACCCTGTTATCGCGTCAAATGACATATTTTATAGAGTGGGTGCTCCGGCTGTTCGGACAGTAACTTAAACAAAGGTTGGGGGCTGGGCACTCCTTTGGTTTTAGAATCTTTAGTCTAATTTTAAACTCTTTGAATGCGTGCTGCTAAGGTAAGCACAATGTCCAAATTGTGCAATTCAAACTAACCAAACAACTCAAGTGAAACCACTTGACCTTATGCGCACTGTTCAACCATTGATATAGTTGCCTGATTGTAAATATAGTAATTGATGTAAGTCAAGATACAATGTTAATGTATAATGATAGTGTTCATTTACATTGCACATTGAGTTGCCACAACACAACATTTCAGTTCTTTTTATCCTTTTATCTTTCTATTACTTTGACACGACATACACTTCTATGATATACCACACAGATTGTCCAAGCCAACATGGCCGCCGCTATACATGAAAGTGACTTGTTAGTCCGTCTTCATAATTACACGTATTGACCCGTCCACCCACGCACACGTATTCCGCCGAAGTGCAGCAAGAACTACGGCTCCCCCTTGTGAAGTCTCACGGAGTACAGTTCCGAGTCAGGTATATGCCGAGCGTCTATCCGTCAGTATCTTTGGTCTTTCGTTCAGCAATGAGCGCGACCGTGACCTTATGCCATTTATTTCTCCAGCGCAGGGATGTGAAGGCATCGTAACTCCGACGATTTATCCGCTAGTAAAGCAAGTTTGAAGCGAAGGTAGGAACGGTTTATAATGGTAATATTGAATCCTAAGCTTCTTGTTGTCAATCAGTTGTAACTTAGTGAAATCTTTCGCGGTTTTAGGATTTAAACGAGACGGCACTTACTAGCTGAATATGCATATGACTATGACCAGCGTTGTAAAGGTCAGTACTAATGAGGACACAGTAGGTGCTATGGTGGAGTCTAGCCTCAGTTATCACAGGGATTTAAGTCTATTGCACAACCGGAGGTTGTTGTTATCTATTCTGGGCCATTGCCTTTTTCTTTGTTTGCACGTAACTTTTCTGAAATAATCACCCACATTATCGACACTTTTCTCTTCACCATTTTCATGACAGACAAACAGCATGAACCCACTTTTACACAACACAAAGTCACATCGTTGATAACCTACTGCACTGCATTTTCTATTACGCTGAAGGATCTTAACAAATAGTATGAATGTTTGTTTATTTTCAGATACAGCCCCCGATGAAGGGCCAAGAGGCCCGAAATGCATAGGGCATTGGAAAAAGTATCAATTGTATAAGTGAATAACTCATGAAGTGTTGTAATCCAATGAATATGCAATTGGTTTGAAAATTTGAATTGTAATTCAGAATATGGAAAAAGTAAAATAATAATGAACAAATCATATAACGTTTGAATAAATTGAATTAAGTTTATGTTGATGAACATTTGAAAGAATTTGTGATAACAAGCTAAACAGTAGCCTTCCAGCAGGAAGCGCAACAGTGCGCATAAGGTCAAGTGGTTTCACTTGAGTTGTTTGGTTAATGTTATCACAGTGCCAACAATCCAATATACCTAATTTGTGGTAGAAATAATTCATCAAGAAATACAGACACATGGGTATAAGTCCCCCACAGAGAGGGCATAAAAGTATAATTTACCACATGGATTCAGACATTCTATTGCACGCTGCTTTGGAGAGCCAGAATTTCGGCACATATTTGCGAAGAACATTTTTTCTCACTACTACATTGCTCTTAAAAGTTTTTGGGGTCTAGTTTGTATCCTACTTTTCTTTTCTATAAGCAACCTTAAGGCAGCTGCAGTAAAGAATGCTGCTCTCAGCAATACAGGATGTAGAAATACTGCTGGAAAAAAACACAATGATGTTTTTTTTTTCCCCCAGCTGGTCCTTCTGTGTCTGTCTAAGTGTAAACCATTCCCTTATCAGCGTCAGATGGAATGAATGACTAACTTCATGAAGGACACAGCAGCATAAGTTGTCTGGTGTATCGCTTGTTTTGCATCGTCCTCGGTTATAAACAAACTTTCCCGAGACAAGCTCAGATATCTGACCAGTTTGGTTCAATAAAGAAATTAAAACACAGGCACATTTAACTCTAAACAGCATCTTACAAAGTGTTATTGGCCTAAATTTTCAACCCTGAAGTGGTTCGTCCACCCAAAAAAATCAGAAGAGACGACATGGAAACTTATATACGAAGTACCTGAAAGTAATAAATTCAGCTTGTTTTAAACTTGAAACCTGTCTGCAATATCTGCAGAAACATGTAAAAAGTGCTTTAGTATTGTAACTGTTCTTATGCCAAGCAATCCAACGCCCATCAGGTCTAGCTCACTATGTACAACTGCAACATACATTAATAGTAACTATTACACATGCCCAGTCAGTTTTATTCTCCAGGTCAATTTATAAATTTGCATGTTTTTTTTTTTTTTATTTTATTTTTTTTTTTTTTTTATTTTTTTGTCCTCATTTTGCGATTATCCTTATGCATGTGGAGTACCAGAATTCTGCCTCGTTATTTCTAACCGACACTGCCCCTTGTTCTCTCTTGGTTGGGGAGTTTTGACCGTTTCCCATTTGAGGAGATTTCTTTGCTCGTCACATATCACAATGCTTCTGGCTTAAGTTGGATCGGGAGGGAGCTAGCCAGCTTGGCTACTCGGCAAGTACTTTACTTGTCCACCAGGAGATAGATCGCTTTAATCATAGGACTTAAGTTTGTTCTTATTCGGGATTTAGATATGACTCAAAGATATCCCAAAACTTAAATCTTTTGTTTACACTTCCTAGCTTATCAAGTTTGTTGATTCTTATTGCCGAGTTTAGCCATTCTGCGTGGGTTGGGCAAGAGGGTC
The DNA here is from genome assembly GCF_964263255.1 of Lissotriton vulgaris. Lineage (NCBI taxonomy): Eukaryota > Metazoa > Chordata > Amphibia > Caudata > Salamandridae > Lissotriton > Lissotriton vulgaris. Next base: position 1,129,623,960 of record NC_141687.1, read on the forward strand.
CTATCCATTTAATACATATTTCTCTCCTTGCTAGAGCTATTAGAACAAAAAGGAGATTTTCCTGATCTTTAGTAAAACGCCCTTCATTATCTGAGCTCAAAATCCCAAAGATAATAAGAGTTGTACTTACAGTAAGTTGTTTGGTCAGGATGGTACTCAAGGTCTTACCGACTTGATTCCAAAATTCCTCCAAATGTGGACAGCTTTTAAACATATGGATATCATTTGACTTCTCTTCTCCACATTTAGGGCATTTTCGTTCCAGCATTTTTAAATTTGGACAGTTTTTTGGGGGTCCAATATGCCCGGTGAATTGTATACAAATGATTCCTCTTCAGGGCTGCGGATTTGAGGGTAGACCAGCATTTAGCTACAGATTTTTCCCATATTAGATCTAGATCTGTTATTACAGTGTCTTTCCATATTTGGGCTTCCATATTAGCACTGTCTTCGTTGGCCGTTATCAGTGCCCAATACCATTTGGCTACTTCTTTTGGTAGTCGCGTTGTTGAAATCATGTCATCCTCTAAGTTTTCATTACCTTGTATGTTAGGTAAAGTTTTGGACCAACTTAGCATTTGATAGTACTTAAATTTGGATAACGTGTTGTTCGACAGTTCTTGAAGTTCGAACCAAGATTTTATATTTGGGCCATCTAGTATTTGCCCCCAGTATTTGATGTCGGCTCTTTTTAATGCTAGTGCAAGAGTATCTTTTAAGCATTCAGGAGTTCCGGGGGATTCCCAAATAGGAGCCCACTTACTGTAGTAAGGTATATGTAGTATGCATCTAATTTGTGTCCACACCTTTGCTGCATCTCTCAATATCTTTAACTTTATTTTTTTGAAGTATTTGGGATGTCCATACTTGAACAGTGCATGATCCTCCGAATTTGCGATTACTTGTAAATATGCTGAATATTGTCCATGGTTTTTCAGTAAAGGTTTGATGTTTTTAAACTGAAAAGCTCTACAATATTCCACCAGGTCTGGACTGGCCATCCCGCCCTCCTTCTTGCTCCTCCTGATTTTCCTCCATGCAATCCTCACGCCCTTTGCTGCCCAAATGAAGCTTGTTATGTCTCTTTGTGCCCGAGCTAGTTCTGCTTTCCCGAACGCCATTGGAATTGTGTTAAATAAAAAAGTAAACTTTGGCAAAATGGTCATCTTAATTATATTTGATCTCCCAATCAAACTCAATGGTAGAGAGGACCATGTCTCAAGTAACTTTCTTACTTCTCCGGCAACTTTATTCAAATTTCTATTTGCGATCTTCTCTATGTCATGGTTTATTAAGATTCCTAAGTACCTGATTTCATTTTTTATGAAGTTGTTTTGAAAAGCTGTGTTCCATGTCATAATTTCTGTCTTTGATTGATTCACCAAATATCCTGAAAGTTTACCGAATATAGTTAGAGTTTTCTCAATACTTGCTTTTGCTTTTGGATAATCATCAGTAAAGATCATTAAATCGTCTGCATAGAGAGCAATTTTTTTCTCCCAACTGCCAGCCTTGAAAGGTGTTATTTCGCTGTTGTTTCTTAACTTGTTTGCCAGAGGTTCAATATATAAATTGAAAAGTAAGGGGGAAAGTGGACACCCCTGTCTCGTTCCTCTGGTTATTTTTATGTTTTCAGTCAAACTCCCATTTACTAGGACCTTTGAATTTGGATCTTTATAAATCAAGTTTATCATACCTGTAAAGTGTGGTCCAAAATTGTTTTTGATCATAACTTTCTCGAGAAAGGTCCAGTTGACTCGATCAAATGCCTTTGCGGCATCAACAGCGAGTATAGTAAGCGGAGTTTTCTTGCTTGTGGCAACGTCTACTGCAGTTAGGAGTTCTTGCGTTACTTCATGTAAGTACCTCCCTTTAATAAAACCTTTTTGATCTTGATGTAGTAAGTTAAATAGTACTCTCCCTAGTCTGGCTGCCATTATTTTTGTAAATATTTTGTAATCAGTGTTCAATAGAGATATTGGACGGTATGATTCACACTTGAGTGGGTTTTTTCCGGGTTTCAAAATAATTGAGATTATAGCATCATTCCATGAATTAGGTATTGGTCTCTGTTGTATTAGGACTAAATTTATCAGTTTGGTTATGTGCGGAAGTATGGAGTTTTTTAGTTTGATATATAGTTCATTTGGAATAGCATCAGGTCCTGCTGCCTTTCCTTTTTTCAAGCCTTTTATTGCATCTGCCACTTCTTCTTCACTGACTTCTTTATCTAGTGTTTCTCTGTCATATTCTGTCAGTTTTAGGAGCTCTGCATCTTCTAGGTAGGAGTCAATCCTTTGCTCTGAGGGATTTAAGTCTTCCGTATACAGGTCTTTAAAAAATTTCCAAAATTCTTGTTTGATGGTGGTTTCATCGGAAATAGGATTATTCTGGCCATCCGGGATGATGCTTTTTACCTTGTTTTTAGCTAGATCTGTTTTGAGTTTCCATGCTAGCCATTTTCCGCATCCCTCACCATATTCATGTTTCGCCAGTTTGCTGGAGTCCCATTTTTTCTGTAATCTTTCCTCCAGAATTTGATTAATTTTATCTTTATACGTTTGTTTTTTGTTAATAAGATCTTGCTTCTTGACCTCATCGTGTTCTTCGGATATAGCGATATCCAGAATATTGATCTCTGTTTCTAAATCTGATATCTCTCGCTTCCCTTGTTTGTTTTTGCGAGCCCCTAAGCTCAGAAGTTTGCCCCTTAAGACTGCTTTATAGGTGTCCCACGTTATTTGTTCTGTGGTGTCCGACCCATTTAGTTCGAAAAAGATGTTTGTTTCTGTTTCTAGTTCTGTTATGACTTGTTCGTCTTCCAGCAAGGCTCTTTCAACTGTGAATCTCCTTTCAGTTTTGTTTTCTGTAATTTGTAGTTCCAATTTTACTGCCGAGTGATCTGACAAGTGAGCTGGTAGGTGAGATATTTTTTTTACTTTCCTTGCTATTTCATTACTGATCAGAAAAAAGTCAATCCTTGATTTATGACCAAGTTTTTTGTTGTGTAACGTGAAAGGTTGTGATTTTTCTCCTTTATCCTTCCAAATATCTACCAGATTAAGGTCCTTTTTATAAGTCCCAATCCATTGTCTCATTTTTTTTAGATTGGTATATCTACCTGGAGGAGATCTGTCAAGTTTTAAATCCATTACTAGATTAAAGTCACCCCCTAATATTATGGGAGAAGTTACTAAAAGTAGCTGCGAGTATAAATTTCGTAGCGGATCAGCATCATCTAGATTAGGACCATAATACCCTGCAACTGTAATGGGGGAATTTCCTATTTTTGTGTTGACTATTGCCCATCTTCCTTTGCAGTCTATTTCTGAGCTGATTATAGTTGCATTTAAGGACTTTTTAAAGATTATCGCTATCCCCTTAATATTGACTTGTTGTGTTGTACAGATTAAAGAGTCTACCCACCATAAGTTCTTAATTATTTGATCCCATTCTTCCTTTAACAAGTGAGTTTCTTGTAGTATTATTATCTCACTTTCCTCTGTTCTGATATATTCTAAGATTTTATTTCTTCTACTTTTTGTTCTTAACCCATTCACATTCCAGGATAAAATTTTTACTTCTCTACTTTTATTCCCCATTTATTATGTTCATTTGTTGTGATTTCTTTCTATATTTTACTCCATGATGTTTTGATTTCCTGACTTTTCGCAAATGAGGTATTTTTTTATTTTTTTTTTCCCTATTTTGCACCCCACCCTTTTTTGTGTATTTTCGTACTTTCTGATTTGTGTATTAAGGTTACCCTCCCCGGGGAAGCCTCCATCTTCTTCTCCTTTGGTTATCTTCGTAACCCTTTTGGCTTCCCGTCCCTCCCCCTGTGATTCTTTCTATATACATTTTAAGACATTTGAGAGAAGAGAGAAAAAAAAGGGTTTTAGCTGGATTATAGCTCCTACATATTATTATCCTTAGGTATGAATTTTTATATATATTTTTTTTCCCCTTTTGTCTATTGTATCCTTTTCCCTTTTTTTTTTTCCTTCTCTTCTTCCTTTCCATTAAATGAGCATTTTGGCACTTGGCGCTTTTAGCATTTAACTCACTGGTTCCTCTGATAATACTTGGTCTTTAATTTGTTCTATTAAGTTTTTCACTTCTTCCGGCTCTCTTAAGTTACGCATTTTGTTTCTCCACATGATGCGTAGTGAGGGTGGAAATTTCATTTGCACTGTGGCACCTAATTGTTGCAACTCGGACATCAAATTTCCCAATTCCCATTGTCTGGTCTGCGAGGCTTTTGACATGTCTGATCTTATTCTAAAGTTCCAACTATCTTTGTTAAATGGTCCTTTTTTCAATGCCTCCCCCAAGATTCTATCCTTCAACATATACGTTTTAAAGTTTACTAGAATTTTCCTGGGGGTTTTCCTTTCTTTGCTTTTTCCGTAAGGATCTCTATGTACCCTCTGTATGTCCTCATTTAAGACCTCTTTGTCCGCCCATGGGAAGTGTTCCGCCAAGAGTGCCACTACAAATGCTTTAACGTCTTTACCCTCTTGGTTCTCTGGTACATTTAAGATCCTTATGTTGTTTTTCCTGGCCTGATTTTCTAAAGATTCCAGTTTATCATTTGTGTTTTTACTTTCCAGTCTTAGGGAGTTTATCTCCTTTCGGTTTTTCTCCACCTTCTTATCCAAGTCAGTGACTTCCCTTTCGATTGCCGTAACTTTTTTTGGGGGAAGATGGCGGCCGAGTAGGAGGCTCGGTCGGAGAGCTCCCGTTACCCTCGTGATTCAATGGAGTAGAGTTACAGCGTTTACAACGTTTACAGCGTTATGGCAATAAGAGCTAAGATGGGTTAACATTCGGTGCTTAGTGCTGGATAACCTCTGAGTAAAAACGGCATTTCTATCTAAAAATCGAGGTCCTTACCCGGAATGGTGTTTTTCCCCGAGGCTGTCTCTCCCGTTTGCAGTGGAAGGAAAGGCGTGGTGTGCTGGTGGTCGAGCGGTGCTGGGGAGCTCGAATCGAATCGTGGTCTCACACACGAGGCAGAGAGTAGGCGGCCGACCTTGGGTTCCTCGGAAGCTGTCGGCAGAGTGCACAGCCAGCGTGAAGCGAGGAGAGGCTTGGAAGGCTTCGGAACCCCCGGAGTCCTGGGAGCCCGTGCAGCAGAGACAGGCAAGTGGAGCGCCGCACAGAGAGCAAAGACGCGCTGCCTCCGCGCCTCCGGAAGACTGAGCTTTCAGTTCCGGGGCGCGAGCAGCAGAGACACCAGGGGCGCAAGCAGCAGAAACACCAGGGCGGGGGTTGAGGAGCAGCGGCAGAAGCTCAATGAGGCCAGCAGAGCTTCTAATTCAGCAGTGAGGGGACTAAACACGCTGGGAAACTCAACAGGGAGGAGGACTACCCAAAGTGAAAAAGAAAACGAACACGGAGAGGCAGGAGTGGGGAAGCCAAACTTTAAGCATAGCGAGAAGGTGGCAAAAGTGGCAGAGACAGATAACAGTCGAAGTTTAAAAGTCGAAAATATCAAAAATATTCAGCTTTTCAATATATTGCTTTACAAAGCTTTTAAACCACAATCAATAGCCCAACGAATAAACACCTATGATAAAACACGCTATAATCTAAAAAGTGTTAATTATCAGTCCTGTCAGTCCTGTCAATCAGTACAACATTATTGGCTGGGTCAAACATACAAATATACACAACCTTGTCAGTTTACAAGGACTGAGGAGAGAACCTCTACAAACAATCAGCACATGAGTAGTACCAGTGAAATTCCACAGGAGGTTTCAAAAGAGGTTTCGAAAAAGGCTCTAGAAGAGAAAAACCCTCAGGATTCAAATGATTTGAAAGATCTTCTAAAAAAACAAGTTGGGATTAACTTCACAGGGGCTGAGCCTTGGCAACAAGGATTTCAACCCAACATTGGAAGATCCTTCTACAGTCTACGCAATAAAAAATTTCTGAGTCAGGAGCAGTTTCCAAAGGGTATCACACCGAGAGTGAGCAGAAAAAAACAAAAGACAATACTCAGAGATTCCTTACAAACCGACACAGAGAAAGAAGAAAGACCAAAAGTAAAAGTGAAGGTTACCCCTTCTCTCAGGTCCTACTTTAAAATACAGCAACAAGAGCTGAACTCGAGTTCTCCGAGCCACATAAAACCACTTGGGGGAGGTGAGAAGGAGAAGGAAAGAAAAATCAAATTCACAGAGACTCACTGCCAAAAAAAAGATAACCAGCAAGGAACCCCCCTACAGGTTGGAAAACTGAGCCCCAGTAAGACAAAGAAGGGGAGAAAAACTAGAACAAAGAAAAAGAATTTGGTGGAAAACAAGAGTCTAGAGGAGCTTTGGAAAAAAAGAGAAATCAGCACAGAAGAAGGAACGGGAATCTACATGGCTGAAGGAGGCGCTGATCCTGCTGCAACAGTAGCAGTAAACGAAATCATAAATACGACGGAAGAGGTTGAAAAGGTTGGTGAGAAGGAAGAGGATGATCCAAGGTTCATAGAGTATAACAAAAACCCAGCTAAAACTCAAACAGACGAATTACTTGAAAAAATATGGATAGAAATGAAAGAGAAATTCACCATTTCTGAGTCAAAACAAAACAAAATACAAGAGGTCTGCGAAAAATTGGATACCAAGCTAAATACTCTAGCAGAAAGAGTTACGGCAATCGAAAGGGAAGTCACTGATAAATTTGCATGTTGTATGCACAGTTATTCTACCCTGGGGAACATTAGAGAATGTCACAGAGTAACTATGAAAAGCATTTACAAAAAGACTTCTGGTAGACAGGTATGGGGCAGTGGGAAGGGGAAGTAGGGCAGAATGGGGAACCAAGTAGGAATGATGGGATTTGAACAGTACTCAGAAGGGACAGTTAACTTTTAATACAATTTTTATCAGTAAACTACACCACCTCAGGAAAACAAGAAAGAGATGACGGGACTGAGATGACTCCTGACATAATGCACGGATGCACACCTATTTAGCAGGAGACCCTCATTCGTGTCCCCTATGCCACTCCTAATCAGACTTTGTCATCTTGGCCAACTTGCTTTATTCCCTCATAGTTACTTGCCACTGCTAAGAAACTATCCCGGTCGCATCGTGTTCTAAACAACTTAGCATCATTCATCTTCAATTAATTCAGGAAGGACATGTTGGTTTTGGATGCTTTAAGTAGCAGTACATTTTTGGCGTCCAAACACCTATATTGTTTATTTTTCGCCCCAAGGGAACAGAGCAAGCTTTGAAGCGGGTCTGGCATTTTTTAATATTTAGCCCAAATGTCGCCACTCCCTCCCCCGCCCGTGCTTGTAGTTTGGGAGCGGCGCCTGCTTTCATGAAGTTGTGTTTCCCAGATAGCCATCTCCTTGTAATTGCCCGGGCCCGGGTTACTTGGGCCCTCGGAATAGCTGAGCAAATTCCAGCCGTTCGCTCACAGCGGCCAGATATTCCGGTTACAAACGCCCTTTTGTCCTCGTGCGAGCCCTGCTTGCCTCCTCAGCTAATCACAAATACCCCAAAAAACGCAAAACAATAGTCTGCTTTTTAGGAAAAAAAGTACAATTAGCGTTTAAGGCAGTGATATCGGCGGCGCGTGCTGGAGCCCGCAGTCCTGGAAGGGGTGGGGGTGGGGGGTCCGAAGGCTCTAGCTATGTGTGTATCTGTCTGCCCTTATCTAGACTCTGAGGTCTTGAGAGATCTTTCTTTTCATTCCGTTCTGTCACCTCCTGTTCTTATCTCTATCCAGAATCGCCCGTCTATCTTTGTGTATTAGTCGTTGTGTAACCTTCTCTATCATTATCCAACCCCCCGCTCTCTGTTTATTCTCATCCGTCTGTCTGGCGCATCTCTGTGTATCACAGTCTGTTCTCTCATGAACTGCCTCTCTCTTGTGATCTATATCGCACTTACCTATCTTTATCTGTCATTTTCTGTCCATCACTTCGACTTGTAGGTTTGCAATACATTCGTTCCACTATTAGTTCTCACACTCACACTTCAGCTCCCCTTTATGAATCATTAATAGCACCGCTCTAGCTGCCATCTTCCAGTGTTAACGGGCCGCCTCGCCTCCAGAGCCAAGTCTCAATCTTAATGAGAAGCGCTCTTAGTTTGTGTTTTTACAAACGTGACTAAAAGTATATACACAATTAATGAAATTTAAATACGGGAATGATTTGCCAGGGGTGGCCGACATATACACAAGGCATAGGCATATGTGTGTGACAGTGTATAGAGTGACATGCACGCGACATACAGATTTACCTACCCCTCATTACACGTAAGAGATGCAGCTGTAAACATGCAATGTGATAAAAGTGTTAAAGTACGTATAAGGGAGGGAAAGTGGGGTTTTCAGCTGCGACTCTGATACACTTTTCAAATGTTGGTCTCTGTGGCCTGCTCCAAGTGTGAAGTAAAGCACATTTAAAACCGGCCCGGGGGTGGGAGGCGGGAAGGCCTAATGCCGGAGTCATCTGCCCCGCAGGCTCGGAGCCTGGGAACGGAGCAGCAAGCGGGATTCCTCGCCAGATAACATCTGAGCGTCTCGGGTCGAGGCGGCCTGTCTGCGACTCCCGGAGGCCCTGGAAGTGTACGGCGGTGCCAGCGGGACAGAGCCTGGGAGGAGGCGTCTGGAGGGGGGGGGGGGGGTGGGCAGGTGCCCAATTCCACAGGGACCGGGGATCGTTCCTCCGTCCAGCAGATGGCGCGATTTCACAAAGCCTCACCAAACACACACCTCCAGCCACATTTCCTAAGCCTCACACACCCCATACATCTGCACACGCACAAACATGCACGGTCACTCACAAAATCGCACACAAACACCCCAGCAATACTTTCACACCCAAAGAGGCACTCGATTGTCCACACACAATCCAAAGAAAAAACGTTGCACACCCAGGTGCATGCTCTATAATTCGGTGGTCGCACGCCAAACTGGACAGGAAGTACACTGCACAACTACATACACAGACCACACACATGCAGATAACAGGGTTGCAGATAAAAAGAAACAAGTCAGGTCCCGGGCCGGCAGCCAATCACAGCGCGGCCGATGACACACGGCAACAAGGGGCGGGGCTTAAAAAAAGACACAGAAACGCCCCCGAATCGCGTTTTCACTGGGAAAGCGTGATTGACAGCCAATTTCTTCCAATGGCTAGCCTCCATTTATGGAGCTAGCCAATGGAAGACAGAGGCGGGACTAAGCCCCATAGTGTAGGATCATAAGATTTCGCCCTGGGCGGAGCACCTGCTTCGCAGGTGCTGCGGCCAGGTCGAAACCTAACAAGGAATATGCCTCACAGGATTGGTATTATGCAGAAAGGTGTTCCATCCTGCACAAAAACAATCCTGCCTGCAACACAGGCACCCTTGCACCACGGTGCAAGGGTGCCTGCATTGGTGCTAGGCAGTCCATTGTGCGCCAGCGCTGGTTAAAGGGACAGGAATGCACCATATTGCAATAAATATAGCAGATTCCTGCCCCTTCTCTGTAAAGCAGCACAGCAAAGTGATTACTGTGCTGCGTTGCGTTACACTCCGATAAATCTGCTCCAAACACAGGCAATGTGCCAGGGTCAGTTAGAGAACAAGGACAATTGGATTTTTGCCTGAGACCCTAAAGTAAAGGCCAGCTGTGGGCCATTTTGTTTCTACTTGTTATAGTGTTTAAAGCATGCTTCCTGCTTCTGTACAACCTAGAATACTGCAGCATGTCCAAACAGAGGGCCTCATTTATGAGGTCCCTTGCGCCATCGGAACTTCACTTTTTGTGAAGTTCTGTGGTGCAGAAGCCTGCTTGATATTTATCAGGCAGCACTAAGCCACTTTTTTTGGGCGTACTGCTGCCTGATAAATATCAGTCCCTTTAACGCAGTGTTCTGCGTTAAAGGGGCGTAGAATGGGTGTTGCTGGGGGGGGTTAACAGCAACATCCATGGCCTTTTGACACTGCCCCAGATTCATGGCCTGCTGCGCTTCCCTACGGCAAAACCTTATAAATGAGGCCCAGATGTCTATTTGCTTGTCACAGAGGATGATGCCAAGTGCCAGCTACAAGGGGCCAGCATCCGTTTAGGAGGTACCTTGGAGGCAACGCCTACCTGCAGCACTGAAGGTATTCTATAGTCTATAAAACGCAGAGTGAGAAAGCCAGGTTCTCCGTCAGGAGGGCTGCAAACACTTTCTTACAAGGATCCCTACACCAACAGGGTGTCCTTAAAGCAGAGAGCTTGCAAGTACTAAGTCAGATTTGGTTGATGGACAGTTTGCCACTGGACACTTAGGGACATATTATCAAGGAACAGCATAAAAATTATCGCTGGTTTAGCGGCAGAAAACTGCAGCTAAAGCAGAGATAAAGGGCTTAATAATATGCCCTTGAGAATTCCAATAGAAGTCCATGTTCTGGTGTTAACATGGTCTTCTATTGGAATTCTCCAGGGCATATTATCAAGCCCATTATCGCTACTTTAGCAGCAGTTTTCTGCCTCTAAACCAGCGATAATTATAACGTCGTCCTTGATAATGTGCCCCCTATTTCGCTGTGTTTAAAAATGTAAAATGTGACTTGGTAATTTCAGAAACCTTTTAAACCAATTTTCAACCAAAGCACTTCGGACTTTCACTAATCGTTATTGTAATCGCTGGCGTAGCTCGGTCAGTAAGATGAGGGGGAGGGGGAGGGAGCTTCAGATTTCCCAACAAGCACGCTGGTTGGTATATCATGTTAAAATTAATATTATATGAGAAGCCGGCCATGAGGGGGCTTTGGAGGCAGGGGAGAGGAGCAGGGATTGTCTGGGGTATTTAAAGCACAATATATTGCAAAATAAGCAATATTTCAAGACCTTGAAAAATAGCGATGAGAGAGTGTATGTGTGTGTGTGTTTTCGTCCGTGTGTGTATGTACAACTCTCAGATGAAATCCGACAGACACCTCACCATACCCGATAGAAAGCATCCTGTCCCAAACTAATTACTAGATAATCCATGTAATTGTCAACAACTCCTCCTCTTCTCCGAACATACGGCCCTGAGTAATAATAACGTAAAAACTACATAGTTACATGACGTTTCACCTAACAGTGATAATGGCAGACCAAGTGGTTGTTACATTGTAATTATAGCCAGTTGGCAATGAGCATACAATGAACATATTTATATAAAATGTCGTTGAAGGAAACCTGCTTTGTTGTCGTGTCCTACGAATATGCCCTGCGTTTCCATTTTGGGTAATGAGACTGTATAGGATTCTGACATAAAGGGAATAGAGAAGAAAGGCATGGGCAGTATATGATTTGACAAGATCAAACAAACTGGTCAATTAGAACTGAGACTGTCATGCAGGTTTGCTGTTTCCAAGGCCTGTAACCTTGGCTGTACCACATTTCGGTGAGCAAATTATGAGGCGGAAATCTATTCCCTCTTAAGTAAACTCCGTTGTGTGTTAGGTTACAGTCAAGCAAATTGATCACACATTAACTGCTAGTGTTTAGTTTGATTCTAAGTATGCCTACCTTTTGCAAAAAAAAGAAAGCAAAGGAACACGTTCGAATATGGTTGAGTAACAGCATTGAATGTGATCACTTGCTAATGCCATTTCTCCTGGTTCCACAGCTTTCAACTTCCCACCAGAGCACAGCTTGAGTGAGGATTGTTTTGATATCGAAACTCCTCTACTGGAGTTGCGAGAGAAATTCTGCTGTCTTGGGGGGAATTGCCAACACATTAAAGGCCAGATGTACAACCATTGGAAATTGTGACTCGCAAATTGCGTCAAATTGCGAGTCGCAATTTGCGAGTTGAAATTTCCAATGTACAACAGTGTCTGAGACACTGTTTGCGATTCCCAATGGGGTCGCAAATTGCATGCCTCATGCATTTTAATGAGGCTGTCGCAATTTGCGACCCCATTGGGAATGGATGGCCCTACCAGGGATGGTGGCCTTCTGGGGTCAGCAGACCTCCATGCCTGGGACTGCTTTTAAATAAAGCAGTTTTTTTAAATTCAGCCCGTTTTCTTTAAAGGAAAACGAGATGTATTTAAAAAAAAAATTACAAGTTTTTATTTCATTTTTTAAGGGCAGGCAGTGGTCCCTGGGACCACTGCCTGCTCTGAAAAAATGTTTGCGCACCCAATTCAATTTCAATTCAAAAGCTTTTATTCGATTTGTACATACAAATCATACAAGCAAAAAAATACATAGTTAAAATGTTTAAAATCACCATATGAACACTTATAAGAAAAGATGGTAAGACAATGTGCAAAAGGCTGGAGTGCAACAATTAATAAGTAATCTTGCCATTTTAAGTCAACGTACTATTATAAAATACAAGACATTCAGAAATGAACAGACAGGAGATCAGTAGGGATTACTCGATAGGCCTTTCCTGGCAGCTGTACATCAAAATTTTAAATAATCATAATATACTGTGGACATCAACAAATAAGAATAATACCTTAATTACAGAAATTGGTATAAAACTTGAAGGCGTATATATACAGACAGGAATGTAAACAGTAATAGCAACATAATACAATTCCTGGCAGCTGTATAACATAGGTACAGACAGGTAAGTATAAATATATTATAGTACAATACTTTTCCTGGCAGCTGTACACTTCAGAATAAAAGTAGCCAGAAAAAAGCAGATCTCCTCGTTCTCTAATGAGAATAAAAGTATCAGTGCTGTTTCTGTAGTACGGATATTATATTTAATAAAAATTGGCTTAAGGTATTTTAACCTGAGAAAATGAAAAAATTTACAGAAAAGTAAAAAGTGGCAACTACTCTGCCGAGAAATACTGTCACACGGACAGGGTATATCTGAACTGGTTCTTGTGTTTGGAAATGCAACCAGATGGTGAACAATACCCAATCTGACACGTGTTAAAACATACTGATGAGAGGGACGAGTCACATACACAAGATAGGATTGGAACCCCGAAGTTAAATTTAAATCTTTATAAAATTTCACGGTAATAAGATTGCCAGAAATTTTATCTCGCTCTGCCTTTCGGAAGTTTAGAAACGTTGTCTTAATTTCTTTTTTTGAGATAGAAACAACCTCTTCAGGCTCACGGAACACATCAATATTAAAAAGAAGGAGATACCAACGGTGAATGTATCTCAACCACTGTATGCGTGAAGAGTGGTCCAAGCCTATACAATCAAGAATAATATCCTGAGTAAATCGAGTCTCTGGCTTAGCCCAAATAGAACGCCACAATAAAAGTGGCCGGACTGCTGCTAAGTCAGAAATGAACTCGATCCCGACTTCTTCATGGATCAGCTGGATGGAGGCAGAAGGGGGAACACATAACAACCTCCTTAAAAACTTATTTTCCTCCTTCTGCAGGGATATACCCTCGCTATGGCCCCATACACCCGCCCCATACAGTGCAGAGGAGACACAACAAACATTGTATATGTTCATCATGTCTAAAATGCTTCGTGAGCCAAGTTTGGAGGCAAAACGAAAAATACTGCTAGTAGACCGCAGCATTTTTAGTCTGATAGAATCAAATTCCGAGGTCCAAGACCCACTATTGTTGTATGTAATTCCTAGATAACAAAAGGACTTGACAGGAGTCAACTTTTCCTTATCCAGGAAAAAGGTATGCTTTACCTGCTTAGCTGCCTGACCGCATGACATAACATACGTCTTGGTTTTGTTCACGCGGAGCCGCCTAACTTGAATAAACTGCATAAAATTATCGATTAGGCGCTGAAGGCCCATCTGTGTTCGGGATAAAAGAACAGCGTCATCCGCGTAAAGTAACAGCGGAACAGGTTTACCACCAATCAGGGGGGCATCTGCTGGGATGTCAACCAAGAAACGGTCGACGTCATTGATAAAGAGGGAAAATAAAAGCGGGGCCAAGACACATCCCTGGCGTATGCCCCGAGACACTTTGAAAAACGGGGTACATTCGCCAAGGGTGCCATAGCGGACCTTACAGGAGAGTTTTTCGTAAAGTCTAGCTAAAAAATGAACTATTTCCCTCGGAGCCCCTGCATCAAGCAAAACCTCCCAAAGAATGGTGTGGTTAACCAAATCAAAAGCGCTGCTCAAATCAGCAAAACATAAAAAGAGGTTGCCATTTTTAGCCACAGTATATTTGTTAATTAAAAGGTCCAAATTTACACATTGGTCCAATGTGCCCAGGCCTTTCCGAAAGCCATATTGGACTCTAGTTAATATGTTAAAATCAGTTGCCCAGTCTTCCAGCCTCTTGAGCAAAATCCTACTCATCACCTTTACAGAGACGTCCAATAATGAGATTGGACGGTAGTTAGAGGCCTCTGATTTATCACCTTTCTTATGCAGAGGAATAATGACCGATTGACCCCAAGTAGACGGAAAATTAGTTTCTGCCGCGCAATTAAATATCCTCGCCAGGATGGGAGCCCATAAAGCTGGTTCATCTTTGTATAAATCCAGCGGGACCCCATCGGGGCCAGGGGCCTTGCCTCCTTTGCTTAAAGAAATTGCTTCATGGCTTTCTTCTAATGTTATTCCCAACGGGAGGGGTAGCCATGGGGTAGACTCAGGTGACAGTGACTCAGAAGATAACCCTTCTGGATTGAAAATTTTGGAAAAATGACTGACCCAATCGCTACATGCCACATAAGATGTTAATTCTGGAACATCTTCCTTATTGAGAAACGGGCTGTTAATTGTTTCCCAATACAGTTTGCTGTTTTTGGTCTCGGCTGCTTCCTTCAACTTATCCCACGCCTCAATCTGTAATACCCTTTTCCTAGTATTAATTGCTATTTTATATCTAGCCCTAAAATATTGTATATCCGTCTTATCGCGGGGTTTGGTGCCTAAAGCATTCTTTAAATCACGGAGGGCGACTATACAGGTCTTATCGAACCACCCCTGCTTTGGACCACTATTGGATAACGGGGCCTTAGTAAAAATACCATCAATAATACTGTTCATGGAGACAAAGTGAGCTAATAGGCAGCCTGAGTCACAGTCATCATCCAAACAGAAACTAATTTGGTTCTTACAGTTAGTAAGAACCTCCTTCTGCTTAACCTTAGAATTTAATCCAGTCCATTTAATCCTTAGACCCTTTGGTCTAATAGGTACTAAGTCAGTTGAACATTTTCCACCTGAAACTGTCGAGGTACCATGCCCCAAGAGGGTAACACGAAGGCTGTTATGGTCACTGAGACTTTCTTCATTTACATACAGATCAGTAAAGTCTCCACTGCTAGACAACAGAATATGATCTATAAATGATCCTGCATCTCTGCCTGTAAATGTAGGGCATATTATTGCCTGGTTGTTTATGTTACAGTTTAACAGGGTCATGTCTAGTGTGACTAGCATATTATTTAATGTGGAACCATAACTGCAATGTTGGAAGTGAGGAGAATCCTCCCTCACACCCAAACCCCCCCAATGACTACTCATTGCTGCACCAAAGCCGCAGATGTTCCCGTTAGACAAATGGCAGGGCTGCAGGTTAAAATCCCCTGCCCAGACAACCTCGGCCTTTCTTTTCGAAATACCAAGGGCCTTGACAATTTCCCTTTCTAGAGGCGGTAGAATATCCCCTCTGGTAGCATCAAAGATATTGTTGTAGAAATTTACTACAACTAAATCAATATTCTTCCTGCACTCCACCCTTATAACTTGGCTATGGGTCCCAACAGTCGTGCTGTATTTGACCATACAATCACACAGCTTGGTAGATAAAAGCAACAAAAGGCCCCCCTTAGCCCTACCCGAGCTAGATTTGGTGGCTCTAAGACAGTAAGATGCGTACCCTTCGATGTTAATGGGGTCCAGACACCAGGTTTCCTGCAACAAAATTAGGTCCAATCCCTCCCCCAAAAAAGTGGTCCAGAAGGGTGTACCTAGTTTGCTGGCAAGGCCAGCAATGTTCCAGGAAACAAGAGAGAGTCCTGCTGGTTTATCAGAATCGCCAACAACAGACGACTCTGGCTGAATTGCTCGTAGTAGAGTAGGACCATCTTCCCGAGAGATGATATCTGGGCTTAATCTGGGGGTAACAGTAACTGTACATGCATCAAGGCTATCCCTATTTTCTATACGCGGGAGGGGTTTTAGCGATGACACCATTGGGGGTTCGGGAAGTGCGGCTAAAGGTGTAACTGGAGAAGCACTCGCCATTTCTAAATAGGACGTAGAGATGTTTAAATCCAAAGCTTCAGTAGAGCTGAGTCAATCTACCTCGTCTAACACAGCATATCTGTTTGGATGGGCAAGTTGTGAGTACAGGGGATCTTGGGAAGGGGGCAAGTCCTGCCATGTTTGTTGCCACTGGGGTTTAACTGGTTGTAGTGGCTGAAAGGGTTGCTGCCACTGATGGGCAGGCTGAAATAGGGGTGGTGGAAAATGGGGGGGATGTTGCCAATGAGGATTAACATGGTGCAGGGGAAAAGATGGAGCATTTAATGGCTGCTGCTGAAAATTAACATAATGTGGAAAAAAAGAAGAAGGGTGTAGTGGTTGCTGCCAGGGTTTGGTAGCATGTTGCGGGGGATACACAGATCCTCTATTACTTTGGAAAGTGGGACAAGGAGGGTTTGGTCTTGAAGACATCGGTAAAAAAAAAGACAAAGGGAGTGGGTTAATTTGAGTCGCAGGACCACTGTTGGGTGCATTACATATATAGCTAGCTGCCCCTATATCCCTAAAATTAACTGTAATTACATCCCCTACTATTGTTTTCTTGCTTCTGCCCACCCAGTCCCCTCTACGCACAGTTAGAATTTCACCGTTCATATTGTTAGGTAGAGGTTTATGTAAGTGGAGCCATTGAGCACATTTATTTCTTAGCTCAACGAAAGTTTCTTTTACTCCCTCCTTCAACGGGGGGACTGCTGTCAACACAACCACAAAAGGGGAAACCTCTGGTGGTAGATTAATTGACCTAAAACGTGCCTGCTTTGGCTTAGGACCTTCAGGTTTGTTCGTAGGAAGAGGTACTAAAGGGGTATTAGATTTCCCTACAACATCTTTTACTTGAATAGTGGTGGTATTATTATCAACAACAGAATGTTGGTGAGTCAAAATAGGACCCACCACCTTCGGAGTGGGTATAGTTGTGGATTGAACAGAATTATTCCCTGTTTGCGACAGATGAGATATAACTGGGTTCCCGGGGGCTACGGTTACTTGAACGTTGTTTAATACATCTTTAGGGGGCTGGATACACGATGAACATTTAGGGGCTGCTTCTGTAATCCCTTGTGGCTGATCAGACCCTTGCCCATTCGTTTTGTGTGGCCATTTCGAATGTATTAAAGATGTAAGCCTGTCCAGTTTGGAGATTAAAGGCTTGATTTGTGCTGCTAATGTGGCTTCAAGGTCTAGTTTTAAGTCTGTTACCATGTTTTGCACCCAGCAAGGAATACCTGATGTCATTTGTGGAGTAGGGGAAATCAGATTGTGATTCCTAACTGTTGCTTTTACTTTGTTTTTACTCTTAGATATAGCCTTTGGGAGATTGGAAGCCCTTCCCCGAGGAACTATAGGTACAGGAGCTGTTTCCACATCATTAAACCCGCTCAGACTCGGCGCCGCTTTGCCAGGTGACTGACAGGCTTCTAGATCTGGTGTAACCTCCAGATCAACAAAAGACGGGTCTGAGTCTGATGGGGCAACCGATAAATCAACAGTATTTGGTACAGTCGGAGCACTATTAGTGGGCATGGTTAGGGGTAGGGAACAATTATTCGAAGACTGCAAAGCGGGTGATTTAGCATTTGCAAGAGAACCCAAGGATGAGCGCTTAGCATTTGCAAGATCCATGGAGACTCTCTTTTCCAGTAAAACAATACTTTGGTCAATAGTCTCATTTACACGGGAAATAAAAAGATCTATAGGTCCAGTCACCTGTGCTACCACCGTAGCTTTTTTCGCACAACTTCTGGTTCTATTGCGCATGGCCGACATCTGTAACACAGGGTCAATAGAGAATGGTGTAATAGCTGGAGGGCGGCCGCTAATGTTGTTATACGAAAATACAGGACACAGTTCCGCCTACCTTAGACGTTAAATGATGATTAAGGGCGAAAAGGCAGGGGTTCAGGGCCAGGGCCGTCCTCAGCCGTCCTTGAACGGCCTTAAACGGCCCGCTCTTTGCCCGGTCTTCGCCCTGGTGGTCGCCCCGCGCGCGTCCTGCGTGCGCGTTGGGGCTGCACAGATTTTATAGGATGAGCAAGAGAGGTGGAGAGGGCGGGAAGAGGACCAGCTGCGGCCGATCAGCGCCGCGCTGCACGCTGGTCCTCGCAGTCCCGCCTCGAGGAGAAGGGTTGATTTTCACTCTCTCAAATCGCGTTGGTGCTCTTGTGCACTCCGAGGTGACTTTGGGTAATTTAATCGGATAGAGTCTTGCCTTCGAGCGGCTCCCGCGGAGCGGGGGCCGCGAGGCGTGAGGGTTTTTGCAGGCGCTGGACACAAAGATGAAATGTGGAGCAAGAGGCAGGCAGCACTCACGACGTCCAAAAGGCAGAACCTTTGCGCACCCATTCACAAAGGGGAAAGGGGACTCATTAACAAATGGTTTACCACCCTCTTTAAGAGGGTGGTAAACTGCGAGTTTTTGCGACGGCAATTGCGGCCGCAAAACATTATTACATAGGTGTTGGACTCACCATTAGGAAGGGACGCCCTTGGAACGCCCCTTCCTAATAGCGAGTCGATAACCCTATTTTGCGAGTTGATATTTAATTAGCGACTCGTGAAATAGGGTTAGTACATGTGACACAGGTTTTTTGGACACTCAAAAAAACATGGTACATCTGGCCCCTAATTCAGTGTTTATTATAAGCATACCTTGGCGAAGTGGTGAAGCCAGATCTACATGTGAAGTCTTTGACCCATGTTTAAAGTCTTACCCGCTGGACCATATTTAGTCGTAGGAGTGGTGGTGGTGTATGTCCATATCTTGTGGCCTCTGCCACCCACACCCTGCTTCTTAGGGAATTGCTCTCTTTTTGGGAGAGGGAGTCAAGCTTTTTTCTTTTCTTAAGTATATTCAGTGCCAGAATTCAACCGAGGCTGTGTCCCCCAATGTTTGTAGGCAATGGCAGAAAGGTAGGGCCTTTCCATTGGCCCCTAGGGTAAATCGGTAGTTGATGTGCATTAATCTGAATGGTGCCCCATGGCCTAATTGGCTAACCAAGTAAATTCCTTTCTACATTTGACCTTCCAAGGGTAGTGCTAGGAAGCAGTCAAAGTTTATTCCATGAGGCTGGTACAGAGATTCGAACTAAGATAGGGTATGGTGTATACTTGATAGACTCCACGTGCTTACAGAGTTTTATCTTTCATAAAGTCCATGAACCTGATTTAGAGGACGGTGATATTGCATTAAACCCCAAAAAGGTGCTTTGTGTCCCCTAGTCCCCAAATATGAATGTCTTCTAATGGTTCCATGCATGGAAAGAGTCCTGAGAAACAATAGGTCCATACATGGAAAGAGTCCTAAGTAAAAATAGCTTATAATTGTATATACTAAGGTGTTTGTAAGAGGCCTTCAAGAAGGCTTGTGAGCAAAACAGGCCTCTGCTCAGCCTTTGGAAAAGCTAAGGAATCAGAGAAGGAGGAAAAGCTGAAGTGAGAAATCAGAAAGATACGGGCTGAGAGAATGAAATGGATTGGGGAGACCAGAAATGAAAATGGGTAAAGATAATGGTGAAAAAAGGAAAGGCTGACTGAAGAACAATAAGGTAGAGAACAAGAAAGGAGAGATGAGAAAAGCAGAGGAAAAGAAAAGAACAATGCCAAAAGGGGGGAAATGATGGATAATAGCAGAGGGTAGCAAAAAGATGGATGCAGGCTAGTCATGATAAATTGCAGTGGGAAGAGGTATATAGTGAAAATGAGAAGAACGGTTGAAACGAAGGAATAAATGGGGAAGGCATGAGCAGACGTGCGCAAGCCACAAGGACTGAGAGGAAATAAAAAGAGAAGTGGTGGGTGTTAGACCTGACATCCTTGGTGTGGTGTTCCCCCAAACCTTTTGCCTTTATCCCTTTACTTTGCTGAACTCAATTTTGTTGGCAATAGGACTATAGCACGTCCCCCCTGCTTGCCAGTGCCAAAGTGCTTTTGTTCTATGGTAGAGTTGGTTTTGAAAGGTGGAGTATTATGGGGTGATGCTAGTTAGGCTTCACCATGCAGCACTCTCACAGACCCCAAAGATGGTCCTTGGATTCACAAAAATAAATCCATAGCTCAGTCTTGGTAGAGTGGCAAAGAGCAGTCAGGCTTTGCTTGAGGAATATGTGTTAAGCATTTCAGGGTACAAACATGGAAAATCACTATTTGACACAACTCAAGAGTAATCCAACACCAATTTATAAAAATAAAGTGTATTTTTATCTTATTTGAGACACTAAAATTCATGGAATAGCATGCAAATAACCAGAGTTATGGATTTCAGAAGCAAAAGAATAGAGTGGCACTTTATCATTGCAGTCACTGGGAAAAACCCCTAGTGGCAATCGGTCACTTACAGGTTGAGTTGCATGGAGCTCTTACAGTGTAAATGTGATCTGGATCCCAGGACAAGGCCACAATAGTCAGTTCATTTTGACCTGGCCCAGGAGCCACATGAGAACTGCATTTAGTGCTTACACGGCACTGCCGGGGACAAGATGCAAAATCACAGCAATGGGGTTGTTACTGACATCAGTCAAAGGTCGTACGGAGTTCCCTTAAGGTGCTGCATCTAGTGCAGGGGTTGGTTGCTCCACCAACAAGCATTGCCAATGGTAATCCTTGGAAAAATGAGCTTCTATGTCCAGTGGTCCCGGGGAGCATTGTAGCTGCCTCTAACTTTGAGAAAGGCAGAACAGTGCCCACAATGCACTACACCATCTGGATTTGTGCGATCCCTCTGCCGTCCCTAGGACCAGCGATTCTTTGAATCTGTAGCATTGGTTTATCGGCTGCAGTTTGTCGAAGATTAGTGACACTAGTCCAGGGGATTCAGAGGACGACTTCAGGCTCTCTCAGGAGTCTTTCTGTCTGGGAGAACCGAGAGTTAGCCTAGGACAAGCCTCAAAAAGGCATTCCCAGGAGTGTTACCACCTGGGATAGTGTATCCTCTTTTGCTTTGTATAAGTACTGTTTTCACAGACACAGGCCTCTTGTCCGCCCTCTTTGATGCAGGATGTTCAGAGCTGAGGTTCTGGTGTAAGGAGTAGCTCTTAAATTTTAGAATTAGGGTTGTTAGAGGTATGAGTGCAAGTGGCCAATGGAGTGCTTTCCTCAGTGGCTAATCCGCACCTGAGGTGACCACATGTGGGGTGGGCATTACCTTTTCTATCCAGAACCCACCATTTCTACCACTTTTAAAACTGCAGGGACTTATAAGGGAGTAAAGTTCTTGTTAATTGTTGATGACAATTTACACATACCAGTTGTAGAGAGAGAGAGCGCTGGCACTAGGCAGCAGGCTACAGGGCACTTTCAGAGCCATAACCATCTGCATTGGAGCAAAAAGTGAGGGGGGTGACCATACAAAAAGGGCATTTCCCTTGGCCTGTACCTAATTGGTACATTTAACTTTCTTGCAAGTCATTAGCAAATGGTGCTACATGTACTCAGGGACTGTAAATTAAATACAGCACTCATTGTGCCATTCACTAACATAGCTGTTTAAAACATCTCATGCCCACCACTGCAGGCTGTAGTGCAGTTGGCAACTCCCATTAAGATCTGGTAAAATAAACTTCTTGCCAGGCCTTAACGTTCATTTTTAATACTTACGAGTTACCTTTAAGGTAGGTCCTGACCACTAGCATGGCAGTGTACATGGTAGTTAAACAAAAGGAAATATGGGTTCAAGTTTTACATATTCTGACAGTGAAAAACTCTTACACTTTTTTTTTTAAACTGTTGTAAGGCTATCTCTCTCATAGACAAACACTGGATTAATTTACTACACTTAATAAGTGCTAACCTCCGATTGGTAACAGATAGAGGAATTATGTTTACACTCAAACCAATTGTAATTTAATTTACTTTTTGATTGTGGGAATGCACTGGGCAGTTAGTCCAAATTCAACTCTGGTCAATAGGCCTTTGAAGTAGCCTGAGAAGAACAGGGGGTAATAACAATTTAAATCTCAAAGTCCAGTGTGATCATTAGTTCCACACAATAAAGTCTGAATCAATAACATGAAGTCAAAAAAGGGTTATTACAAACTCAAAGCCATACTGATATATATCAATCTCAAAAACATAGTAAAAAAATATAAAATACCAAATGGAGACCAAAGCGTCTTACAATATTGGTCCTCAACAGCAAAGAACATATAAGGATCTCAGTAGCTGCGATACGAAAAATTATTTGATGACTTGTCAAAAGGTTTTAATCCTTCTCCCCATACATGGAAAGGATTTGCAGCATCTACTAAATCCTACACTAGCCTAAGGATAGGGGAAACCCTATTGAAACAAGGTAGCAAGACAGGTGTCAGAATCAGAACATCTGTAGAAATTCTATAGGTAAAAAATCATGTACAGGATGAAGCCACACAGAGATTTTAAGAATAGTCTGTCAGTGTGGCTCACTGGTTAGAGGCAGCAGACCCGAGAGCAGAGGACAGCCCGGGACCAGGGTTCGATTCCCGGCGCGGCAGGTTTCTGGACCAGGGTCAGCGGACTCGATAATTCTCTCGCCTCGGTGCCCACTCTGATCAGCGATCACACTCGGCAACTCTGGGCATTAGCTTGCCTCATCTTCACTAACGGCCCCACCAGACCGCCGGGGATGCCTGGTCTCACCCTGGAGATACCCATTAAGGGACCATCTCTCAGGGAAGCCAGGAAGGGTTTCGCAGCGGTCGAAGCGCCTTGGGACCCTCTGGGTAAGTAGTGCGCTATATAAATGCCAATACATACATACATACATACATCTCCAAGTCCAAAGGGAATCTGACTAAACCCAAAGTGGGTTCATTAATTAAAATGAGCAAAGAACATTTGAGAAAATATGACCTCGTACACATCATAATATGTTTTCAGGTCCCAGAAATGAACTTGGCGCCTTGAACACTACTCCCATATTCCAGTCTCCTCTTCCAAAGAGTCCTTGATTCCTCACTTCGTCTGATAGTAGCAACTGGTAACAATCCCTTTGTTCTTCCTTAAAATCATTTGACCTTGCCAGCTCTTCCTCGCTTCTCTATCTCTGAAACACAATGTGCTTTTCATTACCTAACAAATGCATTTGGTCTGAACCTGCAAAGGAAAAAAATATGCAGAAAAATAACTTTCACATTGGTATCAACTTAAGGCCCATGATCACGCTAACATAACATTTCTCTTTAAAACATATTAGCTCTGCAACCTATATATAATCCAATGAAATCTTTAATAAGGAATCAAGCTATATCAGTCTGTACTCTTATATGTGGCATAATATGCCAATACATTTTATAAAGTGAAAACAACTAGTCACCATTTATAAGGAAAGCATTAAAACACATGATTCATTCTCACTAATCTCTATTGAATGCACTCCATTAAATGCATTTTAGCACACCCTTCTACAATCTAAACCTATGAAAGATTAATAGCAGCTATCCAGATACATTTTAATATGCACACACACATATATGTCAAACACTTAATACATACACTTCCATACCTCCGGTGAACCGTATTGCAATAATATTATTGCATCACAAGAGTACATAGGGCCAAATGTAAATATATGTGTAAGTAGACTAGCCAAACGTAGATGGATGGATACATAATTATGCTACTCCAATGGTAAAGTCACATTTTAGGATACAATTTTGCAAATAGCACTTTTAGAAATGTGGCAGCTTCTAGCCAAAACAACTGTACCTTTCTGCCAGTGCCCTGGCTCACATTTCTGTGAATGTCTTTGCTGTTGTAGGTTGTGTATTGCCGCCACTCAGTGAGTCAAAGGAGCCCTAGTTGTGAGTGGGAGGTACTTTCTGACAGGAGCGCTGATTACACTTGAAAGTGCCCTTGCTGCAGCACACACAAAAGAACCTGACACAAGGCCTGCCCTTGCCTTTGTCACCCTAGAAAGTTTGGAGCAAGGGGAAGAGAAATAACTGGCAAGAAGCAGATTTAGAGAAAGGCCAGGGAATTCACCTCATACAAAGGCTGGTAATAGGTTTGAAAATGGGACCAACAGAACCTCTCATCAGAACACTACTGGACCTGTAGGAAATTCAGAAGAAGGGCTGCCCTTCTGCTGACTGATATGCTGACTGAAGAAAAAAGTTAGGACCTGTTGGTCTTAGACCCGGGCTATCCAACATGACTCCAAGGTTCAGTAGGGTGACCTACGGTGTGTGCTACAAGGACACAAGAAGATTCCAGAGACCTCCATGTAACTACCCACCTGACCAACACCAACACCATCAGGAGCTGCCTGAGCCCAGAAGTTAGCCTCTGCTGGAGTGAGTCTTGATCTCCAAAATGTGCTTCCTAAGACCTTGACCCTTGTTGACATCTATGTGAACTACTTTTAAAGAAAATGTGAAGATTCAGAAGTTTAGGAATTCTTACGACTTCAAACTGACCTCTTCAGCTGAGAATTGACCACCCGTGATGACTGCCAACAGAAAGCTCCAGTGAGACCTGCTCTTCTTGCCATCAGGGACTGTCCTTGATGACCTGCAATGCGAGACCTGCACATTGCAGCAATAGTGACTGTCCACGATGATCAACCAATCCGAAGCACCGGTGACAACAGGTTCTTCGTGTTACAGTGACAACTGTCCATGATGCTCATCCTGCTCTGTACGCCGGTCACCTCCTCCTCACGGCCCTTGCAAAGCAAACATAATTCTTTATGTAGACGTTGAGAAGGAAACTCTTAAGTGGGACTAAGCTGTTCCCTGTATCTGACCTGCGCTAGACATGAACGAAAACAACTAGATGACTACAGTTAGCACTTAGTGCTTCTTGGCACTATTTTCATTAGAAATGTTTTAAACTTATATCTCTGGTTCTACTGGCTGGATTTTTATTAATTATGCTATTTATTAAAATGCACTCCGTTCTTCTGCATTGTATGAATTTATATCATGGCATGCAGGCCAAAGTCATTGTCAACTATAGGATGGCTGATGAGAGAGCGCAATTTGAATAAAACGTATATCCGAGTCATATTTAGAAGTATATCGTATAAACGTAGGCATAAAATGTATATCGAACGTGAAGTTGACGCTTATAGCATAAAGTTAACAGACGTAACCAAAGTAATATAGGAAATGTAACTGTATTCACTTTAGAATGTATTAGATTTAGAAGGCCCGTATACGTAGTGGGCTAATGTAGAAATGCTTACGAACAGAAGAACGTGCAAAGTAGAATACATGTACGTGTGTAACTTTAAATGCAGAAACGGCGAGAAATGTAACATGGAGAAATGTGCAGAGAGCATACACATAACGTTGTAACAAATGAGAATATAAAATTATATTCTACGCAATTTGTATTCTAGGTAAAATGTATTCACATACAAGCAAAGTATTTGATAAATGCGTTCGTATATAAATGTATGTTAAAGGTTATACTGTGTAGAAGAAGTTTGTAGGAATGTTAGAAGGGTTTTAGGTCATTTGTGATTATAACCTGACTGACCAAGGGTTCGCAGGAGTGTAGTCCGCTGTTGGTAATTTAGTGGGCTCACAGGAGTCGTGAATAGCCTTCACTTGAAGGTGCGAGCCGAAGAGTCTAGTTTTTGTTAGATTTAAGGTGACAAATGTCGAACGAAGTTTATTGCCTAAACATGAGAGGAGACGATTGGAATTTGAGTCTTGTTTTGAAATGACCATTCACAGGACCAAATGAGGTTAAAGTGCAGCCGTAAAGAATAGAAGTTCTGATAAAGTGATAGATTTTGCTCCGAAAGTGTCAAAGGTAAAGTTGAATGAAGTCACCAGCAAGAAGACGAAGATGGCGGCTAAGGAGAAAGGTCAACTTAACGGACGACGCGAAGAGACGAAGCCATGGAAAAAGCTAGAAAATGACATCATGGGGGAAAGTCCGTGGTGGGCGTCGAAGGGGCGTTCCACCCACACTGTGATTGTGTATTTTAGGGACAGCACCCCGGGGAGAAGATAGCGAATTGTTCAGAGCGAGAGCGAAGGCAAGTTAGAAAGAGCAGATGACTTGAGCAGATGCGCTGAGAGAGATCAGAGAGCGCAAGGGAGCAGTAGGCCGAGGACCCTTAGAAGAGCGGATGGGTAGGCAGAGAGGGTACTGCTTCTTAAACTTAAGTTACCTTTAGAGGCTAAGAGAGTTTTAACTTCTTAGGGAGTCAAACTGCTGACACCTTTTTAGGGTACTAGAAACTTGCGAAGTAGGTATGTCACCTAGTATAGAGTAGGGACAGATTTAACTTGATTATTTTTCTCTTTCTGTAGATGACGCAGAAGAACCACTTCATATTGATGCTTTTTAATTTGTTGATTTTGGAACTGACCTTAATTGTATTTGTTTGTAGACTGAGGTTCTTTAGGGAATATATGTTCCTATTAGTTCCTGTATATTTGATGAATTTGATCCTGAGAGGATTGTATATGCAACTTTTCTTAATTTTATATTAAACCTTTTAAACTTTATCAGTTGTAAGTGGTTCTTCAGAGTGGCGTCAGTTAATGGGGTTTATCTAACCTATGCGGGGTTTGTCTTTTACTCAATGACAGACAACAAGCGATCCAAAATTGACGAATGAGATAAGTTATCAAATTGATCATAAAAGATATTAAAATCTCATTCCCCACAGTTGGTAGCAGAGAAAGATGGTTTTCTTCTTGAGGAAGACAACCTAGGTCAGGTTTAGTTTACCCCAAGGTCCCTAGTCATCGACGACCAGAAGAAGAATCCCTGCCGAAGAAGGTGCTGACGGTGCGTCGAGAGAAAAGCAGCAGAGTCGGTCGAGAGTGAGTATAAGGGTCATGCGTTGTAAGATTGCGGTGTTTTATGTTGTTCCTGTGTTGTAATGTCAAGCGGAGTTGAATGCCTGTAGTGTGATTGAGGGAAGGTTGTGAGCGCGCGCAACCGGATAAAATCTTATGTCCAGAGAGGACTTAAGTGGTTCGGGTGTATCGAACACCCAGAGTAATTTGTCTACCATTTAAAGGGGGTCATGAGGTACCATTGATCGCCCGCAGACCGATGATAGGGGGAGCGTTTGAGTGAGTGTATGAGTAAACGCATGCTGGTCGTACGTTTACTGTGTGTAAGTAACCTATCAGTTGAGGTGAGCGTCTGACCGTAAGAGGAAGACGTTTCGCCAGTTGAGGTAGCAATTACAGTTAGACTGTGGCCGTACAGTCAGAGAAAAGTGATCGCTTGGACGGAAGTAGTCATTTTTCGGTGTATGAATGAAACGCATGCAAGATCGCGAGACGAGTTGAGAAACGAAGGAAACTGCTGCAGAGGGGACGAGTGACGTCAGCGTAGAGCCGCGCTGAGATTGGTCGGTTAGCGTAGAACAGCGTTGGGATAGGCTGATTAGCGAGAATCGCACAGGGATTGGTGGTTGTCATCGGGACATAAACAAGGAAGAGAATTAATAAGAGAAAATCGTAGATTATCAAAAATGAAGTGCTTTAAGGGTTTAAGAAAAATCTTTAGGAGGAATAGAAGAAACTTATATGCTGGAGAAGAAGCTCCACCAGAAGGCACACCAGCTTATCATATGGCAGTAAATGTAGGCTTACACTCGATAATGTGGATCTCCGAGTGGAATAGGCTAACGGAAGGGGAAAAGGAACTAACGTTTCCGAGATTCGGAACATTTAAGCTAGACGTATTGAACCAACTGAAAGCGGTAATGCTTGCAACAAGACCTCTACCGAGGCCAACACAATTCGAAGCCCTTAGTGCATGGTTTAGAGCAGCTCACGAAAAGAGCGTAAAGAGGCGCCAAGAAAGAGTGAGACAATCAGTAAAAGCGGTACAGGATGCGAAATGGGATGAGGAAGCTAAGAAGTGGAGAGTGCAAAAGATAGAAGCAGACAAACTGTTCACCATGATAGAAGCTACGGTAGAAAAGAAACCTCTAGAGGAGGAAGATGAGGAAAGCGAGACGGAGGAGGATCTGATAGATAGGCTATTAACAGATAGACCACCTCCGTATAACAGCGAAACCGCAAGTCCCATATTACAGCAAGGGGACGGAGCTAGGTGGGGAGAATATAAATCGATCCCAGTAACAGAGTGGGACTCCAACAAGAGTGAGGAAATACCCCAAGCTAGTTCCGAACAGAGAGTAGTGGGAAGATTCGTGGTCCAGAAGGTGCCAGAGACGCAATGCGCAAGGTCGTACCAAATGCCAGACGCTTTACAAGTACCTGTCACCATAGGCCCTATTGTGTCAATCTACAACCCAGAAGGGGTCCAGCAGGAGGAACAGGCAAGATGGGACAGGGAAAGGGCAGAGATGGAGAGTAGGAATAATACGATAAATCCTCAGAGACAGAGATTAGCACCAGTGAATCGGAGGACCCCATTGGATTCTGCAATAGGTCCCTGGATAGAACAAGGGGGTCAAAGAGGATCAATGGATTTGAGGGGACCAAAACCGAAATCCTATAAGGAATTAAGGGAATATCTGAAAGAATGGGATACTGCCGAAGAGGCTAGGAATAAAAGTTTAGAAACAGGAGCAGAGTGGAGAGACCAGGATAACAAGATCCTCTCTCATTGTGGAGCTGGTGAAAGCAGCCCGGAGTGGGAGAGAGGGAGCCAAGGAAGCAGGGGAGATACTTGCCCTACTACCAGTGGCAATAGGCAAATGTGCAACGACGAGAGTACAGGGTGTGGGGAAGTGCCTCGCGTCACCTTTAGTGAGGGAGAACGAAGGACGCAGGAGTACCGAAACACTTTCAGATGCACACACCATACTCCGGATGAAAATGTGCAACATTGGAATCACAGGAACATGGAGAGTCGTGAAACGTCTCGACATGCCTCCGGTGATTACGGACGGAATCACGGGAACATGGAGAGCCGCGAAGGGTCTCGCCATGCGTCCGGTGATCTAGAACGAAGTCATGAGAATGTGGCGAGTCGCGAAACGTCTCGCCATACATCCGGTGGTCACGAACGAGATCGCGGGAGCATGGAGAGCCATGAAGGACCTTATCGTTTGTTGAGTGATACCAGACAGCAAGCGAGTTACAGTGGTTTAGAACAGCACGGAGGATCCTATCTCGTATCTGGAGAAACCGAGTCGAAAAGACGGAATGTAGGGTTGAGGGATGGAGCATTGTTCCACCACACCCCAAGGGAAGATGGAAAGGCTTGGGATCTAGAGAGGTGGGAACAAAGAGATGGAAGAAAAATTCCTCATAACTCACCTGTGCTTAGGCGTAGGGCGCATAGTGGAGGTGAGAGGGATGTAAGAGAACAACCTAGGACTGACGTACTGAGAGCTGAAATAAGAGCAAGACGCATAGATGTAATGAGTTTAAAATCAGACTTAGATGAAATAATTGACGGCACAGTGGCAATCGAGAGGTTAGAGCTGTACGCACCAGATGAGATACTGTTTTTATCTAAAGACGTTACTCGGAAAGCGAGAGCAGCTCATGAGAAGTTATCTGAATTGGCAGAAAAGTACATGATAGACATATCACGAACTAAGGCTTTACAGGCCAACCATAGGTTGAATTGTACGGATCAAGATCTAGATGAGCGCAGAACGATTGGGCTAAGAGTACACATAAGGGAATTGGTCATGTGTATTAGAATATGGAGAGATCTGGATAGATGGGAGGAAAGATGGTCCAAGAAGGGATCTGTCAGACGGAGTACACTTATAAAGTCTCAGGATACAGACTTAATGCGAATGGAAGCTTTCCCTTTGCGAGAAATCGCGAACGGAAACTACGTGCATGTACCATGGAGTAGGGGGGATTTAGCGGCATTCACTAATTCCTTCCCGAAGCTTAGAGAAAATCCCGTAGAGTGGTACAAGCAGGTAGAGAGATTCGTGAAGATCTCTAAGGTGCTGTGGATTGATTTGAACACATTGTTCGATATCGTGGTACCCGGAGATTTGTGGACGGCATGCAAACTTAGTATTGAATGGCCCACTTGTGAGCCTCCGAGAGATACTCAGACGAACGGTCCATCAGATAGAGTCATGGAAAAATACGAGAGAGTAATAACATGGCTAAAAGAGAAAGTGCAGGTGCAAGACATAACATAGACTGGGTTAAGATAGATCGAACAACTCAGGAGCCTAAAGAGACAGTTCACAAGTTTTATGAGAGGTTACTGAAAGCATTCAAACAGTACAGTGGATTAGACGTAATGGATCCTAAGGACATAGGACAGTTTGTGTCGAAGTTTGTTCTCGGATTGAGACCAGACATAAGCCTGATGATTCAACAGCATTTAATTTGCTGGCAGAACAAACCTTTAGATGAGATTCTGAGGTATGCAAGGTACTGTAGCGATGAGATAGATACAAAAGCAAAGAAGCTTAAGGAAAAGCTGATGTTAGTACAGATGCAAGCAGCCGGAAAGAGTGGACAGCGGCAGCAGGGAACAGGAACGCAAGCAAAGAAACAGAATAATCAGAGCAGAGATGAGGAAGAAAGACCGAGACCGAGAATGGATATCGCAACACTGAAAAAGACGACAAGGTGTCATCAGTGTAATGAGGTGGGACATTGGAGACGCGAGTGTCCTTACAACATTGAGACAGGGGAATTAGAACAGGAGGAGGAAGAGGTACAGAACAACGTGGTTAAGGGAGCAACAGTCCCGAAGGGAAAGTTTATCAAAGGGGGGACTCAGACTCCTCGAGCCCCGTTTCCTCAACCGCCTCGAATTACGAATGGAGGGAAAACATACAGACAAATGCCATTGTTCGTAGGAGGAGAAGAATGCTACTACGTTGATCCTCTTACAGGGCAACGAGTGAATAGGGAAGAAGACTGTACTTTAGGAGCAGCCCTGGAAGTTGATCAGAGAGGACCATACGTAGAAGCTGAAGTAGCTGGATGTCCTACGACCTTTTTGGTGGATACGGGAGCCACTAGATCCATGTTGAGATCAGCGGTAGTCCCAGGTCTGCCGATATCAGGAGAGATGATTCAGGTGGTAGGAGTCGCAAACAAGAGGATGACGAATCCTCTGACAGAACCAGTGTCAGTAAAGATAGGGAATTACAGTGACGAACATCAGTTTGTGATCTGTGATTCTAGCCCGGTGTGTTTGTTAGGAAGAGATCTGTTGTGTAAACTGAATTGCACAATACATTGCACACCTGAAGGAGTAGAAGTGCAGACCAATGATGAAGATGCCGATTTTAAAGTTGTAAATTCGCAGGAATGCGTGGAATTATATCCTACCTTAACAGTGGAGGAGCTTCAACAGGATTTGAGGGAGAAAGTGTCAGCTGAGGTGTGGGATTTTACTGGAGAAGAAATAGGACTGATCAAAGGGGTAGAACCAGTAAAGATTATGGTAAGACCCAATGCTGAGTATCCAAGAACACCTCAGTATAAATTGACACCGGAGACGATTGCAGGAATAAAGCCTGTGATCGAATCCATGATCAAACAGGGAATACTGAAGGAGATCGTGGGTAGTCCATGTA
This sequence comes from Lissotriton vulgaris, assembly GCF_964263255.1. Taxonomy (NCBI): domain Eukaryota; kingdom Metazoa; phylum Chordata; class Amphibia; order Caudata; family Salamandridae; genus Lissotriton; species Lissotriton vulgaris. The sequence continues at coordinate 1,129,655,570 of NC_141687.1, forward strand.
ACTCCCCGATTATGGGTTTGCAGAAGCCTAGCGGAAAATACAGAATAGTGCAGGATCTTCGAAAGATTAATAATATTGTTGTCTCATGTTGTCCAGTGGTACCGAATCCATCAGTGATATTATTTCAGATACCGTTCCAAGCTGAATGGTTCACCGTGATAGATTTGTGCCAGGCTTTCTTTTCGATTCCTTTAGATGAAGAGAGCCAGTACCTTTTCGCTTTTAAGCTGGAAGATCGCGTTTTAACATGGTGTCGTATCCCTCAGGGGTATACAGAAAGCCCATCGATTTTTAACCAGCTATTAAAGAGAAATCTTGAAAGTCTAGTGCTGCCCAAGAACTCAGTTCTAGTCCAGTACATAGACGACCTCCTAGTTGCGTCAGAAACGGAGGAAGCTTGCAGAGTAGACACCATCACCTTACTAAATCACTTGGCCGAGAACGGGCATAAGGTGTCTCCAAGTAAATTGCAATATTGTCTTACTGAGGTGCAATACTTGGGCCACAGGATTGAAAAGGGAAAACGGAAGGTGTCTCCAGACAGAATAGAGGCGATTATGAAAATGAACGCGCCTACAACACAAAGAGAGGTCAGGATGTTTCTAGGCATGGTCGGTTATTGTCGACAGTGGATAGCCAACTTCTCACTGAAGGCAAAGCCGTTATTACAACTGACGCACAAGGGGAGTGAGTGATCCGGTACCATGGGACAAAGACTGTTTGATGGCGTTTTTGCAGCTGAGGGAGGACTTATGTCGCGCCCCGGCTTTGGGAATGCCTGATTACACAAAACCATTTTTGCTTTACTGCTGCGAGAGAGAGGGATGCGCTTTAGCAGTTTTGGCCCAGATTCATGGAGATGCGCGTAGGCCAGTAGCGTATTTTTCGGCTACTTTAGATCCAGTAGCCGCAGCGTTGCCCGGATGTCTCAAATCCGTAGCTGCAACGGGTGTCAGCATTGAACGTTCTGAAAGTGTGGTAATGGGACATCAGTTAGTGGTGTACGTGCTGCATTCTGTGGAACTGTTAATGACCAGGACTAAGACTCAGCATCTGACGAATAGCAGGCTCACACGCTACGAGCAAGTCATACTGGCTGCCGAGAATGTGACCCTAAAAAGATGCTCCGTCTTGAATCCTGCAACTTTGATGCCACTTCCAAATGAGGTGGATGATGAAATTTGTACAGATCATGATTGCCTTGATATGACTGAACTATGCACCAAACCGAGACCCGATATCGTAGATGAGCCATTGACTGACCCCGATGAAATTTTCTTTGTTGATGGTTCATGCGTAAGAGACGATATTGGTCAGCTGAGAGCAGCTTATGCAGTTTGTACAATTACCAGAGTTATAGAAGCCGCTTGCCTGGAAGGAGTACACTCCGCTCAGGTAGCTGAAATTATTGCTTTGACGCGTGCCTGTTTAGCAGGTAACAAAATTCGAGTCACCATATACACCGATAGCCAATATGGTTTCGGGGTAGTTCACGATTACGGGCAGTTATGGTCTCAAAGAGGTTACATGACCTCCTCGGGTTCTCCCATTAGGAATGGAGAATTCGTGAGATTATTGTTAGAGGCATTGCAAGGCCCGACAGCTATTGCAGTAGTCAAATGTGCTGCGCATACAAAAGGTATAGATTTTGTGTCACAAGGTAACCGCTATGCGGATGAAGTAGCGCGTTACTGCGCAGAGCAAGGATATTCTCACAATGATGTGAAGGTGGGGGGAATCCAAGAAAGAACTGAATTGACAATGTTGTTAGACACTGTAGATACGTGGGATGAGCTAAGGAGTGTTCAGGAGAATGCACCAGATGATGAGAAAAAGGGCTGGGAAACAGCTGGGTGTATAAAAAGTGAGATGAACTTTTGGATCTCTGCCGATGGGAGAGCAGTTTTACCAAATGAACTTGTTAGTCCAATGGCAAGGAAATTGCATGGATCAGCACACATAGGTAGAGATGCCATGGTGAGAGTATTCAGACAAACGTGGTTTAATCCTAAGTTTAAAGTAGCAGCAGAAGCAGTATGTCAGCGATGTGCGATCTGTCAGCAACTAAACGTGGGAAAAAGAACACCAGTTACATTGAGTCACATTGGGAGGTCTGGGGGGCCTTTCAATAGAATGCAGCTTGATTTTATAGAAATGCCTAAATGCAACAGACTTAGATACGTTTAAGTGATTGTCTGTATATTTTCTAGATGGGTTGAAGCTTACCCTACACGTAGATGTGATACACTTACAGTAGCAAAATTGTACCTTAGAGAGTTAATACCGAGGTTTGGGGTGCCATCCTCTTTGGAATCGGACAGAGGAACTCATTTCAACAGCGAAATAGTGAAGATGTTGTGCTCAGCTTTGAGTATCGATCAGAAGCTCCATTGCAGTTATCGACCAGAAGCTTCAGGGATTGTAGAGCAAATAAACAGCACAATTAAGTCCAGACTTGCCAAAGTTTGTTCATCAACATCCCTGAGTTGGCCAGACGCACTACCAGTGGTTCTTATGAGCATACGTAGCACACCAGATAGAAGAACAGGTCTCTCTCCACATGAAGTGCTAATGGGGAGAGCTATGAGATTGCCATCGGTTCCGACTGCAGCGTTATTGAACATCACAGACGACTTGATCTTGGACTACTGCAAGGGACTATCTGATGCCATTAATTCTGTGTCCCTCCAGGTCCAGGCTGCAGAGGTTCCACCAGCACAAGACTTGTGCCATGACCTGAGTCCGGGGGACTGGGTCTTGGTGAAAAAGCATGTCAGGAAGAACTGCTTAGACGTGCGCTGGCGAGGACCGTTTCAAGTCATACTTGTCACGAACACTGCAGTGAAGTGTGGAGGCCTGCCGAATTGGATACATGCTTCACACACTCGAAGAGTGCCAACACCTCTAGAAGAAACAGCTCCTCTCTCGGATGAGAATCCAGCGGAAAGCGGAGAAGCCACAGAGGGGGAAAGCCAAGCTGTAGAGGTGATTGAAGAGGCGGAGACTGTGACGGAACAGGTCGATGAAGGTCAAGACATTAGTGAGACCGAAGTCGCCTCAGGAGAAGAAAGTAACTGGGAGATTGAATCAGATACTGAACAAGCTGAGAGTGACCAAGAGACAAGTCCAAGAACGAGGAGCAGGAGGACAAGGAGTGACGAAGCTAGTTGGCCAGAGAGAAGAAGGAGGCCAAGCTTAAAGGCACAACAGGAGAACACTCTTGTCCCAATCTCTGAAGAATCAGACCAAGAAGAGGAAACTACAGACTCAGGAACTGAGAGTCCAAGAAGATCGAGAAGGGTTCGTGTGCCCTGCAGAAGGTACGCCACCCCAGAGTGGACTTATCTAGCAGATGTCTTGGGGACAGAAATCTGGGAGAGTGAAGAACGTGAAAGTAATCGATCTCGATCCATTTGTGGCAGTGGAGATATGGATGTTGACTCCTGGACTCGAGACTGAGGGATTACTGACTTTCACACTTCCCATACCCCCATACTTGAGTCAGATTAAAGATTTAGTGCTAAACAGATTACAATTTCCAACATTTGGTCAACAAATTCCGGAAGAAGAAGAGAAAGTCATTCGTTTTGAATTATTGGAACTTGTTGCAAGAGCTACAGGTACAAGAATAATTGTTGATGTATAAAGACTTTTGTATATAAGTTATAAAGAAGAAGATAACCTAGCGCCGAGTGGAAAGAAGAATAAAATTAGGGATTACATTTAGAGGACGGAGAAGGGTTAGGGTTGTCTGTTGTTAAAAATAAAGAGACATTGTTGCGAAAAAGAGACTTTGTTGATAAAGAGCACTTTACAAACTGAGAAGAAAACAAAGCAAGCAAAGACTGAAAAGAGAACTTTTTCGCAAAAGAAGGAGTTACGCTGTTTCTGACAACATGGAGAACGGCAACCCAAACAGAAAAGCAAGATGCATAATAGGTACACTTATAGCAGTAGTAATCTTTCTTATAATTACAGTAGTGACAATATCATACACAATAGGACATGAAGCAGATAAAGAAATAGCAGATGTAAAGCCTGTAACGACTTTGAAACCTGCTCTTGATGTGAAGAAAGAGGAGAGCAATGTTATACGTGAAAAGGCGTTACTGGTAGACGAAGCTCGTAGATTACATGTAGACGAGTCACAGGGAAACTTTAGGTCAAACGCATATGCTAAACTGTTATACGAATATATCGATGCCATGGAGGCCAAAGATTGCTATGTATGTATGCAATTACCGGCTTCTGTAGATGAAGGCATTAGATATCATCATCTCCCATTGACTTATGGGATAACATGTAGTTTACTGCTTAGTATATTTTATGGTAGAGAAGGATTTGAGTACTACTTTTCAAATTATGATTCGGTACTACCTGAAGTTCCGAATTATAAGCAAATGAATAAGTGGGACTATTACAAAAAGGAGGATAGACTAGCTAAATTCTTCCTTCCTTGGGATACATTAGATACATCATACGCACGCAGAAATAATTTGACTTGCAAAGTGTCAGAGATTGAGAAAAAGTTCATAGGACAAGTAGATGACCGATACAGAAGGCAGAAGATTCTAAAAATGTCAGGACAGTGGAAAACTGATTGGACCGAAGAAGAGAAGGCACATAAAAAGAAAGGTAGCAATGGTCCAATAGCATTGGCTAGAACGCAGAAAGGAAAGTTATGTTTAACTCGAAGCAAGACATATTATGAGAGTGTATTTGTAGGTGAAGTAAATTGCGAACATTCTTTTCGATTAGAGTACTATACGAAGGATTTCATGAAGGAGATGCAAGTGATTCCTAATATATATTTTGTATGTGGAAGAAATGCCTATGTAAAACTGCCTGACAATTGGTATGGTTCATGTTACTTGGCAATTGTCTTCCCCAAAATATATCATGCAAAGGATTTAGCGATTATAGAAGGAAAGGCTTCGACAAGAACGAAAAGGGAAGTAGGAGATGCAGAAGTAGTAGGAGACGTATTTGGAGCGATGTTTCCTATGTTGGGTTTAATACTTAACGATGTTAAGATCAGGAGACTAGCTACAGTCGTAGATAGATTATCTGCAAGTACTGCAAGGTCATTAATGCTAATAGAGGGGGAGATGCAATCGATTCGAGCAATGGTTCTTCAGAATCGACTTGCTCTTGATGTGCTATTAGCAAAAGAAGGCGGAGTTTGCAAGGCTTTGAAGGTCCAGGAATGTTGTACTTATATTCCTGATAATTCAAAACCACTTGAGAAGGTCATAAGAAACATTACACAAATTCATCAAGAAATCGAAGATTTGACAAAAATAAATGTTTGGGAAAAAGTAGGTCACGGAGTAGGAAAGGTTGGAAGTTGGTTTGCCAACCTTGGTAAAAGTATAGTATGGTACATATTAAAACCTGTATTAATAGTATTAATTTGTATAATCACATTGTTAGGATTTGTGAAACTATATAAATGGTATAGGACGAACCGGTTACAAAGGTCTATGAGAGAACAAGAAAGGAGATTAGCTGCTTTACAAGATCAACAGTATAAAAGCTTGAGAGCACTTGAAATGATGAAAAGAGGGAATGATGTAACTAGTTCGGTGTAAAGGTGCTATTCAAATTGCATTTAGTGATGACTCCTAAAAGTCATCAAAGGGGGGAACTGAGAGAGCGCAATTTGAATAAAACGTATATCCGAGTCATATTTAGAAGTATATCGTATAAACGTAGGCATAAAATGTATATCGAACGTGAAGTTGACGCTTATAGCATAAAGTTAACAGACGTAACCAAAGTAATATAGGAAATGTAACTGTATTCACTTTAGAATGTATTAGATTTAGAAGGCCCGTATACGTAGAGGGCTAATGTAGAAATGCTTACGAACAGAAGAACGTGCAAAGTAGAATACATGTACGTGTGTAACTTTAAATGCAGAAACGGCGAGAAATGTAACATGGAGAAATGTGCAGAGAGCATACACATAACGTTGTAACAAATGAGAATATAAAATTATATTCTACGCAATTTGTATTCTAGGTAAAATGTATTCACATACAAGCAAAGTATTTGCTAAATGCGTTCGTATATAAATGTATGTTAAAGGTTATACTGTGTAGAAGAAGTTTGTAGGAATGTTAGAAGGGTTTTAGGTCATTTGTGATTATAACCTGACTGACCAAGGGTTCGCAGGAGTGTAGTCCGCTGTTGGTAATTTAGTGGGCTCACAGGAGTCGTGAATAGCCTTCACTTGAAGGTGCGAGCCGAAGAGTCTAGTTTTTGTTAGATTTAAGGTGACAAATGTCGAACGAAGTTTATTGCCTAAACATGAGAGGAGACGATTGGAATTTGAGTCTTGTTTTGAAATGACCATTCACAGGACCAAATGAGGTTAAAGTGCAGCCGTAAAGAATAGAAGTTCTGATAAAGTGATAGATTTTGCTCCGAAAGTGTCAAAGGTAAAGTTGAATGAAGTCACCAGCAAGAAGACGAAGATGGCGGCTAAGGAGAAAGGTCAACTTAACGGACGACGCGAAGAGACGAAGCCATGGAAAAAGCTAGAAAATGACATCATGGGGGAAAGTCCGTGGTGGGCGTCGAAGGGGCGTTCCACCCACACTGTGATTGTGTATTTTAGGGACAGCACCCCGGGGAGAAGATAGCGAATTGTTCAGAGCGAGAGCGAAGGCAAGTTAGAAAGAGCAGATGACTTGAGCAGATGCGCTGAGAGAGATCAGAGAGCGCAAGGGAGCAGTAGGCCGAGGACCCTTAGAAGAGTGGATGGGTAGGCAGAGAGGGTACTGCTTCTTAAACTTAAGTTACCTTTAGAGGCTAAGAGAGTTTGAACTTCTTAGGGAGTCAAACTGCTGACACCTTTTTAGGGTACTAGAAACTTGCGAAGTAGGGATGTTACCTAGTATAGAGTAGGGACAGATTTAACTTGATTATTTTTCTCTTTCTGTAGATGACGCAGAAGAACCACTTCATATTGATGCTTTTTAATTTGTTGATTTTGGAACTGACCCTAATTGTATTTGTTTGTAGACTGAGGTTCTTTAGGGAATATATGTTCCTATTAGTTCCTGTATATTTGATGAATTTGATCCCGAGAGGATTGTATATGCAACTTTTCTTAATTTTATATTAAACCTTTTAAACTTTATCAGTTGTAAGTGGTTCTTCAGAGTGGCGTCAGTTAATGGGGTTTATCTAACCTATGCGGGGTTTGTCTTTTACTCAATGACAGACAACAAGCGATCCAAAATTGACGAATGAGATAAGTTATCAAATTGATCATAAAAGATATTAAAATCTCATTCCCCACACTGACATGGTATGAATTAACAGAGGCACATGCCATGGGGTGCCCTTTCTCCCCAAAACTATTTACATTTTTTATGGAACCCTGTGATCCATACGAGACAAATCACAATACACCCAAAACGGCTGCCATATCCTGCCAAACAGGAAGCAAACAGCTGGCTCTAGCATCCCCAGAGAGCCCCAGAAGCCAGTCATGAGATACTTGAAATTTAAAAGGCAGACACAAGTTTATCGGCGCGACAGCGGTTTCACCTGGGAACAAAAAGGACAATCAGAAAGAAGAAATGAAGAGCAGCGAGACCGGCCCAAGGAGACGACATCCCTGCGGCAGAGACCGGAATCCGGTCTACGAGCAATGCACTCAATTCCAGCTGTCCAGAGGAAGACACAGACACTGAGACTCGCCACTCCATGGTCCAGGAGGGTAGTGGTTTCAGGCACGTGTCAAATATGCAATTTTTCATTTTTAAGAGGTGGTGGGTGGGAGTATGTGCTAAACCTAGTGACACATACACACTATACCTGCAATCCATTGAAGGATGTTGTGCATTTAACAAACTGCACAGGTGTGGTGGAGGGGAATTTATACCTAAGCCCTTAAAGGGAAGGATGATCCCATATGACTTTCTGACCTTTTTTTTTGAGGAGCTCGCACAAACCTATCTAGCCTGAAAGCAACGCAAAAAGTGGAGGAGAGGAAGAATAATCTTACAGCCCTGACTACTGAAGATACGGATATACTCAAGAAGGCTTAGACTTTATTTTAATATTATTTCTTTTTCCTGAAAAGTTGCAAATAATGAAGTGAACCCAATTACCTGGAGTCAGAAGTGGGATCCTGTGTCTAGTTCAAAAAGATGACACAACCCATTTCGATGGAGTCCATGATATTTCAATTGGTAGAGGGTCAACAGCACTTACAACTAATATTTGAAGAGCAAACTAAGGCAGCTCAAACAAATCGTGAAGCTTTACATACTGCCCTGAAGGACAAGGCTTCCCCATTAACCTCTAACTAGCAAGTTCAAGACGCTGCAATTTTGAGGTTGGCTGATGCCATATCTAGGGCCCGCGTATACCCGAACGTACCTGGAACAGCGTTGCAAAAATTTCAGGAAGGAGATGTTCCTGACAATTTTTTGCACATTTTGAAAGCGTTGCATCAACAGCTGCCAGGCTGCTAGAACTGTGTGGCCAGAATATAGCTCCTTTGCTGAAAGGAGAATTACAGGCCGCTTACCCAGCTGCCAACCCCACCGGTGTCCCACCCTATGAGGATATTGAAAGGATCCTGATGTCCAAAATAAAGCCCCAGTTCTTCCACCAGAGAGCAGGATTTCAAATCCTCCAAGGTTCATTCCAAAACCAAGTATCAGGGGAAGTGGCCATATACAGGGGCCCCAATGCTTCCATTGTGCCAAGTGAGGACACATAGCAAGGCAATGTCCTTTACGTAACCCTGTTAGCGAACCCATGGAGGTGGGGTATACTCGTTGTCAGGTTTTAATTTCAGAAGCCCCAGAGAGGTATAGAAAAAAATCCACCTAAATGGGAAACCCGTAGTTGCACTTTTGGACAACGGCTGTCACCATACAGTAATTAGCTGAGAGATACCACCCAATATGCAGATACAGGAAGGAGAGTTTGTACAAGTCCGCTGTGTGCATGTGCACAAAACAAGCATACTCTTGCTGACGTCTTAATAGAGATATATTGTGAACAACAGCTACGAAAAGTAGGAATAGTACCGTTTATACCTTAAAAAGTCCTACTAGGTACAGACTTACCTATATTTCACATATAACTGTCTACCCTATCTCCCCCAATGTCCACAGTAGGGTAGTTGAAAGAAGTGCCTTTTTGTGGGGGGGAGATAATTGCACTTACTTGTAAAGTAACTAAGTCCCGTAATGAGAAGAGCAGAGAGCGAACTCTATTTCAGGTGTCTAACTACCCTACATCCACTTATATTTTTACCTCCTCAGATGAATTCCAGAACCCCAGAAGACGTTTTTGAGCAGCCCAGAAGGATGATATTACCTTAACTCATGACTGGGAGCAAGCACAGGAAGACAGACCTGAGAAGGTAGGCCACTTCTTTTGTATAAAAGGAAGCTTGTTGAACGAAATTGTATGAGAAGGCAGACACACAAGAGAACAGTTATTGGTACCAAGAGCATTTTGTGAACAAGTTCTATACCTATCTCATAGTCAAACAGGAGGTCATCATTATGGTCAGGAACATACCCTGAAATATTTATTAGTAAAATTCTATTGGCCTGGAGTATACAGGGAAGTGGCTATGTTTTGTGCTTCCTGTACCAGATGCCAGTTGGTTAATACTCCCACACTTCTGGGTGCCCACTACAGCCACTTCCCATACTAGACATACCCTTCCAGAGAGTAGGCATGGACCAAGATGTCCCATTAACAACATCTGCACATGGACACCAATACATCTTAGTATTGGTGGAGTACGCAGCACAATACCCAGAAGCTCTGCCTTCAACAATCATGACTAACATATCAGTAGCACAAGCCATAATTTCTTTCTTCTCTCGCATAGGTGTTCTTCGCAAGATATGAGCATATAAGGGGACTCCCTTTATATCATGCCTAATGAAACAGATGTATAGTCTTTTGGGTATTAAACAAATCAGGACTGGAGTGCACCATCCCCAAATAGACAGTCTAATGAAAAGATATAATAGATCTATTAAAACAATGCTCAAGAAAATTATCCATAAATTAGTGAGAGATTGGGACCAGAAACTCCACTTAGTACTGTTCGCTATTCGCACCCATGAGCAAAGTTGCACAGGCTTCTCACCTTTTGAACTACTCTTCAGTAGAAAACCATGTACTCTCCTAGACATGGCTATAGGACAGTGGACAGAGGAAGAGGATGAAAGTAAACCCCTCTTGGCCTATAGTTCGGCTCTGAAAGAGACACTTCCCACCCTATGGGACAAAGTCCATGTATGCATGGAAAAGCCCAAAGCCGTTTGAAACAGTGTTATGATCAAGGTACAAAGTTAAGGGAATTCTCAGTGGGATACAAGGTTTTAGTTCTACTCCTAATACTTGAAAAGAAATGACTAGCAACATGCCAAGGTCTCTATCAAATTCTAGAGATCACTGCTGTCACATATAGAATATCTATTCTACATAAAGGACGAATAGGATAAGTTTACCAAGTGAACCTTCTAAAAGCCTGGGAGGAGTCATCCCCTAGCCCCTTGGATGAGGATGTCACTGCAAACCATGTCAGTTTAGGAAGACCTCTAGAAATTCCTATCCAGCCCCTAGTTGACAGTACAGAGGGTTCAATTAAGCTAGGAGATAATTTAACAACCCTTGACCCTTGACCCTGCCCTGCCACCAGGTAGGTCGCCCCCCTAGCCACCGTGTGGTCCTCCCCGTGCTGTGTGCTGCCACCGCTGTTCTCTGGATTGCTTTCACTGTATTTTTTCGTTCACTGTGCCTGTACTTTGCCGTTTTTTCCTCGCTCCCCTTTTTGCCTCTGTATTCTGTTTTGTTTTGCTCCCCTCGGTCCCCTTCTGCCTCTGTATTCTGCTGATCCCCTCGTTCCCCTTTTTGCCTCTGTATCCTGTTTTTTTGTTCCCCTCACTCCCCCTTGCCCTCCGTACCCTCCCGCTTCCCGCCTCGCCCTCCCCTTTCCCGCTGCAGCTACCTGCGGCCCCGCCCCCCCACCGCTCCCATTTGCCGCCCCGCTCCCGCCTCCCAGCTGCTCCTCCCTCCCTCAGCCCCTCATATGGAGGCCGCATGGCGAACGCGCAGCGGACGAGCGCAGCGGGCACGCCGATTGTGTGCCAAAGGCAAGCCCGTCTGCGCCCGTCCTCGCCTGGACCGCGCCCAGCGCCAGAACCCCCGGTCCTCGCTGATGCCAACGCACCCGACGAACTTACAACACCGCAACACTCCACGCACTCAACGCCGGTCGGAACCCCGCCTGCTACCGAGCCACCCCGAAACGCACCCACGGACCCTTCACCTGCCAAGCCTGCAAATTCACCTGCCTCCGGACCTGCACCGCACCCGCCAAGCCGAGTACCAGCAGCAACCACCTCAAGTGCATTCTGCTCAACACCCGCTCTGTCCACAGACATGCCGTCGAACTCTGGAACCTGCTGAACACAACAACACCAGACGTCGCCTTCCTCACGGAAACCTGGATGAACGCCTCCTCAGCGCCCGACATCGCCATCGCCATCCCGGACAGATACAAGATCACCCGGAAGGACTGCGTCAACCAGACGGTAGGAGGCATCGCCATCGTATACAAGAACACCATCCGCATCACGACCAGCTCTGACGACACCTTCACTGCCGCCGAACACCTCCACTTCCAGATACACACCGCCCCCAAGACCACCCTCAGAGGCACTCCCATCTACAGACCCCCGGGACCACGCACACAATTCAGCGAAGACATCACAGACTTCATCAGCCCGCACGCCCTCCCCTCCGCTGACTACATCCTCCTAGGGGACCTCAACTTCCACCTGGAGAACAACAAGGACAACAACACCACCACCCTGCTGGACAACCTCGCCAACCTCCGACTCAAGCAACTGGTGAACACCCCCATCCACTACGCCGGCCACACGCTTGACCCAGTCTTCTCCTCCAGCAAGTACATCCTCTTCAGCCATTCCACTGGACTTCATTGGACTGACCACAGCTGCGTCCACTTCAGCTTCAGAAGAACCACGACCCAACACCACCCGCAACAGGTTCCTCGCAGGAGCTGGAACAAGATCACCGCCGACCAGCTCACCACCTCCCTCAGCCAGAACCCTCCCGCCAGCACAACGGACCCCAACGAAGCAGCCAACAACCTCACACAGTGGATCACCAACTGCGCAGACGACCTCGCACCACTGAAGACCCCTCCCAGCGGACATGGCAGCAAGAAAGCCTCTTGGTTCACGATGAACTTAAGAACTCCAAGAAGAACTGCCGCACCCTCGAAAAAGCCTGGCGCAACGACCAGACCACAGACACATGACTGCCCTGAAGCACGCCACCCGCAAACACCACCAGCTGATCCGCACCACCAAGAAGACAGCATTCAAAGAACGACTGAACAACAACGCCCACAACAGCAAGGAACTCTTCAGCATCGTCAAAGAGCTCTCCAACCCCAGCGCCGGAAACAACAACATCACTCCCTCGCAAGACCTCTGCGACTCACTCACCTCGTTCTTCCACCGCAAGATCGCCGAAATACACAACAGCTTTGTTCACCAACCACGCACCCAACCACGGAACCAACGCCCCCCACCACCACCCTCTGCGCCTGGACCCCGGTCAGCACCGAAGACACCACCCGCACGATGAACACCATCCACTCCGGATCCCCAACCGACCCCTGCCCCCACCACGTCTTCAACAAAGCTGACTCCATCGTCGCACCCCAACTCCGGGACATCATCAACGCCTCCTTTAACACCGCCACCTTCCCGGAAATCTGGAAACACGCCGAGCTCAGCGCCCACCTGAAAAAACCAACAGCGGACACCACCGACCTCAAGAACTTCCGCCCCATCTCGCTCCTCCCTTTTCCTGCCAAAGTCATCGAGAAGACCGTCAACAGACAGCTTGCCGCCTTCCTCGAGACAAACGGATCCCTCGACCACTCGCCATCCGGCTTCCGAACAAACCACAGCACCGAGAACGCCCTCATCGCAGCCACTGACGACATCAGATCCCTGCTCGACAACGGGGAAACAGCGGCCCTCATCCTCTTGGACCTCTCCGCAGCGTTTGACACTGTCTGCCACCGCACCCTAGTGCAGCGCCTCAGCAACATCAGAATCCAAGAGAAGGCACTGGAGTGGATCATCTCGTTCCTCGTTCCTCGCCGGAAGATTGCAGAGAGTCCGCCTCCCCAGTTCCGATCCGCGGCCACCGAAGTCATCTGCGGCGTTCCACAAGGATCCTCACTCAGCCCTACCCTCTTCAACGTCTGCATGAGCCCTCTCGCAGCCATTGCTCGCCAACTCAACCTCAACATCATCTCCTACGCCGACGACACCCAGCTGATCCTCTCCCTCACCAACGACCCAGCCACCGCCAGAACCAGCCTACACAAAGGGATGAAAGACGTCGCCGAGTGGATGAAGAACAGCCGCCTGAAACTGAACTCAGACAAGACGGAAGTCCTCATCCTAGGGTCATCGCCCTCCGCCTGGGACGACTCCTGGTGGCCCCCTGCCCTGGGCACCACTCCCAAGCCAACGGACCATGCACATAACCTGGGCTTCATCCTGGACTCCTCCCTCACGATGAACAGGCAAGTCAACGCAGTCTCATCATCCTGCTTCAACACCCTGCACATGCTCTGAAAGATCTTCCGATGGATCCCCACCGAAACCAGGAAGACGGTCACCCAGGCACTCGTCACCAGCCGACTGGACTACGGAAACACCCTCTACGCCGGAACCACAGCCAAACTTCAGAAAAGATTCCAACGCATCCAGAACGCCTCCGCACGACTCGTCCTGAACATCCCCCGACACAGCCACATCTCCGGCCACCTGAGAGACCTGCACTGGCTCCCGTCAGCAAGAGGATCACGTTCAGACTCCTCACCCACACTCCCAAGGCTCTCCACGACCAAGGCCCCAAGTACCTCAACAACCGTCTGACCTTCTACACGACCACCCGTCAGCTACGGTCAACCAGCCTCGCCTTCGCCGCCGTTCCACGCATCCGCAGAGCCACCGCCGGAGGAAGATCCTTCTCATACCTGGCAGCCAAGACATGGAACTCCCTCCCCATCCACCTTCGGCTAACCCAGGACCATCTCTCCTTCAGGAAGCAACTCAAGACCTGGCTTTTCGAGCAGTAGCGGACCCCTCTCCCCCAGCGCCTTGAGACCCGTCCGGGTGAGTAGCGCGCTATACAAATGGATTGATTGATTGATTGAACAATTGAACAGAAACAAAAGCTGATTGCACTAGTGAATAAATATCCTAAATTGCTGTCCAGAACCCCTGGACACACCTCTTTGGTTGAACATAACATTGTTACCGAAAAGTCAATAATAGTAAAGCTCCGCCCTTATAATTTTCCATCTGCTAGGAGGCAGGCAGTAGAGCAGGCGGTCGAAGTCATGTTAAAGGTGGACATCGTTGACCCCTCCCAAAGCACCTGGTGCTCCCCAGTCGTCCTTGAACCCAAACCCAACGAGAGCCTTCAATTCTGTATTGACTTCCGCCAATTAATTGCTATATCCCGTTTTGACGCCTACCCTATGCCCGGGTAGACAAACTCATAGAAAGGTTAGGAGATGCCAGAATTATGTTCACAATTGACCTCACAAAGGGGAATTGACAGATTCCCCTTTTTCCTGGTGCCCGAGACAAAATGTCCTTTCTAACCCCACTGGACTCTATAATTTTAAGGTCCTCCCCTTCGACCTTCATGGTGCCCGGCCACCTTTCAAAGACTAATGGCCATTGTTTTATGCACTTATAACAACAAAGGAGTGACTATTAGTGCAAAAACACAAAAGGGGGACTAGTGTTTGCAACCTCAAACTATAAACAAGCAAAGGTGTGTGAATTGTGTTATTATAAAAAACCATTTAAGTTTTTAAAAGAACCCTTACTCACCAACCTGGTTGGTGACATGCTTCATCATCGGGTTCCCACCGGGAAGACAGAATGCCTTCCCAGTGTGCTACGACGCCTGTATTTACAGTGGAGCTGGTTTTCTTGAGTGGAGTGAAGTTTGTGAAAAGTGAGATTAAAAGAGTGCAAACTTTTTCAAAAGTTAATTTTAATAAAGAAAAAGTAAGCAAACATTAAAAACAAGTGAGGCGGACAAAGGTTGGCTATCAGACTGAGCCAACTATGTCCTTGGTTTACAAAGGGTCGACATGTTTCTGCTCATACGTGCCAATTAGGCTGAGCTTTCATCAGGACCAAAGAAAGAAAACAACCACCCGGGCGGTGTACACACGCTAAGGTGTACCCTAACCTCGGGGGAGTAAGTGTAAAAAAACTTGAAAACTCACGGTTTTAAACCGGACTATCCTGGCATTTCCAGGTGTCCAAACCTGTCAAGGAAAGAAGAAGGAAATACAAACAAAAACAACATTTATAATCATCGCATGCACCCTCGCACAAAATGTTGCCACCTAACTTTAATGGTGGTCCCGCTTTGTGACTAAACACACCATACGCATCCATTAGTGCTCACATTAGTCCCCTTACTCGTTACACAGGAGAACGTTTTTACAAAAACATATCTGTTACGATCATACATGTTTGCCAAACAGGGTTAGCCAAATCGGTAAATACCCCTATTATTGTGTGCCCTCTGAAAAGCGTCACACGAATAAACAGATTTGTTCACGTGTCTTTTAAATTTTTTCTACTAAGATTGTGCTTTGTCCAACTTGTACTTTTAGCGTATAAGACGGTACTAAGCCATTTGTGAATTGTTAAAAAACCACCTAAGTATGGAAAATAGCCTTAAGAATTAAAACGAAGGAACATTACGTGAAAGCACATTGTGCTTCACTTCTTGGGACCGTTGGCAGAGGTAATCTTCACGTCGGAGAGTCTAAAATAGAATAGAAGGGAGTGGTCAAAAGTAACAAGCGTTCGATCGGCAAACATATGCCACATCCTAAAATTATTTTACGCACACACAATAAGTACGCAGTTGCCTATTTAGATGATATTGTGTTTCATAGTTCCAACTGGGAGACTCATCTTTTGCATTTAGAAAGGTCTTACCTACCTTATAGTCGGCAGGTCTTACCCTAAATCCTAAAAAGACTACTCTTGGTATCAACCACATAGAATACTTGGGGTTCGATATCCTAGCCGGTATCCTTTGGGCCCAAATTAACAAAGTAGAGGCTATTCTAAACTTTCCACAGCCCTCTACGAAGAACAACATACATACCTGCTTGGGACTCGTTGGGTGCTACTGAAGGTTCGTTCCCCAATTCTAGGAAAAAAGCCAGCCCCCTCTCCGACCAGCCTATGCAGAAGATCCCAGGGAAACAAATTCCATGGTCTACTAATCATGAAAGAAGCTTTCTATGACTAAAATTGTCACTGTGCCAAGCTCCTGTACTCATGTGTCCTGATTTTAAAAAGACATTCATCCTCCAAATTGACGCCTTTGGTCGGGGTCTCTGATCGGTTTAATCTCAACTAGACAACAAGGGTGACTTACGTTCCATTTTATTCCTCAGCAGGACAGTATTCCCTATGTAAGCTAAGTATGCCAACATTGAAAAGGAATGTCTCGCAATTAAATGGGCTATGGAAGCACTACACTACTTCCTCTTCGGACGTTCCTTTATTTTACCCACTGATCATGCTCCTCTTACATGGCTTGCTTTACATTAAGACTGAAACCTTAAAATTCTCAGGTGATTCCTTGCTTTGCAGTCTTTTTCTCTCTGAACCCTTCATATTCCAGGGAAACTTCAATCTAATGCAGACTTCTTATCTCGCTATCTGGTAACTGAATGGCCCTCATGTCCATTTTTTAAATTTGTTTCTATTTTTATGGAGTTTTATATCACGCGAACTTGACCCGAATCGGGTATCAGAGCGCTTTACATAGCACCAGTTGCGTAAAATGAGGACACATTCATTTTTTGTTAGGCACAGGGAGATTAAGTGATTTGCCCAGAATTACAGGATGTTCAGCGTCATTGCTGAGATTCAAACCCAGTTCCCCAGATTCGAGGCCGTCCGCCCTAGCCCTTAGGCAAACTCCTCTCCCTAATTCTTGTCCATTCTTGTTGGGAGAGCAATTTGATCCATCCAAGATGAATCATGATACACCCAATATGGCCACTACATCCTGCCAAACAGGAAGCAAAACATCGGCTCTAACATCCCCAGAGAACCTGGAAGCTTATCGTGGGGTACTCGAAATTTAAAAGGCAGAGTCAAGTTTATCGGCGCAGCGAAGGTTTCACCTGGGAATGAAGATGTCGAAGATGAAAATCTGGAGGAAGAAATAAAGAGCACAGAGAACGGAAAAGCCGCGGGATGGAATACAGATAACGGTACCAACCAGAAAGCAGGTCCAAACCGCCTAGTGCCTCGCAGGAGACTGGCCCACAGAGAAGAAGTCACTGTGGCAGAGACCGGAATCCGCTCTACGAAGAATGCTCTCAAGTCCAGCTAAAGACACAGACGCTGAGACTCACCCGCCAGAGCCCAGGAGGGTTGTGGTTTCAAGTGGCAAAGACGCCTTTTTTTCATTCTTAAGAGGTGGTGGGCGGGAGTATGTGCTACACCTAGTGACACAAACACTATAACTGCAATCCACTGAAGCGTGTTGGGCACTTAACAAACTTCATGGATGTGGTGAAGCAAAATTTATACCTAAACTCTTAAAGGTAAGACTGATCCCATATCCCTTTCTGACCTTTGTTTTTGAGGGGCTGGCACAAACTGATCCTGCCTCAAAGCAGCGCAGAGTGGAGGAGAGGAAGAATAATCTTACAACCCTGACTACTGAAGGTACGGACATACTCTAAAAGGCTCAGACTTTATTTTGATCATTATTTATTTTTCTTGAAAAGTTGCGAATAAAGAAGTGAACCCAATTACTTGGGGCGAGAGCGTTATTTAAAGAGTGGTAAACAGACTGGGAAGTGTCAGAAAAGCCTACAAGCCTCTGGTAGAAAATCTACACAGTGGGAACATTAGGGCACCTTTTGAGGGGATGGCCAGGCTCAAGCTATTTGCAGAGAATATCAGATGATCAGAGTATACAGGAGGCTCTACAGTTTTTTAAAAAAAAGTTCTATATAGCACAAACTTGATCCAAATCAGGTATCATCAGGGCACAATTCCTAAAAAAAGAAGTGGGGGGACTCTCCAAGTTAGGTGGTGTTACAGGAAGTGACATCACGACAGGAAGTGACATCACAACAGGAAGTTACATCACAACAGGAAATTACATCACATGTGCAGCAGATCTATCATTTGCACGTATTGCAAGATTTAACAATTGAAGCTGCTCAGTGGTGTTCTGGTGTGAACATGGGCTTCTATGGGAATTCACAAGGGCATATTGTTATATCTAAGGTTTTTTCCTTGGAGCAATTCTTTCTTGTACCTCTGATGTTTTCATGATGATACTTACAGTGCATTTTTCATTTAGTGCGCAGGTTTTCATACGTGGTCTAACTTGAGGCGTATCTGAATTTCTTTGCAGTGTAGTTCGGTTTACCCAGATCGCATTTTCCTGCAGTTTCATACATGGTCTAACTTGAGGCGTGACTGAACTTCTTTGCTGTGTAGTTCAGTTTACACATTTTCCTGGAGCATTTTTTTTGTTCCTCTGATTCTTTACATGAGCACTTGATATTTACTGTTCATTGTCAAATTGTACGCAGGTTTACTTATGTGGTCTAATTTGAGGTGTTACTGAATTTTCTTTGCTGTCTATTTCAGTTTCCCAGATTGCACTTCCCCTGCATTTTTCACTTGTGGTCTAATTTTAGGTGTGACTGTACTCTTATCTTCGATGTGGTACAGTTTACGCAGATCGCAGACCTTTTCTACATGTCTTCCTTTTGGTTGATGTGTTAGGTGTACGCCACCTGTTATTTTTCTTTACTTTAATTTCTTCCTTGTTTCCTTCTTCCTGTTGCTGTGTTCAGTGGTTCCATACTTCTCGCTAGCCTGGCCAGTTGGTGTAGTTGTGATGGTCACACTCGTGCATTACTTCTTTGTTAGTCTTCGTGGTATTTTTACTTCTTGCTTATGTACATTTTCTTAGTTTGCTTTTTTGCTCTTTTACTATTTCCTTCCTTTTGAAACTTCTTACTTCAATTTTTCTCTGCTAAGGAAGGAGATGTGTGTCTTTTCTATTTTTGTATTCATTTTGTGCTGTAAAATGTTGTCATACTGTTCTCACTTTGCACTTTATCACATGTTTTTCCTTCATTGCTTATTATTACGTCACATTTCACCTTGCTTATTTTTTAGTATGTTTTTTTCATACTTATGTGCATTTGCAATCTTTCTACTGCAATTTTTATTGATTATCCTGTGATGTTATTGCAATGTTGCTATTTACATTTGCTTTCTCTTTGTTCATTTTATAAAGAGGGAAGGTGTTTTATATTTAAGGTTTTTTCCTTACATCTTCCCTGTTTCTCTGCCTCTGCTGTTCAGCCAGTGTGAGTGGAATGTTAGTGTGAGTGTGATGTCATTGGAGTGTTTGGTATGCTGTGAGTGGACTGTCAGTTGGATCCTGGGCTGAGCAGCAGAGAGGATGCTCCTGGTGGGGCTTTGATTACATATATACTGGAAAACCTATCTAACCATCTAAGGAGAAAAAACTTATCATCTGTAACCTATTCAAGTCTTCTGGAATTCCTTTCCAGATGTAACACATATTATCAAGCCCATTATCGCCGCTTTAGCTGCAGTTTCCTGCCGCTAAAGCGGCGGTAATTTTAACGCCGTTCTTGATAATATGCCCCCTGGTTCCTTCGGCGCAGAGGTTCTGTATGTTAATAGAGGCTCAGTTTACATTTTAAAAATAACAAACTGGTACCACAGTCTAATGAACCATGTCTTAAACTTTAGACTCATGTCCGCAAGGTAAATGCATGAAATAAAGCAAAGCAAATCAAGCTTGCAGCCGAATTTTAAACAATTTGTAGTTTTGTCAACACATATGTGGCCAATTTCAGGTAGATGGAAGTTAACATAGATCAAAGGGACTCCAATTGTGAAAGTAACTATCTCACAGCCCCTGGGAGATAGGCACCTGAATATACTGTAAAGAATGTAAAGCGTGTAGCACACAGAGGCTACAGCTTTCACCTGGTATACAAGGAACGTGATAGAAATGATTTTGAAAGCCTGATTTTCTACCTAGAAAGGCACCTTCTAGTGACTACTGCACATTCCTAGTTGCTGTCTTTGGAAGGAACAGGCCGTTAACGACGCTTAACAGAAATAGCACAGATATTTGTTTTCTTCTATGCTAATTAGGTTTTAGTTTGCAGGAGACATTACCTCTGCGAGATGACTTTGAAGGACTGGACAGCAGCCAGTTGACTACAGCCAGTACAATTTTAGCCTGTGAACGTGAAGTTGCGCACACCGTTCCACAGGAGCATTAACCCACCGACGTTCCCTTAAGTTTAGAACTGATGTCCAAAATGATTTGAGGATCGGCAAATCCCTTACCTTGTGATGAACTTCACAAAACTGTCCGTCCTTCGCCAAGACGAAAATACTTTCAGTCTCCCGCAGCAAATCTTAACTCCTTCATTTCACTCTCGGGGAGGTCAGGCAGGTCAAACAGCAGGCGAGGCCAGGAAAGCCGTCCCCCCTGAGCTTTCTATGAGGGTGACTTGCCTGCACGGCCGTCGCTAACTTTCGTTGGGAGATCGTCAACGGCCCCCCTCTAAGAAAGTTAGCGACGGCCGTGCGGGCAAGGACGCCATCATAGAAAGCTCAGCTTTCGAGCAGGGGGGATGGCATCCACCTGGTAAAATAAGTGGGGGGGCACCATCCACACGCGTCGTACCCCAACTCGTGCCTTGAGTATGATAGTGCTTTACATAGCTTCATTGCCGAGACTCGAACACAGTTCCCCAGATTCGAGGTTGACCGCCCTAGCCGCTAGCCAACTCCTCTACCTTAACCGCTTCACTGCGGCGGCTATTCCACCACAGTGCTAAGGGGGTGGGGCGGAAATGCGGCGGGCGCATGCTGGTGACGGAACCGCTCCGTCACCAGCCTTGGTTGCGCTGTGCTTATGACGGAGCGGTTCCGTCATGGCCCTGCTCTCTCAATAGAACGCTCAGCGCAGGCGCGGAGTTCGTGGAGCACAGGAGCATTGAGCGGGCCATGACGGAACCGCTCCGTCATCAGCACAGCGCCACCGCGGCTGATGATGGGGCGGTTCCGTCATCAGCAGGGGAGGGGTTAAGCTGATTGAGGAATTCAAAGGTATTGGTGGCTAACGGATACATCGAAGTAAAACTGAAGTCTTGCTCGTCAACATATCAGTTGCAAATCTTCCAGTTTATCTACAGCCACAAGCAAGATTGCAAAATCACATACAGTATCTAGGGATATATGTCTCTAACAATATTTCTCAACTGTTTCAGTTGAATTATAAGACAATACTCAGGAAAATTAATGGGTTAGTTGAAAGATGATTTCTTCTCCCTCTGACAATAATTGGTCGGGTTGCTCTTATAAAAATGTCTGTCCTACCACTACTCATATTTCTTTTCTCTAATTTACTGATAAAAGTCAGCAATAGCTTTTTCCAGGAGCTGTATTCGTCCATATAGAGGTTCATTTGGAACAAAAGGGCTAATAGGGTGAAATTAGGTGTTCTGCAATTAGATAAAGCTCAGGGTGGTTTGATATTCCACCATATGAAGAGTTATTATCAGGCAGCTTTAATGGATATTTTAGCGAGAATATTAAAAGGCAGCAATGTATTGGGTGATTTTTTTCTTAAGTAAAATGGTGCAGGAGTCTGCAATTAGCTTACCAGCATTTATTAAAACAGCACAATTACCCAAAAAGACCAGGTACAAGTCTCTGCAAGGGTCTAGAGGCTGGTTGATCACCCTTTCTAAATCTTATCAGGTTTTAATTGATTATTCATTTCTGCAACTCCAGGAGGGGCAGTTTGTAGGATTGTCTATATGTGGTAGGGAGACCAAGTTCTAGAATCCTTTAGGTTTTAAGGGGTTAGAAGTTTCTTTTAAAGAGGTACATGTATTACATGGGAGGAACCTATTTCCAGAAGTGGGGATCCGTGTAAATGCTTTTTTCTAAGCTTTCGACAGATAACTATTTGTTTGGCAGGCAATGTCCATGGGGAGAGACAAGGAACTCACCCTGTTTTTCGTATGCTTGTAAAGAGAAAATTGATGCAAATAGTTAACTGATATAGGCTGCCTCCCCCTGGCTTTATAGACTAGGTTAGTCCCAGAAGCAAGTTTAGTGTTGTTTAGAGCCTCTAAGGAAAGTCAGAAGTTTAATAAGGGCGAGCAGTTTTTCATCTCAATGGCACTCACAATTGCTCGTTCCTTCATTCTTCAAAATTGCATAACCAGCTAGGTGGCAACAATCCATGGTTGGAAGTAAAAAAGGGTACGCACAATAAATTTGAAGAGGCATATGCAGAGCGTATGGGGGTTATAGGTGGTTTGTTGCCATATGGCACCAACTCAAGGGCATTTAATAGAGAGTTTCTTTCCATCCATGCAACACTTAGGGCCGTGTTATCAAGGGTTTTCAACCTCAGATATTCACTCTATTTAGAATTCCAATGATGGGTCAAAATTGTGAAAACAGTGACGCCTATACTTTTAAGTCTCTTGCATTTTGCACTTTTCATGCACATTATGCACTTTTTACTAAAGTCACGTCAAGTCATGGTAATATGTGATTTGGTATCTCTTTTTTGGGCTGCTATGGGCAGGGTGATGTAGGCACTGCTGCACTTTGGTTTTAAAATCGATTCATGGAGTTGTATTTTTAGGAAACAAATGGGGAAGCTGCTTTTCAGTCTTTTTCTTTATATTCTGTAAAAATTGCCTTATTGGTTTTTGCTATTATATCTCTATTTCTGCTCAAAAAAAGAGGAAAGAAGAGAAAGAAGGGAAGAAGAGGAGCGAGCAGTAAAGGTGGAAAGAGGAATCAGAGGGAGTGAGCATGTAATGAAGTCAAAGGATATCATCTGCCGTCTGTGGTAGAACAGCTGGTGGTGTAATCGAGCCCTGTGAGGGGGATCAGGATCGTGACAAGCCACTGTCTTTCCTGGAGATGCCCCGGGGGCTATTGTCCGAGCCTGTGTCACAATCAGCTGCATGGATGGATGCTGGTGTCTCCAAAGCCTGTTTCCTTTCATGGATCACCTGCTCCAGGTAAGGTTCTCTGTGATCATCGCTGCTGGAAGGTCCACATCAGTTGCACACATGCCGGCCCTGTCCGAGGAGTTTATTGGTTACGGACGCAGAGAAGGCTTTGTTGTTGGCATGCTTTTGGTCCACCAAAAAATTAAATGGGTGGACAGTGAGATTGGAGGAGAGGACTCTCTGGCACCATCGTGATGGCATACCCTCTAAGAGTCCTCAGCCCTGGGATGTTTAGATTAGCCAGTTAGGTGAGCGTCAAGGGGGTTCTACTGCAATTTTTATTGATTATCCTGTGATGTTATTGCAATGTTGCTATTTACATTTGCTTTCTCTTTGTTCATTTTATAAAGAGGGAAGGTGTTTTATATTTAAGGTTTTTTCCTTACATCTTCCCTGTTTCTCTGCCTCTGCTGTTCAGCCAGTGTGAGTGGAATGTTAGTGTGAGTGTGATGTCATTGGAGTGTTTGGTATGCTGTGAGTGGACTGTCAGTTGGATCCTGGGCTGAGCAGCAGAGAGGATGCTCCTGGTGGGGCTTTGATTACATATATACTGGAAAACCTATCTAACCATCTAAGGAGAAAAAACTTATCATCTGTAACCTATTCAAGTCTTCTGGAATTCCTTTCCAGATGTAACACATATTATCAAGCCCATTATCGCCGCTTTAGCTGCAGTTTCCTGCCGCTAAAGCGGCGGTAATTTTAACGCCGTTCTTGATAATATGCCCCCTGGTTCCTTCGGCGCAGAGGTTCTGTATGTTAATAGAGGCTCAGTTTACATTTTAAAAATAACAAACTGGTACCACAGTCTAATGAACCATGTCTTAAACTTTAGACTCATGTCCGCAAGGTAAATGCATGAAATAAAGCAAAGCAAATCAAGCTTGCAGCCGAATTTTAAACAATTTGTAGTTTTGTCAACACATATGTGGCCAATTTCAGGTAGATGGAAGTTAACATAGATCAAAGGGACTCCAATTGTGAAAGTAACTATCTCACAGCCCCTGGGAGATAGGCACCTGAATATACTGTAAAGAATGTAAAGCGTGTAGCACACAGAGGCTACAGCTTTCACCTGGTATACAAGGAACGTGATAGAAATGATTTTGAAAGCCTGATTTTCTACCTAGAAAGGCACCTTCTAGTGACTACTGCACATTCCTAGTTGCTGTCTTTGGAAGGAACAGGCCGTTAACGACGCTTAACAGAAATAGCACAGATATTTGTTTTCTTCTATGCTAATTAGGTTTTAGTTTGCAGGAGACATTACCTCTGCGAGATGACTTTGAAGGACTGGACAGCAGCCAGTTGACTACAGCCAGTACAATTTTAGCCTGTGAACGTGAAGTTGCGCACACCGTTCCACAGGAGCATTAACCCACCGACGTTCCCTTAAGTTTAGAACTGATGTCCAAAATGATTTGAGGATCGGCAAATCCCTTACCTTGTGATGAACTTCACAAAACTGTCCGTCCTTCGCCAAGACGAAAATACTTTCAGTCTCCCGCAGCAAATCTTAACTCCTTCATTTCACTCTCGGGGAGGTCAGGCAGGTCAAACAGCAGGCGAGGCCAGGAAAGCCGTCCCCCCTGAGCTTTCTATGAGGGTGACTTGCCTGCACGGCCGTCGCTAACTTTCGTTGGGAGATCGTCAACGGCCCCCCTCTAAGAAAGTTAGCGACGGCCGTGCGGGCAAGGACGCCATCATAGAAAGCTCAGCTTTCGAGCAGGGGGGATGGCATCCACCTGGTAAAATAAGTGGGGGGGCACCATCCACACGCGTCGTACCCCAACTCGTGCCTTGAGTATGATAGTGCTTTACATAGCTTCATTGCCGAGACTCGAACACAGTTCCCCAGATTCGAGGTTGACCGCCCTAGCCGCTAGCCAACTCCTCTACCTTAACCGCTTCACTGCGGCGGCTATTCCACCACAGTGCTAAGGGGGTGGGGCGGAAATGCGGCGGGCGCATGCTGGTGACGGAACCGCTCCGTCACCAGCCTTGGTTGCGCTGTGCTTATGACGGAGCGGTTCCGTCATGGCCCTGCTCTCTCAATAGAACGCTCAGCGCAGGCGCGGAGTTCGTGGAGCACAGGAGCATTGAGCGGGCCATGACGGAACCGCTCCGTCATCAGCACAGCGCCACCGCGGCTGATGATGGGGCGGTTCCGTCATCAGCAGGGGAGGGGTTAAGCTGATTGAGGAATTCAAAGGTATTGGTGGCTAACGGATACATCGAAGTAAAACTGAAGTCTTGCTCGTCAACATATCAGTTGCAAATCTTCCAGTTTATCTACAGCCACAAGCAAGATTGCAAAATCACATACAGTATCTAGGGATATATGTCTCTAACAATATTTCTCAACTGTTTCAGTTGAATTATAAGACAATACTCAGGAAAATTAATGGGTTAGTTGAAAGATGATTTCTTCTCCCTCTGACAATAATTGGTCGGGTTGCTCTTATAAAAATGTCTGTCCTACCACTACTCATATTTCTTTTCTCTAATTTACTGATAAAAGTCAGCAATAGCTTTTTCCAGGAGCTGTATTCGTCCATATAGAGGTTCATTTGGAACAAAAGGGCTAATAGGGTGAAATTAGGTGTTCTGCAATTAGATAAAGCTCAGGGTGGTTTGATATTCCACCATATGAAGAGTTATTATCAGGCAGCTTTAATGGATATTTTAGCGAGAATATTAAAAGGCAGCAATGTATTGGGTGATTTTTTTCTTAAGTAAAATGGTGCAGGAGTCTGCAATTAGCTTACCAGCATTTATTAAAACAGCACAATTACCCAAAAAGACCAGGTACAAGTCTCTGCAAGGGTCTAGAGGCTGGTTGATCACCCTTTCTAAATCTTATCAGGTTTTAATTGATTATTCATTTCTGCAACTCCAGGAGGGGCAGTTTGTAGGATTGTCTATATGTGGTAGGGAGACCAAGTTCTAGAATCCTTTAGGTTTTAAGGGGTTAGAAGTTTCTTTTAAAGAGGTACATGTATTACATGGGAGGAACCTATTTCCAGAAGTGGGGATCCGTGTAAATGCTTTTTTCTAAGCTTTCGACAGATAACTATTTGTTTGGCAGGCAATGTCCATGGGGAGAGACAAGGAACTCACCCTGTTTTTCGTATGCTTGTAAAGAGAAAATTGATGCAAATAGTTAACTGATATAGGCTGCCTCCCCCTGGCTTTATAGACTAGGTTAGTCCCAGAAGCAAGTTTAGTGTTGTTTAGAGCCTCTAAGGAAAGTCAGAAGTTTAATAAGGGCGAGCAGTTTTTCATCTCAATGGCACTCACAATTGCTCGTTCCTTCATTCTTCAAAATTGCATAACCAGCTAGGTGGCAACAATCCATGGTTGGAAGTAAAAAAGGGTACGCACAATAAATTTGAAGAGGCATATGCAGAGCGTATGGGGGTTATAGGTGGTTTGTTGCCATATGGCACCAACTCAAGGGCATTTAATAGAGAGTTTCTTTCCATCCATGCAACACTTAGGGCCGTGTTATCAAGGGTTTTCAACCTCAGATATTCACTCTATTTAGAATTCCAATGATGGGTCAAAATTGTGAAAACAGTGACGCCTATACTTTTAAGTCTCTTGCATTTTGCACTTTTCATGCACATTATGCACTTTTTACTAAAGTCACGTCAAGTCATGGTAATATGTGATTTGGTATCTCTTTTTTGGGCTGCTATGGGCAGGGTGATGTAGGCACTGCTGCACTTTGGTTTTAAAATCGATTCATGGAGTTGTATTTTTAGGAAACAAATGGGGAAGCTGCTTTTCAGTCTTTTTCTTTATATTCTGTAAAAATTGCCTTATTGGTTTTTGCTATTATATCTCTATTTCTGCTCAAAAAAAGAGGAAAGAAGAGAAAGAAGGGAAGAAGAGGAGCGAGCAGTAAAGGTGGAAAGAGGAATCAGAGGGAGTGAGCATGTAATGAAGTCAAAGGATATCATCTGCCGTCTGTGGTAGAACAGCTGGTGGTGTAATCGAGCCCTGTGAGGGGGATCAGGATCGTGACAAGCCACTGTCTTTCCTGGAGATGCCCCGGGGGCTATTGTCCGAGCCTGTGTCACAATCAGCTGCATGGATGGATGCTGGTGTCTCCAAAGCCTGTTTCCTTTCATGGATCACCTGCTCCAGGTAAGGTTCTCTGTGATCATCGCTGCTGGAAGGTCCACATCAGTTGCACACATGCCGGCCCTGTCCGAGGAGTTTATTGGTTACGGACGCAGAGAAGGCTTTGTTGTTGGCATGCTTTTGGTCCACCAAAAAATTAAATGGGTGGACAGTGAGATTGGAGGAGAGGACTCTCTGGCACCATCGTGATGGCATACCCTCTAAGAGTCCTCAGCCCTGGGATGTTTAGATTAGCCAGTTAGGTGAGCGTCAAGGGGGTGCACTTGTTGGTCTGTTTTAAGACCAACACTAGGACATCTGAGACAATAGGTCAGAAATAGTACCATGTCTTTCCATCAACAAGTTCCCACACCTGCTTTAGTGATCAATAAGCGCATGAGAGTAATTTAGTAATAAAGCGCGGTGTTATTTAAAGGCTGAAGAAAACCTCAGTTAGTAGTGAGTGCTATAGAAAGGGTTAAAATTGTGGTCAACAAGTCTAGTTTATGAACGTAGCATAGAGCCTGGTTAAAAACACTTAGATAGGTGAAGGCAGAGAGTGCATGTTTTCCCTATGTATTTATTTTTCACGGTTACCATTGTCTAACATTTACAGGAACCTAAATTGCTGTAGGAGTCTCAGAGCACATCAGTGAACTGTGTCTGGTATCAGGAATAACCCACCTCTACATATGTAAAGGATGAAAACATCAGCTCATTCTGGGCGCGGATAATACCTGAATATTCATGGTGTTTGCAATGCCATTACCAACACTCACACAATGCTGCTGCTCTGCTGGAAGGCGTGATATCTCAGAGGCGCCTGCATCAATTCTTTTGTTGCCAGACACATCAGCAGCCTACAGGCGCTGGCTGCAGAGAAGCGCCTCTCTAGAGGGATACGATTCACAGTCAACTCATAACCGTGGACATTTACAGACCCATGCACAAGCAGCAATGATTACATTTTGTATGAGGGGCCAGGGGAGCCATAGCTATTGTGTTCAAATAACTTGAAGGTGAGAGTACATTTGTCGCTGGACAGTGAATCATCACCGGGAGCCTGCATGCCCTCCAGACGCCTTTTTGTCTTTTTCCTGGCTGTTCACTTGATGGGCCTAAGCATTCCACCAACCAGTGACTGTAAAATATGTGAAAGAGAATGCTGACATGAGCTGAAGGTGTTTGTGCGCAGTAATATTAGGAGTCCTGATTCGTTATGGGGATGGAAAATCAGGTGAGGTGCCTGGCACTTAACTGTGTCCTCCAGTTCCTGATCTAGTAACACCACTGCTTGCTCGGTTTCCCTACCTGCCTTTTCCCACTCACTTTTCTTCCCACCCACAGAAGCCCCAGCCACTGCAGGACTTAATTAATGCAGGCCACAGCGTGACCGCATCAGTAGGCAACTGGACACCTAGTCTGCCACTTGCCTGTGCACTCCATTGCCTCCTCGTACTAGCCTGACCCAGTGAATCCGCCACTACCCTGATTTTCCCACCAAGGTTTCCTGCTCGTGTTCCTTCCACCAACAGAAGCCCCGCCCACCCCAGGTCCTACTTAATGCAGGCTGCAACAAGACCGCGTAGCACAGCGAGCCAAAGGCAAGCCTGTCTGTGCATCTTCTGCGCCTGGATCGCGCCTAAAGCTACACCATCGTCAATCTCTACACCCTCAACTCCGGATTCCACAATGAACACCGCGCTGACCAAAGCTCTAAGGAAGGACCTTTCACCTGTACCCACTGCCACTTCACCTACCACAGCACACACCAGTCAACCTGCCAGCCCCACCCGAACACACCAAAGACACCACCTGAACAAAAATTCAAATTCGTCCTTCTCAAAATAAGCTTACTATGCAAACACACCATCAATGTCCTCTTCTTCAAGGAGACTTAGCTCAACCCCAGATCTGTGCCTGACATCACCTCTGCAATACAATAAGGTTACAATTTCAGCCACCACACCCAAATCAACAAGGCTGGTGGAGGGATTGCCATCATACACAAGGAATCCATCCAAAGTACCACCACAAATGACAACATCACCCATCCATGGAACACCTCAATTTCCAACTTCAAACATACAGTAATATCACTATCAGTGGCACCCTCGTTTACCGTCCTCCAGGACCATATCCAGCCTTCTGCAACTTCATTGCCGTCTTCATTGCTCCTCTCACCATAGACTCCAAAAACTACATTTTTCTCAGCGACCTCAACTTCCATTTCAACAACAACAATGACATTAACACTACCAACCTTCTCGACAGCATGAGCAACATTGAACTCATCCACAACCCCACACACACTACAGGCCACACGTTAGACCCCATCTTCACCTCCAGCGATGCATAAGGTACCGCCACACCACGTAACTCACTTGGATCAATCACTCCTTCATCCCTTTCAACATCACCGGCTCACAGTCTGCCCAATGCCTCCATCACAACTGGAGCACAGTCTCAAGAACACATTGTAGTGTAGTTCCTAGTTTCCCACTAGGCCCTGCGCATTGGAATAACATAAACAGTAGTATCGACGTGGAACTGCGGATATTCCAGGCCTCCACTGACTATGCTAAACTTAATTGGGTTGTGTTACCAACTAGCTCAGAGGTCACTGGAAACTTTCTTCTCTGCATAGGAAGTGATCAGCTTCCTTGGCACAGACAAGAAGGGATTCAGTTTTCCAACAACCGTGCAACATGACAACTTTGCTCCTCAGATCAAGAGTCGATCTCTAGGGTCGTGTGAAACAATAGACATAGATTTCACTCAGTCAGTCTGGTGCAGTTTACTTTCACAATATGTAGAGAATAGAGAGACGGGCGTTTATCAATAAAGGTTAACATTTATTGAACAGTCTTTCTTCTCGTACAAGAGAAATGTATTGCCACAATTGCAATAACTGTTATTATAAAAAGTACGTACAGTAAGATAAGAATTGCGAAATAGAACTGTAAAAGCATTGATATGGTTTCTTAGCCATACAATGGTTTAAAAGTAATAAAACATATATACAGTCATATATACATTAGGCTAACATACTCAACTGGTGCTTCTAACTAAGCCTACCCCGGTGTGCCTGACCTAAGCCTAACACGTGAGAAGGGGGAGTAAGTAAGTAGCTTAAGTTAAGTTGGTTTTGCCAAGGTTTGTTTCAAGAATTCTCTTCTAAGGGTTTAGTCAACACCATACCTCTGAATAGAATGATGGAGGATTGGTATCTCCTTCAGGGGTCTCTCTCGATATCCCAGTCACCTGCGAGGGTGAACCGGAAGCGCCGGGACTGGATTTCTCTGCACGAGAAATGCAGCGGCTCTCTTCAGCGCGTCGGAGGAAGGAGGGGTGACAGCGTCCGCGGGCAGCTGGGCTGGATGTCTTCGCAGAGGACGGCTGCACGGCTCCTCAAGCGTACTGAACCACAGTTCGCGCTGTAGCGGCGATAGTGATAATCAGTAGCTTCACCACCACAGGATAGCAGGCTGCAGCGACAGAGTGCTAGTTTTTACCAACACTGGTCATGCAGGCAGCTGGCATCAGCAACAGGCAACGCTCATTGCTTACAGCTCACAACAGCTCACATTGCTTAAGGCAACGTTGGTAATATTTATACCTGACAGGTGCCGGGTTTGACGCAAGTTTGCTGGACATAAGACGTCAATTAAAGATGTCACTAGGAAGTGGCAGCTATCAGTTGCTCATTAGAGTTCTATTACTAATCAAAACATAGCAAGCGGGGATTTCCAGGTTTGCTAAGTTTTTATCTTGTTGAAGAACTCGGAGTGTTATCTAGGAATATCAGATAGTGACTGCTGCTCTGTCATTGCACTAATTGGTCGCAAAGGAAGTAGCAGAGAGTCATGCTGGAATGTGGCTCTGTGGCTTTGCTCGTGTGAGGCCAGAGATGACTTTTCAGAAAATCGCACTTGAACGGTTATGCCAATATAGGGAATAAAGGGCTTTATAGCCGAATAGGGGCATAAGGTCACAGTATCGATCAGGAACCTAGATAAGCACATGACACCCACTCCACGAATTCATGTCCATCAAAATTACTAAAACTAAGCAATTTAGATGCATGTGTAACATTGTGTAACATAGCCCACCCCAAAATACATAAATGCATTCGAAATAGGCGTACTTGTAATACATGGAATTTAGGTACTGTACGTTTTTTTTTTTAAAAGCATAGTAATCATTCAAAAAATTATTGCATATGAAATCAATGAACGATTATGCATAAAGAATTACACATGAAGTATCTCTGACAGAAGAAATGCGAGATAAATCATCACATAAAAATGCATTGTAATAACATGTGTGCTAGAGGCTGGTGTAATGTTGTTATGTCTCTAGATGTGTTTAGAAATAGAAGTGTGAAGCTTCTGTTCTCTAAGAATAGTTTTTACGTTAAGCAAAGAATTGTTCGTGCCAAAAAAGAAAAGGGTCAATATTTGAAAAATTGTCCAATTCAAAGAAAAATCAGTTTACCAAAGCTCCTGGCAGTTTTTGTTGATTAAAACTGAAGGCCGAATCCAGAGTTCATAGGAACGCTGTGTGTCGGAAAGCTTTTCAAAAGTTATTGTTTCTCTATGGGTGAGAACATCGTATCAGACAGGCTCGCAAAGAATTGGTCTACAAAATCAGGTGATAGTTCAACCAAATTAGATAGCGCTGTAACTTGGCAGGTGTGAGAATGATTGCCGTCATCGAAGTCAGGACCAGCAATGCTCACAGCACGTTGTACCTGGATGATGTTGCTTTTGTCACTCGCTCCACTGTTACCACTTGGCTGTAGTACAGGAGTCTCCACAAATGCCGTCATCAGGATTGGTAGCCGCTGGGGACAACACAATGCGTGAGCCGTTATTGGACTTAGCAAAGTATCGACGTCCATTGGTACTGCTGATGGAAGTGAAAGACAGATGTCCAACACGCATTCCTCGCCGCAAAGCATACACCGTAGCACAGGTAAAATGCAATTTTGCCATATCGGTCTGAATGAAAGGAACCAGGTCATGTTTAGATCTCTCAGCCTGGCCAATCCGAGGACGTTAGTTATCCTGTCCCTGTAGCGCATTGCTAGGATTGTCTCTTCCATTCCCATGGGAGCTATGTCTGAGCCGAGGCTTGCCATAACGTAGCAGGATGGTCAAAAATAGAATCCCTGCGATGAGTCCAAAAAATAGTGGAATACCACCAAAAATGGAGTGCACAAAATTAGGAAAGATTCCCAAAATTGCCTGGAAGGGTGTTAGCAGTCCCGTAAAGACTGTCTTAAATATGCCTGGGATGCTTGTAGCACTAGACATGTTAAGGAGTTGGTCGAGTATTTGTACGAAATGCACGGGGCAATTTGTTGATAAAAGGTCATGGACCTCAGTAGCCGTCCTTGCGACTAGAAGATCATACGTCTCTTTAGATGACGTTATAGGCACTGTTGTCTGTAAAAGCACAGATTTCATTTTGCTTAATGTATCAATTCGTATAGAATAGAGATTCAGACGAGGCCAGATGGGAGTCACTATGTCTGGAGGCCCGCTCGGAAACAATGCTTGCATACAGCATTTGACCATGGACGTTACTTCTACTAGATAACTTAGTCCGGGCGCGAGGCCACAGCACCTGTGATCCGTTCTTAGAATGTAACTCCCGTTTGCGAGTTGCATAAAGAAGGGCTCTATCTGAGTTGCAGGTGTGACTAGCTGGTGGCATGAAAGGTTGTTTGAATTTCCATCACATGCTCCGTGTAAATTAATACCCTGACACAAAAGTATACCGCTTAGTGAATGTTTACAGTTCTCACCACTAAGAAATACATTTTTGTCGCTGTCACTATAGCAAGAATGAGTGTATGGTAATTTCCATTCGGATTTTAAGTATCCTTTACCCAATTGTTCATATTGGCCAGCAGGTATGTACTCAAGGCACTTATGAAATCGGAAAGTTGTAATCGGAATTGTGATAATTCCGTGTATTATCCATTCAATGACAGGGCTCTCTGACATTGTCAATGGTAATCTCTCGAGTTTCTCGATGCTCAAGATTGTATAGTCTGCTCCTTTCTGTGCCAAACTGATCTGTTTATCAGTAAGGTTAAAAATGGAAAACAATGACGTTGTGTTGATTAAACGCCAAGGCACATAGCCTGAACGAAGATTTTGCAGCGTCCAGCCTAGTTCTATAATAGAGCGTAATTGAGACTGGCCATGTTGTAACATTAGCAAATCTCTGTCTATCACATCAAAGGCAGATGATACAATATTGTCCAAAGAATATATTCTGGAAGACAGAGTCATTAACCCATTGTCTACCACAGAAAGTGTTTTCTCCAAATTAATACGATCAATTTCTCGTATCTTTTCAGCAGTTTCAATTTGCTTTACTTTCCAAGCCTCGTTGTAAGAAGCATAGATGCTGGTCGCTATGAAACGCTTTTGACGCTGTTTGCGTGGTCCAAGAATGAAATCGCGCAAATCAGCACCATCTTTTAATAAAGACAAGTGTTGCTTAATTTCAGCCAGTGTGGATGTAGTTAGCCATTCCAGGCAGAGTTTACCTACACTGTATGTTGTTATTATTCCTGGATGTTGTCTCTGGGAATATCTTGAGTCTAATCTGGTCATTTTTAAACCCTGTGTTTTATTCAGGAATCGATCTTGACAGCTATTTGTGTCTGTAGGCCAGATTAACCACTTTTTCCAATCAGGATGTGTTCTATTGAAATGTAAAATGTGTGACACGTCTAACTCATTATCTGTAGTTGCATTCTCAGCTATTGGCTTTGGTATAGACGGTGTTTTCATTTCTTTGTTCTTGGCTAGGCCAAGACAAGATGTTTGGTGTACAGTGTCATTTAAAAATAACATTTGTTCTGGTATCATGCAGGTTCTAAATAGTGCTTCTATGCCTTGCACCTGCCAATCTTTTGTACCCCAAATTGTTTTCGCTTCAATATTATTTTTCCAAAAATCAAAACCAAATGTCATCATTTTGTCATAAAATGCTTCTGAATATATCAATTTAGAATTTGTCAGCATTGTTTTCATTCCTGTTTTATCTAACAGTTTATAATAAAACGTTTCTGCATCACTTGTGTTAAACCCTGAGAAGTATTTGAATTTCTCAAAAAATGCTTTAGAACTGCTTTTAGGTGGTGTAGCACAATGTTCCCATTGATTATACATAAAAACATTTCTAGGCTGTGCAGATTTATGCAAGTAATGATCCCCATAGTGGGTGTAACAGAATAACTGCTCATAACTAGATGAACCTTGTAAATAATCATGATCTGTGAATCTAGCTGACATTACTAAATCAGACATCATGTCATTAATACTGTTAAAGTCCCAATCATCAGAGAATGTACTAGGTGTAACAAAGTCACTTAAGGAAACCTTTAGTTGATGAGGATACTTCAGGATTTCGACCGGACCATAGATCTCATAGTCTGTTTTTTCCCATACTACCCCACCAGGTATTGGAATTGCTGTGACATTTACTGTTGACAGTTCTCTTTTCTTCACGTGGGATGATCTGTGTGGTTTCAGGACTAGGTTGATGTTCTGACTTGCTGTGTCCATTGTAATATATTTTCCTTCAATGAATTTTCCCAAACATAGTACCATGATGAGCCAAAGCAGGAGGAAAAATACACCTAGACCGAACCAGAACTCTAGCCAAGGGGAAACAAGGTAGATTTTCTTCAGTTGATGAAAGAGTTCCGTTGCTTTTTCTTTAAAAGACTTTTTTGTTTCTGGCATCACTTCGGGGTCGTTTAAATCTTCAGAGAAGTTGTCGAAGTTGATGAAATAACCAGAGGCAGTTCTGTCAATAGATGGGATTGTTCTTTCAATCTGTCTCTCGGTAGCACTTTCTGATGCCACATTAGTGTAGACTGGTGTTTCTTGACGAACTGTTTCAATTTGTGTTTCAAGAGGCACGAGTTCCATGGCATTATTGCATAGTCCTTCATTGTGCACTGCAGGCTGATCGAATGTGATTAGTCTTTCAGTTTGAACCTCTTGGATTGTTGCAAGTTTGGGTATTCTGTTGTTTCTTGGGAGTCCACTGGGCCTACTGTTGATTATAGGCCACATGCTTGTGGTTTTACCAGATCGATGGACACGATTCTGTTCTCCTTTTTACCAGCAAGGGGCGGTAGCACAACTGATCTTGTTCCGGTGACTGCTAAGACAGGTACTGCTTTTCTGTAAGAAGGCCCAAATTCCTTCTTAACCGCGATCTTTTCTCTGACTAGATCCCCAATCTTTGGAATCCAGACAGGCCTTGCTGGGGCTGTTGCGGGTGGTGCCTCGTCAGTGGTATTTGGCTGTTGCTTTAACTTTATGTTGCTTAATGATTTTCTTGTTTCATTCAGTTCCTGTAAAACAGCCAAACGGTCTTTTACTTCAAACTGCTTTGTTTCTTTTTGTACCACTGACATCTGACTATCGAGGTCCTGAACGTTCATTCTTATTCCGAACAATAGTTCGTATGGGCTGAAACCTTTTAGAGAATTTCTTGGCATGTTGTTAAGACTAGTCTGGACACTTATTAAATGTTTGACCCACCCAGCGCCTGAACCTAATACCTTCGCTGTTATAGATTGCTTTATGCCCCGGTTTTTTCTTTCTATCACACTATTGTATGACTGACAAGAATACCACAACCCAATTCCCATGCT
Organism: Lissotriton vulgaris; assembly: GCF_964263255.1. Lineage (NCBI taxonomy): Eukaryota > Metazoa > Chordata > Amphibia > Caudata > Salamandridae > Lissotriton > Lissotriton vulgaris. The sequence continues at coordinate 1,129,691,617 of NC_141687.1, forward strand.
AGCCATGGCCTCCTTATAGGCTCGAGAGCCAAAGCAGGACCCTGGTCAGAATGGAACGTGGTAATTGCGTATATGCCGATATGGACTCGCTAATCTTTTATAACAGTTCTAGGCGTCAGCCGAGTGCTGGAGGCCTCATTATTTAAGTGTATTTCGTCTTAAACGTTGTACACTGGGACGCGCTTCTCTTCTTTGATTGCGCAGATAGACCGCCTTATGCTGTCTAGAAGGGATCCTGAAACTACACTGGCCTGTTCATTACTGCGATCTCTATTGCAGTCTTCACAATTTTGAGCAAAACATTGAATATCTATACTCATTCCTGGCCACCAGTACTCTGATTGCAATTCTTTCAGAGAGGCTTTGATTGTTTGGTGTTTCAGACCCAACCCCATGTGTGCTTCCAATAGGAGGAAGCCCCTCCTGCTCCTGTTTGGAATTACTCTATCCCCCACTCCAGGGATTCGAGCAAAAGGAACGGAGTTTGCATCGATTATGTATGCATAATTGAGTGGATAGTTTACGGGTAGTGCTGCACAGTCGCCTTTTACGGTCGTTCTTACTGCCAGCATGGTTTCTCCGTCTATATACTTATCTGTACGCTTTTTTGTGGCTACGGAAGCCGGGTTAGTTGCTTCCGTGGTGGCTGTATTAGCCAATGAATTCCCTGCAACGTGAACGCCATCACGCTGAAGACTCTGTGCGTGAATCACGTGAGTCTTTTGTAGTTCTTTGTGTAAAAGAGCTACCTCGTTCCAGAGCTTTTTATGCTTTATTGTGGCACCTGTGTCATCTTTGTAGTCGTTTTCGATCCAACTCTGCAGTTTGTTGTTGAAAGAATTGACGCAAAAATGAGAATCGCACACGATAAGTGTGGGGAATTCGCGTTCTGCATTTTCGAGCGCCATCTTTAAAGATCTGATTTCAGTTCTTTGAGCCGAACAGTACTTAACTGATTCAGTTTTTGTTATTTTCGGTTTGATTTTACCGCACAGCCAACGACATTTAATTATCGCACATGCTGCATCGTAGGATTTTCTCTCTACGTTGAAATGCTGTACAAAGCTATCTGTATAGATTATACAGGCGTATTGTGGGAGAGGCAGGATTTCGATTGGCAGAGGATATTCTTCTTCATAATCTAAATCATTCAGTTCTGTATATTGCGGGGCGAAATAGTATTTCACATCTTCCGCTCCTAGAGAATCTATGCACTGTATCCATTTTGGATTCAGTGACACTGTAGGCAGGTTTACTGGGCTGAATAGCGCTTCGAAGGCGGATTCCGCTGTAAGGATATTAATCCGTTTGCCGTGTGCTAGTTCTCTTTCATTTGCTAATGCGATTTGCACTGCGTTCACAGTTCTTCCTGTGCGACTGAATGTTTTTTCTGCTTGTGTGTACAAGTGAGATTTTATTGAAATTGGTACCTTTTCTCCCTCATTAGAGGTTAGGTACGTGAATCCGCATCTTCCTGGGATGACTCGGATTACCAGATCGCGTGTGTTGTCACGTGTATCTAATTTTGTTTTTGCTAACATGTCTGTTTGCAGTGATCTCAAAATTTCTGTGTGTTTTTGAGTCCAATTGATTTGTTTTAAATCAGGTTTAATTAGTTCGTAGAGAGGTTTAACCCTCTCTGCGTAATTTAAGATGTAAGTTCTTCCGAAATTCAGAAAACCTAGTATTGATTGTAAATTCTTCAGCGTTTTTGGAGCTTGGAGTACAGCGCACTTCTCTAAGAAGTTGTCCGCCAGGCTTTTCCCTTCACTTGATAATTCGTACCCTAAAAATAGTACTGTCAGATGGGCAATTCGGGACTTTTTAAAGTTGAATTTGTAACCCTCTGCTGCGAACCCAAGTATAATGGTGTTCACTCTTTTCAAGTGAGTATCCAAGTCATCATCTGTGAGATAAATATCATCTACGTAAGATAATGCTTCATCATCATAGATTTGTAGTAACTCTGTTACCCTAGCTGAGAATAGTCCTGGGCTGTTCTTGAACCCCTGTGGGAGTCGACAGAATTTTTTCTGCGACCCAAATGCGGAGAAAGCGGTCAAGTATCTGCTTTCCGGTGCAATGTTTTGACAAAAGAAACCATTAGAAATGTCTAATGTTGTTTTGTATTTTTTCCTAACTATATTATTCATTAGGGCTGCACTATGCGAGTTTTGTACTGCAAAAGTTTTGCAACATGTATTAAGGTGTCTGTAGTCCAAAACTAGACGATATGAATTGTCTGGCTTGGAGACAGGAAACAAAGGATTGTTCATTTGAGAGGTGCATGTTTCAATCACCCCCTGGTACTCAAGTTGATCTAAGATCTCCCTGACCTGTTTTTTAGCTTCTTGCTTTATGGGATACTGCCGTTGGGCAGTTGGTTCACTTTTTAATTGGATTTTGTGAGGCGCAGAGTCCTCATCCCATCCTACATGATTTTTATACAATGCAGGTGCCTGGGCTACTGCCCATTTCCTTGCATATGTGTATTTTTTATGAATCGGAATGTGATTCGAGAAGGCAGGCATAATCACTTCTTCGCCACGAGGGCACTCCCTGACAAACTCCGGGGGCCAATCTTTTTCAGCTAACAGAATATCATAGCCTTTTGAGAGCTTATCCCAAAATAGACCCTTAATTTTCCTAGTCTTATCACCCTCCATACGTAATGTTATTTCGTATATTTTATGGGGCTCGCTAAGTCTGGCGTCGGCAGTTTCAACCTGAATGTATTCATTCGTGTCCACTGTCTCCAGATGACTCATCAAGTTCTTGCGCGCTATACTGATCTCTGCTGCACTGTCCAACATTGTCAATGCCCACTCCCCGTTTTTCAACTGTGTCCTCAGTATTCTCGGCATGGTTGATTACTCTAATACTGGCTACCTTCTTTTTCTGAAATTGAGATTTCTTATTTTGAGCAGGTTCCTTGTCTTTGGACTTGGTGTGCTCTCCTGGGTCTGACCGTCCTCTTCTTTCCGAATTCTGTGGAAGAGATCGAGAGGGACGTGTATCAATACTTTGATATCTATCAGGTCTTTTTATATTATCCCTATTTCTAAGGTTATATCTTTTCTCAGAGGGCTCCCGTTGGGGAGACTGGCGTTCTCGAGTCGGAGTTCTTTCCCTCCGTCGAGGAGACCTTCCTCTGGATTGGAAAACTTTTTCCTTGGGAGTGGATTGTTTGTTTCCATCCCAGCTCTTTTTAGGAGTGTTTAAATTATTTTTAATAAATAATTTTTCAGGATTTTCGAGCAGTTGGGGCTTAACTGGTTTTCCACCCAAGCTGTCTCTACCTAATTCTTCATAGCATTTTTCTATGATTTTTGCAAGCTCAACAGGATCTTTTATATCTGTTTCCCTCAACTTCTGGCGAATCGCCACAGATGCTGCTTCTCCCTTTACATTGGCTAATAATATAGCCGTGACCTGCTTGAAATCTTTCAGTAATTTCATACCTAGATTTAAAGCGGGCTCTGGACCGAATTCATTTTGAATCTGTTTTAGCACGTCTGGTATTACCGCCATAGACGGAACACCGTGTGTTTTTGTGTAAATGGAAGCAAAGACTGTACCCCAAGTGTCGCAGTCCTCCACGTGTGGTGCGATTCCCATAGGAAGGCAGATGGTCAAGATTCTGTGTTTCTCAATAGGGGTAGTATCAGGAAATACTGCCTCTATTTGAGTTATTTTCTGGGCTAACCAGAAAGGAATTTGTTCCCGTTTTACGGGTGTTTTACCAAGACATGACTGTATGTTCTGTGGTGTAATTTTATTTGTGTTCCCCTGATGAGGGGTCAGCTGTGGAGTATTAACAGCTGGCTGGACTGTTGCAGTCCGTATTACATATTGGACTAATTGCCTATGTATTTTTATTAATGTGTTTAGCTGTGCTAACAGCTCTTCTCTAGACATTTTTATAATGTCAGGATGTGGTGTGTAGCTGGCTAGAACCGGCCACGTGGCTCCTGGTCTACCTAGAGGACCGAGCCTGGTTATGTGATCATTGTGTTTTAGGGCGCCATTAAACCAGAGCAGGTGCTCTTGAAATTTAAGTGGAATTTCAACCTCCTCGAAAGGGGCGTACTCATCCGGAGGTTCCTCTATTTTGTAATAGTGAAACTCTTGTGTTATAGCGTTTACCGCTGGAAAGTTTATCCATGAATAGAATACCTCTGTCTGCCGATACTCGTGAGCCTCTATCACGAAAATTACTGTACCACCTTGAGGTGGTAGTCCGTTTTCTATAAGTTTTAAAGTTATAGATCTTCTTAACTGGACCGGGATGATAATAGCATCCGGGTCTGCTTGTTCGGGACCTTGCTGAGTCGCATCTACTGCGGCCCCAGAGGTTCCGTTTTCTACTGACATTTCAAAAAATGCAGGTTTGCAGAGTAGGTCTCCAAGGAGACAAAGATTAGATGCACAATATTTTGGAACACTGTATCCTTCAACGTTGAATAAACCGGAGCTTTACATAGGAATCTCTTCCTACTAAGGTCGGGCGGATTTTAACCTTTCACCCACTCCAGACGTCTATTGGAGTATTTATGGGTGAAAGGGGTGTGAAATATGCACGACTGAGTTACTCTACAAGTCTTACGTTAGTTTATCGCCTTACCAAACGTTGGGCGCCATGTAGTGTAGTTCCTAGTTTCCCACTAGGCCCTGCGCATTGGAATAACATAAACAGTAGTATCGACGTGGAACTGCGGATATTCCAGGCCTCCACTGACTATGCTAAACTTAATTGGGTTGTGTTACCAACTAGCTCAGAGGTCACTGGAAACTTTCTTCTCTGCATAGGAAGTGATCAGCTTCCTTGGCACAGACAAGAAGGGATTCAGTTTTCCAACAACCGTGCAACATGACAACTTTGCTCCTCAGATCAAGAGTCGATCTCTAGGGTCGTGTGAAACAATAGACATAGATTTCACTCAGTCAGTCTGGTGCAGTTTACTTTCACAATATGTAGAGAATAGAGAGACGGGCGTTTATCAATAAAGGTTAACATTTATTGAACAGTCTTTCTTCTCGTACAAGAGAAATGTATTGCCACAATTGCAATAACTGTTATTATAAAAAGTACGTACAGTAAGATAAGAATTGCGAAATAGAACTGTAAAAGCATTGATATGGTTTCTTAGCCATACAATGGTTTAAAAGTAATAAAACATATATACAGTCATATATACATTAGGCTAACATACTCAACTGGTGCTTCTAACTAAGCCTACCCCGGTGTGCCTGACCTAAGCCTAACACGTGAGAAGGGGGAGTAAGTAAGTAGCTTAAGTTAAGTTGGTTTTGCCAAGGTTTGTTTCAAGAATTCTCTTCTAAGGGTTTAGTCAACACCATACCTCTGAATAGAATGATGGAGGATTGGTATCTCCTTCAGGGGTCTCTCTCGATATCCCAGTCACCTGCGAGGGTGAACCGGAAGCGCCGGGACTGGATTTCTCTGCACGAGAAATGCAGCGGCTCTCTTCAGCGCGTCGGAGGAAGGAGGGGTGACAGCGTCCGCGGGCAGCTGGGCTGGATGTCTTCGCAGAGGACGGCTGCACGGCTCCTCAAGCGTACTGAACCACAGTTCGCGCTGTAGCGGCGATAGTGATAATCAGTAGCTTCACCACCACAGGATAGCAGGCTGCAGCGACAGAGTGCTAGTTTTTACCAACACTGGTCATGCAGGCAGCTGGCATCAGCAACAGGCAACGCTCATTGCTTACAGCTCACAACAGCTCACATTGCTTAAGGCAACGTTGGTAATATTTATACCTGACAGGTGCCGGGTTTGACGCAAGTTTGCTGGACATAAGACGTCAATTAAAGATGTCACTAGGAAGTGGCAGCTATCAGTTGCTCATTAGAGTTCTATTACTAATCAAAACATAGCAAGCGGGGATTTCCAGGTTTGCTAAGTTTTTATCTTGTTGAAGAACTCGGAGTGTTATCTAGGAATATCAGATAGTGACTGCTGCTCTGTCATTGCACTAATTGGTCGCAAAGGAAGTAGCAGAGAGTCATGCTGGAATGTGGCTCTGTGGCTTTGCTCGTGTGAGGCCAGAGATGACTTTTCAGAAAATCGCACTTGAACGGTTATGCCAATATAGGGAATAAAGGGCTTTATAGCCGAATAGGGGCATAAGGTCACAGTATCGATCAGGAACCTAGATAAGCACATGACAACATGGATCAATTTCCTCATCAACACCCACCCCATCTCCTCCAACAACCTGAAATAGAATGTCAAAAGCGTCAACAATTGGATCACCAACTGCGCCAACAGCATCACTTCCATCTGCAACAACACCCACAGAAGGTCCACCAAGTAGGCTAGGAAGAATTCAGAATTGTTAAACTTTACGGTAAACAACTGGAAAGGAGATTGCGCACCAGCAAGGACCTGAGAGACAAGATCACCTTAGCAACATCCCTCAAACTCTACCTCCGACAGTTGAGAGGATTGAAAAAAAAGGTCTTAGCTTCACGCATCAAATCAAGCTCCATTAACAGTAAAGAACTCTTTCAACATTGTCAAAGAATTATCTAACCCCTCAGCTGTAACTAACAATATTACTCCTCACAGAAACTCTGCGACAACCTTGCAAACTTCTTCCACTACAAGATCGTCTTCATCTACAGAAACTTCAAACAACATCCCAAGGCCAATGACTTCTTTAAGTAACACAACAACCATGATACCACCACAGTCCTCTGAATAATGGAGCTAGCTCTAACCAAGGACACAGCCTCAATAATGAACTTGTCCATTTAGGGGCTCCACCTATCCATGCCCTTATCACATCTTCAACCTAGACGAAGCCAGAATCAGCCACATACTTGCCACCTTGTTCAACACCTCAATTGCTGTAGCCACTTTCCCCAAGGACTGCAAACATGCAAAAGTCAATGGCCTGCAAAAGAAACCATCGGCAGACCCCAGCAAACTCAACAACTACTGGCCGATCTCCCTGCTCCTGTTCCTGGACAATTAGAAAAAGTCATCAACCAACAACTCTCCTCAGCCCTGGAATGGAACCTCCAACTTGACTCTTCCGAATCCGTATTCCACAACAGACACAGCACTGAGACAGTCCTCATGGGTACCGACGACAAAATATATCTTCCTTTATATAGTGGGATTTTTCTCTAAATGCACAGGGGACATATGAGAATTTTTCAAGCCATGTATGGCAGTTCCTGGCATGAACGTAGCTGACACCAGTGTGGCTGCCCTGAAAAAACCATGCCTATGGATAGAAGTGTATTTTTGATGGAACTGCTGGCTGAAAGTCCCCCATCAGAAAGACAGCTGTTCCACCTTCAATAAATGTGGCTGCGAAACCAGGAGCTGATGGACTCAGCATCTACCAGTTTTTAGGGGATGGCCCTTTCATGGCCTTCTCTGAATGAGGTCCACAGTGTCCTTCTGTTCTGCAATGTCAATGTGCTTTAAAAAGCTCTGCAAATCGTTTGCTGCAAAAGGCAGCATACATTCTTCATCATGGGATTATGGTGCAAATGTGCAGGTAGTGTGGATAGCACTCTGTCATATTTGGCTTGGGTGATTTCTGTCACCAGTAACATGATGCCCTCTGCGGGCCGATCACTATGCATAGTCAAAGAAAACTGTGACGCTTCATTTGGAAATGGCACAAATCATACTCTGCAGGCAAAAACAAGCCTTTCTGACACCCCTACATTATCAACCCAGTCTAAAGCCCTTGTTGCATCACAGTGGTTGATTTCCGAAGTCATCACTTGGCTTTAATTACCTCTATTCCCTTTGATTTACATTTTTGTGAGTGTGTCAGAAACAAGGCAGTGCCCCCTATTATGTTTCAAAAAAATTACACACACACACATATATATATATATATATATATGTATATATATATATATATATATATATATTAAGTACTGTTGAGAAGCTTTCTTCTGAAAATGTGACCAAAATTCACAGATGGTGATATGAAATGGGCCAAGCTGGTATATTCATTGAAAGTTTATATCGGAGTGGCTAAACAAGCATTGGCAAGGCTAATAGGATTTGACATATGCCAGATCTATTGGCTTTGTCAATGTTTTTGGCCATATTGTACAGTAGCACAGCTGCTGTGTAACATGGCTTAATTGAAAAAAACATTGTGCGATGAGGCGGCCAGCATTGACGCCGTCATAGCATTTTTGTTTTTGGCCTCAAAAAGCACACATTTCCATAGCAATCCCAGCCGCAGAAGAAGAACTTTGCGTGCGGATGTGCTCCTTCTGAAAGAATAGTGTCACCACTCACAATGAAGTTAGCCTACAGAGCCACTGGTGAAGAGGGATAAAGGAAAGCTGATTGAAGTAATTATATTATGTGCTGCATAATTTTATTAAAGTCAGAAGGTCTTTGTTTATGCCAGTCATAGTAAACATTGGCAAAGCCAATAGGTCTCGGCAGTCCGAGAGCTATTGGCTTTGTCAATGTCAAGGTCTTTTAGGAGTGGAGTGGATGTATGTGAAGTGGAGTTGAAATATGTGGAGTGTAAACATGTTGCATGGTGCGGAGCGGAATTATGTGGAGTGGAATAATGCTGCATGGTGTGGATTTACATGGAGTAGCATTGTGTGACGAGGAGTGGCATGAAATGAAGTGGAATTATGTGGCATGATGTTGCATTATATGATGTGGATTGCAGTTATATGGTGTGGATTGGAATTATGTGGGTTGGAATGCAATTATTTGTTGTGGAATCATACTGCATGGAATTGTGTTGTGTGGAATTTTATTGCTTTCAATTGTATGACTCTGAATGGAGTTATGTGTAGTGGAATTATGTTTCATGGTGTGCAGTGGAATTGTGTGGATAGCAATTATGTGGTAGTCTAGTACAATTATGTGGAGTAGGATTTGTGTCAGGGATGGTAATTATTTGGAGTGGTATTGTGTATCGGGGGGAGGAGACAAGATGGCGGACTGATGCCATCTGTAGGAGTAGACCGCTGTGGCTCCCGCTGCATTGAACCCTCCTGCTGACGCTGATATTGAATATGTTTAAACGCTTAAACATTCGATTGTTATTTGCCTAAAAGTAAAAAAGCGGAGAGAAACTGAGCGAATTGACGTACCTGTATGAAAGGTGTACCTGTGTGAAAAGGAAAACTAGGGCGGCTCACCCGTCTCTGCCCCGATGCAGTTTTTTCTTCGAACATGCATCAGCTGCTCACTATCGGCTTTGCTGTTTGCGAGGGCTCGCGATTGGTGTTCTCCACTTCAATTTTGCCGCGGCTCCCATTCCGCCCCCGCTTGGTATCTTTTTGGTGTTCCTACATCGGCCATGGCCCCAACAAGAAGCGCGACCCGTGGTAGTAGGTGGACTGGAGGCTCCATAGAACGCTGCACATGCTTCAAAACCAAACATGAAGCTTGACAAGCAGGTAATCCAATATCTTCAGTCTAACAAAATACCAAAGCTCTCAGATACTGTTGTTCCGTTCCTTGGAGAAGGCAGTCTAGGGGACACTATAATTAATGCTACTGCTAATAAGCAACAATATTGGACTGACTTATTGCTACAAAGTCCCATCTCTTCTGACTTTCTGCAGAAGTGTTTTCTCACGGAGGCTAAGAGCTCAGAAAATATATGCAATATTTCTAGAGATGCAGTACAAGCAGTGACAGAGCCAGGGTATGAAGGAGTAGAGCCCAAGTGCAATAATGGAGCAGGTGGAACTGGTGATTCAGATAGTGCTAGTATTGATGCCAGCACTGGTGTGTACAGTAATAAGGACAAAACCGATGAATTATGTGATGACTCCCCAAGGGAACAGGGCGTTGACTTGTCCAACGAGGACCTCGAGGGGTTTACTCTCCCTGATATGGATGCTAGTAATTGTATTACTCCAGATGATGGCCAGGGACAGCATCTGGGTAACTTACCAAACAAACTATGGGAACAAGGGCCTCAAAGAGAAGCAAAGAAAAAGACACTAATCATAGCTGCTTCAGATTCTCTAAAGAAAGACTCTAAAGCCAAACATGCCCAAGATTTGAAAAAAACGATAAATGTAGGTAGTGTAAAAGAAAAAAAAATACAGGCTAAAATTCAGTCTAAAGAAGATTTGAGACATAGCCCTATGAGGAAGTGGGTTAAAGCTAAAGGCGGAATTAAGAAGGCTATCGCTAGACTCTCGGATGTGGGACTTATAGGGGGGAGACTAGAAGGTGTGGCTGGTAGTCCAGTGTCGGGTACAGGGGCGGTGGTAGCCAAGGTTATGGGCTGCCCGTCTCCTGAAATTATGCCAAACTTGATAAGGATACCTGGCGGACAGGGTGGTACTGAAGAACTTATTGAAAAAAGCATTGGTGAGATCTTACCACCTCTCACAGTTAGCGTTGTCCCCTCTCCTCCGCTTCCTTCTTTGCCTTTAGGACTGCCCTTAGTATCTCAAATCCCCTATATATCTCATCTAGAAGAAGATCCTCATAGCAGCAGTACTCAGGGTAATGAAGCAGCTATACTTTCTATGATCCTGCCGGTTCTGAAAGAACAGAGGGAAGAAACACGAGAACTTTTTGCCCAAGTTAGAGCTGATAATGGAAACATCCAGCAATCACTGAAGGAAGTTACGGAGAAAGTTGGGTCCGTGACGGAAGCAGTGGCAGAGCTTCAGCAGAGAGTTGTATGTGCAGAAGAGATTTCATCTAGAAATGCTAGCTCTGTTGCACAACATGAGGAACAGCTTAGGAATGTACAGTCCAAACTTGAGGACCTTGAAAATAGACAAAGGAGACAGAATCTTAAGTTATTTGGAATTCCTGAAGGCCAGGAGGAAGCGGACCCCAGAGCCTACATAGTGCAGATTATGCAAAAGGCCTTCCCTGACCTGGGAAACTGGGACTGGGACTGCCAGATCCAGCAAGCACACAGACTTCCAATGGTATAACGCTGGCATGACTCTCAGTACCCAAGACCATTTTTACTCTACTTAGGCAACTTTTTGCTGCCAAAAGCGGTCTCATTAAAGGCTGGCCCTAGATCACCAATAGTGGTCAATTCTGTTTCTATATTTTTTCAATCAGATTTTTGCAAAACTACAATGGACAGAAGATGGCAGCTGAGGCAGCTAATCGATCCATTGAAGGAAATGGGGGCTCAAGCCTTTCTACAAGATCCTGCTCATCTGAAAGTTATTAGAAAAGGGCAGAGCTACTTTTTTCTTCTAAATCTGACGTGACCGAAATGATACAGAAATGGCAAAGAGAAGGGGAGGGTCATATTTAGATTTAGATTACAATGTTATGTTAATATTCTCTCCAATGTAATTATAACTTCATTTTGAATGTTTAAAGTATAAAGGTGTTCAAGCTCTGGAGCCAAGGGGGGGCGGCCGAATCCTATACGGCTGCCACTCCAACGGCAGTTGATAGAAGAGGATAATTCCTCCTTCTAGAAATAGGGTGGGGGGGGGTTGGGAATGGGAGTTCAGGGGTGAGGAAGGGAGTATGGGCGGGGCAAATTTTTTTTAAAAACAACATGAAAATATTACAAAACAATTGGACGAAAGCTAAGACTTTAAAAAGATTAATCAATGAAAACAAAGTAATAGGAGTATTATTCTTAAACAGATGGAGTTAATAAAGTGCTTAGCTTGGAATGTTGCAGGGCTTAACAATAGAAACAAGAGACAATTGGTAGCAGAATAATTGCGGATGTATAATCCACAGTTACAGTTGTTATCGGAAACGCATATTTCTTATAAAGATCGAGGCATATTAAAACAGCTGGCATATGAGGTAGTTGTTAGCTCGGATCCAAATGCTTCAACCAGAGGGGTTGCTATCGTAAAACATAAACATCCTAAAGCTACGCTCGACAAATCATCAACAGATAAAAGTGGCAGATGGGCCATTGCACAGATGGAACTAGAAGGTGGCAAATATGTCTTCTGTGTAATATATGGCTCAAATATTGATGACTAGTTACAACAAAAGGTATCCAGGAGTCACAACCAAGTTTCTCTCTTGAACAAAACTACTACACGACAAAAAAGTAGAATGTGAGTTGAACACAGTTGTGTATAAACACCATTTCACCACCCATACATGCAACATGCAATCAAGGTAGGAATTTTTCCCATCAGTTGTCTCTCTGTACCGCCACTGTTACATCATTTGGGTTCTCCTTACCCAGGAGTTAGTATACAGACAGTCACACTAGTTGGAAAATAGAGACTGTATGAGTAGGGAGACTGACATTAGTTTTTTCACAGAATGGTGTCAGTATGGTGTCGGTGTGATGTTTACAACTGAAAAAAAGCAGTGCAAGTGAAAGTAAGTGAAGTGAGTAAAATTAGGTGGAACTGAGTAGAATAGGTGTTTTAATGTTTTCTCTCAGACCCCTAAGCTTAAAAACAAGTGAAAGGTGAAAGAAAGTAGATTTGACATAATATCTACTCAGCAAGTGGTGGACATGTTTCTGCATAAATGGAATTGATCCTATGCATTCATCAGGACCCAGTTGTTGCTACTGCTGTATTTTAATGTGAGAAAAAGGAATAAAAGGAATAATATCACCTGGTTTTTTCAGGTGTAGATTCTCCACCACAATCCAATTTCTGTGGGGATGGCGCCTCACCTTACCTGGCTGCAGCTCAGGTAAATAAGGAGCACCGCTCTCGCCTCCCCAGTATAGCCCAGAGGGACGTTGGGAGACACCGACGGAGAGAGCGGTGCTCCATATTTACCTGTATAGGACATCAGTCTCAGGTAGTACTATATCACGGGCTCTCACTAGTATCAATAATTAGGTACATTCTTCTAATTTGAGGCTGCAGCAATATAAAACAATCTGCCAACTATACTACACACCTGAAAGAATATCGAAATGGTCATCTCATGATTTTTTTTGTGACCGAACTAAATGTCCGAAGTGCGATTTGCATGCAGCAGATCTTAAACATATGCTTTTCTTATGTCCTGTATTGGCAGAATTTTGGCAGAAGGTGACTCAAATAATATCTCAGAAACTTGGGAGGCTGTTTAGGTTCTCAACAGTAGATGTACTGATGGGTGGGCAGAATATAGCAAGTAGCCAGATGGACTTAACTACTGTTCTGTTGGTAAGTGCCAGGTTGACAATCGCCCGGGGTTGGATCTCACGAGTACCTCCAACTGCTTTGGAATGGTGGGGTTTGGTTAACGAAACATATGAGATGGAACTAGTATTGGCTAAAATAAGAGGGACTCGTGCATTATGTAAACTTAAGAAAGTTTGGGGACTATTGTTCTGAGGAATTCAAGAAATAGTGTAGAATAGTTGGATTCGATTAGCTCTATGTTCTCCCTTTTTTTCATAGGGGGACAATAAGTATTTCTGAAGTCTATTTACTCTTATATGCTGTATATGTTGTAAATATAAGCTAGTATTATTGATTGTCTATTTCAAATGTATATACTGCTATTTTCTTTCTTTTTTTCATGTTGGTAAATAAAAAATAAAAATAAAAAAATGGAGCAGTATTGTGTGTCAGGGAGTGTAATTATGTGGAGTGGTAGTTGGTGTCATAGAGTGGCATGGAGTGGAGTTGAATTACGTGGTGTGGTGTTGAATTATGTGGAATGGTGTGAAATTCTGTGGAGAAAATTGGAAGTATATGGTGTGTAGGTAAATTATGTGTTGTGGAGTGCAATTATGTGGTATGTTATGAAATGATGTGGTGTGAAGTGCAATTGTGTGGAGTTGAAGTGTCTAGATTGGATTTGTTTGGCGTTGAGTGGAATTTTGTTCAGTGGAACTCTATTGCATGGTGTGGAGTGTATTTATGTGGAGTGTTGCTACTGGGAGTGGCATTCGATTATAATTATGTGGATTTGAATCCTGTGATGTGGAGTAGTATTATTTTGAGTGTAATTTTGTTGTGTTGTGTGGAATTGTGTGGTTTTGAATTGGGTGGTGTGGAATTGCGTGGTATTGTGTGGAATTATGTGACATGGCGTGGAGTGCAATTATGGGGAGTTTAATTATGTAGTATGGTGCAGAGTTTAATTTTGTGGAGTGCCATTATATGTTTGGAGCTGAGTGGAAGTATTTAGAGTGTAAGTATGTGGCGTGGGGTGGAATTGTGTGTAGTGGAATTACCTGAAATTTAATTGTGTTGTGTGGATTGTAATTATGTGGATTGGAGTGGAGTGAGATTATGTGTAGTGGAGTATTATCATGAGAAGTGAAATTATGTGGCATAGAGCAGAGAGGAAATATGTGGAGATGAATTTGTTGATGGAATGGAGTAGAATGATGTGAAGTTGAATTGTATGGAGTTGAAATGTAGGGCATGGAATTGTAAGATGTGGAAATGTTAAAATGTGTTGTGTGCAGCGTGTAGTGAAAATATACAGTGTGAATTTGTGCGTTGTAGAAATGCATGACACATAATTGTGTGGCATTGTGTTGAATTATGTGGAGTTGAATTATGTGGCATTTAATTATGTGATATGGAGCGTGGTTAGATTATGTGTAGTGGCATTGTGGGGCATGGAGTGGAATTATGTGAAGTGAACAGGGACAGGGTGGCAGGTGGGAGAAGAAGAAAGAGGATGGCGCAGGAGGGGATGGATTCAAATGCACAATTTTTCAATTTTATTTATTTATTTTGTTTTGGAACTCCTACGAAGGTCCACAAAAACACACCAATAATTTTTAAAAAACAGACATTGCATACAGTACAAAATTCCTTCCTTATAAGTTACTATAATATTATATCAAAAATAGTGAGAAATGTGCAAACAATGCTATAATACAAGAAACAGTCACATGACCGACCGATAAAATTTCTTATATACGTACTAAGAAATGTGCAAATGATGCTATGAATACATAGAGCAATTAAATAGGCAACCAATTGGTATTTAACCAGAACTAGAGTACTACTGTTAGACAAGATGCTAATAAATAGGCAAAATTTTTCTAAAAAATTGATATATCTTAAAACAAACCATTTCATTCGGGGGGAACAAAACCAGAGAACGTGCATCCTGAGCAGAGTGAATATTGAATCTGATAAAAACTGGTTTTAAAAACACTCGCCTGGCACTTTGCAGTTTTGAACATACAAATAAGACATGGTTTAGATCTTGGATTTGCAACTGGCACAATTCACAAATTCTCTTCTCTCTAGGTGTTTTGTCCCAGATGCCAGTGACATCTCTTAAAGGTAGCAGATTAAGTCTCAGAAGGAGTATCAGCCTTCTAATCCCATGAGGGATATTCCAAATTAAATAAGGCTGTGGTTTGTTCCCCAATGCACTCCCACTGACCGCCACGTTACTGGGCCTGGATTTACTTAAAGCAGTGTCTCTCGCTAAATTGATAGGGGATCTAAATTTCTTTAAGAACTGTTTCAAACCAGATTTAGCTATTGGGGAAGCAGAAGTTAAAGGAAGGCCAAAACGGTCAGTTGCACAAAGAAAGGACCTAAAAAACGTGGATTGTGCATTTAGAGTGCAAAAGATTCCTGTTCTCACAGCAGCTCTAAGGGTACCCTCTTCCCCCAAAAAGAGAGAGTTACCCCACCTAAGAACTGCTGCCTGGGCTAAAATAAAGGACGAGACTAATCCAAATTCAAGGCGCAGAGCATGTGGGGCAGCCAGAAAATTTAAATTGCAGATTTGGCGCATAATTTGTCCTTCTGCCTTGTCAAACAAAAGCCAATAATTCATGTCCACCACCTCAGCAGCATATATTAACCAGGGTGGGATTTTAACCTTAAAAACAGAAAAAAACATGGCTAAAATGGTGACTCCCAATAGTTTTATAGAGTCTGTTTAATGCACTTGCCTGGGAGACAGCTTTACTAACAGAGTGTTTAGTGTGCTCCAAGTCTCGACCTGTGTTGGAAAAAACTTTTCCTAAATATACATACGAGTCAAACAATTCAATTTTTTCAGAACCAAGCATCCATCTTAAACATCTCTTTATTCTGAGCCCCTTCTTACGAAAAACCAAGATCTTGCTTTTTGAAATGTTAATTTTTAAAAAGTGAACCTCTGCATATTTATTTAAGATGTACAGACGGCGTTGCAGACCAATAGGTGTTAAATCAAATATTGCAACATCATCTGCGTACAATAAAGACCGAACTGACATTTGACCAATTTTGGGGGCATCCCCTCTCACCGAGTTCAAAGCGCCAGGGAGATCCGCAATATACAATGAAAATAAAAGTGGTGCTAATAAACAACCCTGCTTAAGCCCATTATACGTTCTAATTTTGCATGTTAACCCCCGCAATCCTCCCATTAGAACCTGGCACCAGGTGTCACTATACAATTCCATAATCAGACCCAGGAGGTGATTTGGAATGCCGAGGGAGACAAGTTTTTTCCACAGGGTCTGGCTGTCCACCTTGTCAAATGCCGTGGAGAAATCAATAAAGGCTGTATAAACTGGCATCCCTCGGGTGAATACATATTTCTCCACAATTGTCTGAACAACCACTATATTATCTATGGTGCCATGTTTCTTTATAAAGCCGGCTTGTTCCGGTGGAAGGATATCCTGTTCATAAACCCATTGTTGTAAATGGCATAATATGCTTTTTGCAAATAATTTGCCTGAGGCATCCAGGAGGGCAATCTGTCTAAAACTAGTTGGCACGGTTTTTGGTCCTTTTTTATACAGGGGGACTATAATGCTCCCCATCCAAGATGGGGGGATTTTATTCATACAGAAACAATATTTAAAAAGTGGCTCTAAAAAATCACCCCATACTTTTGGCTCCTTTTTGATTAGTACAATCAGGATACCATCCGGCCCTTGTGCACCAGAAGTTCTAGCAATCTTTATGTACTTTACCAATTCCTTTCCTAGAGGTGGACCAAATTCTGTAAAAACAGCAAACGCAGGTTTAACCCCATCAGGCGACATGGGAGAGACTGGACTATTGTTTCTATGTAAAAGAGAGATGTATTCCACCCATTCCTTTTCGGGAATCGGTATTGGAGTATGCCTTGAATCGCAATATTCAGCCATCAAGTGCCAATATTTTCTCGAGTCCTTGTCCCTTGCGGCTTTCCTCAGCCCTATCCACTTCACATCAAACTCCTTTCTTTTTACACTGAGGGTGAGGCGACTTCTCTCTCGCTTGAGGCAATTGATTTCCTGCTGTCGACCAAAGAGGTAATGTATGTTCTGTTTTCGAACAAGATGGTTAATTGCCTGTTTTAAAATATCATGTAAGGACCATCTTGTTTATACGTGAGAGGTTCAGAAGATGTGGAGCTTAAATTGCAAATCTTCTTCATTTGGGCCTTGAAGAAGGATATGATATTGGAGTGAGTAATACCTTGCTTTTCGACATACACCGTCTTCACAATGGAGCCTACTTCAACATTATTTTTTTGTGTCCAAAAGGATCGACCATTGCCTTTATTAAAAGTGGCCAAGCCCTGACCGGAATTCCCCAAGTCCAGTGTGGGTAGATCAAAGGCCACTGACATACCCACTATACAGTGGTCGCTCCATAATGACGGGTTAACAAAAAAGTTATCACAAGCCCCAAACATTTGGTAAGAAACAATCACATAGTCTAAAAGGCTCTGAGTATGTTGAGAATGAAAGGTAAAATGGGCTGTTTTATCGGCGGGCACTTTCCTGTTTATGATAACAAGATCTGAACTTCTAACGCTATCAAGCAAGAGGGACCCCCACTTGTCTGTCTTTACTTTTTTTGGTAATATAATCTCAGGGATGAGCCAGATTTCCTCTTTGTCAGAATTGGCATAAATTTCAGAGGTAGAATTCGAAATGTTAGCATTTAAGTCCCCCACTACTATCACTAGGGGACAATCTTCCGTAGAAGCTATTTCCTGAATAATCAAGAAAAAAAACTGGCAAAAAAATTATCAAAGTTTTTCCCTGGGGAGACATACAAGTTTGCCACAAGAAAGGAGGTGGGCGTGTCAGAGTCTCCCAAGCATGCCAGCTTCAAACATATACAGAGATTTGATGGGTGGGGGAAAACCTTCTGATTCTAATTGATGGAGTTTTTAAGCAGGATAGATACCCCCCTTTGGCGTGACTCCTTTCTTATCGCTTCGCATAACAAGAATATACAAAATAGCCATCACATTCAAACTCTTTACAAGACCACATTTCTTGTAGACATATAATTATGGGATTCATGCTTTTTAAGGAATTTAATTTTGATTCCTTGGGTTCCAGACCAGCCATATTCCAGGACACGAGAAGCCCACCCCGGCTACCTCAATGGAGCAATCCTTAATGCATCCGCATGAGTGTTATTCAAGACTCTTGCAACCCAATTCCACGGGCCAAATTCATCTTCTATGTCTAGAGTCTGAGGGGAATCTCCTACGATGGGTACAACATTTATTAAATGCCCCCTCTAGTCCACGGAAACCACTATATCTTTAGAATTGACCGCAGAATGCTCTATTTCGGGGACCAATGCATCTAGTGCCACTGATTTAGTAACCTTCAGGACTTTTAGGTTTTGGCTTTTGGGGCCCTCAATTTGATTTTCCTCAAATTCATTAACAGATGTTACATCAAGCCCTCGTTTCAAGAAAACTCACAGTTCTTCAAAACCAAGTTGGCCACTATCAGTGTACAAAAAGTACCCCTGGAGTATGGGACAATGTTATGTGCATAAATGATCACATTTAAGATATCTTTGCTAGCTATCAGCTTTAGTGACTCTAATTCTGAAAATAAATTGAGAATGAAACCTCTATTTACCGGGATGGATTCAGTGTCAAATAGCCAGGTAAAATCCACCATGGGAGATAAACCGGGCTGTGCCCTGCTAGTATTGTTTGGAGCATCTCTCCGTGGGATCCATAAGGGAACCCTATCCATGGAGCAGGCAACTTGCGTCCCACTGTGTTGTTGGATTTTCGAGTATGGCACTATATTGGGTATTGGGGCCTCGGAATATCCAGCAGGCGGAAATGAGGTCCCTATGAGGGTTCTATTTGGCAAAACCTGTGATGTAATTGGGGCTTGGGGACCTCCCTCTTGGGTACCAGCCCCCTGAAATCAATAGAGTCAATTGTCCCAGGCCCTATGTGCAGCGAGGAGACCCAATAACCCATGTACATTTCTCCACCTAATGGGTCTAATAACTCCTTAGTGGGGGGCTGGGTTCCTTGGAGGGACTGCAGTGAGCCGGTTAAAGGCGGTACTTCCGGTCCTGAGTCCCCCAAACTCCCAGTCGATGCTGTGGATGCTATAAAGGATTCCCTTGGGTTGTCATTTGCTGATGGAGTTTTCGGGCCTCCCATCTCTGTTATAAATGGGCATCACTCTGGCTTTCCAAAATCAGGGAAAAGTGCAGTTTTGACGCTTTCCGTTTGGAAAATCGTCTCATTTTTTTGTGTTTCTTTTTCATATTTTCCCCCTTATGTCTTAATACCGGGCCATCCCTCTTACCTACTTTCTGTCCTCCCTTCCCTGTCGATGTGGGAGAGTACACCTGAGAGGTAATCAGAGGGGTAAAGCCTCCTCCTCCCCCCCTGCCCTCCCCAACTGTTTGGATTGCTTGGCAATGGCCCGGATTTTCTCATTTTCTCCGGTGCCCTCCAATCTACACTTTTTAAACAGGGTGAAGAATTTCAAGGTGCGTTTCTTCACAGGTGGGACTCAGTTCGACCTTCCCAAGTAATGTACTTAAGCATAACTTTTCCTTTTTAAGATTACATACGGGAGCCACATGGGGCGCCCGGGAGAGAGGGGTTCCAGCCTGTACATAAACATCTCTTGACTCTCCAGAGGGAAGGTCTAATACCAGCCTATCCCTTGGCCGTATATCCATGTGGGGGAGAATCATGGGGCTAGATTTAGGGGTAACAGACTTGTTTCCCTTTTGGATTTCTAACAGCATTACAGAAATCATTTCCAGCATGTGGTCAGAACTCAAAACAGATTTTTCTAATAAGGATAATATGGAGTTTAAGATATTTTCATTACACACAAGATATTCTGATGGTGCCCCCTCTCTCTCATTTCCCCGTTTGGTTGAGAATCAGACAAGAATTCATCATGGTCAGACTCCATGGAGGTAGCAATCAAATGACTTGTGCTACTGTATAAGAGAGGCATAGAGAGGCGCCTTGGTGAAAAGCTTACGATTGGAGTATTGACATATCTGTGATCACTCATAAACTGGACGTTATTATGCCTACGACTGATGCAGTCTCCCAAGACCCTTTTATGGGCTTCTATATCGATGTCCGGGAGTGTAAAGTATTCCCCTGGCGATGGCTCTTCACGTGGTCTTGCCCTCTCCGACCTCCACTCTCTTAATAATCTGGACCACAGACCCAGACCCTCCACTAAGCTGCACCTGCCTCCCAGCCCGGCTGCCTTGGGGCTCCAGAGAATCTGTAGGGGGCGATAAGGAGGGTAATGATGGAAGTACAGGTAGAAAGTTAAAAGTCTGACCTTCTTGAGCCACAACTGCCACCTCCGGGTCCATCCGAGGCTTTTTACGAAAGAATATTTAAAAGAGAGAAGTCCCAAAAGAATGGACAGTGTAGGGATATGTCCAATTTCAATAAGTACTCCTGAGGGTAAAACTGTTTTATCTAAAAAACAGCATGACATCAATTGGGTGGGAAAGGCAAAGGTACAATGTGGTATGTTCAAGTTATAACAGTCTCTTAAAGCAGGGCAATTGTGAATTATCATAAAATACTGCAACAATTACTAATTAAAAAAGATGATCATCACAATACATGTTTGGTAAACCTCTCTTTGGATTTATTCTTATACAAACTTAATTCATTATTCACAATCACAACATTAAAAACAACATATTATACATTTTATTAAAAACTAAAAACACAAAGAATCAAAAAGAGTCAACGCGGCGTTTCGGTTTTCTGTTAGTACACCTTCTTCAGGACTGATTCTAAATGAATTTAAAAACCACAGAGTTACCATCCATTTTTTGGTGCAGTTTTAAAAGTACATCTCTCTATGTACGACACAGTATCACAATAGTGATTGCCCTTTCTTATTGTTATATTATTCCGATACCTATTTCAAAGCAATAGTCCGTCTTTTTTCACTGTTGTTGAACACCAACCATATCATATTCTTTTTCTCTCTATGGTCTCATGTACATGTAATCCCCTCCAGCATTTCTATTGTTCCTTGTCTCAACACATTTATACACTTATTACACAGCTACATTTGTTTGCCTCTCCCTTGGACCTGTTGTCCAATGCTGTTACCAAGATTCCTATGGGCTTTTAGATGATTGACCCGTCACAAAGCCCATAGGAATCTTGTCAATCAGCACTTTCCAGTAGAGATATAACCTCCATCTGGAACAAGGTATGCGTGCTGATAACATTATCATAATGTTCTTATATGTATAATATAGGGGGTAACAGCATTGGACAACAGGTCCAAGGGAGAGGCAAACAAATTTAGCTGTGTAATAAGTGTATAAATGTGTTGAGACAAGGAACAATAGAAATGCTGGAGGGGATTACATGTACATGAGACCATAGAGAGAAAAAGAATATGATATGGTTGATGTTCAACAACAGTGAAAAAAGACGGACTATTGTTTTGAAATAGGTATCGGAATAATATAACAATAAGAAAGGGCAATCACTATTGTGATACTGTGTCGTACATAGAGAGATGTACTTTTAAAACTGCACCAAAAAATGGATGGTAACTCTGTGTTTTTTAAATTCATTTAGAATCAGTCCTGAAGAAGGTGTACTAACAGAAAACCGAAACGCCGCGTCGACTCTTTTTGATTCTTTGTGTTTTTAATTTTTAATAAAATGTATAATATGTTGTTTTTAATGTTGTGATTGTGAATAATTAATTAATTTTGTATAAGAATAAATCCAAACAGAGGTTTACCAAACATGTATTGTGATGATCATCTTTTTTAATTAGTAATTGTTGCAGTATTTTATGATAATTCACAATTGCCCTGCTTTAAGAGACTGTTATAACTTGAACACACCACATTGTACCTTTGCCTTTCCCGCCCAATTGATGGCATGCTGTTTTTTAGATAAAATAGTTTTACCCTCAGGAGTACTTATTGAAATTGGACATATCCATACACTGTCCATTCGTTTGGGACTTCTCTCTTTTAAATATTCTTCCCCCCAGTCCCCTACAAGTCTGCGTGGGGTCCTCCTTTTCTTTGAAAATTTTTACGAAAGAAGCCTGTTATAGCAGGGTGGGATTTATAGCAAAGATGTTGCAAATGCCTGGTACCACTGAAAGATCTTCTCAATTTATGACTGGGTGAGGAGGAGAGCACTCGCCCTGAGCGCAATTTTCAAGAGGTCATCTCACTCCGGATGTCCAGATACAGGTGTCCAGATACAGGTGACCAGAAAAAGGCTCCCTTCCTCGAACAAGAGGCTCACGTTTCCTGGAGAAAAACTCTTGCGGCTCCTACTCCGACCGCTGTAGAGAGACTCTTGCAGCTTCTACAGTGCACTTCTACGGTGGCTGCTGGGGCAGTAGCGCAACTCCTGTCGCTGCGGTTTGCTCTTACCTCTTTGTCCTTGCCCCACCACAGCTCACAACTGCTCACCACTGCCGTGGGGCTACTCACCCTGCTGTGCCGTCTGCCAAGACTGTAGTAGGCTGTAGTGACTATAATTGATTGCTGCAAACAAATGCAGGGGGTAAGGCTGCTGATGCTCCACCCGCATCAGCCCTCTGTCCAGGCAGGTAGACTCCTTCACTCCTGCTCTACTCCTGAGGGAGGTGAGGGACATTGACCAATAAGCGAAATTGGGGGCCCTTAGGACGGACCCTTAGGATGGGCAGCTGCAATCTACACAATCTAGCACCGTCCACCGTCTACCGCCCGCCTGCCTCCTAGTGTCCAGCGTAGCTTCCCCACTGTGGTTAGTGACTACAGTCAATAATTCTAAGCAGTGGCTGCCGACTGCCTGCCTTCAAGTAGTTGCAGACTGCCCACTCCGCTGTTTGCTTGCTTGCTCTGTCCCTCCGCCACTCAGCTGCTTGCCATTGTTGCTCTTGCTCTTGCGGGAGGGCGTCAATAAACTGAACGACCCAGAACAGATCTGAACAGACCCTCCTGGCCCTTAATAGGCCCTCCGATAGAGGGTGAGGCAGAAAGAAGAGGCAGAAAATGGCGGAGTAAGGAAAATTAGCGGGAACAAGCGAGGTGCAGAGGCAGGAGCACCGGCAACTCACCGGCAACTCAGAAGCACAGCGGTGTTCCTAGCATCAGTCTCGATCTCGATCTCGGCGTTCTCGGCGGATCGCACCACCCCGCTCCGCTCTGCTCTCACACGGACAGGGCTCATCAGCTATCGGCTAGTCGCGAAACACGGAGCTCACTCGCAAAACACGGAGGCAGAAAGTCGCTTTCCCAGTAATAAAATAAATATGGTCAGCAATGTAAACATGTTTATCTGCCATCTGATATTTGCAAGCAAGCCAGGTGAGAAGATGTGGCATAACAGCCAAAGCTGCATTGGAGCTGGGGAACCAGGGGGCATATTATCAAGGACAGGCGATACATTATCGCCGCTTTTATCGGCAGGAAACTGCCGATAAAGCGGCGATAATGGCCTTGATAATATGCTCTATGAATTCCAATCGAAGCCCATGTTAGATGTGAACACATCTAACATGGGCTTCGATTGGAATTCATAGAGCATATTATCAAGGCCATTATCGCCGCTTTATCAGCAGTTTCCTGCCGATAAAAGCAGCGATAATGTATCACCTGTCCTTGATAATATGCCCCCTGGTTCTAGTTTTGGCGCTGACTCAACATCCTGTGACTGGGCAAGTCACTTAATTTTCCCATGCCTACACAAAAGGAATGTGTCCTTGTGTAAAGCATTCCAACACCTTCGAGTGTCGTTTGCGCTATATCAAAGGTGCAAGAAGAACAAAAGTCAGAGGATGGGACAAAAGCATCTTGCCTTCTGACTCATCTATCGTGCTGGATAGGGACACAGCAATGAGAGGAAGGGGGAACAAGCAAACACAGACGACAAAGCCAGCTACGATAGATGCGCTCTGAAGAGTGGCTCAACAAAAATAAAAAACTAGCTCCCAAAAGAGCGTGTAGTGTAAGGACACAAGTACTTGGGCCAAGCTCCAGGACAGGGTCACATGCAAGAAGAGTGAAATGACCACCCCAGAAATGGACAGCAGGAAGCAAGCAATTGTCATTGGCTTTGGGGTCATCCAATAGTAAGTAATGTGTGGCCTCCGAACCCACTAAAAGTCAAAAACATTTCTTGAAGAGACAGCGCATGTGTTGTTTAGCCGAGAGCTAAAAATTCAACTTGTAATTGAGAAGTGAGTCATGCCAGAGTCTATGGCTGTGCCAGCATGGTAGCCCAGTGACACAGAGACATTCTAAGGCATGTGCAAAGTGGTCTCTGGCACAGGGCCCCAGCCTTTCACGGGGCCCCCTGTTAGAGCCAGCTCCATTATGGAGAGAGTCTTGTCCTGATAACCTTGAATAATTCTTAAACAGATTGTTTTAAATACCGTTTTCCTTTAATTTATTTTTAATGTGGTTGATGTGTGCTAGTCTATTACTGACATTTTGCAGAGAAATGTTTATGTTTGATGCAACATCCATAAAAAAAGTTTCTTTTGAGTCAAAACAGGACCTCTCATATGAGAAAGGGGAGGTTGCCACAGAGATTATTTGCAGTACTTTTAGTGAGATGCTACTGTGTTTTAATATTGTCACTCGCCCTGAATATAACATGTAAACACCTTTAGAATTCGAAGGATGTGCACTGCCAGTGACCTGGCCAAATAGGGCATCAAAGAGCTGAAGTTGGATTATAAATTCAAACCTATTCTGAAGAGGGGCTGCCAAAAATACTTTTAGTCATAAGCCCCAAAATCCTTAAGATGTCCCTGCTGTGACAGTCACCATTATTCTCATCTAAATGTGGATGCCAAGCAAAATTTAAAATTAAGATGTTCTTCCTTCCGCGGACATCTTAGCTCTCTGAACTTTTGGGGGAAGGTACAAATGTGAATTTTGTATAGGGCTCCCTTGAGGTTCATGGGTCAAATGATCAGCGTACACTACGAAGAGTTGAAAGCTAAACGTAGATGCAAAAAAAAAATAATAATAATGGAGCACATAGAAAGACGAACGATTGGAAATGACAGGGTACAGAAAGAGAAAAAAGAAGAGCAAGCTAGATAGAGAGTAGGGAAGCGAGGAGAAAGAATGGATGTTATACGGAGAGCGAGCAATCTGATATTGATTGAGGAAGCACAAAAAGGTGAAAAAAGGTAAAATTAAAGAAGTGAAGAGGGGAGAAAGATACGAATTAAGAAAAGTCGGGGGAGAAGGAAAAAGTATAATAAATAAATAGAAGTAATACAATTAGGACGAAAGAAAGGAGGAAGGAAAGAAAGAAGGAAGAATGGAATTAATGACGTGACAGGGAGGAAGGGTGGGGGACGGACAGAGAAAGGAAAAAAAAGAAAGAAAAATATGAAAGACTTTTATTATTATTCGCACTGTAACAAAATGATTGAAACAGATGAATTTATTAGGACCAGAGATTAGCAATTAGAGGAGATACGAAATAATTATTTCATATCTCTCTCGACAAATGAAACCGGCGGCCATTAGCTCGCGGAGGCTTCAGATTTCTATTGATGGGAGTCAGGAAATGAGGGGCCCTGGTGCAGATAACATGGCGCTCTGACTGGCGCGCGCGGTCGGAGTCCTTGAATATGACTGAGCCCCTCGCCCTTCACGAAACGACTTCTAACATATGCAGCTAATGCCGGAGTTTTCAATCAATCAAGGAGGATTTATCAAGCGCGCGGCTCCTCGAGAGGGTGATGAGGACAGCTGGACAGTCCCCTCTCGGAGCCGGGCTGGGCCTGGGAAGCTGCCAGGTGGCTGGCGGGTGCCCCTTTCCATGGGAGGGATTCTATTCACACTGATCGATTGCTTGGTTAAAGGGCTTCCAAGTATTGAATTCATTAGTGAGACTTCGGAAATCTATTGGGAGCTTGGCGCCATCAGGATTCCCCATATTCCACGGGCAGCTGGGCAATACTGACAGAGCAGATCTGACCTTTTAGGAAACGTCACTGAAGGTCACGGGAGGGCACGGCGCCGTCTGTCTAGGGCTAGCCCTACGCTTTCTGATTTCCTCTGTAAAAGGCAAAGCAAGTGGTAGGGATTAAGGCATTTATACTGAACACATTTGGGATTTGTTGAGAAGTGTGTTTATTACTTGCACACACTTTTTACTAATCCGTCCCTTTGGCCGATTCATAACAACATGCGCATAGATATCAGCACCAGCTGCAACTTTTCGCATTGCTCGGTGCTTAATTTGAGCCGGTGATTGGCTGTGAGGGCACCCACCACATCGTCACTGATTTTTGGGTCCGTAGGGGCCACTGACACCGAGAACAAGGGAGGGGAAACATACAAACGGGAATGAGAAGAGAAGATGGAAAAAACCTTCAACAAGGGAGAAAGCAGGGACAGCAAAGGTGAGATAAAGGGACAGGGAATGTCTGACAGTGGATTGAAGAGGCATGAGGTGGAATCAGGACTACACTGCCTTGGGATTCTGTGCAGGGACATTTAAAAGCACCAGCCACAGTCTTTTGTGTGTGCTTTGAGCACTGGCACTCACTATACTACAAATAAGCACTCATTTTTCCCCATGGGGAAAGGCCTTGTCAGACGTCACTGAAGGCCTGAGTGGTGCTCTGTTTCCCTTTTCACCCCGGAGGAGGATTTATTCATAGAGTAGGAAAAAACGCAGAGTAAATGAAGGCCAACAAACTCACAAATCTGTGGGAGTTTACGAACTCTGGGCCTCATTTATGAGGTTTTGCCATAGGGCAGTGCTGCAGGCCTTCCTGCTGCGCTGCCCTACGGCAAAAGAAAAGGGCAGGAATGCGCTGCAACTATCAGATGCGGCGCATTTCTGTCCTTTTCCCCTGCATGGTGGAGAATGGGCTACCATGCGCCAACACATGCATCTTTGCACCATGGTTCAAGGGTGCCTGCATTACAGGGATAATTATTTTTATACAGGAAGGGAAACCTTCCTGCACAAAAACAATCAACCAGAGCCTTTTCCCTCTTTCTATGTGTGCTGCAGAACACATGGAAAAATGAAAAACAAGGAGAAATAAAGATATTTCTCCTCGTTGTTCCTCCCTTACGCCTACTGGGGAGGAGTACGTTTTTGGTACTGCTTCAGAATAACCAATTTCTCGGCAATCTGGGGCAGTGTCAAAAAGCCATGGATGTTGCTGAGCTGCACCCAAAAACACCCATTACATGCCCCTTTAACGCAGAAAACGGCGTTAAAGGGAACCATATTTACGAGGCAGCATGAAGCCAAAAAAAGTGGCTTAGTGTTGCCTCGTAAATATGGAGCAGGCTCCTGCGCCTCAGAAAATCACAAAAAGTGACATTCCGGCAGCGCAAGGGACCTCGTAAATGAGGCCCTTAGATTTCAAAGCTCCTCTTAAACATGACACTCCCCATCCTATTCATAGGGCTTATTGCTGCATAATTGTATTCGGTCATGGCGTACAAATACCCAGTAGTAAAATCAATTATACCTGCCAGGTATACTCTTGTGGAATCATACCAAGAACAAATGAGCCCATTTTTGTACAGAAATGTCGATTGCCAACCTAAATGCCTTTATGGATCAAGCTTGTAGTCTTTAGAGGGTAAAGATGCCATTTTGTGTTTCCCCTTTCTTAACAGGAGTTCAAAGATTTGCTCAGGATCATACAGATTTGGTGAAGGTTGAAGTTAGGACTCATGCCACCTAGTTGTATAGTCCACTGCTTATTCTAGAGTGTCCAACTTTACTCCACCAGAGATTGGCCCATGCTAGATATTTAAAAGAACCACTGAATACATACATGATTTTCATTTAAAATTAATGCACTTGCAGTTTCATCTTAAGCATTTTGAGGACACACTTTGAATTGTATTCCTAATTAACTGTAAATTCAAGCTTGCCAAACAATACCATTTAATATGTTAATCGTTAAAAGGGTCATAAAAAACAGTTTAAATATGCCTTTCCCATGACCCCAAAAATCCTTAAGATGACACGGTGCAGACAGACGGACCCACAGGTAGAGGTAGGTAGAGCGGCAAAGAAAGATTTAGATAGTGACATAGAATAGATAGAAGACAAATGGAGGGCATGGTTCAGTTTCCCAGAGGGCCCCTTGGATGGTGGGGGCCTTGGACAAGTGCCTACTTTGCCCATTCTTAAACGTCTCTCTGCACATCAGTTTATCTCGTGTGGAAAATGTGAAAATCAGACATGGGCCCGGCCCACCAGGACCCCATCTCCAAATGGCTGATGCAGCCATTAGACGACTTCTCTCTTAGTTCAGTGAATTTCAAGAAAACTGCTCACATGAAAGTAAAGATTAAACCTTAAGGTGCCTTGAATCCGGATTGTATTTATTATTAAATAGAGTTGCTTCAAAGTGAATCTGAGCCACTAGAACACAACCTGTTTGTAGAAGTCATGTTTAGTGGGAGCACTATCCTTTGCGTTATGGAAGATACTAAATAGGGCCCCTGCGTCTTCTTTCTTAGCAAAACATTTGCACCTTCAATCAAGCATCAGTGTTTGATAGGTTACTAATAAGTAAGATCTTTTGAAAGGTATAGGGCCATATTTATGACTTTAGTGGCGCATGGCAGCACATCAAGTCACCTTGCTGAGCTGCGCTGTGTCATAGAGAAAGGGTAGGAATGTGCCACATGTATCCACTAGGGCTCATTCCTGTCCTTTTCCCTTGCACTGGTGCTGTTTGGCAGCCTAGCTCCACTGGAGGCACCCTTGCACCTTACTGCACAAAAACAATCCTGAGAGGCTTTTTCCTCTTACGATGTGTGCTGCACTATGCAGCACACATAGAAAAAGTAAAAAAACAAAGAGAAATAAACATATTTCTTCTCATTATGCCTCCTCTGGGAAGGCATATCTTTTTGGCGCATTCCCAGGTTTACAAGGTCTTGTACATCTGGGAATGTGTCAAAAACCATGGGAGTTCCGTGGAAACACCCAAGCAGCGCTTACCCAGGGCAGACTAATGCAATGCAGCGATTTGAGCTGCGTTGCGTTACTCTATATTTTTGGAGTCACTCAAAGTCTCGCAAAGTGGCTTTGGGTGGTTTAAAAAATCTGACTTATGGTTTGCATCACTCTTGCACCATATTGAGTGGCGCAAGAGTGATGCAAACCTGGTCATAAATATGGCCCAAAGTGCCTAATTTACGCGGTGGTTGCAGTGGGGGCTCCCCAATACCACGGCCAAAGATGATGACAGCAGCAGAGAATACTCTTCTTTCAACTGAGGGCCATTTACTATACATGCTACATTAACACACTACATCATCTGAGTTTGCATAGCACATTCTTTTAGAATCTGAGCACCAATTTCATCCTTACCTATTTTTTCTTCTGGCCAATTGTGAATTTTGATTCTGATTGTCTGTGGTGAGTCAAGTTACTTTATCAAGCGTATTCCTCAATATTGTGATATACTGATGAATGTGATAAATGCATTGTATATATCCACTGTTACTTTCAGTTTGATCTTTGAGTTCTAGGTAGGTTCTGACTCTCTAACTTGCACTCATATTTCGCTGAACTTGTCCACGCTCTCCAGCGCCATCATCCTCCGCGATCACCATGGAGAAGCCGACAGCTAAGCCTGGTTAAGATACCAAACTCAGAACGTGGGTTCATTTCCCACAGGCACACAATGGAGGGTTGCTGGTGTGTGCAGTAGGCTGAACATTGCCTGTCACAGCAGGGCTACAGGAAGTTCATTGTTTCAAAGGAACCATTCAGATGGAACAAGTTGGACCAGAGCCAGTGTGACCCTGGATCAAAAAAAGTCACGAGTTGAGAGGATTTATTCTCCAAAGACGAGCGTGTGTTTTGTGTCACTAGCGGGTAGCTGCCCCATCCTAGGGTAGGAGAACAATTTATTTATTTTCATTTTTATTTATTTATAGTATTTATAAAGCGCTCGGTCACCCACTGGTATCATGGCGCTGGCCAACGCGGCTAGAGGTGGGGCATGAAAATGGAAGGGACCATAGGACAGAACAAGACTCAAAATGATGTGGAAAGAGATGGCCCAATATAGTTACTTAGGAAACAGCCGTTCTGAGCGCTTTCCTAAACTTTAACAAGTCAGTCATAGCTCTTAGAGAGGAAGCAAGGGAATTTGCAGAGCTTAGTTGCCTGGATCGTAAACGTATTGCCACCTTGCCTGCATTTCCTAAACTTGGGCTCACAGTACAAGTTAGTGGATGCAGAATGAAGAGATCTGTTAGGAACATATCTTCTCAGCCTCTTTTGCAAAGGCCCATGAAAGGCTTTGAAGGCCAGGCAAAGAGATAACCTGGATTCTCTGCTCTACTGGCAGCCATTGACGCTCCTTTCAAGTCAAAAATGCAGAGGCTCTCTCAGATCTGTTCAGAGCAAGTTTAGCGGCTGCCATCTGCACCCGCAAGACGAGATGTTTATGTTTATGGGATTTATAAAGCGCATGACTACCCTTGGGCATCTCAGCTCTGAGGTGATACAGAATAGAAGCGGTGAGCACTTAGGTTTACAGGAAGATAATCAGGTGTGTCCAAAAGAAGAGCATTGCAGTAGTCCAGACGACAAAGGACAACACTATGGGCAACCAAGGCTCTAGAAGAGGATGAAAGGAATGGTAGGATCTTCCGAAGAGTTTCCAGAAGCGCAAAGCAAGTTGCAGTTGTTTTATTTACATGGCCTTCCATGCTAAGTTTATTATCGAGGTTTGTCAATCAATGTATACCAACGCCCCCCTAAGAACAAGCACAGATTACAGCCCTCCCTTTGCCTGCTTTCTTTCACCTCCAAAAACAAGTATACTTTGGACCTGATTGCAGGGTCACTTTTTACTCTGAGTGCTCTCAGAACTGAGGAACTGGAGAAAAGAGCATTCTCATAGATTTTTGCACTTAGTCAGAGTACACACAAGTGGGCAGGCTCCTCAGGACTTATGCTAAACTTTGAGCACAAGTAGAGCACACGTCCAAATTTGTATCGAGTCACACTGCTTTCAGATTTTGGGGCACTTTAGAGTCCTATGATTCTCACAAGAAGCCAGAGGTATAATTTTGAGAAACTTTGGTCTAGTAGTCGAAACCTCAATGGTAGTAATTGTAACTTCTGTGGACTATTTTGCAACTTTTAGGACTGAACCAATCGATCTATTAATCATATAAAGTAAGTTTAAGTTGTCATATGTTTTTGTTTATTCATTTACATAGATTACTTTATACCTACATCACTTCTAGCTGCTAGAAGGAAGTACAGCAGTAAAGGTGCAGCTACATTGAAGAAACAGAGAGCTAGAGCAGTGGATGTCTCTGATTTAAATACCCATTGGCCACTTGTATGAAGGTTTTTTGCATGCACACATGGCGCAATTCGGTAAAATAGTCTGTTTGCGAATGCAAAAAAGCCTTTCATGGTGTATGAGAGGCTTTGTAGTTGCAATTTTAGGCAAATACAAAATTTGTTATTACCTAAAATTGTGACTACAAATAGGGAATAATAAAGTATGTTTCCCTGAGGACATGTATGAAGCATTTTCCAAAAGTAAACTGTGCATTTAGGAAAATGCAATTTCCATTGACTTTAAGTCGATGCTAAGCATGTTCAAACTTTGAAAAATACACAAAAATGCATTTTTTCAAAGTGCCATGTAGCGCTCACATGCCTCTAGGGCATGTGCGCGCTTTACATCTGCACATTTATTTTTTTGGTGGTGCTTCAGGGGAGCCTTAGGCCACCTGGCACCATTGGCTTTGCATTACCTAATTTATGATTAACAATTTGGTAATCGCAAATTAGCTAATGCAAAACCATTTGCACCTATTGGTCTTTTGGCTCATAAAAACGAATGGAGTAATATTATCTAATAGCGATTCACTGTTTACCGAATCGCTATTAGGTAATATTAAGGCATCGCCAAACATTACCTAATAGCAATTCAGTAAAAATAGCTATTTAGAAATCGCAACATGCTTATTTGATACATGTGGCCCATATTTACAGATATCTTATGACCTACAATGAATCGGAGAAACACTACAGAATGTTTCAACAAAAACTTGGTGTCACAGTTATACTAGAGCAGGAAAAGGGGCATTTTGAGTCTGCCTCTTAGAGAATGAGGTAAAGAGCTTTGCAGATATCTAGCCAATGAGCCAGCATTCAGAATATCATGAGGCCCTGCTCT
The DNA here is from genome assembly GCF_964263255.1 of Lissotriton vulgaris. Classification (NCBI taxonomy): domain Eukaryota; kingdom Metazoa; phylum Chordata; class Amphibia; order Caudata; family Salamandridae; genus Lissotriton; species Lissotriton vulgaris. The sequence continues at coordinate 1,129,723,944 of NC_141687.1, forward strand.
TGGTTCTTGAGTTTGATATGAGTCCAAAGTTTCATCGGTGAAGCAGAGAAGGAGGAATGGGAGTTTTATATTTAACTTATCCCGTAGATATTTCTTGGCAGACCCTTCATTGCATTCCTGGTAAGTCAAAGGGTTTCTAAAATGATTTTTTCCTGCACAGGGAGCCAAGAAAGGCTTCTTACACCGGCTTACAAAGATTGATGTTTTTTTAAGTCCTTATATGAGGCAGCAGGCAGTAATTTGGGCTTTCTTGTAGTCTCTTAGGGCCTTATTTACAAACTTTTTGACGCACAGCAGTTCAGCGGGCCTTCCTGCTGTGCTGCCGTACGCCAATCGCCAAAAGAAAAGGGCAAGAATGTGCTGCATATACAAAATATGGCGTGTTCCTGTCCTCCCCTGAACTGTTGTGCAAACAGCAGCCCTGCACCAACGGAAACACCCTTGTGTCATGTTGCAAGGGTGCCTGCACTGCAGGGGTGATTGTTTTTGTGCAGCAAGGGGGTTATTCCTTCACAAAAACAATCATTGATGGCATTTTCCGCTTTCGATGCTTGCTGTTGAATGCATCATGTATAGAAAGAGGAAAAAAGAGGAGAAATAAAAGTATTTCTCCTCGTTGCGCTGCATAGGATTATGACTCATTCACAGTTTTACAATTCCTCATAAATCTGGGAATTCTTCAGAATCCATGGGTGTTGCGTAGTAGCACCCACAGCAACACCCATCAAATGCCCCTTTCACACAGTGATTTGTGTGAAAGGGACACAAATTTACAAGGCCTTGAAAAGTTGCGGCGTGGCCTTGTGACTATGCTGTGGTACATTGCACCACCACATATGCCTGCCTTGCCCTCTTGAACAGCATTTGGATATTAAAGATCACACATAATTATCTAACTTCACACACCTGGGAATTATGGCAGGTTGTGCGGGAGTACATGTCCGCACATGGTTATATGGTTCGCAAACGTTGTAAATGACTACTATTAATTGCCTTTTATGGAAAATCAGAGGCTTAAATGATAGTAGGAAGACCAGACTAGTTCACTCCTACTTAATCAGACATGGGGTAGATCTATGTTTATTGCAAGAGACTCATCTGGCATCACCTGCTACGAATGTCCTTAGGCACCCTAGATGGGGTGAGGTGGTGGAGGCCACGTACTCTAATTACTCCAGGGGGGTAGCCATATTGGTACGTCGTGGACTGCAGATGAAAACACATTATGCGATGACTGATAATGAAGGTAGTTGTATTGTCACCTACTGTTGATAGACAGGGAGCAGATCGGGAACACCATCCTAGGGCAGCTGGGATGTTAATGGACATCATTGATGATCTGCAATTGGTAGACACATGGAGAACACTGCACCCGACGGCTAGGGGAGGCACATGCATAACACAGCATAGGAATGCCTAGTCCAGATTGGACTATTGGTTAACATCTCGGGACCTGCATACTTGGGAATCAGGAGCTAACCACTTCCCACGCACCTTTTCTGACCACGCACCGGCACAGATTGCGTTGCAAATTCCACCACTGTACATCCAACCATTCAGTTGGAGATTTCCGTCAAGGGCGCTATTAGATTTGGTCTTTAGAGAGGAACTAAGGGTGAAACTAGTGGAATTTTTTTAGATCAATGAGGGCTCAGTGGACTCCCCTCGGACACTGTGGGAGGCCTTCAAGGTGGTAACTAGGGGACACTGTATGGCATTAAAGACAGGTGTATTGAGGGACATACGCAACACACTTCACAGGCTGGAAGGGGATTGAGCCTTCAGACCGATCCCTCCCCTAACACCAAGGCTGTGTTGAGAGCTAAACTAACGGAATTCCAAGAGGAGGCAGAAAGGGAAACAAAATACATGCATAAATATACACAAGCCCGTAGGTATGGCGAAGGTGATTGAGCGGGGAAAACACTGGCAAATATGCACCGTCCACCTTGAGGATGGGACTACATAACTAAGCTTCATGCGGAGGATGGGTCGATGGCTAGAATTCCACAGGCTATCATAGCAGTCATGACTGAATTTTATAAGACACTGTATACTTCTCATGTTGACCCGTCTCATTCCGATATTTCTGATTACTTGGATACCATTGCCTTGGCATGGTTTAACGATGGGTCCTGGGTCTACATGGAATTGGCCATTACAGTAGAAGATATTAAGCAAGTGATTTTGGGAATGCCTGCGGATAAGGCCCCGGGCACGGATGGTCTCACTGCGGCCTTTTATAAGGAATATGTAGACATTATAGCCCCCCGTCTTTTGCTAGTTTTTCAGAAAGCGCTGGAGACAGGTGAGCTTTCACCCACTCTTAGGGAAGCCACAATAATAGCGATATTGAAACCTGATAAGGACCCAACTAAACCTGATTTATATCGTCCGCTGTCCTTGATCAATCTGGACGTGAAAATATATGCAAAACTTATAGCAAACAGGCTACGTCCTATGCTCCCACAGATAGCGTTATCGGATCAGTCGGGATTTATACGGACAGATCGACGGCACACAATCTCCGTGTCATTTTTGGCATGTTGCATTATTTGGCACCAAATGTGCAAGCGGTGGCTGCTCTGCTCGACGCTACAAAAGCATTCGACTCTGTGGAGTGGAAGTTCCTATTCACCTTGTTCACCAGAATGGGCTTTAGTCCCATTTTTGTCAAACAGATCCAATTAATATATACCAATCCACGGGCCAGAGTGAAAATTAAGGGACAAATGTCAGGCTTGTTTGCTATCACCAGAGGAACGAGACAGGGATGTCCACTATCGCCGCTGCTGTTTGCTATTGCAACAGAACCCTTTGCATCTAGATTGAGACAACATCATACTCAGCGTAGCATTGGGTTCATGTCTAGGGGTTTATTATTATCCATGTATGCGGATGACATGGCAATTTATTTAATTAACCTGAAGGACAACTTGATATCATCATGAGAAAGCTGATCCGCTATGGAGGACGGTCGGGAATACAGATAAACTGGCCGAAGCCTGTATTGCTACCTCTTACGGAGGACACTGTACCCTGTGATAAGGAATTCCCCATTAAATGGGTGACGGAAGCCACAAGATACCTGGGGATTTGTATAAGTAGATCCATTCAAGAAATATGGTTGACTAACTACGGGAGGGTTGTAGACTGGATAGAGAGTAAAGTACACAGACGGAGGGATCTCCCATTGTCCTTAACATGCCGAATTGCTATATCTAAAATGGTGATCCTCCCTAAGCTTTTGTACCTCTTTGTAAATATTCCCATGCCTCTAAACATGCACTTCTTTAAAAGGCTACACACGATTATTCTTGAGTTGATATGGGCAGGTAAACAGCCCAGAGTCTCTTGGAAGTTGTTAACACTGCTGTTTTCTCGGGGTGGATTAGCGGCCCCTGATATCGAGCTATATGCGTATAGTGCTCAGGCGCAGTTTCTATACTACTGGTTACACCCAATATCATATCAGCCACACGTAGCCCTAGAGATTGATAGGGTGGCACCCACCCCTTTGGAGGTTGCAGTATTTAAGTCCTATAAAATAAATACAGTGGAAGCCTTGAAATGGGCTTGGACACGTATTGCAAAGAGGGCTGGTCTAGCGGAGCTGTACGCACCTTCTATGCCTCTAGGGGGTAACCCACTATTGGAGCCTCTGACGGATAAAGCTGTTACAGCAAGGGCAAAAAAGCATAACTTAGTTGTGGGCCGCAATTTATACCCGGATGAGGAATTCATGACTATTCAACAGATGCGTGACCCACTCCCGCCCTCCGCATCAGACATGCTACAGTATTACCAAATTAGAGCGGCATGTCGGGCGAGATATGCAGGATTCCCAGCTGCTTCGACGACACTTCCTGCCCTGGAAAACATCATAGTAAACAAGTCCCCCCGCAAATTAATAATGCAAATATACACCATAACTCAGGAGTCCTCCCCCATTCTCTCTGTTACCTCCAAAGTGGATTGGGAAGGGGAGATAGATATTTCCATCACTGACGAAGAATGGGAATTTTGTTGTAGGCAGCTGGCGCACCTTTCGCCAAACTATAGGCTATGACTCCTACACTTCAATTACCTACACAGGGTACATAGGACACAAATACAGCTAAATCGCATGGGTTTAGTCTCAGATACGAGCTGCTGGAGATGTGGAGCCTCGGATGCTAACTTTGCTCATCTATCTTGGTATTGCAATCCGGTGGCGAATTCTTGGGTGGAAATCTTTCAACACATTAGTGATATTATTGACATCCCTTTGAAAGTCAATCCTTTGATGGCACTGTTGGGTTTTGTACTTGAAATCCCTGGGAGTTCTCGTAAACTAGCAGCAATGTTGCTGCTGTTTGCGAAGAGACAAGTGGTGCTGCACTGGAAGAAGTCCCGTCCACCTGAGATAGCAGGATGGATAAATGCAGTCACGTATTGTAAAGACCAATTATCAAATTACTGGGAATTAATGCCAAGTGGCTCTAGACCGCAGGATATATGGGGCCCCTTTGTGTGCTGGCTGGCCCAGGGTGGATCGGACCTCCGATCCGACAGGGATGGACAAGGATAAGTGGGATTGGAGTATATATTTTTGCAGATATAAAGAGGATGCCTCCTCTGCATTTTCTTGGATTGTACCTTATTGCAATGGACCATGCTCAGCTGGTTACGAGATTGTTGTCAGATATGCATGATGGGCTGGGGCACGGAGGGATGCTGTAAATATATTTTTGACCTGGCAGTGGGAGGGGGGTGGATGTTTGTTCTTTATAAACGTATTTGGCCATATTGCACATAAGATATAGTTTGCATGATATTGCCATGTGTTAAAGATTGATGCACAGTTGTGGAACACTATATTGCCGCCGGACCTCAGGGTTGTCAGCAAATCGGCTCTGTCCTATAGATCTAAACTACCTGTTTCACTGCTGCCGGCCCCTGGGTTGTAGGCAAAGTGCTGTGTAATCCTTGCAACTTGTAATAAAAGTAAAAGTATAAAAAATAAAAAAAAGAAGCAGATTTGGGTGTTTTCATTTTAGGAATAGAACGGTGGTCACTGGTCAAAGAGGATGTTCATTAAGGGCATAATGTATATGATGATTAGAAGAGGTCATAGTGGTAAGCCTTGTGCAACTTCGCATTCCTAGGTGGTGTTTGGTGATGATAGGTGTCCTGGTTTTCAGGTCGAGCCTGAGCAGCGCATGCGCTGCTCTGCTAGCCATGCTGTATTGGAATATGGACTTGAAGCCCCACCCACTCTCCTCCTATATTTTTCAATAGATTGTTTCATTGACCTTCATAAATACTGGCTTCCGTTTCCTGAATAGGCTTGTTATTCCCTCCTTAGTACCGCCTTGACTTCATTTGTAACCTCCCATGAGGACTGGCCCTTTTACTTTGGTTGTTACACGGTATGTCTTATTTAGTCTGTAAGCACTATTTTTTTAATGAGTTTCTCTTACTGCTGGAGGGAAGTAGGGTCTCTCATGCGCAGTTGTGACCACCAGCTTGTTTAATTCATAGCAAACGAGCTCTTCAGGGGCCTTGGGAGACAAAAGGGGGCAACTCAGCAATGCCTTTAAGGAGGTCAAAGGTGCATGATGTAAATTCCGCTAGATCTGGTTGGTGTGTTTATTTTCTGTACGAACATCTATATTAGACATGAATATGCTTTAGGTTTGCTCCTCCGCTCACTTGTTAAAGACCATGACTTCAACAAATGGCTATTACCCTCTTGATTTGTTCCTCTGTGAATTGGCTCCAAAAAAGAAAGAAACTCTTTGGCTGCAAATGTCTCTTTGGACACATTCTCCAGCAACTGCCAACCCCGAAGGTATTGGAACGCTTTACTGAGCAGTTCTCAGTTCCAAAGTGGCAGCTCGCCGCGCTTTTCTCCTGGGCTCAGAACACCTGTAAAGGGAAACGCTTTCACCCCCGGCTTAACGTTGCTCTCACTCATTTGCTTTTCTCCTCCTGCCTGCTACATTGCTCTATCTATCGTTTGCTTCCCTATGCCCTTCGTGCCCCTTGCCCCACCGCACCATCATTTTTGCTTCCCCACACTGAAGCCTGGGTTTGGCTTCTAAACACCCTCTCCATCTGTGTTCCTTCTGTTACCTTCTGTTTGCAACCCCCCCCCCCCACACACACACACTCTTTGAGACAGAAAGGGGAAACTGAGAGATGCTTTTAGGGAGGTGAAAGGTGCTTTATGTAAATTCCGCTAGATACGGCATATTTACTTTCTGAAAGAACATTCATATTCAACATGAATATGCTTGAAAAAATGTCTGGATTGCAAGTCACTCACACACTGCATTATTTTCTTTTTGTTGCTGCAGATTTTCATGATTTTTATTTTAAAATCCAAACACTCAGCAGTTTAATTTTGTTTCCTTTTGGGAATGGGAGTAAATTGTTTGAGATGCAGAGGGGAGGTGTAAGGTTTAAGAGGGGCAGTAGCACTTTGTCATTTTTAAACATTTTCGGCCACATGCATCAAAGTCCGGTTTTGCGATTCCTAATTTGTGATTTTTACCGAATCGCAAATAAGGAATCGCAAAACGGAATGCATGATTGAAGGTGCATAAAATTTGCGATTTGGTAAAAATCGCAATTTTTACAGAATCGCAAATATTATGCACGTTCTCAAATTGCAAGTTGGCCCATAGGAATCAATGGGAATTGCGAATTCGCAAATTAGAATTCGCAAAATGTTGATGCATTCCATGGGTGCAGGGGGGGGTCCAAAGGACCCCCGCTCCTTAGAAGCAATCGTATTTTTGAAAATTGCTAAAAATAGCGATTTTTCAAAAAAAGATTGATATATACTAAAAAGGTATTTAGGAATCACAAACGGACGATTTTACCGAATCGCACCGTTTGCGATTCCTAAATACCTTGATGCATGTGGCCGAGTGTTATCACTTTAAACTTCTTGCTATTTTTGACAACACTGGCCTACCCTTCACAATGCTACTGCTTTAAATGCAGGAAAGGGTAAATCGTCCAGGTTTTCTTTGGTCCAAACCATCAGGAAATCTCCTTTTCCATTCTCTTCCTAATGCAAGTTATATAAACTGCATTTATTGATAGCTATCCCCAGGAAACGATCCATGGCCCATTTCCTTGGGTGCAGAATGGTCATTTTATGTTTTGTACATATACAAAGGGCACAGATCACACGTGGCTCGTATAGTTCACACATTATATTTAATATTCTTTTATTACAGTTTATATTTTGCAAATTTAAATCAAATGAAAGCTATTCCAGAAACGGTGAGCGCTGCTCTGCGAGGCATGCTGTATTCAGGTATGGACTTGCAGCTCTGACCATTTTCCTCCCATCTTTTCAATATGCTCCTGTTACTGTCCTTTCTAAATAGTTGTTTTTGATTCATGAATAGGCTTAGTAGTCCCTCCTTAGTACTGCCTTGCCTGCATTTGTAACCTCCCATAAGGACTGGACTTTTTACTTGTATTGTTACACAGTCTGTTTTATCTGTGTTCTGTGAGCACTATTTTCTTTAATGTCTATTCTAGCTGCTGTTGCAGGCACGACAGGCTCTCCCTAACCAACCCTGTTTCCTGACAGCACGGCGCTCGATCATGGATGCTGCGCTTTATTTGAAAAATGCTCCCTGCACAGCTCTGCACTTCTGCACGAGCTATGCTGCTCAACAAAAGCTTTTTTTTTTTTTTTTTTTTTTAGCGCCCCACGCAGCGCTTTCACTTTAATATCTGCCATGCACCTTTCTTTACACGAGCCACATCTAAAGAAAGAGGCTTGGTTGACAATAAAAAGTGAAAACGCTGTATAGTGCGCTTTTACAAAAAACAGCAACATTTGTTTGTCAACTTGACACGGGTTGTCTAAAGAAAGGGGCATGGTCAACATTAAAATGAAATGCGTGGCGTGGGGCGCTATTATAAACAGATTTTTGCAATGCAATAGGTCTCACGTTTGCGAGAGTTTAAGCTATTGGCATGGTCAATTACAATACCTTTTATTTATGTTTTAAAAACCAACACATAAATAAAAGGTATTGTCATTTACAATGCCAATAGCTCAAACTCTTGCAAATGCGAAACCAAATGCATTGCAAATGCTAGTACTTTTTGTCTGCGGTCAGACACCAAGGATTAGGGCACTGACGTGACTGTAGTCTGTGTATAATAAATGTGTTATATACAGTGTCAAATATAGTCAACACGTTGAGAATTTTAATTGGTAGGAGTTGAAGAGGTGGTTAGTTTATAAATAAGCCTGTATTTTGCTTGTTACCATCTTTTCTAAAACTAGCCTTTGTTACTTTTAGTTGCTGGTGTTGTCAGCAATAATCAATTCTTGTAAAGATGCTCGAGCCTCAAGTTTTAAAATTAGTCATTATTTTTATCCTGTACTTCGTACCACAGTTTTGCCATCTATTCACCCAGAAAATATCAGATATTACTGCTTTCCAATTTAGGAATATTCAATTTACTGTCTTGAATGGATGGAATGGATAAAATGGCCTAGATAGGATTGACACTTTTGACTTATGGGTCACAGCAGATGTCAGAAGGCATTCAACTCATTGAGACAGTTTAAACAAACTGTCTCAAAGCCTTAACAACAGGATTAAAGGTCGTGTGATGTCACTTCCTGCGAGGGTATTGGAACTTAAAGGGCATTGAAGGCCACTGACACTGCCGCTGTGACTGGTGAAAATGGAATGCCTAGGTTTGAAATTGCCTCTTTATGTTATGTGCATTTGTGCATTACTGTCATTTGTGGGTTCCAGTCGCAGAAACTGGGCGATTTTAGTTCCCTTGCTTAGTCATTGACTGGAGTCAAAAAGTTCTCTTTTGCCACTGTATTTGTGTGTGTGTGTTTGTTTTTAGGTAAGTCATATTGGAGGCTGACCAGCGAGATTGGAATAGAATAGGTATTGTTAAGCAACAGATTGAACGAATGTGTGCTGAAGGACACTGCATGCGTGCACTTCTTTTTATGGCATACCCCCGCCTATTGCTCAGCTTTGGGTGGATTTAACACTTCCAGGCATCTCTGTCCATTGTGTGACTTTGATGCTGTGTTCTCTATTATTATTGGCTGATTAGTACTTTATTACATTGGTGATAGAGGGTGTAGCACCAGAATATCATAGCCTAAATATTGGTTGCAAAAACTATTGTGTCCTAAACAAAAGCATGGCCTTATTGAAGTTAAGCACAGAAAATCTACACAAAGCAATATTTATTAATTGATGATTAGACCGCAATGTTAACATTAAAATATTTTTCTTATTGATATTCTGACACAGAACCAGTGTGAGGATGGGATACAAATGCTACCCTCAGGAATCATCCATGTGAAGTTCACCCATAGGGTAGGATAAAGGTCCCCAAGGCCAGACCTGCAGATATATTGTGACCAGGCACGGCCGGCACATGTAAGAGTCGTGGGGCAGGGGTGGGCGGCGAAGTCAACAAACGACATGAGAGGTAAAATAATATGAATAAATAAAACCACTTAGCTTGCACTTGTCGCATCACCGAGTCGATCGATGTGGTGAGCGCAAGGTAAGTGTTTTTTATTTATTTATTTTATTTTACCTATCCCGTCATCTGTTGACCCCCCCCCCTCTCCGCCCCAGCAGTCTTACCTGTGCCAGCCATGCCTGCTCGTGACTCCTCAACCAGGGCAGCCTAGGTTTATCACAGGCCACACCATATAGCGACTGATTGCCAGAGCATGGAATGTGATTCAGTTCAGAGTAGTCCACAAAACTGGTTAAATACTTTCCAAATGCCATTTCCTTTGTCCTGCAGAAGATTTCTGGTTGGCTAGGGCATGCGCCTAAGCCAGGCAGAAACCACCACTCTAGTTAGGGCAAGGGAGTTACACAATAAAGATATCCCCTGCTCGCCTCTTGGTAGCTTGGCAGAGCAGTCAGGCTTATCCAAAAGGCAATGTGTAAAGAGTTTGCACAACACACTCACACAGCAGCGACACACTAGGCACACCTCAACAGAAATTCACACAAGTTTATATAAAAATAGCCTTTATATTATCCATAAAAACACATTAGATCACAATCACATATATTACACTGTGCCACTGGCACTAGTCATGACTTCACAGGGATTACATATTTCACTTGGCGAATCGGGCCATTGTCATAATCATCACATTTAATGTCACCAGTATCTACTGGCAGGATAACCTTCAGCATAACACATTTTGCACAAACCTCAGCGCCAATGCACCATAGTAAACACTTGCGCAGTGCACACATTAGGGTCTAAAACCCAAGCAGATTAGGGAGTATGTAAATCATGTGCTGAGCATGTTATGCGAATCCTAACAATGCAAACCTACATATGTCTCAACCTCAGGGCATGTGTCATACAAATGCACATAACACATAGACCACATTGCCAGGAGTCCATAATTACCATAACATGCGGTAATCCCAGATACCACGTAAGCATGCAGCTGTCCACAACCATGCGGTCCAACTGTGATATGGCAAGTAATGCGTTGGATTAATGCGGGGAATTGAAGACCTCCGTCAAGGTTCCACTCCATCCCCCAATAATCCTTCTCGGTGCCCCCGGTATATGTGAGCAAGGGAGGGATGCCACCACACTGCTCCTGTATGGTGGGAGCACTCCTCTCCCAAAGGCTGGTCCCTGTGACCTATCAGTTGCCTGAGGCACCTCCTCTCAGCGCCGCCACCCAATCGTCTTCTTTGTGGGGCAACTGGGCCTGGACGGGCTCCGTTGCAGTTCTCTTCCCGGCGCCGCCCTCCTGGCTGGTGCCGGCGACTGGCCCTCTTTTCCTGGGAGGGTTTCACATGGCCTGTGAGGCTCCTTGTTAGCACCACGCCCCGCCGGTGCCCCCTGTGTGCAGGGCCTCCTACGCTTGGGAGGCAGGGCTGGCCTCTCTCCACAGAGCAAAATCTTTTTCGGCTTTGCTCGTCCCCGCTTGACACGTCGCAGCAACTGACCCCACCCCCAAACAGGCTTAGCCACTGCCTGGCTTCCAGCTGCGGCGGCTCCACCCTGCGCTTTTCTTCACGGAACAAATTTGCTCCTCTGCCCCGCCACACTTCAGAGAGTGGGCCTCCGTCTCGGGCTCCAATACCCAATTCAAGCCCCTATCACGCAGTATCTCCTGCCTTGTAGGCTCAATGCTTCTGAGCACTGAAGAATAAAGTTCTCCACACGCATGGATTAGGGAGCAGAGCGAGCCCTTGTCAGAGCTTAGCCAAAGCAAAGGGGAGGTACCCCAATTGAATCAAGCACTCAGTTAGCACTAAGATGTCTAAGTACTGCAGGGCAGGAACGCAAGTCCTGAGAGATCACTTGGGAAGAGAACAGGGCCCAGGCAGGCCAGCACGCAGGGTTTCCTTGCAGAGGGGCAGTCCTATCAGCCACCCAGCTGGCAGCAGGTAGTCCCAGGTGGTGGAACCTCCTGGCACAAAGCAGTCCCCTGGCCAGGTGCAGTTCCAGTCAGTTCAAGAGTTCACAAAGCTCCCCCGACATGGGGTCATAGCCCCAATATTTATAGTACTAGAGTCTTTGTTCTCTTCTGGTAGAGGGCTCTGAACCCAGTCCAAACCAGTTCTGGGGGGCACTTTGCAAGTGCACAACACTCCCATTGTAAGTGTAAGCCCTGGCCCCAGACACACCACGGGGGCTAAGCCGTCAATGTGGAAGGCAGGCACAGCCGTATTCATATGCATGTGCTACTCCTAACACCACTCCAAATGCAGACCAGACCTATTCAGCCTAGCGCTGACTCATCCAGACTCTCTGGAGCAACTGCACCTCTCCAGCCCCTGTCACATCAAGGCCAGACAGTCAATACACAACAGGCAGGCGCAAAGACACATAGCACAGAGCAATGCCTATTTCTAAAAGTGGCATAGTGATAATAAATCTGTGAACACCAATACGCAGCATTTATTAAACTATTCCAAACATCCCAAACTTGATCACACTACCCCTCTCATGTCAGGAATTACCACTAAAGCACATATCAGGGAATCCCCAATGCATCCCTATGAGAGGGCAGCCTCATAGCAGTGAGAAACCAAAAAGGTTGTTTGTCAATACCAGGACTTGCCACACAGTTAAGACACATGTCCTACCTTTTAACTACACCGCACGCTGCCCATAGGGCTAGCTAGGGCCTACCTTAGGGATGACTGATATGTAGTGAAAGGGGATTCATAGGCGTGGCAACCACTTTAGGTGCCACGTTACAGTGGCAGTAAACTGCGCACGCAGGCCCTGTAGTAACTGAGTCCTGAGGCAAGTTTGAAAGGCTACTTTGGTGGGTGGCGCAAGCAGCGCTGCAAGCCCACCAGTAGCATTTAATTTACTGGCCCTGGGTATCTGAGATATCACTGTACAAGACACTGACGGGTGAATTAAATATGCCAAACATGTGTAGACCAATCTTACCAAGCTTACCATAGAGAGCACATGCATTTTAGCACTGAGCAGGAGTGACCAGAGTCATAAAACCACCAACAACAGGTCAGAAAAAATACAGGAGAAAGGCAAAGTTCTGGGATGACCCTGCAAAAAGGCCCAACATACATATTACAATACTGTGTATAACCCAGCTCCAAGAAGATACAAATGTTCACCACTTCAACAATGAGGGATTCTCTTAAGACACTTTGAACCCTACCATGCAGTGATTGGTCTAACACCTCCCAAACTTCCAGAATGCAGTTTATTCCACATATATTCTCTAAAGCGATACCAAAGGGGATGATGGATGAAGTGATTGAGCAAATCAAACACTCACCCCCAGTCAACTGATCTGGGTTTAATCCACCATCATTCTTTAGCTCACTCCACCACCCGAGTTCAGACATGGCCATATGCAAATCAGTCTGACCCTATGCCTCATGGTCCCAGGATGCTTGTTTTCGGTCCAGGGAAGACATGGCTTGGCAGTTCGGGCTGGACTGTTCCCATAAGGTACAGGGTCAGAATCCTTTGAGGCCTTTTCCTCTTTCTATGTGTGCTACTGAATACAGCACACATAGAAAAGAGAAAAACACAAGGAGAAATAAAGATATGTTCTCCTTGTTAAGCTCCACCTGGGAAGGTGTAGCATTTTTATGCATTCCGTGGTCTACCAGTAATGGTAAATCTGTGAATACACTAAAATATGTGGCTGGATGCATGGGAACACCCACGCTGCACCCTTGAAATGTCTCCCTGTGGCAGAGTAACACAACATAGCAATTTGTGCTGCATTGCTTTACCCTGGATGTATCAAGCCACGCAGGGCCATTTCAAAGTGGCCTTGCGTGGCTTGATAAATCTGACTTAGCAGTTGCGTTGCCCTTGCACCCCCTTGCATGGTGCAAGGGCAATGCAACTCCCTGATAAATCTGCCTCTAAGTCTTTCTTGCTTCAGAGAGGGTCTGGAGACAGTGTTCTGAGCCAGGAGTTGAGTGAATTCCCAATTCTAATCAAATACAAGCAGCAATGGTTAGGATGGCTGCCCCCTCTTGAGGAAGGAGATCCTGTGAGAATGTAGACTTCATCGTGACAACAGGAGCCATCGAATGCTAACCTGAGGATTACAATATCTCCCCCAATAGAAGCTGTCAACTCAACTCAGGGCGGGCGTGTGGGTGGTAAGGGAGGGTCTGACTGTGTGCAGGCATGTGTGAATGTGTAACTGTATGTGTGCATCTGTGCCTTTGGGTAACTGCAAGTGTCTGGATATTTGTGAGAGTAAAACTATAATTGTGAGTGTGTGTGTGCGCGTAGGTATGTGCATGCATGTCTGAGTGTGTGTGTGTGTACTTTATGCATGCGTATGCATGTATAGGAGTGTTGCAGTGTGAAAGAAACTGGGTGTGCATTCAGATGCCTGAGAGTGATTGTGTGTTCGCCGATTTCTGTTATTTAAATGTGTGTATCCGTGTGTGAGTGTCGTGGGTATTTTTGTCTATGTGTGCAGGTGGTATGAATATACATGTAGGCATTAGTATGTCTGAGTGCGTGTATGCATGTGTGCCTATGTATACGTGTGTGTGTGTGTGTGTGTGTAACCCCAGCCCACCACCATGATCCTTTCCTTAAAGTGCAGAAACCTAGCTGAACACCCAGGAAAGGTTGACACTGACGAGAGAGAGAGAGAGAGAGAGAGAGAGAGAGAGAGAGAGAGAGAGTGTAAACCCATGAAAAGGCTAACACTGTCGAGAAAGAGACAGAGAAAGAGAGGAGAGAGAACACCCAGGAAAGGCTGACACTGTCAAGAGAGAGAACACCCAGGAAAGGCTTACACTGTTGAGAGAGAGAGGGAGAGAAAGAGAGAAAGAGAGAGAGAACACGCAGGAAAGGCTGGCACTGTTGAGGGAGAGAGAGAGAGGGAGAGAGAGAGCGAGAGAGGACACCCAGGAAAGCCTTACACTGTCGAGAGAGAGAGAGAGAGAGAGCGAACACCAAGGAAAGGCTCTCACTGTAGAGAGAGACAGGGAGGGAGAGAGAGAGAGAGAACACCAAGGAAAGGCTGACACTCCAGAGAGAGAGAGAGAGAACACCCAGGAAAGGCTGACGCTGTCAACAGAGCAAGAGAGAAGAGCGAGTGAGAGAACAAACAGGAAAGGCTGACACTGTCGAGAGAGAGAGAGAGAGAGAGAGAACATGCAGGAAAGGCTGACACTGGAGAGAGAGAGAGAAAACCCAGGAAAGGTTGGCACTGTTGAGAGAGACAGAGAGATAGAGGGAGTGAGAACGCCCAGGAAAGGCTGACACTGTCAAAAGAGAGAGAGAGAGAGAGAGAGAGAGAGAGAGAGAGACAACACCCAGGAAAGGCTGACACTGTCAAGAGAGAGAGAGAACACACCCAGGGAAGGCAGACACTGTTGAGGGAGAGAGAGAGAGAACACCCAGGGAAGGCTGACACTGTCGAGAGAGAGAGAACACACAGGAAAGGCTGACACTGTCGAGAGAAAGAGAGGGGGAGAACACCCAGGAAAGAGGCTGACACTGTCGAGAGAGAACACCCAGGAGAGGCTGACACTGTTGAGAGAGAGAGAGAGGGAACACCCAGGAAAGGCAGACACTTTCGAGAGAGGGAACACCCAGGAAAGGCTGACACTGTTGAGAGAGAGAGAGAGAACACCCAGGAAAGGCTGACACTGTCGAGAGAGAGAACACCCAGGAAAGGCTGACACTGTCGAGAGAGATAGAGAGAAAGAGAGAGAGAGAGAGAACACCCAGGAAAGGCTGACACTGTTGAGAGAGAGAACACCCAGGAAAGGCTGACACCGTAGAGAGAGAGAGAGAGAGAGAGAACACCCAGGAAAGGCTGACCCTGGAGAGAGAGAGAGAGAACACCCAGGAAAGGCTGACACTGTCAAGAGAGAGAGAGAGGGAGAGAGAGAGAATGAAACCGACTGGTGACCGTACGCGGTAGAAATAATTTTAACATAGCATAACAGAGAACACCCAGGAAAGGCTGACACTGTTGAGAGAGAGAACACCAAGGAAAGGCTGATACAGTCAAGAGAGAGAGACAGAGAGAAAACACCCAGGAATGGCTGACACTGTCGAGAGAGAGAGAAAGAGAGTGAGAGAACACCCAAGAAAGGCTGACACTTGAGAGAGAGAGAGAGAGAGAGAGAGAGAGAGAGAGAGAGAGAGAGAGAGATGGAGAGAGAGAGAGAAAGAGAGAACACCTAGGAAAGGCTGACAATGTCGAGAGAAAGCGAGAGTGAGAGAGAGCACCCAGGAAAGGCTGACACTGTCGAGAGAGAAAGAGAGAGAGAGAGAGAGAGAGAGAGAGAGAGATAGAGAGGAGAGAGAGGAGAGAGAAGAGAGAGAGAGAGAGAGAGAGAGAGAGAGAGAGAGAGAGAGAGAGAGAGAGAGAGAGAGGGAGATTCCGCACTTGTGGTGAAAGTATTGAGGGACGGTCATCACCTTATGCTATTTTTGTGGCTCTCCACGTGTCAGGCCTGGCATGTTCTCTGTATTAGAGGAAGGCTATTACTTTTCACAGCTGATGGCCTGATTGCTTCTCTCGCTGAAGCACTAAGTTTGGCAACACTTGTCCCAGTTAGCGCACTAGGACAGTTAATTGATTTGAACTGCCGGCAGGGGGAGCGTTGGGTAATAGTGTGTCGCTGTGTGTTCATCAATGCTCCTCCACTTCACATGCACCATTTTGTTTATACTTTTCACAAGCTATGACCCTGCGCCTGTGATTGGAAGGAAAGGGTGGAGGGCAGAGTGCTGGGCACATCTTTGGGTCGGCCCTCCGTGCAGCAGCAGGAAGAAACAGATGGGCATGTTCAGAAGATGGCATCTATGTAGGGAACCCAAGGACACCAATTTCTTCATGCCACTTAGGAGTGGTTATTGCTCCAGGTCACCAGAGGGCACAGATTGCTGCACGTCAATGTTGGGTACTTATTGCTGCAGCTCATTATTGGGATCCCATGTGTGCAGGAAGATCTCTCTGGGTCCAGGGGCGTAACGCATGCCCCTGCAGCTCCAAGCGGGGCAGGCGCAGCCCCTACCCTCCAGGAGGCCCTATCCATTCAATTGGATGACCATTCAGCCCAATGTCAATGAATATCTGTGAGATATGGAAACATAGAGGCTCCGCATCACATTCTGCAGGGGGGCCATCCTGTTGAATTGCAACACTATCTGGGGCTGCTGTTGCTAAAGGCCACTATGGAGATCTCAGCACTTGATGCCACTAAATCTATCAATTGTTGCAGGTCACTGTGTGAACATATTTCTCCAGGTCAATGTTGAGTGCATTTTGCTGCAGGTCACTTTGAGGGTGCTACTGCTGAAGGTCACAATAGGGCACCTATAGCTTCATGTCCCTATGCAGTGGCAATGTCTGCACACAGACTATATCTTCACAGAGGTTATTATGGGATCTCTTTGCTGCAGGGCAATTTGGGGTGCATATTGCTGCAGGTCATTTTAGGTCTCTTCTATTGCTCCTCACTGTGACTGTTGCAGCCCATTGCGAGGCACCTTTTTATCTCAGTCGCTGTGTTCGGTCTATTGCAGCAGGCCACAATGTGGTGTCTACAGCTACAGGTCACCATATGGTCACTAACGTCTTGTGGCATTAACGCTTTGAGGCACTACGTTGTGCTAATTTCCCTATATCATTATTTGAAAACTGCTAGTCTCATTTAGAGCCTGGTGGGGTCCCACTCATCTGCCAGGTCAGTGGCCGTTGTGGACTCACTTTCCTGGAAAAGGATTTCTACCCATAGTTAGAAATTCCTGCTAGGCAAGCAAGGGACTCTTCACTTTCAGGGGGAGTCTGAAAAATACTCACATTACATAAGAAAGGGGAAATAGAAAGAATGGAGGTTCTTGATGCTTTAATTATTTAGTTTCACCCTGGCACAATGAGAGAATGTGGGTGTATTATTTGGCATGGATGTGCCGCCTTACTGTTTAATGCATTCACAAAAACTGTCTTGGGTACAGTCAGGCTCATTTGTAAAACCTTAAGCTCAAGGCTTAAACAAAGAGCTAGTGTAAAGCATTTAACAGTACCAAAATGGAATAAGAAAGCTATAAAACTGTCAAACCTGCCAGTCCGCCAGAGAGCACACGGACAATGCGGTTATATTCCGAGACGATTTGGAGCGACAGCGCATGTACGAGGGATCGGGCAGGACATTTAAGCCTGACTTCCCTGGTGCACTGCGTTTCGCGCTCTAGCGTTCTCGTCTGGTTTAGTCCGACGTGTCACTTCCGCCTCGCCTCGCTTTGCTCTCTCCGCTATTTGCTTCCTGTAGTAGGCATCGTTCCTGAGCCTACTTGTAGCCTTTTGCCTACGCTTTTCCTGAGAGACTTCGACTCGATCTGCTAGTCTGCAGGTCTTGGACATCTATTCGCAGCCTCATTTCCCTTAGAGGCTAATACCCTCGGCCTTCCACCTTTTACCCTTTTGCAGGAAGTTCAGAGGCTCCCTGTTTGTTTTATAGTCCTTTGTCAGGGCCGGCTGTCTTCTCTTCGATTCCTCTGGGGGCTCCTGTTCCACTCTCCTGCGGTTCCGTCTTTCGGCCGGATCAAGGTTCCGCCGAGCGGCCAGACTTGTAGGGAGTGGTTATTGGGGATTCCTGTGGGATTGTGGGAGTTGCGGTCCGCCTGACATGACTATTCCCTTATTCTTTTGAGTTATTCATTCTTTGTGTTGCTGGACATTCCTGGACACTGGCAGTTGTCACAGTGCAAGGGGAGAAAAGACCGGGTAAAGCGCTTGTAGCGCACTGTTATCAATTATCTTTTGTCTTCGTGTATTCTGAGGGTGTTAATTCGTTTGCCTATTGTTATTTGCAGATACCCTATATTGCTGTGTTCATATTACGCTGCACTCCTACCACACAGTTCAGCTTATAGCTCTTAGGGGTAAGCCAGGTGCACATACCTATACTTACTCATTTGTGTATTGCACACCTGGTTAATAGAAGCGTTACATCCAGCAGGCATTCTATGGTACATAGACGCATTGATGGTTCGAATATACTGTTCTCATATGAATATGGGTCACATCTAGTCAGAACCAGGTACTAAGACAATACGTATAGAAAGGTTTTTACATGCTTGTTGATTGTTGTTGTACTAACCAAACCATTCCTTTTAGTGTCAGCTTCTACCAGAGAGGGAGATCCGTCCAAGATGTCCAGTGTTTCTTCCTCTTCTTTCCTTGTTTTGTTCCCTCCTTAACCTCCATACCACCATTGTGTTCTAGTGTTTGATAGACACAATAGGTGTAGGGGGACGGGTTGGGTCAGACCTCGGTTCCTGGAACTCCTGCGGAAACGGCGCTTGGCTCCTACAAAAACTCAAAAGAAATCTGACACCAATTTATTAAAATACATAATATTTTTATGAATTTTCAGGATCCAAGATCTGCAAAATCCAACAGAGAGTTCCAGAGATATTGATTTTTAAATAAAACTTAAATCTCAGTTTAACAGCAAACAAAAACTGGCAACTGTAAAGTTTTAAACTTTTCAAAAGTTTACAAAATTTGAGTTGGGCTACTCCGGCGCAGTTTGGGCAACCAAATCTGACAGGGAGAAGGCCTGTGGGGTCTGATGAGAAGTATTTGGACAGTTACCTGGCCACCAAATCATTTTCCAGTCCTGTTCTAAACTTCGCAGCACAACCGCCATTGACTTCAATGAAGTGGTCCTAATGCTGCTGATGCAGGAAATGGAAGATGCTTAAGGATGCTCTGGGTGCTGTACGGTCAGTGGGGGGGCCTTTTGATTATTTCTCTGTCCATGGATTAGGTGGGAAACTTTCACCACAGAGGTTGGAGTCCCTCATAGTCCTCTTTAGGACAGATGATGGCCAGCTGCGGTTGGGCTACTGGTCACCATACACAGTGGTTCCATCAATATCCTTGTATGGAGGGGATGTCCCTCTTTGGCGATCAATGTGGACTCAGATGACTCTCCTGTGTCTGAATGACTCAGGTGCAACATTTGCACTTCAAGGATTGGTCTCTTGGGATTTCCAGTAGCAGTCAGTAGTGATTCTCCAGAAGTGTCTACTAACTTTCCATGCTGGGCTACTTCAGCTTTGATGGCCCTGGTGCAGGTTCTAGGGGGTCAGATGACTGACCCTTGGAGTAACCTCATTGATCTGAGGCTTGGGGAGGACTTTTCCCACAGCCAGGAGCCACAAGCACAGTCCTCTCTTCGCTAGCCCAAGGTGAGGCAGGTGCAGTCTAGCAGGCAGTGCAGCCTCTCTTTGCCAAGCCCAGGGATAAGCAGGGCAGTTCTTCTTTGATCCTTGTTCCAGTGTCGTATTTCTCCCTAGAAAGTGCCACTGGGGAGATAATGTGGTGACTTGCCAAAGGGTTACCAGGCACCATCGTTCTTGGTGATGACTTTACGGCTATGTGCAGCATCTAGAAATGCAGTGCAATAATCTGCCCATTCTCAAGAAGTCTGGACCCTTCCTTGAATGTTAGGAGCTTGGTAGCCAATCTAGAGGTGTGGCTACCTGTGGTCTACATGCCCATGGAAAAAACGGCTTAGGTACTGATCCTCTCTCTCTGTTCCCGCCACCAGCCTGTCTACCTGAAAAAATGGCAGCCCATGTAGCATGTGATCTCCATTTGCACACCAAAGGCAGCTTGATCTTTGATGCTCACCTTTTGGGCTAACACCCTGTGTGGCTTTCTGCAAAGGGGAGATGACACCTCAACCTGTACCAGACTGCTATTGTTCCTAGGCCTGGAAGTTGTTCACACTAGTCCCCAGGAGGGTAGATAGCTGTCTGGTAGCCAGTGACCGTGAGACCACTGGACGAACTGGGCCACAGAGTGGCAACTTTCTAAAAGTCGCATTTCTTTAGTTGTGACATTACATTCCACCCCAACATCAAGTCGGGTTTAATGCCATGATTAATTTGATACCTTACAGTACTCATCTCAGTAGTCCATTGGCCAGCCTTAGGGGAGACTTACATATGTTGTCAAGGGAAGTGGGGTGTTTGCCGTTGGTCTGAAAGGCAAAGTCGAATTAACAGTATTACCACTGCTCTTCCAGTCTACAGTGGCAAGCTGGGAGTTGTTTTGTACCTTGTCACACACAGGGTGGCACGATCAGTGCTGCAGCCCTGGGTGGACACTCTGTCTTACATGATATAGGTACCCTGGGTACCATCTACTAGGGAATTATAAACATATAAGTCTCTGTCAATTGGAGGTAGCCAATTCGATATATACTTTGTAAGGGGTTAGAACACTGCAAATGAGGTCTGATTAGCAGCCCTCAGTGCAATCTCAGAGTTAAAAAAACAGCAGCATCAGTCCAAAAATGTGGGGGGTGATTATGAAAAAAGGGCTTTTCCTTACACACAACATTATACTTAATGGGGAAAGGGGGGTTAGACAGTGGCCAATGAACCATCCTGAGGAAACACTTCTGATATGTCTTACCAAATTGTAAATGCAATAAGGACAAAGCAGGATATTTCCTTGTAAGAAGGTCAGACGCCATACTTCACTGTTTCTTTAAAATGCTTCCCATTCTCAGAAAGTAGACTTTTAAAAGCATCAAACCTGCTCTCGTTCCTGTGAGGAAGACATCAAAATAAAGCACTGACAGGTCTCCACTTTAAGAAATTTTAGAGTTTTAAGTTATCTTGTTCTGTAAATCAACTCCAATCAAATCAAAGTCAATTTCCGAAAGAAAATAAGGGGATGAGTGAAAAAGAGCGGAACAATGTCAAAGGATCTATAAATGGGGAACAGGCTTACAAAGAAGCCAGTCTTCAAAGTCACTTTATCTGCCACTCAAGAAACGGATGCCATGGTGTTCATGAGAGCAGCACCGCATAGGCCTGTCTGTATGCGAGGCATACAAGTTAGGGTGGCCAGATTTTAAGAAGCAAAAAACTGGGACAGGCCAGACACAAAAGTAGGAGTAAACTTTTAGCCTTACATCTATGTCTGGCCTGTGCTGATTTGTGTGTGTGTGCGTGTGTGCGTGCGTGTGTGTGTGTGTGTGTATATATATATATATATACATTATACATATATACATATACATATATATATTCAATGAAAAAACCATAGGTTTTAGCCCATATAGCCCACTATATATCGCGCACCCGCAATCCACTGCTGATGATGTCACATATTACATCATTCATGACATGGTCAGTGACATCACTGATGACATCACTGATGACATCTCAAATGACATCACTGATGACATCACTGATGACATCTCAAATGACATCACTGATGACATCAACGATGACATCTTAAATGACATCACTGATGACATCTCATTTGACATTACTGATCACATCACTGATGACATCATTCATGTGATTATACGATGAACTTCTTCAGACTCTGATATAACCTTAGATACACTCAGTGTAAACAGACACTCACAGACTGTCACTCATCCATGGAGTTACTCACACACCTAGTCAGTCATGCAAAGAATCAATCACACCTCCATTTCCTCAACTATACAGTTATACACATCTTACTTATTCAAACATATACTAACACATATTTACTCCCTTATACAATCCCTGATACAAGTTCACAATGATCCATACAGCCACTCACACATTCACTGGCTCTTATGCACAGTTATTTATATATGTCAACTCTCACCAATACACTCATGCATACAGTCAACCGCCCATACAGCTGTTTCCACATGCACTTTTGAACCCATACATCTAGTGAATCAACTGCTCACACATCTATGCACAGAGTCATACACCTCCCAGCCACCCACACACACACTCAGTCTCCCATACAAATACTTGGGCAACCAATCAATAATCCATATCGTTACTCATATAGCTACTGATCAACACATGCAGCAGTTTACAGAACAACAGACATAATGATGCACAAATTAAGACAGTTTAGTCACTAACCCATGCACTCAGTGAGACACATTTAATCACTCACTTATACAGTCAGTCATGCACCTACTAAATCATTCATCCAGACACTTATACATCCACTCATTCTTCAATATGTAATACATATTTTAACTTTACAGAAACATACAGTCACTGGATGTTGTCATCAGTGATGTCATCAGTGATGTCATTTGAGATGTCATCAGTGATGTCATCAGTGATGTATGTCACTGACCATGTCATGAATGATGTAATATGTGACATCATCAGCAGTGGATAGCGCAACTAACTATATATGCGAATTTCAATGGTTTTATGCGAGTAAAATAAGGTTTTGTAAATGCTAATCCCTAACTATATATGGTCTATAACCTATGGGTTTTTCAGTGAATTTTCAAGGTTTTGTAAATGCTAATCCCTAACTATATATGGGCTAAAACCTATGGTTTATTCATTGAATTTCAATGGTTTTTTTAATAGCAAATATCAAAAGCTGTCAAATGTCAAGTACGTGATAGGTAAAAACATTTTCGTATTTATGCACGCTGATGTGCTTTGAACGCTGCCCCCCCCCTCTTTTCTCTTAGAAGTACTCTCTCTTTGCAGATAGTGAAGGGTAGTTAACGCAGGCCTTTGCCCCCGTTATAATCCGTTGTGCCTGCTTGTCTCTCCATTTGATTGATTGTTATCCAAGCATTTACTATTTTAGAATTTATTCTCTTTGGTTCATTCTCTATTTACTAACAAGCACAAAGCCGCAATACTCTGTTTAGTCTTTGCAGATAGTGAAAAATCGTGTAAAAAATAAATAAATAATCGAGCAAAATCAGTAGGCCACTAATGGGATCTCTTTTTGACCTCGCTAAAATAGAAACATTAGGAACAACCCTTCATGAGAAATACGAAACTAGTGAGATGCACTGAGCTCCACACCATGATGGCTGCAAGACAGCTCGGCTCCGCCACCCACCCCACCCAAAATAACGATAAACTCTATGCAAATATTATAAATATATACAACACACCAGCAAAGTAACAGGGTAAAACATTTTATTAAATAACTATTTACATAACTATTTTATACTTTTTGTTGCCTGATCCGGCTAGCTCAATCGATCGAGCATGAAACTCATGCACTCTGATAGCAAGCGTTGCTGCTGATGCTATGCAAACAAAAACTGGTTTTCAGTTTGTACATTCTTCAAGATTTTTCATCCAAGGCTAGTTGAGAGTTTGTAGAACGATGGCTTCAGATTTTCAACATACGGTGTGGTGGCGCGGACTGGGAGGGTGCGCTTTACTTCTGCCCCCTCCCCAAGTCGTGTTGCCCTGGCGTGGCCTAAGATCGCCCCCGACATAGGCGGCCGGCTCCCGGGGTCCGGCGGAACTTTTTGCCTTTTGATGACTCTTCCATTCTGGACCTTATCCCACAATCCGTTTGACCTGAAGACACGCTGTAGTGGGGCGCCCCTTTACCGTTTCAGTTGCCATTCCGCCCGCTTTTGCTACACTGTGCCTCTTCCGCCATTCAGCTGTTTACCGCCCGCTCTTGCGACTACAGCGTCTCGCTCACCATGTAGTTGAGTTGCTCCCGCTCTTGCGATGCAGCTATAGGCGGCTGCCACAGGACTCTCA
The DNA here is from genome assembly GCF_964263255.1 of Lissotriton vulgaris. Lineage (NCBI taxonomy): Eukaryota > Metazoa > Chordata > Amphibia > Caudata > Salamandridae > Lissotriton > Lissotriton vulgaris. Next base: position 1,129,747,998 of record NC_141687.1, read on the forward strand.
AAATGGCGGCCGCCTCTTCAGATTTGGGCGTGGTCCACTAAAATGGCCATGGGACACCTTGGAACTCGGACGCTTGTCTGCTAGGGCTTGGGCCCCATTCTCGAAAGAGTCCACTGAGCCTTGAAGATTCTACAAAAGTCTTGGGGGCCCCCGACTCCCGCAGGCTTCTGGTGGGGAGCGGCTGCCATGATTGCTCGTGGAATGGCCACGACTGAGATACGAGATGGTGGTGCTCTCATGCTAACGCCAGCTTCAGTCTGAAACATCCAGAAACACTGTAGACTACCAATTCGATCAGTTCCGGTAGCGCCCCAACGTGACCCGGTAGGGAAGAACTTGCCCTCCCCTCTTTGACTGATGGTTCTTGTTGCCTGTCCCTTCTGTTGTCATTTAACAGAACTTTTTAGACTGCTGAAAGGGGTTGTGTTCCGACCGCTGGTTGGTGGAGACATTTTGACTATATTCTGGACATACGTTGTCGCGTAATGCGTTATATGACACGCCGCGTTAGCGCACCCGGAAGTACTCCATTGCGCGAAGCGCAGCTTCCCGGAAGGGATCCGGGGCGCGGCGCGCAGCGCGTAACGTAAGCATAACAGGTCATGTGACTTGTTAATAAAACTTTTCATTGGTTCATTTTACTTTTGTTATTCTAATGATGAAAGGCTTGGTCATATGACCTAAAAATTACGCTTTTTATTGTTTTCGAACATTATTTTTTCTTAAACATATATGTTATAATGTTCCAGGCTAATGTATTTTCCCGGAAAATTTACAACTGTCCTGCAAGTAAAATATATTCCTTTTTCTAGAAAAAGGGCGTTTCTTCGTCCCATGACGGAGCCGTTGAGCAAAAGATGCTCGGCCTGCTGTCTTAGTCGCCGATACGCCTGAATATCAGATTCTTATCGATCACTTTATGTTGCAGGAGTAAAAAACACAACAGCCCTTGACCATTTATCTTTACTGCGTTCCTGCGTATTATACCTTTTATCCGTCATGTAATTGGACTGCTTTATTTCACTTGCCTTTTACTGATTCGAAAACAGTGACTAAAATTAAAAACTTTACCAATGTAAATACTACTACCATGTTTTGTTTTAAAAACCTTTATTGTGAAAATGTCAGTATACAAATACGGGCCTATAACCACGTGGGCCGGCCACGGAGCAAACTGGAATCGTATATGATGAGGAGACATTTACACTGTAGAGGAACGCAACGAGCGGGCCATTAGGTTGCAAGAACTGAGGTGTCTAACAGTTGCGGAATCGGTGGACTTACATTTTGTAATTAAAATACGACAGGGCCACTTACAATAAAATTATCTAGATATACATTTGCGGGCAAGTACCATGGGTGACGTTAATTCGAACTTTCAATAGTACAGTAATCAATAACACATCAGAACTTAATATCAATAGGGATGTCGAAATATTCAATCAATTCTCGTTCCCGCCCGCCATGTGCTTCAAAACTGCATACGTATCTCGTGATATCAAGGTTGTGCAACCAGTACACAACAAGGAGTTACGAGTCCCATTTATACCGGCGCCATTTTGGGCGAGGCTGGGCAGGTCCAGGATATAGTCAAAATGTCTCCACCAACCAGCGGTCGGACCAGAACCCCTTTCGGCAGTCAAAAAAGGTTCAGTTAAATGACAACAGAAGAGATAGGCAACAAGAACCAACAGTCAAAAGAGGGGAGGGCAAGATCTAAAGCCATTGTTCTACAAACTCTCAAGCAGACTTGGATGGAAAAATCCTGAAGAATGTACAAACTGAAAACCATTTTTTGTCTGTATAGCATCACCAGCAACGCTTGAGTCAGCTTTGTGTGAAGCCGCCATTTTGATTCAATCAATAGCGTCCCCCTGCACACATTCAGGGACCTGGTCGTGTCTAAAGGTCAAACGGATTGTGGGACAAGATGCAGAAAGGAAAAGGAAAAAAGTTCCGCCGGACCAAGGGAGTCGGCCGACTATGTCATGGGCGATCTTTGGCCACACCAGGGCAATAGTGAAGCTGCAGCAGGTGCAAATAAGCTTCAGACAGTGTTACAAGCGCTGCTCAGAACTCTCAACTATGACACCACCTCCGTGCCATCCGGATCTTGGCGCCTTGTGCTGGTTCCGACCTATTCACACATCGGTCCGCTACTGACACCACCTCATAGGCCAACGGGACACCCCACGCCGACTTTCGGTGCAGAATTGTAGGATGGCCACACCAGTGCGGCAACTTGCTAGACACCACCTCGGTGCCATCCAGATCTCGGCGCGTTGTGCTTCCTTCGGCCTACTGTAGCCGCAAGTGCGGACGCAACTCAGCTGGATAGCGAGTGAAACACCAAGGGGCGCCCCACTGCAGCAGAGGAGCCTCCATCTTGGGGGCGACGCACAGCATCACATTGCTTTCTCAAACAGCCCCCACTGACTGACGCGACCTCACAGGCCAACGGGGCGCCCCACGCCGACTTTCGGCGCAGCATTGTAGGATGGCCACACCAGTGCGGCAACTTGCTGGACACCACCTCGGTGCCATCCGGATCTTGGCGCGTTGTGCTGCCTTCGGCCTATTCGCACATCGGTCCGCTACTGACGCCGTCTCACGTGCCAACGGATTTTCTACGCTTTTTATAGCAGCGCGTAACGTAAGCATAACAGGTCATGTGACTTCTTTATAAAACTTTTCATTGGTTCATTTTACTTTTGGTTTCCTAATGATGGAAGGCTTGATCATATGACCTAAAAATAACACTTTTCATTGGATAAAAACATTTTTTTTTCCCAAACGATGAAAGCCCCACCTTGTTTCTAGATGTTTCAGACTGAAGCTGGCGTCAGCCTGAGAGCACCACCATCTCGTGGCTCCGTCGTGGTCATTCCGCGAGCAATCATGGCAGCCGCTCCCCACCGGAAGCCTGCAGGAGTCGGGAGCCCCCAAGACTTTTGTAAAATCTTCAAGGCTCAGGGGACGTCCGAGTTCCAAGGTGTCCCAGGGCCATTTTAGTGGACCAGGCCCAAATCCAAAGAGCCGTCCGCCATTTTAAGAGTCCTGTGGCAGCCGCCTATCGCTGCACCGCAAGAGTGGGCGCAACTCAACTACATGGTGAGCGAGACGCTGTAGCCGCAAGAGCGGGCGATAAACAGCTGAATGGAGGATGAGGCACAGTGTAGCAAAAGCGGGTGGAATGGCAACTGAAACGGTAAAGGGGCGCCCCAGTACAGCAGACGAGCCTCCACCTGGGGAGGCCCGTTCACGCCGACTCCCCCCCCCCGCCCCCCTGGGGCGCCCCACGCCGTTTTTCGGAGCAGCATTGTAGGATGCCAAAACCAGTGCGACAACTTACTGGACATCACCTGGGTGCCATCCACATCTCAGCGCGGTCTGCTGCCTTGGGACTATTCGCACAACAGACCGCTACTGACGAGGCCTCCCCGCGCACCCCCCGGGACACCCCACGCCGTTTTTCGGAGCTGCATTGTAGGATACCAAAAACCAGTGCGGCACCCAGGTAACATCACCTGGGTGCCGTCCAGAACTAAGCACGTTGTGCTGCCTTGGGACTATTCGCACAAAACACAGCTACTGACCATTGTTGCTTCTTTTTTCAAAAAAATGTTTCAATGTATTTACTGTTTTTGTTGCGTTCTATATATTTATAAGTTATTAAAGTGTTATAATCCTACTACTTTGTTGGAGTGCTATATATTTTTAATGTGACACATAATTGTAAAAACTTTGATGTACAAAGAGGCATCCCTGGAATCTTCCGCTTCAGGCTCGGTCCCACACACCCTCACAGTGGGCCCGATTCACAGAATGAACTTAAGACTCAATCCTAAACTTACTACTATTTTGGTATTCACAGAATGCACTTACTACTTTTGGCATTCACAGAATGAACTTACTACTTTTGGTATTCACAGAAGTTTGGATTTTGTCTTAAGTTTGTCTTAAGACAAACTTAAGACAGACTTAAGACAGACTTAAGACCGACTTAAGACAAAATCCTAACTTCTGTGAATACCAAAAGTAGTAAGTTAATTCTGTGAATGCCAAAAGTAGTAAGTGCATTCTGTGAATACCAAAATAGTAGTAAGTTTAGGATTGAGTCTTAAGTTCATTCTGTGAATCGGTCCCTGTGAGAATCCCCTCCCCAAGCACAATACAGGATGGTTATCAGATAGTAGGAACGCGTGTGGTGTGACGGATCTCATCGGGTGGGGGCCTTGATCTACTGTAACTCCTTTGAAGAGGGGTGATTCTCTACAGCTGGGGCAATAAACTACATCTGCAGGGCTAGGTGATAGCCTGGGACCGGCCTGGACAATCGGACACAGAGGAAGAGGAGTGTCAGAGGGTGCGGTAGTGAATAGGGTGAAAGGGTGGTGTCGGGCGGGCACAGGGTGTGATTCTCAGGGAAGAGCAGCGCACATGGGAGGAGGTTTCTGGCCCATGCATGAGTGAGAGAGCGGGGGTCACCAGTGCGTGGGGGAGATGCTTGCGAGGGTGGAGAGCCATGCTGAGGATCGGCGGCGTACAGAGAGTGGGTCTGGTCAAGGCATCTAAAATGGCTGCCGTGCTCAACAAAAGTGTGGCATTGCAAAAAAGACAAGATGGCGCAGACAATGTTTATCAATAAGGATTAATTTATAACAATTATTTGTAACAAAATATTTACTCGCAGTGACAAAATGGCGGTCAACAGTTCCTGATTTCCATCGAATCGAACGTTAACAGACGTCACGCAGCAACAAAAAAAAACGCTCACGCACAGCCGCTGGAAGACATGTATCAACATATATGAGCCTCCTCAGCCACCCTCAGAAAACAAAAGGGGTCAGGATACGTCTCCCGTACCCCCTTATACCTAGTAATTTAATTAAATCGAAACACAAAATGGTGAATTCACGTTTCGCTACCAGTTTGCGACCCGGTTCGCGAACCGAGAAGCGCTTCTACCGCGAAAAATCAAATTTTTATTATTTGCCCCACGGGACCCTTTAATAACCCCAACATCATTCCTAGGGGGTCAAGAGGGGTCTACCTAGCCCCCTTTCATTAAATTCCCCCTTTGTTTTTCTCCTCCTCTTGTCTCTCGATCCTACCGACAGACAAGATGGCGGCCGCACCGGACTGTTTAGAATGTTGACAGACACCGAAGAGCCAATCAGCTTCGCTACGCAAAGCTCCGTTACGCGAAAAGTACGCGATCTGGAGCGCTATCTGGGACGCTGTCACAGATATATCTGTTTTTTAAACGTTAATTTCTCAAAATCCACTGGAGCACATATATTGAGACCCAGCAAAGGCACATCGGGCTAACAGTCCCTATAATTTTGCCAAGTTTCGTGCAAATCCATTCAGCCGTTAGTTTGCGACCCGGTTCACGAACCGAGAAGCGCTTCTACCGTGAAAAATCAATTTTTTTTATTTTCCCCCACGGGACCCTTTAATAACCCCAACACCATTCCTAGGGGGTCAAGAGGGGTCTACCTTGCCCCCTTTCATTAAATTCCCCCTTCGTTTTTCACCTCTTCTTGTCTCTCGATCCTACCGAGAGACAAGATGGCGGCCGCACCGGACTGTTTAGAATGTTGACAGACACCGGAGAGCCAATCAGCATCGCTTCGCAAAGCTCCGTGACGCGAAAAGTACGCGATCTGGAGCGCTATCTGGGACGCTGTCACAGATATATAAATTTTTTAAAACGTTAATTTCTCAAAATCCACTGGAGCACATATATTGAGACCCAGCAAAGGCACATCGGGCTAACAGTCCCTACAATTTTGCCAAGTTTCGTGCAAATCCATTCAGCCGTTCGAGCTAAAAGTGAGGCCAAACGCCCTATTGAAAGTAACATGGGAAAAACGCGTTTTGGGACCCCCCTTTTTTCTCGGCCCCCCCTTGACGAAACCCCCCCCAAATTTTAAAGGGCTGCTCAGAAACAAAATGTGCCATTTTCCTGAAAATTTCAGCCGATTCCGTCCACAAACGCCAAAGTTATTAGACATAGAATTTTCAAAAGTTCCATAGAGAAATAATCCTAACTATATATACCTACTGGCTATCGCCAGTAGGTAATATATATATATATATATATATATATATATATATATATATATATATATATATATATATATATATATATATATATATACCGCCAGTAGGTAATTATAGTTAGGACCTAGTTTCCATAGGAAATCCACAACATTTTATCCAGAATAACTTTGGCGCTGGTGGACGAATCTTTGCGAATTTCTCCAAGAAAATGGCCTGCTCGGTTCTGCTCCTTCCCTGAAAGTTTGGGGGTGATTCATCAAGTGGGGGTCAAGAAAAAAGGGTTTTTGAAGCATGCGGGGGGGCTCATGGCCCTCGTACATGCCCCGGGGACCGCCACCTTCCTGGGGCTGTAATATTTAAAATAGGGGGGGGGGGGTCGGTGACTGCACGGACCTCCCAGGATTATCACTTTTCGGGGCTTTTTAATGTTGGGAGGGGGTCGCGCGGCCTCCATCCTGGAGCTCTTGATGGCTCTGGGGACCACCATCTCTCAGGGCCGACTCCTGCAGTGTCCCGGGGTGCCTACCCCCGGGACACTGCTGTTTTGGTATGGTAGGGCGGGAGCATAGCCGCTCCCACTTTAGCACAGCAAACCGGTTTCCTATTTGAAAGAGAGAGCAAGTTAAGCTGCTGTGTCTTTCAAGTAGGAAAGCAGATTGCTTTTCGTTAGAGAGAGCTGCATATAAACTGCTCTCTCTGACAAAGCAATGCCGGCTTTCGAAGGACGCGGGGAGCCGGCTGGGACCGTGGGGGTATTGGTGTTCCCCACACGGTCCCTAATGATATTTTTTGAGTCCCGGGGAATGGGTTCCTTTGCAGCTCCTTAAACATTTGCACATATAATTTCTGCAAAATCCATTTTTGTGTTGGTGAACAGAGTATTACTCCAGTGACTTTGTCATCCATGTATGTTTTTTACTTTTTCTTTATTTGAATTCCGTTTTATTTGCAGTATGTTTCTACCTCTCTTCAGAATGAGTTCCACAGCGTAGCGTCCATTGCAGTGTTGTTAGCTTTTTTGTTCTTATGCCTACTTACCAGTTTGTGTTCAAGATTCGGTGTCCTATTTGTGTAGCTTTCCTTTGTGTACTTTTTGTGCAGCCTTCTTTTGTGTATGTTTTTTTTTAATCTGACTTTGTTTTTTTCAGTGCGTCATCCAGTGTTCTGAATATAGCAGTACATCTGTAGACATGTATGTTACTCCTTTTCTTTGCCTCCCTCCACCCTAATTGACAACGTAATGGGGTGAGTCAAACTAAGGCACTGCTGTCATCACTGTTTTAAGTTTGCAACACAGTAGGTAGGATAAATAAATAAATAAAGCACTTGACACAATGCAGAACGACACTATTTATTGTATTTAATTTTCGAATGTTTTCAAAATAAAATACACTCATGTACAAAAAATTGTTGCTTTATTTACAAGATAAATATTTAATATCATTCCTATGAATCACCACATATGCTGATATTACAGAAAAGATAAAATGAAGTGTTTATGTTTTTGTACAAGGACCTACAACATAAGAAATTCAGTATGGAAAATCAACAAAACAATTTGGAAGACAGTTACGCTCATGTACAAAATATTGTTGCTTTATTTGCAAGATAAATATGTAATATAATTCATATGAATCACCACATATGCTGATGTTACAGTAAAGATAAAATGAAGTGTTTATGTTTTTGTACAAGGACCTACAACATAAGACATTCAGTATGGAAAATCAACAAAACAATTTGGTAGAAAGTTTCTAAATTAGTAACAGTGTCATAGAAGAGCTGAACATACTTTTTACAAGTAGCGAGAATGAAGAGGAAGATATAAATGCTGCAGATATTAGCTGTGATTTCCTAGACTAAACCTTATATGTTGATTTTCTGGAAGCATTAGATGAAATCTAGTATGATCATATGACTTTTGAACCTGACAATCAGGAATATGAAATACATGATGAAATTATTTTAGAAGCTCTATTAAGTTATGAGATGTTATAAGAATACATTTATTAAAATTATTTGATATATTCTTCTTGCAGAATTGTAATCATTCAGCTAATACTGAAGCACTCATGTTGCAAAGTGGGCCTTAGAGCATGGACTGCTTCAAACCCCTATAGACTATGTATGCACTCTTCCATGCACCAGCAAATTTGTCTTTTATACCTTTAATTGCCCAGTCTGTTTCCTTACACTTCCAGGAAACACTAACACACTTCTAGAAAGGCAGCAAGTGTGCAAATTTCTTACTGCCTTCGGCTGGGGTAGTTGTTACAACAAAAAGGCTCGATAAAGGGCCTGCACTTTGAACACGAATATGAAATAGAATAGTTGATAACCGTAGCCAAGAAAGGTAGCAAGTAGGTGTGTGTGCGTGTAGATGGTGTGTTGATTGAGTGGAAGATGAATAATGTAAAAAATAGGAAAGGCTGCAAGTGTGCAAATTACCCACTGCCATTCATGGGTTGTAGTTGCCAAGAAGGCTCAATAAAAGGCCTGTACTTTGAATTAGAATAACAAACAGAAGATTTGATAACCATAGACCATACTGGCTCTTTTTTAATATTGGTAGAATTTTATTAAGCTTTTTATTATACTTGAACGGCAGGAAGTGTGCAAATTAACCACTGCCATTCACGGGTAATAGTTACCAAGAAGGCTCAATAAAGGGCATGTACTTTGAATTTGTATTACAAGAAGAATAATTGATAACCCCAGCCAAGAAAGGCAGCAAGTGTGCAAATTTCTCACTGGCTTTGGCCGGGGTAGAAGCTACAACTAAAAGGCTCAATAAAGGGCCTGCACTTTGAATAGGAATATGAAATTGAACAATAATTGATGGCCCCTGTCAAAAAAGGCAGCAAGTATGTTTGTGTATGTGTGGATCATGTGTTGATTGAGTGGAAGATGAATAAGGTGAAAAATAACAAAGGCAGCAGACCCGCACAATACCCACTGCCTTGTCAGGGAAGTGGTTGTTTCGATTTCCAGTCCATTACATAGAGTGGGAGTTGCATTCCGCAGTGAGAGTCTTGAGAAACTGCTTCCACATTTAAGTAATCAAGCAATTGCATAAAGTAAACACTCCCGACACTGGGTGGTAGGGTTGAAAAATAACAATATTGGCCCCTTTCTGGGGTTTGTCATTAGAATTTCAAAATTACTCGGCGACCGCACTAACTCTTGAGTGACTGACACAGATCCGGCAACCGAGACTGTACAAAGTGCTCTAACTCTTGGAGTGGGTGACACGCACCCGGTAACCCAGGTGGCAGATGGTGCACTAACTCTAGGAGTGACTGACATGCTGCATGCATCCGTCAACTCAGGCGGCACACTGTTCACTAACTTTAGGAGTGACTGATGCACCCTGCAACCCAGGTAGCACTAAGTGTACCAATTTCAGGCTTGAGTGTCATGCACCTGGCAAACTAGGCTGTACTCGGTGAGGGGCCTGTGTTACACCCCTGCTCTCCCCTGCTGCAGAGTCTACCTGCAGATGCTGGGAGGGAGGGCATGGTCGGGGTAGATGTGTATAAAGGGTCTGCACTTTGAATTACAATATGAAATATTACAATAATTGATAACCCCAGCAAAAAAGGCTGCAAGTAGGTGTGTATGTGTAGATGATGTGTTGATTGAGTGGAAGATAAAAAAGGTGAAAAACAATAAAGGCTGCAGATGCGCAAAGTACCCACTGTCTTGTCAGGGAAGTGGATGTTTGGATTTCCAGTCCATTACACAGACTGTGCGTCGGATTCTGCAGTGGGAGCCATGAGAAATGGGTACCACATCTAAGTAAGCAATGGAAGTGCACAAAGTACACACACACTGTGCGGTAGAAAGGATGCAAGAAAGGACGTAAGTGTGCAAATTACCCACTGCTATTCATGCGTAGTAGCTACCAAGAAGGCTCAATAAAGGGCCTGCACTTTGAATTTGAATTACTTGAAGAATAATTGATAACCCCAGCCAAAAAAGGGAGCAAGTGTCCAAATTTCCCACTGCCTTCGGCCGGGGTAGTTGCTACAACAAAAAGGCTTGATAAAGGGCCATGACTTTGAATCAGAATATGAAATTGAACAATAGTTGATAACCCCTACGAAGAAAGGCAGCAAGTGTGTACATTTCCCACTGCCTTAGGACAGGTTAGTCGCTACAACAAAAAGGCTCGATAAAGGGCATGCACTTTGAATACATATATGAAATAGAGGAATAGTTGATAACAATAGCCAAGAAAGGCAGTAAGTAGGTGTGTATACGTGTAGATGATGTGTTGATTGAGTGGTAGATGAATAATGTAAGAAATAAGAAAGGCTGCAAGTGTGCAAATTACCCACTGCCATTCACGGGTAGTAGTTATAAAGAAGGCTCAATAAAGGGCCTGTAGTTTTAATTAGAATAACAAACAGAAGATTTGATAACCGTAGACTATGCTGGCTCTTTCTTAATATTGGTCAAGAAAGGCAGCAAGTGTGCATATTTCCAACTGCCTTTGGTGGGAGTAGTTACAACAAAAAAGGTTGATAACTGTCTAATGAGTAATGTTGAGGACAGATATGTTCCTATTTTTTATGAAGTTGATAGACTGTTTCACGTAACAGAAAAGTTCATCTCAATAAATGTATAGAAATGTAAGTTTACTAAAATCAAGATTAACATGTGACTATGGACTGCTTGCCGAAGATGCTGTTGCAGCAGTTTATGTGCTTGGTGCAGCAGTGGGCGGGTTGCCCTGCAATTTTTGTTTTGCAGCTCAAGCAAAGTTGTTGTGGTGTAAGTTCTTCACATGTCACACTATATTTGCTGTGTCAAAGAAGTCTTTTTTGGATGGATTACCCGTTAAAAGAGTTGTTTGGTAAATTTTACAGATTACTTTTGGAGCATTAACCTTCGGCTGGAGTAGTAGCTACGACAAAAAGGTTCGATAAAGGGCCTTGACGTTCAATCAGAATATGAAATTGAAGAATAATTGATAATCCCAGTCAAGAAAGGCAGAAAGTGTGCAAATTAAGCACTGCTTTCGGCTGGGGTAGTTGATACCAATTACAAGATAATGTCAAAAAAGTAATGTTGAGCATAGTGATGCTCCTGCTCCCAGCATTTTATTAGGTCGATACACTGTTCCCTGTAAGGTAAAAGTTCATCACAATAAATGCATAGAATATTAATTTCACCGAAATGAGGATCAATTTGTGGGTGTGGATTGCTTGCTGAATATGCTGCTGCAGCAATCCATGTGCTTGGTGCAGCAGCAGGTGGGTTTTCCTGTAACGTCCGTGTTGGAGCTCGAGCAAAGTTATTGGGGTGCAAGTTCTTGATATGTAGCATCATACTTGGTGTGCCAAAGGAGTATTTTTTTGATGCATCACTCCTTTAAAGAGTTGTTTGGCAAATTTTACAGGTTACTAACGGAGCATTAACCTTTTTCTGCCCTTCAGGGATAGTAAATAAGTTCCAAATTAGAGCTTTTTTCTTCTTCTTTGGAGGGTCTTCATGAATCTCTTTTTGAAGAAAATCTGAAAGATTAATCCATTGCTGTTATTATGGTGATCTTTCAATTTGACAGGATTCTCAGAAGAGCTGGTCCTTCTTAGGAGCACAAAGTAGAATGAATAAAAAGGGAGGGATCTTTGAACAGTTGGAATAGGAAGTGTTATGAACTAATACACTATACTATGTATACTTTCTGGCTTTTTTTCAGTTAAATATTCAATTTCTTGTACAGATTTAAGTACTCGATTTCGTGTTGCATGAAGACTTAGACTCACCCAAATGATTCTTCTAGATTTGGAGTAAAGACTTGCAGATGATAAGCGATCTGAACATTCATAAGCTCCAATTTCTTGATGAGCTATCATCTTTAACTGTAACTATATAATTTTTTTGTTAGACTTTTCTTGTAGGAAATCTCTTCTCACATCTCCTTCAATTCTGTCTTTTCTGATTTTGTTATGTAGGGTGTTAGGTATCGAGCAACAACAATGAAATTGTCTGCAATATATTGAATGTCTATGTTAGCATTCCACATGGACAAAATGACTGGGTTGGAGTTATTTATATATTTTGACTTTTCATTTCTTTTTAACTTGTATGTATTTTTTTGGAGACTTTTTTGTGATAGTATGTAGCAAAGATGACATAAAACTGTTCACTCTTCCTTTCAATATTACAGGACGTGGAAATCCAAAACAACATTTGATGTAGAACTTGTTCTTAAATTTGTAGTTTCGATGACAGTATTTCCCACAACGATGGCTTTGTAATTGTAAGACTTGTTGTTTTAAGTACTTATCTTGTGTACTTTTGGGTATGTTACATGTGGCATATTTTCCAATAAAAGACAGCACAGTATCATCTGACTCAGTTGCAAATTTGGAAGCATCTTTGATCCATATTAGCATATGAATGTGAGGAGCATCTTTTGGTTGATACTCTTTTCTCCAAAAGAAATCCAAAACTTTTCCAAGAGGAGATTATTTTTTATTGGTGATAATAGATATTATAGCTTCGAATCTGTGTTTGAAATACCTGTATACATTAACTGGATCCAAAGAGCACAATTCTCCAGGTGTCTTGTATTCAATAGTTAGTATCTTTGGATTTGTGTCTCGAAGAAATTGAAGTAAATCATCCCAAACGTACTCAGCACAGCTCACATACACATTTTTATATTACTTTTTTTACTAGATATGTTGCCTTTTACACTTGCCTAACATTCACTAATTTTTGCCAGGTTTTCATACTCCTAGTAGGAACGCCATTAACAAGAATAATTAAAGGTTGATCTTCTACATTTTCTAAACCAATTGTTTCAATTTTTTATAAAAAATCTACAGGCAAATATATATACAACTCTTCCCTTTAATCCTGTTTGTAAATCTGAAGGAGGCAATTTTCCAGTCTTAGGCTCCATACGAACAATAGCCTGAAATGGATGCACACATTGAATAAGAATAAACTCATAAATAAATCCATCAGTTCAGAAGGAATAATTACCAACTCAAGATTATTATGCACAGCTCTAGCAGGCATTTTGTTCTCATCTAATTTGTTATAACAATATTTACAAATACGCTGATCAGAACCTAAATCAAAAGAATTCTCTACCAACAAATAAGTTGCAAAATGCTTCCATTCATTATTATTTTCCCTTTTGCTTTTTAAATACAGATGAACAGTCCTGGTTTGATTTTTACAATGAGTTCGTTGAAAACAAATAGAAGAATAATTTGGCGCTTCAAGTGAAATCACCTTAAACTTTGTAACAATTGCTCAAAATTTTCTACAGTACAACATTGTACATTCTCTTCCACATTTTCTTTTACTAATATCTCAGTTTCTGCACTGTCTTCCTGAGGACCAAAGTAACTAAGCTGAATTTCATCACAGACATTTGTTACATCTGATACAGAGGCACGGAAAAGAGTACCGTTCAAATAGTGCTGGAATTTTTGCGTAATACAATTTCCTCATTTGAGTATGATGAACTGGTAACATTCTGAATTGGTGAAAAACACTTCGCCATACTTTTTTAGAAAGACAAGCTAGAGAATGGCCTGGCAAACCAGTATTTTCTCTCATTCTACAAGAGTCTAGTACTTGCAACATCTTAATCTTTTGTTTAACACTTTTCTTAATATAGTTATGTAAGAAATTGCAGAAAAATCAATAGATTCTTGACTTACAATATAAATAATACTACAATTGAAAGTGTTCACAGGAGCTTTAGGACGTCTCCCTAAAACTTCTTCAGCTAACACCTCTTTTGCATTTCTAGGAACAATTTTCTCTTTCACAATAGCACAACAATTTCTAAGCTCATAGGCACGACCACTAGTGTCAACTGAATGTAACAAATCATTACTCTGACGATAACTTTCATCATTAAAAAAGGCTCAGAACTTCAACTATGGTTCCATTCACCCAAAAAACCTCTGAAACATTACTTCTGTTAGTTACTCTTTTCCACTTACTTTTGCCCTTCATTAAGGAGATTGGTTTATGTAGTGATCGAATTGTATTGATTACTACAACAAATAAAACAAGCATTTGCAATGCAATAGGTCTCGCAGCATGAAAGTTTGAGTTATTGGCATTGTGTATGACAATGCGTTGCATAAATTATTTAGCAAACTTTGAATTGGTGAGCAGTGAGAGTGTGTGCAAGAGAATGCTGTTGCTCATTAGCTGTTATTATTCACACAGCTCTGATGATGCACCTCACGCACGGGGCTGGCGCAGTTATTATTCACACAGATCTGATGATGCACCTCAGGCACAGGCTCACAGCTGTTATTCTTCACACAACTCTGATGATGCACCTCAGCACGGGGCTGACACAATTATTATTCACACAGCTCTGATGATGCACCTCAGCACGGGGCTGCCGGCATTTATTATCCACACAGCTCTGATGATGCACCTCAGCATGAGGCTCACAGCTGTTATTATTCACACAGCTCTGATGATGCACCTCAGGCACGGGCTCACAGCTGTTATTATTCACACAGCTCTGATGATGCACCTCAGGCACAGGCTCACAGCTGTTATTATTTACACAGCTCTGATGATGCACCTCCGGCACGGGGTCACAGCTGTTATTATTCACACAGCTCTGACACTGGGCTGACGCAGTTATTATTCACACAGCTCTGATGATGCACCTCAGGCATGGGCTCACAGCTGTTATTATTCACACAGCTCTGATGATGCACCTCAGGCACAGGCTCACAGCTGTTATTATTTACACAGCTCTGATGATGCACCTCCGGCACGGGGTCACAGCTGTTATTATTCACACAGCTCTGACACTGGGCTGACGCAGTTATTATTCACACAGCTCTGATGATGCACCTCAGGCATGGGCTCACAGTGGTTATTATTCACACAGCTCTGATGATGCACCTCAGGCACGGGCTCACAGCTGTTATTATTCATACATCTCTGATGATGCACCTCACGCACGGGGCTGATGCAGTTATTATTTACACAGCTCTGATGATGCACCTCAGGCATGGGCTTACAGCTGTTATTATTCACGCAGCTCTGATGATGCACCTCACGGCACACTGTCCCTTTGTACAGAGTTGAAATACACCTCTCCTGCTCTACTAACAAAGGGCCCCAAATGATTTGTATGTCACCTCTCTCAGCATCTTGTCGAGTTTATCAATCATGGATATATCGGCCCGCCACTCCACATATGCATGTTACGAGCAGCCACTCCACGCTGATCTCCGTCGCATTCTGCGAGGGGCAGCAGTGCACACTGTTTCAGTAAGTGCGAAATGGAAGGATGATGTTTGAAAGTGCGTGCAATGAATGTATTGTTTGGTAAATGCCTGTGTTCTGTCGAATCAGCCGTAAAGTTTCACGTTGTGCGGGGGGAGGGGGGGGCTGCACGCAGCTGTGCTACTATTGAGGCTTGCATAAAGAAGATGGGGCCACTGGTAAATACTGGGGGGAGGAGGGGGCTGTGTGCGTTTGTTGCACAGGTTAGGGATGCTGCTGTAAACACGTGTACAATATTGCCCCGTGGTGTTGCGTTTTTGCAGTAATAAAGAAAGACACTTTAGAATAACGTGGCTGTTGAAAACTTGAGACATGGCTGCTGGTTTATTTTTTCACTCTCGTGCCATGCTAGTTTTCATTGTTGTCATGAGAGGGGTGTGCAGCAGTGTTATCATATATGCCGAAGTACTGTAGGATTGTCATCTCATGTATGAAGAGAACTCTAGGCAGCTTTGGGGACTCTGTGGAGGTCTTTCACCAAAACGCAATCTTTTAATACAAACAGTTGATTGTTGGACGCTGCATTTCTTGGAATCCAGTGGCCTTAAGAGTAGCCACGAGAAAGACTGTTGAAATGTATAAGGCCGTAGATACCTGCGCATGCGTGGCTTCTGCTTGACCAAGTCGGCCCTCGTTTACGACGAGCACTGGTGCTGTTTTTTTTAACTGTTGACTCAGCATGAACACGATAAGCGTGGTACACTTGGTTCTGCTTTTCTCAACACATCTGAAATCTGTATCTTTCTTAGTATGTTTTTCTGTATTTATTTAGCGCTAAATGTACACAGTCTGAGCATAATACGGCAGTTCGAAATATTTGGGTTCCCGTAGACGAGTAACTTAGGCGGCTAACCCTACAGCCAAGAAAAATTGTTTGAATTCTATTTTTATTAACCAAAGGAGCAGTTCAGTTCTGGGGAAGTCACGATCGGATCAGCGCCGCGCGCCTCTCTGAAGACTCCCCCTGCATTCCAAGAGGCACGCGTCACGATTCGGTCTGCCATGCCATGCTGTGGAGACAAGACCTGGCCGCGCACAATGTTATCCTATGGGGAAACGCTGCGCACGGCCAGGTCTTGTCTTCACACTCGTTTTTGGGCCTGAGACGCCAACTATAGTTCTCGCTGTGAGAACGCGCATAGCGCGCGTTCGCCGTAGCGAGACCTAAAAACATTAAATTCGGAAGCTTCTCAAGAAGATTTTCTATAGTTTTCTTTTTCTTATAAAATGCAGTTTTAAAAAAAAACTTCTTCACTTTCCTAATTAAATTTGTCACAATTGTATTATAAAATACAAGAATAATTGATAACCCTGGCCAAGAGAGTCAGCAAGTGTACAAATTTCTTACTGCCTTTGGCTGGGGTAGTTGTTACAATAAAAAAGGCATGATAAAGGGCCTGTACTTTGAATACGGATATGAAATAGAAGAATAGTTGATAACCGTAGCCAAGAAAGGTAGCAAGTAGGTGTGTGTACGTGTAGATGATGTTTTGATTGAGTGGAAGATGAATTATGTCAAAAATAAGAAAGGCTGCAAATGTGCAAATTATTCACTATCACTAAGGCTGCAAGTGTGCAAATTAATCAGCTACCTAGCTGGGGAAGTATTTACAACAAAAAGGCTAGATAAAGGGCCTTGACTTTGAGTCAGAATATCAAATTGAACAATAGTTCATAACCTCTGCGAAGAAAGGCAGTAAATGCGCATATTTTGCACTGCCTTCTGTCGGGGTAGTATGTACATGAAAAAGGCTTGATAAAGGGCCTTGACTTTGAATCAGAATATCAAATTGAACAACAATTGATAACTCCAGCCAAGAAAGGCAGAAAGTGTGCAAATGCCCCACTGCCTTCGGACGGGGTAGTTCTTACAACAAAAACGCTTGATAAATGTGTAGTGACTGATGTTGAGGACAGCGATGCTCCTGTTTATTATTTTTGATGAGGTTGATATACTATTTGACGTAACACAAAAGTTCATCGCAGTAAATGATAGAAATTTAAGTTTACCACAATCAAGATTAATATGCGAGTATGAACTGGTTGCCGAAGATGCTGTTGCAGCAGTTGATGTGCTTGGTGGAGCAGCAGGTGGGTTGCCCTTCAATCTTTGTGTTGCAGCTCAAGCAAAGTTGTTGGGGTGCAAGTTCTTCATGTGTCGCACTATATTTGCTGTGCTAAAGAAGTATTTTTTGTATGGATCACCCTTTGAAAGAGTTGTTTGGCAAATTTTACAGATTACTTTTGGAGTATTAACCTTCGGCTGGGGTAGTAGCTATGACAAAAAGGTTCGATAGAGGGCCTTGACGTTCAATCAGAATATGAAATTGAGGAATAATTGATAATCCCAGCCAAGAAAGGCAGCAAGTGTGCATCTAAATCAACAAAGTTCTGTGGAGTGTGTGATGATGCGTGGTCCAAGCAGGACGCATTGGTAGCAAAGTCTTTAAAATCAAGTTTTCTAGTAAATATTGGTTGTCCATTCACAGAAGTTGAAGTATGATATCTTTTTTTCTAGATAAGTCATCTCATTCAATACGGTCACGTGGTAATGATTTGTGGTGCACTGAGTTAGTAATACCTTTGGCGCTGAGCTTGAATGTACCCTGTGATGATGTGCGGTCGGGGGGGAGGTACAGTAATTGAAGTAATGTCTTTTGTTGATTGAATTCTGCATCAATTCCATTTAAAAAGACAGTATGTCTCACTGTGACATAAAACTGTTCACTCTTCTTTGTGATGATTTATGGTGCACTGAGTAAGTAGTATCTTTGGCGTTGAGCTTGTACGTTTCCTGTGCAGTGTACATTGAAGGCAGTTGTTAACAGACATAGACAAATGGTTTTTGTCACCTATTTAAACAAAATGTGAACACATATAGTAGAATTGTGTCTGCATTAAATAAATGAAGGCTGAATTTCCTAGTGTTCAAAGTTTAAGAAAATCTGAAGACATTGTGCAGTTGTCTCTGTTTTAAGCAAATAAAGATTGTATTGAATGTTTTCTGTAGTGCTGGCGCTCTTGGTATCTAGTTGTGAACTCTAATGAGCGCAGAATTGATTGAACCCACTTCTCAGCACACATAATAAAGAGAAATTTACATGCAAAACTGAATTAAAGTTGTGAACCCTCCTGTCCGTAATGTACATCGAAAGTACTAATTGACACAAACAACGATGAATGCTATTTTGTACAGTTAACAGAATGTGAGGACACAGTATAATTGTCTCTGCCTTAAGGAAAGCAAGGCTGAATACAATGCTGTCCATAATGTAAAAGGAAAGCTGAATTCAATTTGTGAACGCTGCTGTCCGCAGTGTAGATTGAAGGCAGTTGTTGACACAAAGATTGATGAATGCTATTTTGTCACAGTTAACATAATCTGAGGACACAGTAGAATTGTCTGTCTTAAATAAAGCTAGGCTGGATTCAATGTTGTCCTTAGTGTAGATGGAAAGGTGAATTCAAGTTGTGAACCATGCTGTCCGCAGTGTAGATTGAAGGCTCTTGTGAGCACAGTTATAGATGAATGCTATTTGTGACATTCTTTTACAAAATCGGAAGACATAAAATCCATTAGTCTCTACCTTAAATAAAGCAAGGCTGAATTGAATGTTTTCTGTAGAAGTGGAGCTCCTGCTATCAAGTTTTGATTTTTACTGACCGCAGAATATATTGAAGGCAGTTGTCAGCACAGATATTGAAGACAAATTTAGTTCCAAAGCTGAATTCAAGTTGTGAACCCTGCTGTCCACAGGGTACATTTAAGGCAGTTGTTGACACAAAGATCGATTAATGCTATTTTGTCACAGTTAACAGAATCTGAGGACACAGTACAATTGCCTGTCTTAAATAAAGCAAGGCTGGATTCAATGTTGTCCTTCATGTAGATGGAAATGTGAATTCAAGTTGTGAAACCTGCTGTCCGCAGTGTAGAATGAAGGGTTTAGTGAGCACAGTTATAGATGAATTCTATTTGTCACATTCTTTTACAAAATCGGAAGCTATAGAATCCATTAGTCTCTACCTTAAATAAAGGAAGGCTGGTTTCAATGTTTTCTGCAGCACAGATGTGCTTGTGGTATGAAGACGTAAACTCTGTTGTTCGTAGTGTACATTTGAAGGTAGTACTTAGTACAGGGGGGAGGTACATTAATTGAAGTAATGTCTTTTGTTGATTGAATTCTGCATCAATTCCATTTAAAAAGGCAGTATGTCTCACTGTGACATAAAACTGTTCACTCTTCTTTGTGATGATTTATGGTGCACTGAGTAAGTAGTATCTTTGGCGTTGAGCTTGTACGTTTCCTGTGCAGTGTAGATTGAAGGCAGTTGTTAACAGACATAGACAAATGGTTTTTGTCACTTATTTAAACAAAATGTGAACACATATAGTAGAATTTTGTCTGCATTAAATAAATGAAGGCTGAATTTCCTAGTGTTCAAAGTTTAAGAAAATCTGAAGACATTGTGCAGTCGTCTCTGTTTTAAGCAAATAAAGATTGTATTGAATGTTTTCTGTAGTGCTGGCGCTCTTGGTATCTAGTTGTGAACTCTAATGAGCGCAGAATTGATTGAACCCACTTCTCAGCACACATAATAAAGAGAAATTTACATGCAAAACTGAATTGAAGTTGTAAACCCTCCTGTCCATAATGTACATCGAAGGTACTAATTGACACAAACATCAATGAATGCTATTTTGTACAGTTAACAGAATGTGAGGACACAGTATAATTGTCTCAGCCTTAAGGAAAGCAAGGCTGAATACAATGCTGTCCTTAATGTAGAAGGAAAGCTGGATTCAATTTGTGAACCCTGCTGTCCGCAGTGTAGATTGAAGGCAGTTGTTGACACAAAGATTGATGAATGCTATTTTGTCACAGTTAACATAATCTGAGGACACAGTACAATTGTCTGTCTTAAATAAAGCAAGGCTGGATTCAATATTGTCCTTTTTGTAGATGGAAAGGTGAATTCAAGTTGTGAACCATGCTGTCCGCAGTGTAGATTGAAGGCTCTAGTGAGCACAGTTATAGATGAATGCTATTTGTGACATTCTTTTACAAAATCAGAAGACATAAAATCCATTAGTCTCCACCTTAAATAAAGCAAAGCTGAATTGAATGTTTTCTGTAGAAGTGGAGCTCCTGCTATCAAGTTTTGATTTTTACTGACCGCAGAATATATTGAAGGCAGTTGTCAGCACAGATATTGAAGACAAATTTAGTTCCAAAGCTGAATTCAAGTTGTGAACCCTGCTGTCCGCAGGGTACATTTAAGGCAGTTGTTGACACAAAGATCGATGAATGCTATTTTGTCACAGTTAACAGAATCTGAGGACACAGTACAATTGCCTGTCTTAAATAAACCAAGGCTGGATTCAATGTTGTCCTTAGTGTAGATGGAAATGTGAATTGAAGTTGTGAAACCTGCTGTTCGCAGTGTAGAATGAAGGGTTTAGTGAGCACAGTTATAGATGAATACTATTTGTCACATTCTTTTACAAAATTGGAAGATATGGAATCCATTAGTCTCTACCTTAAATAAAGGAAGGCTGGATTCAATGTTTTCTGCAGCACAGATGTGCTCGTGGTATGAAGAGGTAAACTCTGTTGTTCGTAGTGTACATTTGAATGTAGTACTTAGTACAGACATTGAGGAATGTTTCTTGTGCCATCCATTAATAAAATTGTGTCTGCCTTACATAAATGAAGGCTAATTTGAATGATGTGCATAGTGTAGTTGGAAAGCTGAATTCAAGTTGTGAACCCTGTTGTCCGTAGTGTGGAGCAAAGGCAGTAGTTGACACAGACATGGAGGAATGCTTTTTGTAACTTATTTAAACAAAATCTGATTACATACAGTAGAAATATCTCTAAATTGCTTAGAGATGGGGATCGGAATAGCAGAGATATATCACTTTTGGAAAGTAGACTTATAAATATATGTACAGGCATGAAAAACTCTTTTAAGGAAAAAAACAGTGGCAAGATACTTAAATACAGATTATCACAGTATGAATCTGGAGATCGAATAGGAAAGCTCTTGGCATACAAGGTAGCCGAAGACCGAGCATCTACATTAATTAAAGCTATAAAAGGCCCTAATGGTATTATTTATACACAGCCTGGAGATATAATGGAGCAATTTGCTTCATACTATGAAGAACTATACACTCCTGAGAGTAGGGCTAGGCCAGAGCAGATCCAATCTTACTTAAATGATAATCTCCCCTTGGGACATTTTTTAGACCAGGAGATTTTGGATAACTTGGAACTTAATTATACAGTAGAAGAATTACGCTTAGCGGTGTTCTCGCTTCCTTCTAATAAAGCGGCAGGTGAGGACACGATCCCGATTGAATTATATAAGATCTGCGCCGAAGAGCTACTTCCTCTGCTCTGCTCAGTGGTGAACTCTATAGGCACATCTGGCAAGGCTCCGGAATCATGGAAAACGGCGAAAATTATGGTTTTTTTGAAAAAAAATAAACTTCCAATGGAATGCGGGTCATATCGGCCTATTTCTTTAATAAATGCCGATGCTAAGGCCTATTCTAAACTAATATCAAGGCGACTGGCATCTATTATGCCGCAATTAGTTAATGATCAACAACATGGCTTCATAGAGGGAAGGGATACTACCGCCCACATTAATATGGCGATTACGGCATTTGATATTGCTGCAACTAATCTCACCCCACTCGGTATGATATTATTGGATGCAGAAAAAGCGTTTGACCGAGTGGGGTGGGATTATTTGTGGAAAGTGTTAATGCAGTACGGGTTTAAGGATCGTTTCCTTAGAGGTATACAGGCTATATACAGGGATCCTAACGCTAAAATTAGTTATGCGGGAGCACTTTCCTCAACGTTCGCTATATCTAGGGGGACTCGACAGGGGTGTCCACTTTCACCCCTGCTGTTTGCCCTCTCTATGTAGCCCTTTATAACTGCCCTGCAAAACCAAGAGAAGATAATTCCGGTAGAGCATGAACATAAAAGTCTTAAAATCACTGCATATGCCGATGATCTAGCCATATTTACCACTAATGTTATAGACGCTCTAGCAGGAATTACAGACGAAGCGGAAAAGTTTGGAGATATTTCCGGTTACAAATTAAACTTTAATAAAACTCAAACCATCATGAACTACCAGGCTAATCAATCAGTTACTGGGCTTTGCAACTCGGCTGTTTACTTAGGGGTGACTATATCTTCTAAAATAAATGAAATAATCAAACTGAACTACGAACCTTTACTTAAACAAGTTACTGTGATGCTTAAAAAATGGCACAAAATTCCGCTGAATATTTTGGGAAGAATTAATTTGATAAAAATGAACATTTTGCCCAAGTTTTTATATTTCTTTCGTTCTATTCCCCTTCGAGTTAATAATATCTTTTTTAAGAAGCTGGAAGGAATTTGCAGCAGCTTTATCTGGAGCTATAAAAAACCTAGGAGGTCAATAGCGATACTAAAACTACCTTTAGACAAGGGTGGATTGGACTTCCCGGACTTTAAGTCTTATTATTTTGCATCTTTTATAGGGCATTTCAGAAGCTTATTAAATAAGAATAAAACCTTTTTTTTCATCAATTTATGTTAGGTATAAACTCATCTCAATTTTTAACAAGAATACAAGACCCGAACTTTTTCAAACGAGTCAAATTCAAGACAGCAAGGGACACGGTAGGGATGTTTAATTTAGTCATGAAGTTTTGTGACACTTCTTTTTTTCACTCAGACTTACCACTATGGGATAACCCAGGGCTACCAGGTATTTTTAATGATAAAATTGGGAGAGAATGGGCCGACTATGGCATTAAAAGATTGGGAGACTTATATGGCCACGAGGGGTTTCTACAGTTTTCTACTTTACAATTAATTTACTCGTTACCAAGTGAAATGACACTTAAATATTTGCAAGTAAGAGACTATCTTATGCGGAAAATGAACTTAAAAAAAATTACCAGCTCGGATATTTGGGAAGTTTTGTATAGCTCTAAAGAGAAATCAATAATCAGCATAGGATATAAACAGTTAACCCAGCATAACTCGGATGATTGTCCCCGACTCTCTCAAAAATGGACGCTTGAATTGGGAACTAATGTGACTCCCCAGAATATCTCAAATGCTTTCACAATTCTTAACAAAACAATACATTCCTCAAGTTTAAAACTTCAACTATACAGAACGGTCAGTCAACTTTATCACACCCCTCAGAAAATGTCCAAATGGTCACAAAATAATGAACGTACCAAATGCCCTAAATGCGATTTGAAAGCAGCTGATCTTATTCATATGATCTATTCTTGTCCAGTACTGAACTTATTCTGGCGAGAAATAGAAACTACTTTATATGAAAAACAACTGATCAGCTCCCCACTTACCTCATCTATGGTTTTACTTTATATACATGAGAGGGGCCATGATAATAGAAGTTGGCTAGACATAGCGATATCTTGTGCTAGACTGGTAGTAGCTAGAGCCTGGATTTCACTGAATCCACCTCAGAGGACGGAATGGCTAATACTACTTCATGAAATATACACTATGGAGAAGGCCCTTGCTAAAAATAGGAGCCGGAAAACGGTAGATAGAATGGAAAAGATTTGGGTTAACTTTGTATAAATATTAGTGTTTTTTTGAGATGAATTTATTTGCTTTTCATTTTCTTATAAATGTCTTTTTGTTCGGCTAAGTAGTAACATTTAAAGACTGCTGTTCTAATTAACTTATGGATCTTTTCCCTGATGTCACTCTAAAGTATGTTATTTTTTTTGTTTGTTTCTTATTTACATTGTCTTTTTGCTTGTGACTTGTCTGTCTAATAAAAAAGTTTTAAAAAAAAAGAAATATCTCTAAATTAAAAACATGAAGGCTGAATTTCCTACTGTTCAAACTTTAAGAAAATCTGAGGACATTGTGAAATTGTCTCTGTTTTAAATAAATTAAGATTGTATTGAATGTTTTCTGTAGTGCTGGCCCTGTTGGTATCTAGTTGTCAACTCTACTGAGCGCAGAATTGGTAACCCCTGCCAAGAAAGGCAGCAAGGGTGCACATTTTCCACTGCCTTCGGCCGGGGCAGTAGCTACAACAAAAAGGCTTGTTAAAGGGCCTTGACTTTGAATCAGATTATGAAATTGAAGAATAATTGATAACTCCTGCCAAAAAAGCAGCAAGTAGGTGTGTATATGTGTAGATGATGTGTTGATTGAGTGGAAGATAAAAAAGGTGAAAAATAAGAAAGGCTGCAGACGCGGAAACTACCCACTGCTTTGTAAGGGAAGTGGGTTTTTGGTTTTCCTGTTCATTATACAGACAGGGCGTCGGATTCCGCAGTGGGAGCCTGAGAAACGGGTATCATATCTAAGGAGGCTATCAAGTGCACAAAGTACACACACTGTGCGGTAGAAAGGACGCAAGAAAGAATGCAAGTGTGCAAATTACCCACTGCCATTCACGGGTAGTAGTTACCAAGAAGGTTGAATAAAGGGCCTGGACTTTGAATTTGAATTACAAGAAGAATAATTGATAATCCCAGCCAAGAAAGGCAGTTAGTGTGCAAATTTTCCACTGCCTTCGGCCAGGGTAGTAGGTACAACAAAAAGGCTCAATAAAGGGCCACGAGTTTGAATCAGAATATGAAATTCACGAATAATTGATAACCCCAGCCAAGAGAGGCAGCAAGAGTGAAAATTTCCCACTGCCTTCGTTCGGGGTAGTAGCTACAACAAAAAGGCTCAATAAAGGGTCTTGACTTTGAATCAGAATAGTAAATTGAACAATAATTGATAGCCCCAGCCAAGAAAGGCAGTAAGTGTCCAAATTTCCCACTGCCTTCGGCCGGGGTAGTAGCTACAACAAAAAGGCTCAATAAAGGGCCACGAGTTTCAATCAGAATATGAAATTCAAGAATAATTGATAACCCCAGCCAAAAAAGGTAGCAAGTTGGTGTGTGTAATCAGGGCCGGACTGGCCATCGCGGGCACCGGGCGTTTCCCCGGTGGGCCGCTAGGGTGGGGGCCGATTTTGGACCCCTGGGGGCCGTTTTATGTTACCGGGGATCGGCATTATCGGCCCCCATTAACAAAATCGGCCGAAACCGGCCCTCGCACACTACTTTGCTGCACTCCCCTCACCCCAGGGGGGGCTGGCTGACAGTGTGCCAGGGCCGGTTTCTGTTCCCAGTCCGGCCCTGTGTGGTATGCGCAGATGATGTGTTGATTGAGAAGAAGATAAAAAAGGTGAAAAATTAGAAAGGCTGCAGACGTGCATACTATCCACTGCCTTGTCAGGGAAGTGGATCTTTGGATTTCCACCTCATTATACGGATAGGGCTTCAAATTTCGCAATGGGAGCCTAAGAAATGGCTACCACATCGAAGGAAGCAATGTAAGTGCATTAAGTTACCACTGTGGGCGGTAGGGCTGAAAAATTATAACACCGGGCCCATTTCAGAGACTCTACTTTGAATTAGAATAATATTTGGCAAAGGCTGCAAGAAAGTTAGCAGGTAGGTGTGTTTGAAGTAGTGGATGCAGAATAAGGTGAAAAGGAAGAAAGGTAGCAGATGCGAAAACAATC
The DNA here is from genome assembly GCF_964263255.1 of Lissotriton vulgaris. Lineage (NCBI taxonomy): Eukaryota > Metazoa > Chordata > Amphibia > Caudata > Salamandridae > Lissotriton > Lissotriton vulgaris. The sequence goes on from NC_141687.1 coordinate 1,129,773,954, forward strand.
CACTGCCTTGAAAAGGAAAAGGGCGTTTGGTTTTCCAGTCCATTACAGACTGTGAGTCCGATTCCGCAGTGGGAGCCTGAGAAACGGGTATCTCATCTAAGGAGTTAAACAAGTGCACAAAGTACACACACTGTGCGGTGGAAAGGACGCAAGTGTGCAAATTATCCATTGCCATTCACGGGTAGTAGTTACCAAGAAGGTTCAATAAAGGGTCTGAACTTTGAATTACTTGAAGAATAATTGATAACCCCAGCCCAAAAAGGCAGCAAGTGTGCAAATTTCTTATTGCCTTCGGATGGGGCAGTTGTTACAACAAAAAGGCTCAATAAACGGCCATGACTTTGAATCAGAATATGAAATTCAAGAATAATTGATAACCCCAGCCAAGAAAGGCTGAAAGTGAGCAAATTTCCCATTGCCTTCTGCCAGGATAGCATCTACATGAAAAATGCTTGACAAAGGGCTTTGACTTTGAATCAGCATATCAAATTGAACAATAATTGACAACCCCAGCCAAGAAAGGCAGCAAGTGTGCAAATTTCCCACTGCCTTCGGACGGGGTAGCTCTTACAACAAAAAAGCTTGATAAATGTCTAATGACAAATGTTGAGGACTGCGATTCTACTGTTTGTTTTTGATGAGGTTGATAGACTGTTTCACGTAACAGAAAAGTTCATCGCAATAAATGCATAGAAATTTAAGTTTACCAAAATCAAGATTTATATGTGAGTATGGACTGCTTGTGGAAGATGCTGTTGCAGCAGTTGATGTGCTTGATGCAGCAGGAAGTGAGTTACCTTTCAATATTTGTGTTGCAGCTCAAGCAAAGTTGTTGAGTTGCGAGTTCTTCACGTGTCGCACTATATTTGCTGTGCTAAAGAAGTATTTTTTGTATGGATCACCCTTTGAAAGAGTTGTTTGGCAAATTCTAAAGATTACTTTTGCAGTATGAACCTTCGCCTGGAGTAGTAGCTACAAAACCAAGGCTCGATAAAGGTCCTTGACTTTTAATTAGAATATGAAATTCAAGAATAATTGATAACCCCAGCCAAGAAAGGAAGCAAGTGTGCAAATTTCTTACTGCCTTCGGCAGGGGTAGTTGTTACAACAAAAAGGCTCGATAAAGGGCCTGCACTTCAAATACATATATGAAATAGAAGAATAGTTAATAACCATAGTCAAGAAAGGCAGCAAGTAGGTGTGTGTATGTGTAGATGATGAGTTGATTGAGTGGAAGATGACTAATGTAAAAAATAAGTAAGGCTGCAAGTGTGCAAATCAACCACTGCCTTTAGGGGGGAAGTAGTTACAACAAAAAGGCTTGATAAAGGGCCATGACTTTGAATTAGACTATGAAATTCAAGAATAATTGATAACCCCAGCCAAGAAAGGCAGCAAGTAGGTGTCTTTATGTGTAGATGATGTGTTGATTGAGTGGAAGATAAAAAAGGTGAAAAATAGGAAAGGCTACAGATGCGCAAAGTACCCACTGCCTTGTGAGGGAAGTGGATGTTTGGATTTCCAGTCCATTACACAGACTGTGTGTCGGATTCCGCAGTGGGAACCTGAGAAATGGGTAGCACATCTAAGCAACCAATGCAAGTGGACAAAGTACACACACTGTGTGATAGAAAGGACGCAAGAAAGGTAGCAAGTGTGCAAATTTCTTACTGCCTTCGGCCGGGGTAGTTGTTACAACAAAAAAGCTTGATAAATGTCTAATGACTAATGTTGCGGACAGCGATGCTCCCGTTTTTTGTTTTTGATGTGGTTGATAAACTGTTTCATGTAACACAAAAGTTGATTGCAATAAATGCATAGAAATGTAAGTTTACCAAATTCAAGATCAATATGTGAGTATTGACTGTTTGCTGAAGATGCTGTTGCAGCAGTTGATGTGCTTGGTGCAGCAGCAAGTGGGTTGTCCTGCAATCTCTGTGTTGCAGCTCAAGCAAAGTTGTTGGGGTGCAAGTTGTTTACGTGTTGCACTATATTTGCTGTGCCAAAGGATTATTTGTTGGATTGATCACACCTTGAAAGAGTTGTTTTGCAAATTTTACCGGTTACTAATGGTTGGTGTATTTCAGATAGTATGTGTATGGACTTCGCTGAAATCTTTAAGGGACACATTAGGGCTTACATAATACAGAAATACTTTGTACTTAGTGACATCCAATTCATTTTTATGATGAATGGTTGAATTCTACATCCGCATTTAGGCCTAGTGGGAGGGTAGCATTTTAAAGTGTTTGACAGGTTACACTACATGTGTCCATGCAGCTAAAGAAAATTTAGCATGGTTATGCATGGGCACTCTCTCACACAAAACGTAGCACTCAGTATTCAGGAGTGTAAAAGCTTGCCATAGGAGTGACTGATGAGTTTATATATGTCAGTGAGAAAAGAAAAGAAAAACAAGTACGCTTGTTTTACATTAGAGATATACAGACCTGAAAGACTATGCATGTAAATCCATGAAATCTTTTTTGAAGGTATGGAAGAAAGCAGTGAAAAGGTGTTTAGAAACAATACTGTCCAGCATAAAAAGTGCACAATTGTTTTTTTTGTTGAGTGTAAACACACCTTTTTCATTATGACCATGGAATAGTGGTGTACCTATATCATAGATTCTATTGTCAGATATCTACCATAGTGATAGTGGAATTACCACAACTTTTTAGACTACCATTGAACAATCACGTGTAGAGGAGCAGTATTGCTTCTTGAACTTCAAAGAGGAGGAAGATTTAAATTTATATTTCAACACCTAAACAAAATAATTGCTGAATTTCAAAAAGAAAATTAAGTAGGAATGTTAGAGGAAATCTGGTCCAACTCTAAAAGGATTGTGCAAATCGTGACAGCTGAAAGACGTTTGTCTCAACATTATTTTTTATGATAATTCAGACACAACACTAGATTGCAGGAGTGTCTAAATGTCCACTTAGATATGTTGCATGCGATCATATGTTACTTAAAAAGATACATTTTTTACATATCTAACCAGTAAAAGGTAAGTAAGATTTACATTTGGTTTTAGAAAGTCAAGGTGGAGTCATCTGCTGCATTCAAAACATTGGGCCTTTTAGGAAGATAGTGAAAAGTAACTTGTTATTAACATTGCATTGTTTCAAGGTCAATAGCTTTTTGAAGTGAAAATGTTATATGTATTTACATGGTAAACATAGTTATCTCTCACCACTTAGTGGAAACGTGGTAATGACTCCATAACTTGGAAGGGTGCATAGCCAGCTTTCCAACATGCTGGACGTAACTCTAAAAACACCCTTGCAAATGCCTCAGTTATCTGAGTGAGAGTAACATACTCCCTGTATTATACAAATGTGAACTGGAGAGTTAATGCGTTCTAAAGACTCCAAGGACTTATATCACTTAATTTTGATATTCTGCATTTACACTCATTGAGGGTACTTACCATTAACTTTTGCACGTATGTTGTTGAAGTTTCTTGGTTGCAGACAACAATACTTTTCAACAGACTCTAAATGTAAAAAAATATGTACATTAGGACATCATAACAGCAATGCTAACAATTAAAAATGTAGTTTGCAATATATTATGCATGAGTCTAGGTGTTTTTAGTTCCAGGATTAGAAACAGTTACAACTGTTGCAAAAATATTCAAATGGCTTTACTACAAACTATATTGAAAATTCACAACTATAATGACAATATCTTACTATACTATGTTAAAAAGTAATGATATGTCTTTATGAAATATCTTGTATGAAAAAACTAAATAAAGAAGATTCCAATGTTGAGGACAACACTAGAGTGTGAGACCTTATTTATCATTGAAATGTTAAAGTCAAACATATTTATTACAGCTACACCAGAGCACACTCTATCATTATATCTGTAATCCTAAACACACCCCAGGTCAGTCCAGAGAACAGAGATCACTGTGGGGCAGTCTCCCACCAGTGCACTTCTGGTGGGAGACTGCGCCACAGTGATCTCTGTTCTCTGGACTGACCTGGGTTGTGTTTAGGATTACAGATATAATGATAGAGTGTGCTCTGGTGTAGCTGTAATAATTTTGTGTTCTGTGCCTTCTTTGGTCTTGAATATTATCATTAGCCTGGTGAGTGGGTACGTAAACACCATCTTTTGAGCACCTCCAACCAATAGGATTATACACTGGATATATAGACTTAGAATGTCCCAAGATGTGGAGACCAAACAGCAAACCCATAACTTTGGTCATATTATTGTTTAAAGTCAAACGTGATGACTCCAATAGGTTCATTGCAATTTTCAGTCCATAATTCTTCAGAAATATTATATTAGTAAAAATCTGGGCTACTGGCTGCTGAGTTGGGTAGCATTCTGCAAACTGAACACATAATAACAAATGTATATGTTGAGCAAAAGTCAAACCTGAATGTTAAACCAATCAGAGTAGAGAATTTCAGTACACACATTGATGGGAAATTATTACTTAAAGATAAGTAACTGTAATAGGAATGAAAATATACATACATTTGGTATTGAGGGACATATGTTTGAGAGGAAGGCATCGATTACTTGTAAAAACATATGAAAGCACACAAGCTTCTAAAGAGGAACCAATATGTACATCATACGCTATTAGCTATAGTATACACAATTTATATGTAGCATAATGTGGTGTACCTGGTACAGGTTGTGAAGATTGATCACGTTGTGAAGATTGATTACGTTGTGAACATTGATAAGGTGCTGGTGAATTATCACTGGTTATGCTTCCTGCAAATTAATTTTGAAAAAGTAACATTTCTTAAAGAAGAAATTAGTTTAACAACCTATCACAAACGTTTCTCAAACACAAAAAGTTAATCCAAAATAACTTTCTTATATTAATGTAGTTTGAAAAATATGTTTTGTGCAGAAAGTTTAAGCGAGGGATATAGAGTACAGTCTATACAAATACAGAGGTAAGGCCTGTCAAATGGATGCAGTTTGAAAACATGACAGTTTAACAAAGGGCGCTCAGGCCCTGCAGTGATAGGCTTCATTTTTAGGTCTCGTCTGTCGATGCGCATGCGCATCGAGCAAGCGAGACTATGGGGGCTTATCCACTCTTTATCCAACTTGCAAGGAATCGTGGCGATTCCTTGCAGTGCCCGTGACTTTTAAGCTCAATGCGCATGCGCATTGAGCTTAAAAGCGCGTGCACATGCCCCCAGCCGCCTGCCTTGCCTACTCTCCCGCCCCCTCACTTCTTGATTGCACGGCCGCTAGGCCGTGCCTCCCCTACTCTCCTCCTCCTACTCTCCTCCCCTCGCCGTCTGTTCCCACACTCCTCCCACACCCCCGCTCCGCCCCCTCCCCTGCCTGCCATGTCGCGTCGCATTTCTCCTCCCCCCTCCCCACAGCTCCCCTACTCTCCTCCTCCTACTCTCCTCCCCGTCTGTTCCCGCACTCCTCCCACACCCCCGCTCCGCCCCCTCCCCTGCCTGCCATGTCGCGTCGCATTTCTCCTCCCCCCTCCCCACAGCAATGCCCTCCATTTTGACTCGCTGCCTCCTCCTTGTTACTAACTTGAGTCCTTGTTACTTTGGCCTGTCGTAATGTATCCGAAAAGACACGCCCCACAGTGGAGGTAGAGAATGTTTGACCCTGAACACCCTTAGAGGCTACTTGAGTTGGCAAGTGGCACGTTATCAGTTGGGTGAGTTTCGGAAGGGTTGGCAGCACCTTGATAGTTAGCAGCTGTGTGTGGAAGTCACTGCTATCTGTGTACACACAAACGCTCACATCCGTGAACTCTCGCACGCTTTTCTGTGTCTTTTTGGCGAGCCCGACTAACAAGCATTTAGCCTCTTTGCATACTCCCTGACCTGTGATTTGAACAACTTCACGGACAAATTACAAACTAATGTAGAGTATTTGAATTTCACGTGATTGTTAAGTAGAGAATGTTTTCGTTTTCTCTGTATCATTAAACACTCCATAGACTCGCAGAGTGAATGGAAACTTGTAAGCCGCTCTGTGTAAACCGAGATGCAGCTTTGAAAATCCACAAGGCTGTTCGGCTCGTCCTGAGTTCGCTGAAGCATGTTTGTGACTCATACGCAGTTGCTGTCTGGGTGTGTCGAGTATTTCTATCCCCCCAAGGAACACCCGTGCAACCGATCTACAGGAACCGATGATCTGTTCCGCCTTTAAAAACGAGTAAAAGAAACCGTTGCTACTTGGTGGTCGCATTTTCTAGGACAACCCTCCTTTCTCTTGAAGGGGTGCATGCTGCCTGAGCAGTAATAATAGTAGTAGCTTCAGAGAGGGACTTCGGCCAATCGAAGTGAGCACTACGGGAAAACTGAGGCGCTGTGTACATTGAGGCACTCTACACTCCTTGAGGCCGCTCTACACTCCTCGAGGCACACTGCACATCGAGGCACACTGTAAACTTATTTTAAGTCTGTTACGTTATTTAAAAAAAAGTAGTAGATTTTGTTAGAATTCCATTTTAATTGTGATCAAAACGCACAGAGCAAAAACTGCAGCTTTCTTTGTGTATTGTAGTGGGAGATTGTGAACATTGAGGAGCAGCCATATCGTTCATCTTTGGGCAGAAATGAGTTTTCTTGGTGACTGAGGTTTGCTTTTGTGCCCTGGAGACTGAGTAGCAGTGAATATTTATTAGCTGCTTCTGATGAGTAAAATCGTTGTTTTCATCGGCGCGTTTCACAAGTTTGCATGCAAGGAATGTTTTTTTAAAGTGATATTTAAGTGCCAACTCTTATTTCCCACCTTTGCAGTATGAGTTAGAGCTTTTAGAAATGTTTATGGCTTTTTTTATTTGTAATTCTTTAGCATTGGCTACAGGAAACAAAAATGCTAAAGATTTAGAAAAAAAAACCATAAACAATTCTAAAAGCACTAACTCTAATGATGCGAGACCTATTGCATTTCCAATGCTTGTTATATTTAGAGTTTCTTGTGTGGGTGGCACAGTTACTGCTGTAGGCCCAGTAGTAGCATTTACATGAGCAACCTTGGTATACGTAACTATCAAGACTAACATTTTAATCATGGACAAACAATTACCATTGCACTTTCAAAAAAGGCAGCAATTGCACTTAAAGACTGATCATGAAGTGGTGAAGTGTCGAAAACATGTATTTTGGTGAAAGCATGTTATAAAAAGATGTACGATAGAGAGAAAAATGGTTAGGTAACCTAAGCCAAATAAAGGGGTAGTACAACACCGTAGTGTCAAAGTTATAAATCCAACAATTATTATGAATTAAAACTGTGCTAGTCTGAGGAGGCAAAACCTTCGTAGGCCACCTAGAGCACAGAAAAAAACAACTATAGGTCACGTGAGGAAGCAAGAAATGTTAAGTCAGTGGAGGATTAAAAGGGAGCAAATATGATGATTAGGAGAGAGTGTGTATGTTGAAACACAAAACACGTGGCGTAGCACAAAAATGCAACATATATATTCATGAAAGCACAATATGTAAGAAAACAGGCCTGGGAAGGCCATGTGAGGCAGTAATAAATATTAAAATTCATGGGAGAGAAAAAAAAGGAAAATAGAGCTGGGAGGGCCACGTGACGTAGTAAAAAAATAATACTAATATGAATGCACAAATTGTAACAATACAGGCTAAAGCACGGGGCACAGTTACAAAATACGACACAGAAATTCATGCATGCACAATTTATTTAAAAAAGACCTAGAACGGTCCTGTGACGCAGAAGGTAATATTACGATCAACCATATACAATCAATAAGAATAGAGGCCTGGGAAGGGCACATGAGGTAGCAATAAACATTAAAAGTCACGGGAGGATTAAGAGGGAGCAAATACGATGAAGCACAGAGCATGTGCCACAGAAAAGTAAAGCAAAACGGCTGGGAGGGGCACGTGACACAGTAAAAAAATATTACTAATATAAATACACAAATTGGACCAATACAGGCTAAAGCATGGGGCACAGTTCAAAAATACTAAACAGAAATTCATGCACTCACAATTTATTCAGAAAAGGCCTAGCAGGGCCCTGTGACGCAGAAGATAATATTATGATCAACTATATACGATCTATAAGAATAGAGGCCTGGGAAGGCCACGTGAGATAGCAATAAATATAAAAAGTTACAGGACGATTAGGAGGGAAAAAATACGATGAAGTACAAAGCATGTGCCACAGAAAAGTAAAGCAAATTGGCTGGGAGGGGCACGTGGCGAAGTAAAAAAATAATACTAATATGAATGCACAAATTGGACCAATACAGGCTAAAGCACGGGGCACAGTTCAAAAATACTACACAGAAATTCATGTACGGACAATTTATTTAGAAAAGGCCTAGTAGGGCCCCGTGACGCAGAAGGTAATATTACGATCAACCATATACGATCAATAAGAATAAAGGCCTGGGAAGGCCACGTGAGGTAGAAATATAAAAAGTTACAGGACGATTAGGAGCGAAAAAATACGATGAAGTACAAAGCATGTGCCGCAGAAAAGTAAAGCAAAACGGCTGGGAGGGGCACGTGGTGCAGTAAAAAAATAATGCGACTATGAATGCACAAATTGGACCAATACAGGCTAAAGCACGGGGCACAGTTCAAAAATACTACACAGAAATTCATGCACACCCAATTTATTTAGAAAAGGCCTAGTAGGGCCCCGTGACGCAGAAGGTAATATTACGATCAACCATATACGATCTATAAGAATAGAGGCCTGGGAAGGCCACGTGAGGTAGCAATAAATATTTAAAGTCACGGGAGGATTAGGAGGGAGCAAATACGATGAAGCACAGAGCATGTGCCACAGAAAAGTAAAGCAAAATGGCTGGGAGGGGCACCTGACGCAGTAAAAAAATATTACTAATATAAATACACAAATTGGACCAATACAGGCTAAAGCACGGGGCACAGTTCATAAATACTACACAGAAATTCATGCACTCACAATCTATTTAGAAAAGGCCTAGCAGAGCCCAGTGACGCAGAAGATAATATTACGATCAACTATATACGATCAATAAGAATAAAGGCCTGGGAAGGCAACGTGAGGTAGCAATATAAAAAGTTACAGGACAATTAGGAGAGAAAAAATATGATGAAGCACAGAGCATGTGCCACAGAAAAGTAAAGCAAAACGGCTGGGAGGGGCACGTGACACAGTAAAAAAATATTACTAATATAAATACACAAATTGGACCAATACAGGCTAAAGCATGGGGCACAGTTCAAAAATACTAAACAGAAATTCATGCACTCACAATTTATTCAGAAAAGGCCTAGCAGGGCCCTGTGACGCAGAAGATAATATTATGATCAACTATATACGATCTATAAGAATAGAGGCCTGGGAAGGCCACGTGAGATAGCAATAAATATAAAAAGTTACAGGACGATTAGGAGGGAAAAAATACGATGAAGTACAAAGCATGTGCCGCAGAAAAGTAAAGCAAATTGGCTGGGAGGGGCACGTGGCGAAGTAAAAAAATAATACTAATATGAATGCACAAATTGGACCAATACAGGCTAAAGCACGGGAAACAGTTCAAAAATACTACACAGAAATTCATGTACGGACAATTTATTTAGAAAAGGCCTAGTAGGGCCCCGTGACGCAGAAGGTAATATTACGATCAACCATATACGATCAATAAGAATAAAGGCCTGGGAAGGCCACGTGAGGTAGAAATATAAAAAGTTACAGGACGATTAGGAGCGAAAAAATACGATGAAGTACAAAGCATGTGCCGCAGAAAAGTAAAGCAAAACGGCTGGGAGGGGCACGTGGTGCAGTAAAAAAATAATGCGACTATGAATGCACAAATTGGACCAATACAGGCTAAAGCACGGGGCACAGTTCAAAAATACTACACAGAAATTCATGCACACCCAATTTATTTAGAAAAGGCCTAGTAGGGCCCCGTGACGCAGAAGGTAATATTACGATCAACCATATACGATCTATAAGAATAGAGGCCTGGGAAGGCCACGTGAGGTAGCAATAAATATTTAAAGTCACGGGAGGATTAGGAGGGAGCAAATACGATGAAGCACAGAGCATGTGCCACAGAAAAGTAAAGCAAAATGGCTGGGAGGGGCACCTGACGCAGTAAAAAAATATTACTAATATAAATACACAAATTGGACCAATAAAGGCTAAAGCACGGGGCACAGTTCATAAATACTACACAGAAATTCATGCACTCACAATCTATTTAGAAAAGGCCTAGCAGAGCCCAGTGACGCAGAAGATAATATTACGATCAACTATATACGATCAATAAGAATAAAGGCCTGGGAAGGCAACGTGAGGTAGCAATATAAAAAGTTACAGGACAATTAGGAGAGAAAAAATATGATGAAGTACAAAGCATGTGCCGCAGAAAAGTAAAGCAAAACGGCTGGGAGGGGCATGTGGCGCAGTAAAAAAATAATACTAATATGAATGCACAAATTGGACCAATACAGGCTAAAGCACGGGGCACTGTTCAAAAATACAACACAGAAATTCATGCACACCCAATTTATTTAGAAAAGGCCTAGTAGGGCCCCATGACGCAGAAGGTAATATTACGATCAACCATATACGATCTATAAGAATTGAGGCCTGGGAAGGCCACGTGAGGTAGCAATAAATATTTAAAGTCACGGGAGGATTAGGAGGGAGCAAATACGATGAAGTAGAAAGCGCGTGGAGCACAAAAATAAAGCATAATAGAGCTGGGAAGGCCACGTGACGCAGTAAAAAAATAATACTAATATGAATACACAAATTGGACCAATACAGGCTAAAGCAAGGGGCACAGTTCAAACACAACACAGAAATTCGTGCAAACACAATTTATTTAAAAAAAGCCAAGGACAGTCCTGTGACACAGAAGGAAATATTATGATCCACTATGTATGATAAATAAGACTAGAGACGTGGAAAGGCCACGTGAGGTAGCAAATAATATTAAAAGTTACAGGATGATTAGGAGGGAACAAATACGATGAAGTACAAAGCACATGGAGCAAAAAAATAAAGCAAAACAGGGCTGGGATGGGTACATGACGCAGTCAAAAAATAATACTATTATGAACGCACAATTTATAAGAATACAATCTAAAGCATGTGACACTTCAAAAATACGACACAGAAATTCATTTTTTTTTTTTTTTAACATCATTTTTATTGCATCACCAATATAATTATACAGACAATATATTCAGCAATAATAATATAATATGTACAGACTTAGTTTGAGACATTCGATCTTCATCCGGTGGGGTCACCTCGCTCTTGACGCGGATGACTTCATCTCTGTCTTGGTCTCGTACTTCTTACAATGTCCGACCGCTTCATCGTGCATAGAACCCTGGAATGCTTTTGTGATTTACGCCCCTCCCCCACCCCAAATTTCGGTACCCCAACATCCCTCCAAACTAGCTTCCTACCCGCCCTCCCCCTGTGGTCGCGCTGCGCTTGAGGAACCATGTACTAGTGCCCGGTGTATTGCAGGAGGAAGTAATCATTCGCTAAGGTGTGTTCTCCTGTGTAGTGTTAGGGTCTGCTCCAGCTAGTTCACTCTCGCCATCCTGCCCCTCATCGTCCACATCCCGGAGCGCCTGCACCATCACCTCCCATGCAGTCGCCCTTTCCAGTGCTTTCTCGTCATTCGACCTCCAGGCCATCTGGTATCGTAGGGTACTTTCACACGCAGCCCATCTCAGACACTCCCCATACCATCTTTTATACGCGGGCCCCACTCTGGACTTCCAATTCCGTGTGATCTCCCGCTTGGCCAAGATAAGCCCTAAATCTATAAATTTACTAGACATCTTATTTCTAGGTGTGTGGGGGAACCAATGAAGGATGCCAACTGCCTTGGTAAACTGGATATCCCTGTCCGTCGCGCCGTTAAGGGCCCGCCCAACTTCCTGCCAATAGTCGCCCAAAGAGGGGCAATCCCACAGCATATGACACAGATCCGCCCCCGCTGTATTGCATCTGGGGCAAGCAGCGTCGGTCGCCCCAAAATACTGTTGGATTTTCCCGGGCGTAAGGTATGCCCTGTGAATAACATAAAAGTGGATCAATTGGAACCTGGCATTCCTCGAGCTCTTCCGTGCCCGCCTCAGCAGTTGGCCCCAGGTCGTGTCTGGTATCTCCACCTGGAGGTCCAGCTCCCACTTGGCTTTCAAGGCCGCCAAAGGTTGCAAGGCCTCCCGATGCATCCTCGAGTACAAGCACGTGACGGCCTTAAAGGTTCCCGCCGCCATCATGGCGTACTGGCAAGCCATCGAGGTGCCCGGTTCCTGCAGTCCTTCCCCCCAGTGGGCTCGCATGGCGCCCGTGACTGCCGCGTGGAGCAGGTAGTCACCCCTCGGTAGGTCAAATCTCTCCTGCAGGTCCCGAAACGGCAGCAACACCCCATCTTCGTAGAGGTCACCCAGCATTTGGATTCCCGCCTCCTCCCACCCTATCAAGCGCGACCAGTCACCTCCATGTGGGAGGGCAGTGACCATTCCCAGCGGTATTTCGGGGGCATACATAAGGCGGACGCCCGCCCGCTTACGGGCTCGGTCCCAGCATAGTCGGAATGTCTGCTCCTCCCCCGTCAGGTCTCCCACTCGGAGTCTCTGGTGCAGCGTAATATAAGCTAGAACGTGTCGCGGGGTGCCTTCGACTCTCGCGTCCTCGGGGCCTCTATATACTCTCGCCACCTCCTGAGTAAAAGTCTGCAGCTGCGCGGCTAGGTAATATCCTTCGAAGTCCGGCACTGCCATACCTCCCTCATCTTTGGGGCGCAACAGCGTGTCGAGCGCTATGCGCCTCCTACCTGTGCCCCATAGGAACGCTATGATCAGTGACCTCAGACGTTTGAAAACAGAGCTCGGGACCCATACCGGCAGTGTCCTAAAATAATACAAAAGCCTGGGCAGGGCTATCATTTTAAGCAGGGAAATTCTACCAGCCAGGGAGAGCGGTAGAGTCGCCCAGAAGTCCATGGATCCACGCAGGGCGTTAATACAGCGAGTGATGTTGCCATCCAGCAGGTCGGACGGGGCGTGGTAAACATAGACCCCTAGATAATGTAGGCAGCGCGGCTCCCACCGGAGTTCCTGAGCGGTGAGTGGGCACGGTTCCCCCGGCCTCAGGGGAAACAGACAGGATTTGGGCCAGTTGACCCTCAGGCCCGACAACCTACCGAACTGCTCCAGTAGCCTCCGCGCCCCCTGAAGTTCGGCGCCCGCATCGGCCAAAAACATCAACAAGTCATCTGCATACAGGGAGATGAAGTGTGGCCTCCCCCTAAAAGACAAACCGGCGTAGTGGCGGCCCAGTCTGGCTACCGCAGCGAAGGGTTCCATTGCCAATGCAAACAGTAGCGGGGATAGGGAACAACCCTGTCTAGTGCCACGCCTAATCGGGTATTGTCTCGAGATCAGTGCGCCCACCCGGACCCTCGCTACCGCCTCAGTGTAGAGGACCTTGGTCCACTGTATATATCCGTCTCCCAACCCGAAGCAACGCATCACCTCATACAGGTATCCCCATTCGAGGCTGTCAAATGCCTTCTCAATGTCAATGGACAGGACAAATGGGGAGACGGTGTCCGGCCAATCCGCACCCATCAGTCTCGTGAGTCTGCGGATGTTATGAGTGGTATTGCGTGTCGGTATGAAACCGCACTGGTCACCGTGAACCAGGCCCGTCATGTGCACTAACAATCTGTTGGCCAGAATTTTACTGAGGATCTTGTAGTCCGTCGTCAACATAGACAACGGACGATACGAGGACAGCGCCGCACCCTCTCTGCCCGGCTTCAAGAGCGGGATCATAAGGGCCTCGCACATAGAGCCCGGGAGTCGGCCCTTCTCCTGCGCCTCATTGTATACCTCGCGCAGCCGCGGAGCAAGTTGCTCTAGATATTTGCCATAAAATTCGATCGGTATACCGTCTAGGCCCGGGGTCTTGTTTCTGGCCATCTGTTTAACAGCACAGCCTATTTCTCCGAGGGAGATGGGCCGCCCTAACTCTTCTGCCTCCGAGTCCTCCACTCGCGGCAACTGTAGTCCGTCCAAGAACTCCTCAAGCTCCTCCGTCCCTCCCGTATCACCACTCAGATAGAGCCCCTCATAGTAAGCACGAAACTTGTTCAGGATCCCGGGTTGGGAGTGGCAGGGCTCCTCCCCTGGCTCCTGGATCCTCATGATCGGCCCTCCCCCCCGGATAGGATTAGCAAGCCAAGCCAACATCGCCCCCGCCTTATCACCTTCCGCATGCGCCCTCGTCACGTACGCCTTATGGTCGAAGCTACGCAGCCGCTCTAGCTCTACCGCCAGCCCCTCCCGTGCCCCGCTAAGCCCCTCCTGCAGTTCACTGTGATTCGGGCGCCTCTTCTCGAGATCCCTCAGCCGTGTCTCAGCCTTATCTAAGTCATCCAACAGAGTCTTCCGTGCCCCTGCCGTGTGACCAATACAGTGTCCCCGCACCACCACCTTGAAAGCATCCCATTCAACCGCCCTCGTGGAGGCCGAGCCACTGTTCTCCTCAAAATACCTCTCAATACGTTCACTCAGGGCCTCCCCGAACAACAAGTCGTCCAGGGTGTCAGGTTGCAGGCGCCATGTTGGCACGCAGTTAACAGTCACCATCCACTCCAGAGACATCAACAAGGGGTTGTGGTCCGATATCGTTCTGGTCAAGTATTCCGCCCCTCCCACCGCGGGGAGCACACATTCCGAGCAAAGAAACGCATCCAGCCTCACATGCAAATCATGCAGGCGCGAGTGAAAGGAGTAGTCCCTAGTGGTGGGGTGCAACGCCCTCCATGCATCCGTGAGGGCCCAGCTCTCCTGCCAGTCTAACCTACGCTTGGCGATCCTATGTACCGGGGACGCGCGCAGTGGGGGATGGGACCTATCTAGCAGCACATCCTCAACTGAGTTGAAGTCCCCCCCCAAGAGGACCGGCCCTGCCAAATAACCCGCCAATTTGCCCGAGATGTTAGACAAGAAAGCGGGCAGGTCTACATTAGGAGCATACACATTACAGAGAGAAATCATCCTGCCTCTCAACCTTCCTTCCACCGCCACATACCTGCCCTCAGGGTCTATCGATGACTTCGAAACTTGGAAGGGGACCCCCGCCCGTATCCAAATCAATGCCCCCCTTGCGAATGCTGAAAATGTCGTGTAGAATAACTGCCCCCTCCAGCGCCTTTGCAGAGCCGCCCCTTCCTGCTTATTTAGATGCGTCTCCTGTAAAAACGCTACATGAACCCCCCTACGCTTGAGGTACGCCTGGATCTTATGTCTGCGCGTCATGGACTGCATACCCCGCACATTCCAGGTCACACATTTCAACGCCCCAGTACTAGCCATTCCCCCCTACACAACCGGACCATACAGCAAAGAACAATGTTCGCATAAGTCCCGCGACCACGGGCCCCCCCACCCACCCTCTCCAAACCGGAAGCCGAACCCCCCCAACAACTACAACCCCCTGAGCAACCCCAACTGCTCGCAACTCCCACCCCCCCAGGACAGGCCCCCCCGCAACTGGAAGTACCCCCATCCAAACCAACACTCCCAACCACCCCTCAAGGAAAGGTGGTAATTGTCGCAGTCCCCACTGCGATGACCTTAGGGGCCAGTAAGGCGCGGCTCAATGCTATAAGACCTCAAAACAAATCAGCCCCGCGCGCTCCACCCCACAATCCCCACATTGCAGCTCCTCAAAACCTCAATCAGTATCGTTCCACCGCTGCGGGCCCAGTGTCCCGGTGTCCAACTAGCGAGTCCATTCCGCCAGATCAGTTCAACACGCCTCCAGTATCTCCCCCGAAGTCTGCGGCGTCACAATAGGGCCCCGGGCTCCACCAAATTCCGATTGTCCTGTCTCTGAGCCCGTGCCCGGGTCCTCCGAATCTGTACCCTTCCCAGATTGAGTCCTGGCGGTTTTAGATAAGTCCACCACCGCCTGTAGGGCCGCCTGCCTCTCCGCGTCCGTCTGCGACATCGAAGGTTTCCCGGTTCTCTTGCGGTTCCTCCTGATCCGTTGGGACTGCCTGATCGGCTTCGCCACCTTAGCCTCTTCCTCCCTGGCCTTAGCACCGTCCGTTCCCGCTTTATAAGTGTCCCACCAGTCCCATGCGTCCGCGGAGGTCGTGAAGAATAAAGACTTCTCATCCACCACCACCCTTAGCTTGGCAGGAAACAACAGGGAGTACTTGATGCCTTCCTGGCGGAGCTCCCGCTTGAGGGATAGGAAGTTTGCCCGGAGTCGCTGCGTCTCAAATGTATAGTCCGGGAACATGGTGACTCTGTTGTTTTCCACTTGAAAGGGCCCTGCCTCTCTCGCCCTCTGTAAAAGCCAGTCTCTGTCCCGGTAATGGAGCAACTTGAACACCACCGGGCGAGGAGGAAGGCCCAAGGCTGGCGGACGCGCCGGAACTCTATGTGCCCGTTCTAGGGAGAAGAAGGGGGACAGACCTTCTGGGGCCACCTCCGTCCGCAGCCAATTATCCAAGTAGCCCACCATGTCGTCGCCTTCAATTTTCTCCGGCAGGCCCACTAGGCGTACGTTATTGCGCCTGTTCCTGTTTTCTGCATCCTCGGCCCTCCTTTCCAGCACCTTCAGGCGGTCCATCACGTCGGCCATCTGGGCCTTCATCGTTGCCTGGCCCGGGGCTAAGTCCTTAACCGTGTTCTCCACGGATTTCACCCTGTCTTTAAGTTTGTCGTGGTCGGCCTTCAGGAGGCCCAAGCCCGTCGCCACCTGAGCTATATCCTGCTGCAGGGCGTCCTTTGTGGTGGCGATGGCTTCCAGGATACGATCCTGCATCCGCTGTAACGCCGCTTGGTCTCTCTCCGCTCCTTCCGCCGCCTCAGTGTCGGTCGCGCCATCTCCCTTCCCCTTCGGCTTCCCCATCTGGGCCGGGATGGGCGGCGGTCTTCGAGTGCGTTCCTGGTCGCCCTCCGAGCGTCGCCGGGCACCGTCCTCCGGCTGGGTACTCAGGCCCAGATATGTCACCAAGAAGCAGGAGGCACCGAGCGGTCGCAGCCCGCCCAGCGCCAGATGCGCCAGAGGTCCGGGGCTCTCGTCTCCGGGTCACTGTTTCACCGTCGTCGCCTCAATCAGGAGACGGTCCTCAGCCACCGCCCAAGAGCGCGTCCAAAGTTCATTCGGCACCTGGGGAGAGGCGCGATGCGGCCGCCAACACCTCTAGTATGTCCGGGAGCAGTCCTCAGTGGGTCTCCGGGCAGATGTCGCCGTCACAAGCGTTCTCATGCCCTCGCCGCCATTTTGGGGTCCGCGACTTCTCGCCTGAGTCCAGCTTTCAAAGTCGAAATACTGCTGTGGGAAGGCTCGGTGTCGTCCTCCGTGGCCCCCGGACCCTCCGCAGTACCGTCCAGTACCGGATGGTATCGGTTATTTCGGGGTTCGAACGAATTATCAGGATATTTTCCGGGATCGGGCACGGAGCTCCGAGCTCACGCTGCCTACCTCCTCGGCATCCAAGCCACGCCCCCCACGACACAGAAATTCATGCACGTACAATTTATTTAGAAAAGGCCTAGGAGGGCTCTGTGACGCAGAAGGAAATATTATGATCAATTATATATGATTAATAATAATAGAGGCCTGGGAAGGCCCCGTGAGGCAGTAATAAATATTAAAAGTGACGGGAGGATTAGGAGACAGCAAATACAAAGAAGTACAAAGTATGTGTTGCACAAAAATAAAGCAAACCAGAGCTTGGAGGGCCACGTGACACAGTAAAAAAAACAACAAAAAAACTATGATGCAAGTTCAATTTACAGCGGAGGCTGATGTTGTGATGGCTTCTCCTACCTTTGCTTTCGTCCTCTCTTGTCTTGTCTTCAAAGGCTGGGGCTTTGGCTGGACCTGGGTGGGTGGGCCTGGGCGATTCCGGCACTGCGGCTATGGTGGCCTTGCTGGAAAACAGCAGCAGTGACACCAGGAGTCCTCCTCCACTCGAGCAAACAGTTTGTAGTACAATCGACGACGACAAGAGCCTGTCTGTCACCACAGCGCAGGCAAAAGAGAGCATGCTTAGGTCACTATCGTTTTATATGGGAACCGTGGGGGCTGACCAAACTAAGTCCAGAGCCGTCATTGGTAGCGTTTTCGAGGTCTAGAAGAATGACGGACCTGGGGGACCTCCCATTGGCTAATGTATTGGCTTCCAGGCTTAGTAATAGCAAGAAAGGTACGTGGTGATATGTGTGAAAGTATGGGCAGGCGTGCACTGTGCAAGTGTGAGTGTGTGCAATAATAATTAACAACAGAGAGAGACGGGGCGGGGTTTTCATGTGCGCAGAGGCAGGCCCAGAATCGGATCTCCAATGAGTGACCACTTGTAACTATTCTCGTAGCGCGCCCTGTGCTCTGATTTGACAGTGAGAGAGTGATCGCACCATAGTTTGTATTGCTAATCATTCTCAGCGCGTACCCGTGCATACGCTACGAATACGCTTCGACGTTACGCGTCGCATCAAAGCTTACATGTGGAGAAGTGTGGCTCACTGGTTAGAGCAGGCAGACCCTGAAGCAGAGGTCAGACCTGGGACCAGGGTTCAATTCCCGACGCGGCAGGGTCTTGAGCTCAAATGTCCACAGACTCGATAATTCTCGCTTCGGTGCCTGACCTAATCATGGGTTCACACTCTGCAACTCTGGGCATTAAGCTTGCTTAATCTCCACAACGGCTCCCCGCGGTGGGATGCCTGGCTTTCACCTTGGGGATGCCCTGTCGGGGCTATCTCACAGGGAAAAGCCAGGACGGGTTCCCAAGGCAAGCGCTTAGAGACCCCTGGGTTATAAGCGCTATATAAATCCAACATACAATACAATACAATACATACAATACAATGTCAGGTACGGCGCCCCGTACGCGAAAGGCACGAATGTTTTTAATTGTTTAAAAACATATATTTATGTATTTAATGAAGATACTAATAGAATACATTATGTAGAATAGTTATGAATTTTTTTTATACTTTGAACAATCGTTTATTACTTTTATAAGCAATTATACAAATCGCGGTGGAACGTTATTCGTATTCGCATCGTAAGAGCACAGTAAGCTCAGCATACGGAAAGCCATGTGACTTTAAAAGAAGGGATTTGATTGGTTCATAATAGTTCCTATTGCAAGTGCTGAAAGTTCTGTCCCATTTTAATCATTCTACTTTGACTTTCTAAGAAGAAGCATCTCTTCTGAGAATCCTGCAAAATAAAAGGAAGATCCTCATAATATCAGCAATGGACTCATATTCCAGCCATTCTTCAGATGAAGATTTTATTACTGAAAAACCTTCAAAGAAGAGGAAAGAAGGTGTAATTTGGAAGCTTTTTACTTTTTCAGAAGGGCAAAAAAAGGTTAATGCTCCAAAGGTAACCTGTAAAATTTGCCAAACAACTCTTTCAAGGGGTGATCCATCTAAAAAATACTCCTTTGGCACAGTAAATATGGTCCGACACATGAAGAACCTGCATCCGAACAACTTTGCTCGAGCTGCAACTCGGAGCTTGCAGGACAACCCACCTGCTACTGCACCAAGCACATCAACTGCCACAGCAGCATTTTCAGAAAGCAGTCCACACCCACAAATTGATCCTGATTTTGGAGAAGTTAAAATTGTATGCATTTATTGCGATAAACTTTTGTGTTGTGGGGAACAGTCTATTGACCTGATAAAATGCAGGAAGCAGGAGCATCGCTGTCATCGACCTTAGTTTTTTTTTTCTTCATTCTTTTGTTCCTATTGGATACTGTTTGGGTTCCAGTTCAATTTTTTTGGTTTAAAAACAACTTGTTGACAAAACACAAAAAAAATTGAAAACTAAAAACAGAAAAAAACAGTTCTTTTCAGAACTACCTTCACTGGTCAAAGAAAGAACTATATTTCTATGTTAGTGTATAAAAGTTTCTCAGAATGAATGTGCAGTTCATAAATGAATGAATGAACACATTACTAGTGTATGGTGAATGTGACAGTGCAGAACTATAAGGAAGTGCTACAGCATAAATCTATAAGGTGTTTACCTATAGTATACTGCAGTACCTCTGAAGCATTTGAATGTAACATATGCACATACATATGTTACAAGTCTATGCTTCAATTTGCACTTCTGGTGAAACTGCCTGGATGAATTTGTATGTGTTATGGGTGGCTTTACCATGCCTTGTGCTTCTTTTACACAGCTGTTGCGTCACTTTTGTGATGCACTGGTGGTGCAAAAGATGTGCCATGGTATGTGGTATTTACAATGCGATGCATCTGGAAGGTGCATCACATTATTAAGCCCTGCACGAGAAGGAGGTGATGTCACAGTACACAATAACTGGCATATCTCTGGGGATGTAGCAGTTATTGTACATCTGCTGATTAGTGTTTTAATGTAGTAAATGGATTCCTTTAGAACAGTGTATAGATAAACACATAGTGCTGTATGGTGACTACAATACTGAAACAGAAGTATGATAGTGTTTACTGGGAGTGTAAAAATACAGATTAGGTAATCGAAGGTATAAAAGACAAGTTTGTTGGTGCATAGAACACTGCATGCATAGTCTATAGGTGTTTGAAGCAGTCCATGCTTTAAGGCACACTTTCACCATGAGTACTTGGGCACTGGCTGAATGGTTACAATTCTGCAAGGAGAGTGTAACGTCAAAGCGTATCCGTAATGTGTGCACGGGTACGCGCAGAGGACAATTTACTGTGCAATGGACGGTGTGATCACCGTACGCGTACAGCACAAATACTGAGAAAAAAACCAATGAAAAAGGAATTACATAGAATTTAAATTTAATATATTGAAAAAATAATGTAATTAATTAAAAAAAGTGAATTTAATGTTGTTATTATTTTACAATAAGAATATGAAATATAATTTTAAAAATAAATATAAATATTTATAAGAAAAATTTAAGAAATTAGAATAAAAAGAAAGAAATATAAGAATTAATGCATTTAAAAATTATCATTTACAAAACCTTTGAAATTCACTAAAAAAACATAGGTTTCACACATGTTATAGTTAGGAATTAGCATTTAAAAAACCTTGCAAATTAATCGAAAAAAACATAGATTTCACACATGTTATAGTTAGCTGGACATTTTACTCATACAAAACCTTTGAAAATCCCCCGTTATAGTTAGTTCAGCTAACTATAACTCGCGCGCCCGCAATGCACTGTTGATGACGTCACATATTACATCACTCATGACATGGTCAGTGACATCACTCATGACATCTCAAATGACATCACTGATGACATCATCCTTGTGAAAGAGTGGCAGACCTCCTCTCACCATAATATAACCTTTGATACACACATTCAAAAATAGAACCTAACATTTTCAAAAAAATGGAGATACCAATACCAGTTAGAATAACCTATCCAGTAATTCCAAAATCTACATACACATCCACTCATTCACCAATAGTTCTATATAGTCACTCATACATGTACTCACTCATCATATGTACTCATACACCTATACATCCTGTTACACACCTACACTTATACATAGAGTTATTCACACATATACTCACACATGCAAATAAACTATCAAACATCCATTTACTTGCATATACAGCTCTACACACACTTATTTCTACAGAAACGTACACATACTTGTTGCGTGTTTATCTAGGTTCCTGATCGATACTGTGACCTTATGCGCCTATTCGGCTATAAATCCATTCATTCCCTATATTGGCATAACCGTTCAAGTGCGATATTCAGAAAGTCATCTCTGGCCTCACACGAACAGAGCCACATTCCAGAATAGTTCTCTGACACTTCCTTTGCAACCAATTAGTGCAATGACAGAGCAGAAGTCACTATCTGATATTCCTAGATTAACACTCTGAGTTCTTCAACAAGATAAAAACTCAGCAAACCTGGAAATCCCCGCTTGCTGTGTTTTGATTAGTAATGGAACTCTAATGAGCAACTGATAGCTATCACTTCCTAGTGACATCTTTAATTGACGTCTTATGTCCAGCAAACTTGCGTCAAACCAGGCACCTGTCAGGTATAAATATTACCAACGTTGCCTTAAACAAAGCGCGATCCTGTTGCTGCAGCCTGCTTCCCGTCGCCTGAAGCTGCTGGTACCATTATCGCTGCTAAAGCGCGAACGATGGTGTGGTGTAACTAGGAGCTGAACAGCCGTCCCTCTGCGAAGAGCCCAGCAGATGCCAAGCTGCCTGCGGACGCTGTCCCCCCTCCTTCTCCTCGACGCGCTGAAGAGAGACGCTGTCTTTCTCCTGCTGAGAAATCCAGCACCAGCGTTTCTGGTCTGCCCTCGCGGGTGACTGGGATACCGAGTTTCCCCTAAAGGAGATACCAGACCTCCATCATTCTATTCAGAGGTATGGTGTTGACTAAACCCTTAGTGAGAATTCTTGAAGCAAACCTTGGCAAAACCAACTTAAACTGAAGCTACTTACTTACTCCCCTCCCAAGTATTAGGCTTAGGTCAGGTACACTGGGGTAGGCGTAGTTAGAAGCACCAGTTGAGTATTTTAGCCTAATGTATATATGAATGTATATATGTTCTATTACTTTTAAACCAGTGTATGGCTAAGAAACCATATCAATGCTTTTACAGTATTATTTCGCAATACTTATCTTACTGTACGTACTTTTTATAATAACAAGTCTTGCAATTGTGGCAATACATTTCTCTTGTACGAGAAGAAAGACTGTTCAATAAATGTTAACCCTTTATTGACAAACGCCCGTCTCTCTATTCTCTACATATCGTGAAAGTAATCTGCACTAACCTGACTGAGTGAAATACATGTCTATTGTTTCACACGACCCTAGAGATTGACTCTTAATCTGAGGAGCAAAGTTGTCATGTTGCACGGTTGTTGGAAAGCTGAATCCCTTCTTGTCTGTGCCAGGGAAGCTGATCACTTCCTATGCAGAGAAGAAAGTTTCCAGTGACCTCTGAGCTAGTTGGTAACAAACCCAATTAAGTTTAACATAGTCAGTAGAGGCCTGGAAGATCCGCACTTCTACGTCGATACTACTGTTTATGTTATTCCAATGCGCAGGGCCTAGTGGGAAATTAGGAACTACACTACATGGCGCCCAACGTTTGGTAAGGCGATAAACTAACGCAAGACGTTAGAGTAACTCAGTCGTGCATATTTCACACAGACCCCTTTCTCCCGTAAATACTCCAATAGACGTCTGGAGTGGGTTAAAGGATAAAATCCGCCCGAACTCAGTAGGAAGAGATTCCTATGTAAAGCTCTGGTTTATTCAACGTTGAAGGATACAGTGTTCCAAAATATTGTGCACCTAATCTTTGTCTCCTTGGAGACCAACTCTGCAAACTTGCATTTATAAAATGTCAGACTTAGAAAACGGAACCACTGGGGGCGCAGTAGATGCGACTCAGCAGGGTCCCGAACACACAGACCCGGGTGCAATTATCATCCCGGTCCACTTAAGAAAATCTATAACGTTAAAACTTATAGAGAACGGACTGACACCTCAAGGTGGTACAGTAATTTTCGTGATAGAGGCTCACGAATATCGGCAGACAGAGGTATTCTATTCATGGATAAACTTTCCAGCGGCAAACGCTACAACAAAAGAGTTTCACTATTACAAAATAGAGGACCCTCCGGAAGAGTACGCTCCTTTCGAGGAGACTGAAATCCCACTAAAATTCCAAGAGCACCTGCTCTGGTTTAATGGCGCCCTAAAACACAATGATCACATTTCCAGGCTCGGTCCACTAGGTAGACCAGGAGCCACGTGGCCGGTTCTAGCCAGCTACACACCACATCCTGACATTGCAAAAATGTCTAGAGAAGAGCTGTTAGTACAGCTAAAAACATTACTTAAAATACATAGGCAATTAGTCCAATATGTAATGCGGACTGCAACAGTCCAGCCAGCTGTTAATGTACCACAGCTGACCCCTCATCAGGGGAACACTAATAAAATTACACCTCAGAACATACAGTCATGTCTTGGTAAAACCCCCGTAAAACGGGAACAAATTCCTTTCTGGTTAGCACAGAAAATCACTCAAATAGAGGCAGTATTTCCTGATACTACCCCTATAGAGAAACACAGAATCTTGACCATCTGCCTTCCTATGGGAATCGCACCACACATGGAGGACTGCGACACTTGGGGTACAGTCTTTGCTTCCATTTACACAAAAACACACGGTGTTCCGTCTATGGCGGTAATACCAGAAGTGCTAAAACATATTCAAATTGAATACGGTCCAGAGCCCGCTTTAAATCTTGGTATGAAATTACTGAAGGACTTCAAGCAGGTCTCGGCTATATTATTAGCCAACATAAAAGGAGAAGCAGCATCTGTGGCGATTCGCCAGAAGTTGAAAGAAACAGATATAAAAGATCCAATTGAGCTTGCCAAAATCATAGAAAAATGCTATGAAGAATTAGGTAGAGACAGCTTGGGTGGGAAACCAGTAAAGCCCCAACTGCTCGAAAATCCTGAAAAATTATTTATTAAAAATAATTCAAACACTCCTAAAAAGAGCTGGGATGGAAATAAACAATCCACTCCCAAGGAAAAAGTTTTCCAGTCCAGAGGAAGGTCTCCTCGACGGAGGGAAAGAACTCCAACTCGAGAACACCAGTCTTCCCAGAGGGAGCCCTCAGAGAAAAGATATAACCTTAGAAATAGGGATAATCTGAAAAAACCTGATAGATATCAAAGTATTGATACACGTCCCTCTCGATCTTTTTCGCAGAAATCGGAAAGAAGAGGACGGTCAGACCCAGGAGAGCACACCAAGTCCAAAGACAAGGAACCTGCTCAGAGTAAAAAATCTCAATTTTCAAAAAAGAAGGTAGCCAGTATTAGAGTAATCAACCATGCCGAGAATACTGAGGACACAGTTGAAAAACGGGGAGTGGGCATTAACAATGTTGGACAGTGCAGCAGAAGTCAGTATAGCGCGCAAGATCTTGATGAGTCATCTGGAGACAGTGGACACGAATGAATACATTCAGGTTGAAACTGCCGACACCAGACTTAGCGAGCCCCATAAAATATACGAAATAACATTGCATATAGAGGGTGATAAGACTAGGAAAATTAGAGGTCTGTTTTGGGATAAGCTCTCAAAAGGCTACGATATTCTGTTAGCTGAAAAAGATTGGCCCCCAGAGTTTGTCAGGGAGTGCCCTCGTGGCGAAGAAGTGATTATGCCTGCCTTCTCGAATCACATTCCGATTCACAAAAAATATACATATGCAAGGAAATGGGCAGTAGCCCAGGCACCGGCATTATATAAAAATCATGTTGGATGGGATGAGGACTCCCTTCCTCACAAAATCCAGTTAAAAAGTGAACCAACTGCCCAACGGCAGTATCCCATAAAGCAAGAAGCTAAAAAACAAGTCAGGGAGATCTTAGATCACCTTGAATACCAGGGGGTGATTGAAACATGCACCTCTCAAATGAACAATCCTTTGTTTCCTGTCTCCAAGCCAGACAATTCATATCGTCTAGTTTTGGACTACAGACACCTTAATGCATGTTGTAAAACGTTTGCAGTACAAAACTCGCATAGTGCAGCCCTAATGAATAACATAGTTAGGAAAAAATATAAAACGACATTAGACATATCTAATGGTTTCTTTTGTCAAAACATTGCACCGGAAAGCAGATATTTGACCGCTTTCTCAGCATTTGGGTCGCAGAAAAACTTCTGTCGACTCCCACAGGGGTTCAAGAACAGCCCAGGACTATTCTCAGCTAGGGTAACAGAGTTACTACAAATATATGATGATGAGGCATTATCTTACGTAGATGATATCTATCTCACAGACGACGACTTGGATACTCACTTGAAAAGAGTGAACACCATTATACTTGGGTTCGCAGCAGAGGGTTACAAATTCAACTTTAAAAAGTCTTGAATTGCCCATCTGACATTACTATTTTTAGGGTACAAATTATCAAGTGAAGGGAAAAGCCTAGCGGACAACTTCTTAGAGAAGTGCGCTGTACTCCAAGCTCCAAAAACGCTAAAGAATTTACAATCCATTCTAGGTTTTCTGAATTTCGGAAGAACTTACATTTTAAATTACGAAGAGAGGGTTAAACCTCTCTACGAACTAATTAAACCTGATTTTAAACAAATCAATTGGACTCAAAAACACACAGACATTTTGAGATCACTGCAAACAGACATGTTAGCAAAAACAAAATTAGATACACGTGACAACACACGAGATCTTGTAATCCGAGTCATCCCAGGAAGATGCGGATTCACATACCTAACCTCTAATGAGGGAGAAAAGGTACCAATTTCAATTAAATCTCACTTGTACACACAAGCAGAAAAAACATTCAGTAACACAGAAAGAACTGTGAAAGCAGTGCAAATCGCATTAGCAAATGAACGAGAATTAGCACATGGTAAAAGGATTAATATCCTCACAGCGGAATCCGCCTTCGAGGCGCTATTCAGCCCAGTGAACCTGCCTACAGTGTCACTGGATCCGAAATGGATACAGTGTGTAGATTCTCTAGGAGCGGAAGATGTGAAATACTATTTAGCCCCACAATTCGAAGAACTGAATGATTTAGAATATGAAGAAGAATATCCTCTGCCAATCGAACTTCTGCCTCTCCCACAATACGCTTGTATAATCTATACAGAAAGATTTGTACAGCATTTCAACGTAGAGAGCAAATCCTACGATGCAGCATGTGCGATTGTTAAAGGTCGTTGGCTGTGCGGTTAATTCAGACTGAAAGTAACAATAAGTGAATCTGTAAGAAACTGTTCGGCTCCGAGAGCTGAAATCAGATGTTTAAAGATGGCGCTCGAAAATGCAGAACGTGAATTCCCAACACTTATCGTGTGCGATTCTCATTTTTGCGTCAACTCTTACAACAATAAACTGCAGAGGTGGATTGAAAACGACTACAAAGATGACACAGGTGCCACAATAAAGCATAAAATGCTCTGGAAACAGGTAGCTCTTGTACACAAAGAACTACAAAAGACTCACGTGATTCACGCACAGAGTCTTCAACGTGATGGCGTTCACGTTGCAGGGAATTCATTGGCTAATACAGCCACAGCGGAAGCAACTAACCCGGCTTCCGTAGCCACAAAAAAGCGTACAGAAAAATACATAGACGGGGAAACCATGCTGGCAGTAAAAACGACCGTAAAAGGCGACTGTGCAGCACTGCCCGTAAACTATCCACTCAATTATGCATACGTAATCGATGCAAACTCTGTTCCTTTTGCTCGAATCCCTGGAGTGGGGGACAGAGTAATTCCAAACAGGAGCAGGAGGGGCTACCTCTTACTGGAAGCACACATGGGGTTGGGTCTGAGACATCAAACAATTAAGGATTCTCTGAAAGTATTACAATCAGAGTACTGGTGGCCAGGAATGATATTCAATGTTTTGCTCAAAATTGTGAAGACTGCAACAGAGATCGCAGTAATGAACAGGCCAGTGTAGTTTCAGGATCCCTGCTAGACAGCATAAGGCGGTCTATCTGCGCAATCAAAGAAGAGAAGCGCGTCCCATTGTACACAGTTAAGGCTAAACACACTTAAAAATGTGGCCTCCAGCGCTCGGCAGACGCCTAGAACTGTTATAAAAGATTTGCGAGTCCATATCGGCATATACGCAATTACCACGTTCCATTCTGACCAGGGTCCTGCTTTCAGCTCTCGAGCTTATAAGGAGGCCATGGCCAGCATGGGAATTGGGTTGCGGTATTCTTGTCCGTCGCACCCCGAAGGGAATAGTGTGGTTGAAAGAAAAAACCGGGACATAAAGCGATCTATAACAGCGAAGGTATTAGGTTCAGGCGCTGGGTGGGTCAAACATTTAATAAGTGTCCAGACTAGTCTTAATAACTTGCCAAGAAATTCTCTAAAAGGTTTCAGCCCATACGAACTATTGTTCGGAATTAGAATGAACATTCAGGACCTCGATAGTCAGATGTCAGTGGTACAAGAAAAAACAACAGACTTTGACATCAAAGATCGTTTGGCTGTTTTACAGGAACTGAATGAAACAAGAAAATCCTTAAGCAACATAAAGTTAAAACAACGGCCATCTACCACTGACGAGGCACCACAAGCAACAGCCCCAGCAAGTCCTGTCTGGATTACAAAGATTGGGGATCTAGTCAGAGAAAAGATCGCGGTGAAGAAGGAATTTGGGCCTTCTTACAGAAAAGCAATACCTGTCTTGGCAGTCACCGGAACAAGATCAGTAGTACTACCGCCCCTTGCTGGTAAAAAGGAGAACAGAGTCGTGTCCATCGACCTGGTAAAACCACAAGCATGTGGCCTATAATCAACAGTAGGCCCAGTGGACTCCCAAAAAACAACGAATACCCAAACTTGCAACAATCCAAGAGGTTCAAACTGAAAGACTAATCACATTCGATCAGCCTGCAGTGCACAGTGAAGGACTATGCAATAATGCCATGGAACTCGTGCCTCTTGGGACACAGATTGAAACAGTTCGTCAAGAAACACCAGTCTACACTAATGTGGCATCAGAAAATGCTACCGAGAGACAGATTGAAAGAACAATCCCAACAATTGATAGAACTGCCTCTGGTTATTTCATCAACTTCGACAACTTCTCTGAAGATCAAAACGACCCCGAAGTGATGCCAGAAACAAAAAAGTATTCTAAAGAAAATACAACAGGACTCCTTAACAAATCAAAGAATTATATCTGGATTCACCGTTGATTGAGCATTGGATTATTTCAGGGGTATTCATACTCCTACTATGCCTAATTTTAGTTTTAATTTTAGGAAAGTTTATTACAATTGAATGGACACAGCAAGTCAGAACATCAACCTAGTCCTGAAACCACACAGATCATCCCACGTGAAGAAAAGAGAACTGTCAACAGAAAATGTCACAGCAATTCCAATACCTGGTGGGGTAGTATGGGAGAAAACAGACTATGAGATCTATGGTCCGGTTGAAATCCTGAAGTATCCTCATCAACTGAAGGTTTCCTTAAGTGACTTTGTAAAATCTAGTACATTCTCTGATGATTGGGACTTTAACAGTATTAATGACACGATGTCTGATTTAGTAATGTCAACCAGATTCACAGAACATGATTATTTACAAGGTTCATCTAGTTATGAGCAATTATTCTGCTACACACATTATGGTGATCATTATTTGCATAAATCTGCACAGCCTAGAAATGTTTTTATGTATAATCAATGGGAACATTGTGCTACACCACCTAAAAGCAGTTCTAAAGCATTTTTTGAGAAATTCAAATACTTCTCAGGGTTTAACACCAGTAATGCAGAAATGTTTTATTACAAACTGTTAGATAAAACAGGAATGAAAACAATGCTGACAAATTCTAAATTGATATATTCAGAAGCATTTTATGAAAAAATGATGACATTTGGTTTTGATTATTGGAAAAATAATATTGAAACGAAAACAATTTGGGGTACAAAAGATTGGCAGGTACAAGGCCTTGAAGCACTATTCAGAACCTGCATGATACCTGAACAAATGATGTTTTTAAATGACACAATACACCAAACATCCTGTCTTGGCCTAGCTAAGATCAAAGACCTTAAAACACCGTCTATTCCGAAGCCAATACCTGAAAATACAACTACAGATATTGAGTTAGACGTCTCACAAATTTTACATTTTAACAGAACACATCCTGATTGGAAAAAGTGGTTAATCTGGCCTACTGACACAAACAGCTGTCAAGATAGATTCCTGAACAAAACACAGGGGTTGAAAATGACCAGACTAGATCCGAGATACTCCCAGAGACAACATCCAGGGATAATAACAACATACAGTGTAGGGAAACTCTGCCTTGAATGGCTAACATCATCCACACTGGCTGAAATGAAGCAACACTTGTCTTTACTAAAAGATGGTGCTGATTTGCGCGATTTCATTCTTGGACCACGCAAACAGCGTCAAAAGCGTTTCATAGCGACCAGTATCTATGCTGCTTACAACGAGGCTTGGAAAGTCAAACAAATTGAAACAGCTGAAAAAATACGAGAAATTGATCGTATTAATTTGGAAAAATCACTTTCTGTAGTGGAAAATGGGTTAATGACTCTGTCTTCCAGAATATATTTGTTGGACAATATTGTATCCTCTGCCTTTGATGTGATAGATAGAGACTTGCTAATGTTACAACATGGCCAATCTCAATTACGTTCTATTATACAATTAGGCTGGACGCTGCAAAATCTTCGTTTAGGCTATGTGCCTTGGCGTTTAATCAACACAACGTCATTCTTTTCCATTTTTAACCTTACTGATAAACAGATCAGTTTGGCACAGAAAGGAGCAGACTATACAATCCTGAGCATCGAAAAACTTGAGAGATTACCATTGACAATGTCTGAGAGTCCTGTCATTGAATGGATAATACACGGAATTATCACAATTCCGATAACAACTTTCCGATTTAAAAAGTGCCTTGAATACATACCTACTGGCCAGTATGAACGATTGGGTAAAGGATATGTAAAATCTGAATGGAAATTACCATACACACATTCTTGCTACAGTGACAGCGACAAAAATGTATTTCTTAGTGGTGAAAATTGGAAACATTCACTAAGCCGTATACTTTTGTGTCAGGGTATTAATTTACACGGAGCATGTGATGGAAATTCTAACAACCTTTCATGCCACCAGCTTGTCACACCTGCAACTCAGATAGAGCCCTTCTTTATGCAACTTGCTAACAGGAGTTACATTCTTAGAACGGATCACAGATGTTGTGGCCTAGTGCCAGGGAAAAGTTATCTAGTAAGTGTAACATCCATGGTCAATTGCTGTATGCAGGCATTGTTCCCGAGCGGGTCTGCAGACACAGTGACTCCCATCTGGCCTCGTCTGAATCTCTATTCTATACGAATTGATACTTTAAGCAAAATGAAGTCTGTGCTTTTACAGACAACAGTGCCCATAACGTCATCAAAAGAGACGTATGATCTTCTAGTTGCAAGGACAGCTACTGAAGTTCATGAACTTTTATCAACAAATTGCCCCGTGTATTTCGTAGGAATGCTTAGCCAACTCCTTAACATGTCTAGTGCCACAGGCGTCCCAGGCATATTTAAGACGATTTTTACGGGACTGCTAACACCTTTTCAAGCAATTTTGGGAATCGTTCCTAATTTTGTACACTCTGTTTTTGGCGGCATACCCTTATTTTTGGGACTTGTAGCAGGGATTTTATTTTTGTCCGTCCTGCTTCGTTATGGCAAGCCAAAGCTCAGACATAGCTCCCATGGGAATGGAAGAGACAATCCTAGCAATGCGCTACCGGGACAGGATAACTAACGTCCTTGGATTGGCCAGGCTGAGAGATCTAAACATGACCTGGTTCCTTTCATTCAGACCTATATGGCAGAACTGTATCTTACCGGTACTTCGATGTATGCTATGCGGAGATGAGTGCGTGTTGGACATCTGTCTTTCACTTCCATCAGCAGTACCAATGGACGTCGATACTTTGCTCAGTCCAATAACGGTTCACGCATTGTGTTGTCCCCAGCGGCTACCAATCCTGATGACGGCATTCGTTGAGACTCCTGTACTACGAATAGGTGGTAACAGTGGAGCGAGTGACAAAAGCAACATCACCCAGGTACGATCTTCTGTGAGCATTGCTGAACCCGACTATGATGACAGCAATCATTCTCACACCTGCCAAGTTACAGCACTATCGAATTTGGTTGAACTGTCACCTGATTTTGTAGACCAATTCTTTGAGAGCCTGTCTGATATGATGTTCTCACCCGAACAGAAATAATAACTTTGGAGAAGCTTACCGACACACAGCGTTCCCATGAACTCTGAATTCGGCCTTCAGTTTTGATCAACAAAAACTGCTAAAGGCGTTGGAACTCTATTTTCCCGTTCAAGCATTAATTCTTTTGAATTGGACATTTTTTAATATTGACCTTTTTTTTGGCACAAACAATTCTTTGCTTAAGGTAAAAACTATTCTTAGAGAACAGAAGCTTCAAACTTCTATTTCTAAACACATCTAGAGACATAACAACTTACATCAGCCTCTAGCACACATTTATTGCAATGCATTTATATGTGATGATTTATCTCGCCCTTCTTCTGTTTCAGAGATATTTCATGTTTGTATGATTTCTATGCTTCAAAAACGTACAGTACCTAAATTTTCACGTATGACAAATACGCCTATTTCAAATGCATATATGTATTTTGGGGTGGGCAATGTTACACATGCATCTTATTGCTCTAGTTTTAGTAATTTGATGGACATGAAAATGTGGAGTGGGTGTTGCGTGTTTATCTAGGTTCCTGATCGATACTGTGACCTTATGCCCCTATTCGGCTATCAATCCATTTATTCCCTATATTGGCATAACCGTTCAAGTGCGATATTCAGAAAGTCATCTCTGGCCTCACACGAACAGAGCCACATTCCAGAATAGTTCTCTGCCACTTCCTTTGCAACCAATTAGTGCAATGACAGAGCAGAAGTCACTATCTGATATTCCTAGATTAACACTCCGAGTTCTTCAACAAGATAAAAACTCAGCAAACCTTGCTGTGTTTTGATTAGTAATGGAACTCTAATGAGCAACTGATAGCTATCACTTCCAAGTGACATCTTTAATTGACGTCTTATGTCTAGCAAACTTGCGTCAAACCAGGCACCTGTAAGGTATAAATATTACCAACGTTGCCTTAAATAAAGCGCGTTCCTGTTGCTGCAGCCTGCTGCCCGTCGCCTGAAGCTGCCGATACCATTATCGCTGCTAAAGCGCGAACGATGGTGTGGTGTAACTAGGAGCTGAACAGCCGTCCCTCTGCGAAGAGCCCAGCAGATGCCAAGCTGCCCGCGGACGCTGTGCCCCCTCCTTCTCCTCGACGCGCTGAAGAGAGACACTGTCTTTCTCCTGCTGAGAAATCCAGCGCCAGCGTTTCTGGTCTGCCCTCGCGGGTGACTGGGATACCGAGTTTCCCCTGAAGGAGATACCAGACCTCCATCATTCTATTCAGAGGTATGGTGTTGACTAAACCCTTAGTGAGAATTCTTGAAGCAAACCTTGGCAAAACCAACTTAAACTGAAGCTACTTACTTACTCCCCTCCCAAGTATTAGGCTTAGGTCAGGTACACTGGGGTAGGCGTAGTTAGAAGCACCAGTTGAGTATTTTAGCCTAATGTATATATGAATGTATATATGTTTTATTACTTTTAAACCATTGTATGGCTAAGAAACCATATCAATGCGTTTACAGTATTATTTCGCAATACTTATCTTACTGTACGTACTTTTTATAATAACAAGTCTTACAATTGTGGCAATACATTTCTCTTGTACGAGAAGAAAGACTGTTCAATAAATGTTAACCCTTTATTGACAAACGCCCGTCTCTCTATTCTCTACATATCGTGAAAGTAATCTGCACTAACCTGACTGAGTGAAATACATGTCTATTGTTTCACACGACCCTAGAGATTGACTCTTAATCTGAGGAGCAAAGTTGTCATGTTGCACGGTTGTTGGAAAGCTGAATCCCTTCTTGTCTGTGCCAGGGAAGCTGATCACTTCCTATGCAGAGAAGAAAGTTTCCAGTGACCTCTGAGCTAGTTGGTAACAAACCCAATTAAGTTTAGCATAGTCAGTAGAGGCCTGGAAGATCCGCACTTCTACGTCGATACTACTGTTTATGTTATTCCAATGCGCAGGGCCTAGTGGGAAACTAGGAACTACACTACATACTCTCTTAAACAATCAGTTATAGAAACACATACTTATTTATACAGGAACTCTTCCAATCTGTCACTGTCATATATCCTTACTTATATACATCAATAGTCACATATACTAGTTTAAAACATATGTGCAGTCATTCACTCACTAACACACCCATACACACACTCATCCACCCATACAGTCCTGCACACATGCTGTCTTCAAAACACATACAAACAGTGAGTCAATCATTCATGCATCTGTGCGCTAAGTAATACCCCCCACCAAACCATACAGACACTCATTCTGATACTCAAAAAAACAACTAATAACCCATATAGACACTCATGTAGCTACTCACTAACCCATGCAGCCACATATACACAAAGTGAGACACTGATACAGATATGTACATATTTAAACATTACTCGCTATCTGGGTAATTATTTACCCATTTATTCTTCCATTGACCTTTAGATATATATATATAAGGGAGCTTGACTCCCGAAATGCGTTGATGTAATTTAATAAAACAAGCCTGAAACCTACGATACCTGGGTGCGAGTTCTGGATGATTTCTTTGCAAAAGTGGGACGGATATCCTATCTTGAATATATATATATATCTATATCTATATATATATATATATATATATATATATATATATATATATATATATATATATATATATATATATATTACTTCTGCTCCCTCGCATTCGAAGGAAGGACGCACTCACAAGCCGGTAATTTTAAAAGCTTTATTTTTCTCCTTCTGCAGCCTGAAGCGTTTCGGGGACTCAATCCCCTTCTTCATAGGCACAAAAATGTTCTGGACATCTCAACAGTATTTTCCCAGCGTACCGTATATATGAGAGCACAAAGTTCCCACTCTGTCAGATCTGCGCTCGTAGCCACAGCCTCCACGCCAACAACAAAAGGGATACGGACCACCAAGTCAGCAATGATCTTGTTTATTTTAACTCCACAGAACCAAATCTATATGTGTGTGTGTAAAATATTTATTTTTCAGAAAGACACACATTCACTGGATGATGTCATCAGTGATGTCATTTGAGATGTCATCAGTGATGTCATGAGTGATGTCACTGACCATGTCATGAGTGATGTAATATGTGACGTCAACAACAGTGCATTGCGGGCGCGCGAGTTATAGTTAGCTGAACTAACTATAAGAGGGGAATTTCAAAGGTTTTTGTATGAGTGAAATGTCCAGCTAACTATAACATGTGTTAAAACCTATGGTTTTTTCAATGAATATATATATATATATATATATATATATGTGATCAAGGTCACCGTGGAGTGACCGAAACGTGTCATGCTGGCGAAATCGTGTGAATAAACTTGAGTAAATTTCATCTTTGCGCTGTGGAGTGGTTTGTACCTGTGGCATCCGATGTGGCAGATAGAATCTTGGTCCTGATTTGAGGCAGCGGAACAGGACTGTGAACTGCATATATATATATATATATATATATATATATATATATATATATATATATATATATATATATATATATATATATACGCTTTCAAATGCACCAACTCTGCTCACTCACGAACGGGTGCTTGCTGCACGAGGTGCACCCACATATATGAACCGCTACACACCTCGTACTTTTTCGTACAAAACCAAACTCTCACGGGGGTGAGTCAAGTTTCAGTTTATTTTCTGACTCAAAACACCAGACGCATATCAGCAGTCGCCTTTCTCGATGTAGAAACTGCCATTTTTATTCATTTACAACAGGAATCACATCCCGTTTCGGGTACGGACACAAAGGGAGGACTACTGCGATACTTGAAAGGTAGTGCCATTTTGTAACATGTTATAACGCACCATTTGAAGTACAAAATTCATCAATGTACTGTGTCCCAATATATAATTGTAAATATTGGTATAAAGTCAATAGCCCAGACAGGGTGTGATTGTGGCAATCAGGAATTGGTATATACCGTTGCATGGTGAAACATTGTGCAACAAATTGTGTTTATAGAAAAAAATGATGATAAAACCAGAAAAGAAATGTAATGGTACACAGTACATTGATGAATTTTGTGTGTTATAACATGTTAAAAAATGATGTCACTGACCATGTCATGAATGATTTAATATGTGATGTCATCAGCAGGGCATTGCAGGGGCGCAAGTTATAGTTGCTCAACTAACTATAACGGCGGAATTTCTATGGTTTTGTATGAGTGAAATGTCCAACTAACTATAACGCCCCTGAAACCTATGGTTTTTCAGTGAATTTGAAAGGTTTTTTTAAATGCTCATTTGTAACTATAACGTCCCTGAAACCTATGTGTTTTCAGTGAATTTCAATGTTTTTATAAATGCTAATTTCAAGTTATAATGTTCATTTAACCTATAGTTTTTTCAGTGATTTAAAATTATCACTTTTGTCAAACTAGTAAAAACAGCCAATATCTCCCGTTTTCCAGCAACAGCTTCCACAAAAAAGAATTTGTCACAAATGAGAACAAGAACTAACAGTAATAATATACAGACTAGACCAAATTCATCTTGCAAATCCAACCGAACACTGAATAGCAGTCTACACTGAGGACAGCAGAGCTCACAATTTGAACTATAACGTCCCTGAAACCTACATA
Organism: Lissotriton vulgaris; assembly: GCF_964263255.1. Lineage (NCBI taxonomy): Eukaryota > Metazoa > Chordata > Amphibia > Caudata > Salamandridae > Lissotriton > Lissotriton vulgaris. The sequence continues at coordinate 1,129,810,375 of NC_141687.1, forward strand.
TTTCGACGGTGTACTTCATTAATGTTTCATCTTTTGTTCCATCCACCTACACTGCGAATAGCAGGGCTCACAATGCACTTCGAGTCGCAATAGCAGATGATGCTGTCCAATAGGAAAGAGACATTGCTCCCAGTGCGGCCCCCCAGACCACGCATAATCACTGACTGCGCACATGCTGTATGCTTCTGATGCCCCTACGTCAGTGGAGCACAGCTCATGCACCCTTTCTGATACAATATTTTGTGTATAATTTCACATCTGCTGTCCTACCTCAGTGTATCACAATTCATGAACCCTTTACGATAGAATCATTTCTCTATGATTTCATATCTGGTACCCGTACCTTAGTGCAGCACAAATTATTGACCCTTTATGATTGAATCTCTGTGTCTGATCCAATGATTACTGTTGTACTTGTTGCCTCACCAACCATTCACAGAGGGCGGGCTTACAATCACCCCAAACAGATCCACCACAGATGTCACTGGACATGTGACCCTGTTAATAAAGTCAAGTGCACATGCGTGTACCCAGTTCCACTATCTATCTGTGTCCGTGTGTTCATTATGTATGCAACATTCTGCCTCTAGGCCAGGGGTATTCAAACTGTGGGGCGCGACCCCCAGGGGGGCCGTGGAGCGATGCAAAGGGGGTTGCGCCTTCATAGTGTCACTTCTGCTCTGGCCTCCAGGGCTTCAGCCCCCCTCCTCCCCCATCCTGTGTCTCAGCCCGGGCTGCTGCAGTGCAGCTCGCGCTCCTGGGGCCTCGGCTGGGGTCTTATCACCGGCCCGAGTTTTTCACAGGTCTTTAAAGACCATTAGCATATTTACATGCCTTTGTTAACTGATTGCCAAAGCTTAGTTTTTTTATGGTTCCAGTACCCCCTGGGTCCCCACTCTGCCTATTCCTTACATTTGTATTTTTACACTTAATGCTGTAGTGTGAGAATGCATTTAATGAAAATAAATATAAAGTTGGGTTGCCAAAAGAAACATGCCTGCTATGTGTTGTTTAAAGATCCTGCAGAGACCTGCTCTTGACACTAAATTGAGTTATAGCTAAAGTATGTATTAATTAGTTATGTGACTTTTCTGTCTTTATTCTCTTTAATTATTAGTCATGGATCTTTGAGGCATCCCTAGAACACAATTAAAAGTGCTTTCTATTTATATTTGCTATTCTATATATTCACAGATAAGTGCAAAAAATACAGCTGTAGGTGACTGCTTATTTCTGGGCCATCAAAATAATAAGCTGGTAACCTCAATCATTAGACTGGAAGTTTGTTGCAGGATCAGCACATTATTTATTTCCTTCACCCTCGAACCCTGATTAATGCCATTATAGTAATAGTTTAATTTATATCTGAAACCCTACGCTTCAAATTTCTGGGAATGCACCCTGCTTTCAGACAACTCACTTCTCATTCTCGCCTTCACTTTCACGTTCACCCTGTACTCCCAGCGATCACCATGCACTCACACCGATCACCATGCACTCACACCGATCACCTTGCACTCACAGCGATCACCATGCATTCATAGCAATCACCGTGCACTCATAGCGATTACCGTGCACTCATAGCGATCACCGTGCACTCACACTGATCACCGTGCACTCACACTGATCACCGTGCACTTACACTGATCACCATGCACTCACACTGATCACCATGCACTCACACTGATCACAGTGCACTCACACTGATCACAGTGCACTCACACTGATCGCCGTGCACTCACAACATTCACCCACTCACCCTGCACTCACAGTGATCATAATGCACTCACGCTGATCACAATGCACTCACACTGATCACCAGGCACTCACATCATTCACCAGCTCACCCTGCACTCACACCAATCACCATGCACTCACACCATTCACCCGGCACTCACACTGATCGCAATGCACTCACACTGATCACAATGCACTCACACTGATCACATTGCACTCACACTGATCACAATGCACTCACACTGATCGCCATGCACTCACAACATTCACCCACTCACCCTGCACTCACAGTGATCATAATACACTCACAGTGATCATAATGAACTCACAGTGATCATAATGCACTCACACTGATCACAATGCACCCACACTGATCACAAAGCACTCACACTGGTCACAATGCACTCACACTGATCACCATGCACTCACAACATTCACTCACTCACCCTGCACTCACAGTGATCACAAGGCACTCACACTGATCACAATACACTCACATCATTCACCCACTCACCCTGCACTCACACCAATCACCATGCACTCACAATATTCACCCACTCCCCCTGTACTCACAGTGATCATAATGTACTCACAGTGATTACCATGCACTCACAACATTCACCCACTCACCCTGCTCTCACACTGATCACAATGCACTCACACTGATCACAATGCACTCACACTGATCACAATGCACTCACACCGATCACAATGCACTCACACCGATCCCAATGCACTCACACTGATCACAATGCACTCACACTGATCACAATGCACTCACACTGATCACCATGAACTCACACTGATCACCATGCACTCACAACATTCACCCACTCACCCTGCACTCACAGTGATCATAATGTACTCACAGGGATCACAATGCACTCACACTGATCACAATGCACTCACACTGATCACTGTGCACTCACACTGATCACTGTGCACTCACACTGATCACCGTGCACTCACAGTGATCACAATGCACTCACACTGATCACCATGCACTCACAACATTCACCCGATCACCCTGCTCTCACATTGATCACTCTGCACTAAAACTTTGCTTGCATTGTTCACTCTGTACCCCACCCTGCAGTCACACGAGCACACTTCTCACCCTGCACTCATGTGACACTTCACTCACCTGTCCCCCCTTAATGCTCAATCTGTAGCTCACTCAATCACTCAAACAAGGCCATCACTAACCATGCACTAATTTGTCCCACTCTGCACTTTCAGCTGAACCCAAATTCATATGGTCACCTCACTCACCCTGCAGTCACTCACTCCTTTTACCCTACTCTCCCACTGTTGCATTGCTCACCCTGCAGTCACATGGGCACTTTTGTCACCCACACAGTGCAGAAGGTTAAAGTGCCTGGTACAAAGAAGATGTACCATGCACATCACAGAACTGAGTGTGAGTAAACTATGAGTAGCGCTATAAAAAATGACATGTTTGTCAGACAGGTGCTATAGAGAGATGAGGTGTATTGTTGGTGAGTGGTAGTGAGGGAATTCATGGAGAAGGTAGAAAGACTGTTGCACCGTGTGCGACCAGTGCTTGGACAGCCCTGGCTGGGAGTGTTAACCCCCCCTCCCCCTCCCGAAGTTTGGGTCTAGTGGATCCCCTGCTTCTGACTATTATTTACATTTGTAGTGCGCTACTGTTACCAAAAGGTGTCCTGGGGCGAATAACCATTTGCCTGCAATGTGAGAGAGGGATCCGGGGTTGGGAGAGGAGAGATGAGAGGGATGGAAGGAAGGGGGTGAGAGGAAAGGGGCATGGGTAAACTGCTTAACTCTGCACAAGACCGCCAGGGTTTGAATGCATCCTTGCTGCTCCCGGTCATGGCCAGGTGAGCTTCTAATGTGGCAGCACGTATTCCTGCGGATTGGGAGGACCTTCACAGAGGTTGACTAGACACCTTTCTGATGTTAATTGCTGTATTTTGGTTATAAACTGGTACTGATGGGGTGAAATCTTTCCTCAGCATTACTGTGTTAAAAAAAATTCTAAATAATAAAGCATTGCTACCCCAAAATATGCAGCATCACAGCACATTATTTATATTTTCTAATCACACAATTTAGTCAAGCCTGTCGCATAATTTGGTCCTTACCTTCCTCATAACCTAGAGGTTTATACATTTTTGTCAGGAGGGGGTCCTTACACTTGAAAATGTTGACAGGGGGGTCTCGGCATCCAAAAGTTTGAGGACCTCTGATCTAGGCCCTACCACATTACATAGTGCTCTAGACAGAGTATGCAACCATTTTTCCTTTGACACTGAGGGAAAACTTTTTTTTTTTTTTTTTTTTTAAATTCTATATCCTCATATTGCGAAAATTTTATGTATTTTGGAAAATTTGGTTTCTGCCTCTGAAGCTTTTTTGTACCGTCACTGCCCAATGGTCTCTCTTGTCTTGGGAGTTTTTCCCTTGTCTTGCTCGGTCACAGGAGTACCTTTTCCATTTACATATAAACATATCTGTAGTCGAGAGGAGGGGAGTGTCAGATTGTCTCCCACTAGGAACCACGCTGCAGGAGCGACGATATTCCCAGCCCTCTATCCCCACCCAAACCGCAGTCCGCAATATATATACCACTGCACACTACAGCCTGAGCCAGGAGAGAGGGAAGGATAAAAAGAACAAAACCCGGGGAAGAAGAAGACTTCAGAGGACCCAGTGCGTCTCCAGCTCTTAAGGCTCTCAGGGGGTACAGAAAGAAACTCACACCCTGTAGAGGAGAGATAAACAGAAAGAACATAGATAAGAATTCACACCCCGCATTTCTCTCTCTATGCACATACAGTGTTTTGGGAGACACAACAACCCCTTTCCTCTTACCCGCAGAGGGCTTCAGTATAGCTGTAACGGAGACTTCGTGCCTCTTGACTTGTATTGAAATCTTCTAGAGTTAACACCACTCTGTGGGAGTTTCCTTGACTCTCTTTACACATTTGGGGAAAAAGTCTCCCGACACAAAAAACCCCTTGTCTTGGATATGTGTAAATAAAACGTCCCGCTTCCCAAAACAACCCGAAAATTCAGTGCCACAAAAGGAAAAGAAAAAAAAACGCCAACTAACAGCTGGTTCGTAAATGAACCCTAATTTCACACAAGGACATCGAGTGAGATCCAATACCCGGAAATGAATGCACTGGCGTTCTTCAAATGTCCGCACGCAGCCGCGTACAAAACTCCAATGCAGAATCAGGTACTTAGCGCTCCAATGTCCGTAATCCCAATCCAGATTCCGAAAGGTATTTCCTTTTCAGAGCGAAGCCTCGCTCTGCAAACAAATAGTCTCTCAGCACAAAACACGAACTCAGCAGATAAACCCACGCAGCTCGGTCACCAGAAAAGACAACGTGACCGGTAACAAAACCAAGCACTGACTGCCCGGTTACTTCCCCTTAAAAGCGATCACATGGGTCAAGAGGGAGGGGTGAATTCATCCGCATGTGCACAGAGAGAGGACTGGGTTCAGCCCGCTCTAAATCCCAACAGGGAGCTAGCCACCTTGGCTACTCTATGAGTATCATACTCATAAACCAGATTATGCTTTCGCTTTAATCATAGGACAGTGTGTTCTGCCCTTTCCTCAGAGGTCAGATGTTTTTCCGTTATTTCCCAATATTTAAACCTCTTGCTAGTTTTTCCCCTTCTATCTAGTTTATTTGTCTTGATAGCTGAGTTCATCCACTCTCCATGCGTCGGGTGTGATGGACCAATCCACTTAATGCAGATCTCCCTTCTAGCTATCACCATTAATAAAAAAAGTAACTTTGCTTCCATAACTGTTAATTTAGCTAACCCTGTTATGTTACCAATCCCAAAGAGAATAAGAGTTGTACTTACATTTAGATGTTTTTGAAATATTGAATTCAGCGTCTTACCAACTTCTTCCCAGAATATTCTCAGGGATGGGCAGCTCCAGAACATATGGACATCGTCTGCCCTTTCTTCCTCACATTTAGGGCATTTTTTGATTCCTGCGTTTTTGAATTTTGAAAGTTTTTTCGGTGTCCAATAGGCTCTATGCAGGGTATACAGATGATTTCTTTTTAATGCCGCGGATTTTAATGTTGACCAACACTTCTCTATTGAATCTTCCCATATATTTACTAGGTCTTCTGTGGCCAGATCTTTTCCCCAGATTTGTTCTACCATCTGGGAACTTTCGTCTTCTTCTGTTATAAGGGTCCAATACCATTTTGCTACCTCCTTATTTATGGGTAGAATTTTTATCATTTCTTTTTCTAAGGTCTTGTTATCTTTATCATGTGTTGGTATTGTCTTTGCCCAGCTGTTTAGTTGATAAAACTTGAATTTTGATATTGTTCCATTGGAGATCGTATGCATTTCTTCCCATGTAATTAATGTTGACCCATTTAGAAGTTGACCCCAATATTTAATATTGTATTGTTTTAAAGGGGTGGCTATGGTATCTTTTAAACAGTCCGGAGTTCCGGGAGAATTCCATATCGGTGCCATTGCACTGTAATAAGGGATTTTTAAGATCGTTCTAATTTGTATCCAAAGTTTAACTGCCTCCTTCAGAACCTTTAGCTTGATTTTCTTAAAGTATTTTTGGTGACCAAATTTAAAAAGAAAGTGATCCTCAGCTTCTGTCATTACTTGTAGATATTCCGGGTAATATTGGTGTATTCTTAGGAGAGCCCGAATATTTTTAAATTGAAAAGCCCTGTAGTATTCTGTTAAGTCTGGACTTGCTATCCCTCCTTTCTCTTTTTTCCTCCTGAGTTTTTTCCATGAAATTCTGGTTCCCTTGGAGGCCCATATAAAACTTGCAATCTCTCCTTGCAGCTTTTTTAAATCAGGTTTTTTAAATTCCAAAGGAATAGTGTTGAATAGAAAGGTGTATTTTGGGAGTATAGTATTTATAATATTAGACCTCCCTATGAAGCTTAAAGGAAGGCTAGACCATACTTTAAGCAGTTTTCGCACATCTCGAGCTACTTTATTTAGATTGTTTTGTGGTAATTTATCTAAATTTTGATTTACCAAGATGCCCAAGTATTTTATCTCTTGCTTTATGTTGGGGCTGTCAAAGTGTGTGTTCCATGTCATTATTTCTGTTTTTGTGTGGTTGACTGAGTATCCTGAAACTTCACCAAATTTACTGATGATTTTTTCTATAGCTGGTTTAGATGTTACATATTTATCTGTGAATAGCATCAGTTCGTCTGCGTAGAGTGCCAGCTTTTTCTCCCATCCTTGATATTTAAAGGGAAATATTTCTTTACAGCTTCTAAGTTTATTTGCTAAGGGTTCTATATATAGGTTAAAAAGCAGGGGTGAGAGGGGGCACCCCTGTCTGGTGCCTCTGCCAATTTTGATGTTGCTCATAAGGCTGCCATTAACCAGAATTCTTGATCTTGGATTTTTATAAATTTCTCCTACTGCGTGTAGAAAGGAGTCCCCTAGGTTATTTTTAGTCATTATGCTGTTCAGGAATGCCCAGTTTACTCTATCGAATGCCTTAGCGGCATCGACCCTTAGTATTGTTAGAGGGATATTTTTTGCAGTAGCTATGTCTATAGCACTTATGAGTTCATGTGTTAGTTCATGTAGTTGCCTTCCTTTTGTGAAGCCCTTTTGGTCTGGATGTATAATTTGAGGTGTGAGCTTTCCCAATCTTGTTGCCGTTATTTTAGTAAAGATTTTATAATCTGCATTAAGCAGAGATATCGGCCGGTATGATTCACATTTTTTGGGGTCCTTTCCTGGCTTTAAAATGATTGTTATTACTGCGTCATTCCAGGTATCCGGCAGCCTTTCCTTTTGTTTAAAGACCATATTTGCTAGCTCTGTTATATGTGAGACTAATGTATCCATTAAAGTCAGATACAGCTCATTTGGCAATGCGTCTGGGCCTGCGGCTTTTCCTTTTTTAGGGATTTTATTATATTTTTAACCTCAGTTGGTGAAATTTCCTTATTTAGCTCGTTTTTCTCCTCCTCCGACAGCTTTAAGACTGGCATGTCTACTAGATATCCCTTTATCTGTTCCTCAGATGGGTTGACATCTTCAGTGTATAATTCCGAGAAGAAGGTCACAAATTCATTTCTAATTTCCTCTTCCGCTGAGGTCAAGCTTGTTTGATCTTGTCTTATTAAGGTTTTTACTCTATTTCTTACCGTGTCAGTTTTTAATTTCCATGCGAGCCATTTTCCGCACCCCTCCCCATATTCATTATTTGCCAGCTTGCTTGCTTCCCACTTAGTTTTTACTCTTTCTTCAAGAATATCACTTAGGGAGTCCTTTTGTCTTTGTCTATCTTTTTGCAAGCTTTCTTTTTTGTCTGGATCTTTTTCTATTAGTATTTGGGTATCTAGAATATTTATATTTTTTTCTAAATCTGTTATTTCCTGTTTCGCTTTCTTTGATTTATGTATTCCGAGGTTAAGTAGTTTGGCCCTTAATACGGCCTTATATGCATCCCAAACTATTTGTTTTGAAGTTCCTGTTTTATTGTTTTCAAAAAAGTCTTCTGTTTCTTCTTTAAGTGCTTGTACAATTTTCTGATCTAAAAACATGGCTCTCTCCACCGTAAACCTTCTATGTATCTGGGTTGTCTTAGTTTGTAGCGTTAACTGTACAGAGGAATGGTCTGATAGGTGGGCTGGAATATGGATTAGGTTTGTTACATTTTCCAGTAGTCTTCTATCTACTAGGAAGAAATCGATTCTAGATTTATGTCCTAATCTTTTATTATGAAGTGTGAAAGGTTGGCGCTTGTCTCCTTTTTCATTCCATATGTCTATTAGCTCTAAGTCTCTCTTATAGATACCAATCCACTCCCTCATTTTTGGTAGATTAGGTAGATTAAAATTTCTTCCTGGGGGGGATCTATCAGTTTTAGGGTTTAGGATGAGATTAAAGTCTCCTCCTAGAATTATTGGGGTGTTAGCTAGTAACAAATGTGTGTACAGTTTCTGTAAGGGCTCAGGGTCATCAAGGTTTGGGCGATAGTACCCTGCTATTGTAAAAGCGGTGTTCCCCAATTTTATTCTTGCTAGTGCCCATCTTCCTTTACTATCCACTTTCGAAGATTCCAAAATTGCATTTAGGGATTTTTTTAGAACAATGGCTACACCTTTGATATTGCATCCTTGATTTGTGCATATATACATATCCGCCCATCCTAACTTTTCCATAATTTGATCCCATTCCTCTTTCAATAGGTGTGTCTCCTGCAGGATAATAATTTCACTTTCAGATGCTTTAAGGTATTCTAGAATTTTGTTTCTTCTACTTTTTGTTCTCATGCCATTAACATTCCAGCATAGTATTTTTATACTTCTATTGGTTTCTTCCATTATTTTTGTTTATTTTTATAGTTTTTAGTTTATCTGTTACAATAGCTTCGATATTGAATTGTTGGTGTTCCATTCTTTTCCAATTTTCTTTCAATATTGAGGATTTAATGTTTTGGTTTTTTTTTCCCCATTTTGCTCCCCACCCATTTTTTGTTTTGTTGATTTTTTTACTTTTCTGGTTTTGTGTTTTGTTCTTACCCTCCCCTGGGAAGCCTCCTTCTTTTTTTCTTGGGGTTTCTATCTTAACCCCTTTTGGCTCCTCGAACTTGGACCTGGAGTGTTTGTTTTACTTACTTTGCGCCGTCATCTATTTTTTAAAATCTTTTTCATATTGTAGAGTTTTCCATCTGGACTGTGTCTTTCATTAGACTGATCAAATGTTTTACTTCTTCAGGATCTCTAATGTTCCTCATTTTGTTACGCCACATTATTCGTAGAGAGGGTGGGAACTTCATTTGTACTGTGGCTCCTAGAGATTGTAGTTCTGGTATGAACTTCCCCAACCACCATTGTCTGTCCTGAGATGCTTTGGACATATCAGATCTAATTCTGAAGGACCAAGAGTCTTTACTAAAGTTTCCCTTTTTTAAGGCCTCGCCCAGGATCTTCTCTTTTAATGTATAAGTCTTGAAGTTTATCAGGATTTTCCTGGGTGTTTTTCTATCTTTGGCCTTTCCGAACGGCTCTCTGTGGACTCTTTGCATGTCTTCTTCCAGCGTCTTAGCGTCACTCCATGGGAAGTGTTCCACTAAAAGTCCTACGATGAATTTCTTTATGTCAGTACCTTCTTGGTTTTCTGGAACATTTAAAACTCTTATATTATTTTTCCTTGCTTGGTTTTCAAGAGATTCCAGTTTCTCACTCAGAGATTTCCCCTCCTGTCTCAGCGTGTATAATTCTTTCCTGTTACTTTCCACCCTTTTGCTCAATCCGCTCACTTCCCCTTCTATAGCAGTGACTCTCTCTCCTAGAGCATTTAGTTTATAATCTAACTTTTCGCATACTTCTTGAATCTTGTCTTGTTTTGCTTCAGATATGGCAAATTTGTCTCTCATTTTGGTCCATATTTTTTCAAGAAACTCGTCTGTCTGACTTCTAGAAGTTTTAGAACCTGGTTTTCCATCCTTCCCAGTTTCTTGTTTTTTCTGCATCTCAACAGAATCCTTCTCTTTGCTTAGTTCCGTCTCTTCATTGTTACTGTTCTGTACTCTTTCTGTGATTTCTGTTTCTTCTGATTCTTCTGTTGTGACTGTTGTATCTGTTGTTGTTGTAGTTGCTTCAGCCATATCTTGAGGAGAGGAGTAGGATCTAGGTTTATCAACTACTTTATTTTCCAGACCAACTTCTAGACCTACTTTAATTATTGTATTTGGAATTTTATTCTGTATTGTGCAAAAAGGGTTTTCTTGCGAGGGTTGATCTTTTATTGTGTTAGAGTCGGCTCAGAGTTTCCTGCTGATATTACCGGTCGATTTGTATTGTTCCTTACGTGATTTGTCTGCTGCTTTTGGACCTTAAAGAAGGTTCTCAGCGAGGGTGTAATCTTTGTTTTCGGGGTTGCTTCAAGTTTGTCTCCGAGTAATTTTACCTTATCCTTATATTTTTTTATAGGCTCAAAAGATGTTTTTTTTTCCTTCCTTTTAGTAATTTCTCTGGGCGTAATATTTTTGGGGTATTGTTCTTGTTTGAGGAAGTTTCTATTTCGGAGGCTATAGCTGGAAACCACAGTTGCTGCGCCCCTTTTTTTTCTGTGTCTCTTTGTCTGACTGGGTTTTTTTAATACTTCACTTTTCTGTTGAAAGTGAGTGTCTGCGTCTTTATCTTCCCTGCTTGTTCCAGTGTTTCCCCCCCCCTTTAGCACTATTTCGTTCATGTGCTGCCCAGCTAGAGTAATTTCTTTTTTTTGTTGCCAATCTGTGTTTAGGTTTAATTTTATTGTGTCATTGTCTTTCAAGTCGCATAAGCACCTCTCTCCCTTGCTCTGACTTTCTTCGTGGACCAGGGCCTCTTGAAGAGCTTCTTTACCCGACCCAAAGCGAACTGAAACTAACCCCCGCTCACCTCTGCAGCCGCCGCTGTCTCTGCCGCTAGTGCCCCGGAACAGGAAGCCAAGCCTTCCGATTGCTCTCCTGTGGGCCGCTCTCGCCTTCCCAGCCTCCGCCCAAACTCCAGGGAAGCTCGCGCTGTGGTCCGACGCCTCTCCTACCGAAGCCGTAGCCTGCAACTCCCTCTCGTCGTGCTTCTCTTTCGCCGACAGTTCCTTCAAAAGCAGGTAACCTACCATCCCAGTTCTTAATCGTCAATCAGCGTATCCTTGTTGTAATTACCGGGGGTTTTCCGGGAGTTTTCTTCCTGGTACCGTCTGCTCAATTTACTATGCTAGCGGTTTCATATCTCCATGTTCCGTTGTTGTTGTTTTATTTCTTTAAATGAACCGGAGAAGTTCTTTGTGATTTCTTTTGTGCTTTCTATCTCGTGTTCTCGTGTTCTCACTTTGGAAACCCTCTACTGCATGTTAGCGCCGAATTACGTCGTGCATTCTGATTTCCAGGTCTCTTGATTGAGGAGCTCACCGACCGAGCATCCTACTCAGCCGCCATCTTCCCTCACTCTACCACTCTACCACCCTCCACTGAGGGAATACTTTAGTTATGTAACTTTTTCTCGGACATTGTAAATGTACGTATGTAGAGACTGCATCATTAGAGTACTGCAAGGAGGGTGTATACTGAATTTATAAGACCGTGGAGATCGTGGCAGTGATTGTATAAGTACATATGTTTGCGCAGCCTAACTCCGACAATAACCCCTCTCTCTAATTGGCTGCCCTCCATGTGACAAAAAACTGAAACTTCAACTTTCCATGGCCCTGTATTGCTACAGCTGCAACACTCCACTAAATGTGCAATAAACATTCAAATCCACACAGATGTCTCATGTCCATCATCTTTCTTGTGTGGAACTATGTATGAATGTAGGGTCCGTGATTCCCTGTACCTTCCATGTTGTGGGACTTGGCTCACAGAGTGACACTTTGGCTTTTGCAACCCGGGTGACGGTAGCACTCCAACACGGACACCCGCATCCAGTTTTGTCAGATTTTTTCACCTTTCTATTTCCCAAGGCCAACTAAAAAGTAGCCCAAACTAGCCCAATATTGCTACTTTAGGAAAGGAGGGGCAGGGAATTGATGTGGCAGCAGAATGCCAAGTAAATATTTGTTTAATAAAGTGCTTTAATATACTACTTTGCTGGAGCGTTCTATATATATTTATAATCTGGCAACAAGCACAAACCAAAATTTTACAACACAACCGGAAAAATATAGCCCAATTGTGTGTGATCTAGCCCAATCTGGCAACACTGATGCCACAGCTACTCCCTCACGGCTGGTATACACCCACACCACACCCATCCACCACAGGCATCACAGGACACTTGACCCTGCCAATATAAAAGACTGTGCACACCTGCTCTGTGCCATTTTAAAGTTCAGAGTACGTGGCCTCACTTCTTACTGAGTTGGTAGCACCACAAGCACTGAGCGGGTGTACAACCTGCGATGATGAAAGGTGCACTAGTATGTCCTCTGTCAAGACCATATCAAGACTCAGTAGGAAATGTGAGACCTGTTAGCTTGCAGAACGGAGATGCATGATGTGGAAGGTGCCCTGACTACGAAAAGGTGAGCAGTGAGGCCATGGTGCGCAGCATCGGGCATATATCTCTGGGCGGTGGGAGTGAATGAGGTACAGCACCCTGAATGCAGAAAGACGGTAGAGCAATTTAGGCATACGCACTCGTATAGACTCTGCCACAGCGTTAGATTAGTAACGCAAGCACTGGTGCAATGCCCGAGGAGCCGGTGCTGACTTCCAACTATGGGCTCTCACAACTCGTGGCTGCCTCGCTTCGCTTTGGGAATGTTCTGTTTTGAATGTGAAAAGGTTGGAAGGTAGAAGTTAACAGGGTTGTCTTTCTTTATACTTTCTGCTTATAAAACATGTTCTGAGGATCAAACCACATCAAGAGAATTACCGTCTCTGTCTTTTCATTCCTGCATACTGGTCTTTCCTACAATTACTAATTCTGCACTATCTTTCAGATGTGGGCGCTTGAGGGTGCACTATGTCCGGCACATGGTTGGAGACACACCGGTGACACAAAGATAAGCTGCTGGTATGATTTTCTCCAGTGTCACTCTCTCACTCTTTTACTCTCTCTCTCTCTCTCTCTTCCTCTCTCCTTTGATGGACCCATGACGCACAATATTATCTTGCTTTTTATCTAACAGGCTCTGATTCAGAAATTGACGTCCCACCCAAACACCACCAGAGTAAAACATGTGTAGAACCTGCGATGATGCGGGCCATCTTGTCAATCAACACCTACACTGAATTGTGAGCTCTGTTCACCGTGTGTGTACTGAGGCTGACAAGGCTCCTTCGGCGCGAGGTTGACTCTCTTCAACACACGCCAATGATGCAAGGTGAGCAGAGAGGCTTGTTTGCGCAGCAGCGGGCACTCACCTCTGACCAGTGGGAGTGGATGGGGTGCAGCAGCCTGAATGCGCAGCGGCAGGCAGTCAGCTCTGGATAGTGAGAGTGCATGGGGTGCAGCAGCCTGGGTTAGCAGCCACTGTTATACACCTCTGGTCAGTGCAAGTGAATGGACTACACTAGACTGGGGACCATAATATCAAGAACGGCCATAACATTATCACCACTTTAACAGCAGGAAACTGCAGCTAAAGCCGCAATAACTGGCTTGATAATATGCCCTTGAGAATTTTCATAGAAGCCCAGGTTCTGGTGTGAAGGACATCAAACCTGGGCTTCTATGGGAATTCACAAGGGCATATTTCAAGCCCCTTATCGCCATTTTTGCAGCAGTCTCCTGCCGCTAAAGCGGCGATAGTGTTATCAATGTTCTTGATAATATGGCCCTGGGTGCGCAGCAGCTGTTAGACAACTCTGTACAGTGGAAATAGATGGGATGCAGCAGCCTGGGCGACCAACACAGAAACAGTGAATTACGCGTATGCAGTTGTATATGGTCTGCAATTACTAATTCTATACTATCTTTCAGATAACTAAACTTGAGGGTGCAGTATGTCTCCGCACGAGGTTGGAGACACACCGGTGACACAAAGGAGAGCTGCAAAAATTTTCTCCGGTCTCAACACACCCTCGCCATCTCTTCCTTTCTCTCTCTCTCTCACACTTTCTTTCTTTCTCTGTCTCTTCCTCTCTGTCTCATTTTTTCTTTCTCTCTCTTTCCTCCTCTCTCTCACACTGTTTTTCTCTCTTCCTTGTAACTCACTCTTTTTTTCTTTCCTTATCTTTCTCGCATCCTCTCTCTCTCTTTGTCTCTCTCTCTTCCTCTCTCTCACTCTTTCTCACTCTCTCTCTCTCTTCCTCTCTCTCACACTGTTTCACTCTTTCTCTCTCATTCATCCTCTCTTTCTCTCTCTCTCTTCCTCTCTTTCTCTCTTTTTCTCTTCTCTCTCACACTGTTTCTCTTTCTCTCTTCCTTGTATATCTCTCTTTCTCTCTCTCACTCTTTCTCTGTCATACTCTTTCTTCATGTCTTCCTCTCTCTCTTTCTCTTTCACTCTCTCTCTTCCTCTCTCTGTCACTCTTTCTCTCTATTCCTCTATCTCACACTGTTTCTCTCTTTCTATCTTTCTTGTATCTAACACTTCTTCTTTTTCTCTCACACCATCTTATTTTTCTTTTTCTCTTGCAGGCTGTGAGTCACAAATTGTCGAGGGATGACACGCCAGGGCTATACATAGTTTTATTTCTTGTTGTTTTGTTTTAATAAAATGTTTTACACACATAGTTTTATTTCTTGTTGTTTTGTTTTAATAAAATGTTTTATATGTAAATCCATACATGACTAAGATTCTTATTTGTCAGACCTCACAAGCATATCTTTTATTAAAACTGCAACACCAGCTGATTTGTTAAGTTCCACATTTAAAAACGTTCCTGTCGCATTTGTTTGTGGGAGGTAAGCGGGAATGGAGGAAAAGGAGCTGCTGCTGGGGGATGTTGGAGTAGTGTTGGGTGTCCGACCTACCTCACCGTTTCCTCCATTACATCTCTTCTCAGAGACCTGCAAGCCGACGGGCAGCTCTTAAAAATGTGGTCCCGAGAAGTCGCACCGAAAGAGCTGCGCCCCCACCAGCAGTTCACAGAGGGAGACCTGTGAGCCCAAGAAGGTTGTTAACAGTGTGCTGGTGATATGGGAAGTGGGTGCGTTACCTGCTGATGTGGGGAGAGGCAACGTGTAAGGGATATCTCTCACAGACAGAGCTACGGTATGTTTCAGAAATGCCTCAAATAGATGCAGCTGACAGACTGAATCACAAAATGGCTGTTCAATATTCATATAGTGAGACACATGAACAGTTCGTACCCAGGCTCGCAGAGGGACAACTACGGCCTGTCCCCTCAACTCACAAAGTCAGAACTACGAGCCGTCCGCTCCCAAAGGAACAGCAGCGTAATAGCTTGCAGAGATACAGACACAGCACCGTATTAGCTCGCAAAGGTAGAAAGCTGTGACCCAACGGACTAGCTTCTAAAGACATACCTCCGAAGTAGTGATATTGGGCAGAGGAAACATAAAAGGGTTATCTTCCTAGTAGTGTCCTGGAGTGGAAGTCGTGCTGCCTGGTGCTCACCTGTTTCTCCTTTATTGTTAATCTTAAACCTTCACTGCGTCCAAATCATCATTACACAGAGCTCTGTTATATTAAATTGGCCCCGGAACCTATCTTTTATATTTTCGCTCGATGCAAGGCACAAGATGGCTGCTAACACTTCCTGGTGTCAAGTGTTAGCAGCCAATCAGAGGACACATTTCTGTTTTGAAGAGTTAACAGCCAATCAGAGGCAAGCTTGTGCTCGCGAATAAGGCACCGACCAGATATATATATATATTTTTTCCCTTTCATATCTCAAAAACTACTGAATAGATTTACACTATTTTAAACAAACCACAGACCTTTCTCCCTGCCAAATTTGGCGTAATTCCGTTCAGCAGTTTGACCTGTAGCTTTGTCTAAAGTTTCCTATGAAAAATTCATTTAGAAAACACGTTTTCAAACCTCCTTTTTCTCAGTCCCCCCTTGACCAATCACCCCTAAAATTTCAAGCTAGGAGCTGATCAAAAAAGAGAAACATTTTGGAAAATTTTGTAAAGAATCGTCAAACGACACAAAAGTAATAAGCAGATAGAGAGCTCCAGGAAGGGGGCCACGCAACCCCCTTAGCAACATGAGTAAAGCCCCGGTACTGCGGAGACCACAGCGGGCCCCCCGCAACCCCTGCAAGCCCACACTATTTTTTTTAAGAAATGCCCCGTAACCTAGCCCACCAAGTGACCTCATTAAAATAAAACGTGGGAACCTGCGTCCCCAGCGCGAATTGTGCCATTTCTTTTTTAAAGAAATACTTTTTTGGGCCCTGGGGGTCCTTCTGGGACACCCTCAGCAGGCCTAGGGATCAGAGGGACTACCCTGCCCCCTTCCCTTAATTATACCTTTGTTTCTCCGTTTTCGGGTGACTAGCTTCTACCGAGCCCCAAGATGGCTGCCAACACTTCCTGGTTTGGAGTGTTGGCAGCTAATCACAGTGAAGCTCGAGCAATCCACTTAGGCTCTGCCCAGATATCAAAACATTTATTTTTTTAATTTCTCAGCAACTTCTGAACTGAATTACACCATTTAAATAAGGGTCGCCTTCTGACCCAAGCACTACCTTCATGCCAAATTTGGGGTAATTCCGTTCAGTAGTTTCGACTGTAACCTTGAACAAAGTTTCCTATGGGAAAATTATTTTTTAACTTTTATTTTTTTAATTTCTCAAAAACTACTGTCCGGATTTACACCATTTAAAATAAGGTCGCTTTCTGAAACAAGTTCCACCTTTCTGCCAAATATGGGGTAATTCTGTTCAGCAGTTTAAGCTGTAGCTCGTCGCAAAATTTCCTATGGAAAATAACATGGAGAAAAACATTTCTGGGGCCTCCCTTTCTTCTCAACCCCCGCTTGACTAATCACCCTCAGGATATGAGCTTACCTGGACAGACTTTTTTTTGGGAGAATTTCAGGAAGATTCGTCAAATGACGCCAAAGTTATTAGCAAATCAGAAAATTCTTTTCCTATGGAAACTAGGTTCTAACTATAACTACCTACTGGCGACCGCCAGTACGTAATATATACATAGTTAGGACCAATTTTCCATAGGAAGAGCTTTTTTTGTTTTGCTTATAACTTTGGCCTTTGTTTGATGAATCTTCATGAAATTTTCCAAACTAATTCTTTGTTCATATCACCTCCTATGTTGAAAGTTTGGGGGTGATTCATCAAGGGGGACCGCGAAAAAAGGGGGGTCCCAAAACATGTTTTCTCCATGCAATTTCGATAGGAAACTTTAGACAAGGCTACAGGTCGAACAGGTAAACGGAATTACCCCAAATTTGGCAGGGAGAAGGGTCTTGGTCTAGAGAGCACACTTTTGTTTATTTGGTGTAAATCCGTTCAGTAGTTTTGGAGAAATATTGAAATTTACAGATATCGATATTTGGGAATTCTGCCATCTGATTGGCTGAGGCATTATGAGCACGAGCTTGCAGCTCATTGGCTGCGAGCGATTGCAACTAGGAAGTGTTGGCAGTCATTTTGTGATTCTGTTGAAGCGAGTAAGGGGAAAAAGGGTGAAAAAAGTAGGAAAGAGGAGGGTAGGAGAACTGTAACTTCTGTGGGGTGTTTAGGGTGTGCTATACAGGGGGTGTGAAGCAAAGTATCTACCCCACTGGTGTGAAAGTGCTGAGGTACGGAAATTAAGCGAGCATTGCCTAGAGTCTGATGCTGCTAAGGTGAGCTGCTGCGGGACTCTCGGGGCTTAAAGCGTGAGCCCAAACTGTGTGTCTGATGCTGTGAAGTCATGTGCCCTGGTCACTGTACCACACCTGTGGAAGTAGTCTCAGCATGTGTTTATACCTACTAGGACGAACTACTGACCCCTACTGGTCTGAAAGTGCTGGAGTATGGAAAATATGTGAGGTATTGTCTAGAGCCTCATGCTGCTAAGCTGAGCTGCTGTGTGACTCGGGGATGAAAGCGTGAGTCCAAACTGTGTGTCATATGTTGTGAAGTCATGTGCTCTGCCCGCTCTGCCACATCTGTCCAAGTTGTGTCAGCATGTAGTTACACCTACTCGGAGGAACTTTTGTTTCGAACATTGTAACTTGTCTATGGTGCATAGGGAATATTATAGAGGGAGTGCGAAGGTACATTTGCGCGTATCAAATCAATTCGGTATTTGTAAGGTGCAAACTACTCACTCCTATGGGTCTGATGGCGCTGGGGGCATAAGCTAAGCTGCTGCCGGACTCGGGGATAAAGCAGCTGAACTACTGACCCCTACCGGTCTGAAAGTGGATGGAAATTAAGTGAGGTATTGCCTAGAGTGTCATGCTGCTAAATTGAGCTGCTTGTGGACTCGGGATGAAACCGTGAGCCCAAACTGTGTGTTCTATGCTGTGAAGTCATGTGCTCTGGGCGCTGTGCCACACCTGCCCAAGTAGTGTCAGCAACATTTTATACGTAGTAGGAGAAAGTTTTGTTTGGAACACGGTTACTTGTATATGGTGCTTCAGTGGTATTATACAGGGAGTGTGAAGGAAAATCAATACAGTATTTGTAAAGTGCAAACTACTCACCCCTATGGGTTTGAAGGCCCTGGAGGCAGGCGTGGAAATTATGTGAGGTATTAAGTGAGCTATTGCCCAGAGTGACATGATGCTGAGGTAAGCTGCTGCTGAAGCAGGGGATTAAAACGTGAGCCCTGTGCTCTGAAGTAATGTTTTGTGGTCGCTGCAGCACACCTGTCCAAGTAGTGTCAGCATGTGTACATACATACTAGAATTAACTTTTGTCTTAAACAGTGTGACATCTGTAAGGTGATTGCGGGGTGCTACAGAGTGAGTGTGAAGTTCAATTGTGCTGTTTCGAATCAATCAGGTATCTGTAAAGTGCAAACTACTCACTTGTACGGGTTTGCAGGCAATGGGGGCTGGCATGGAAATTAAGTGAGCTATTGCCCAGTGTCACATGGTGCTATCCTGAGCTGTCCCTAGAGCCGGTGATCAAAGCGAGAGCTCAGTGACCCAAAGTCCGATGGTCTGTGTGGAGAATACATTTTGGCGAGGGTCCGGGAGTTGCAGTTACCTGGCCCTAAAATAGCGGGCCTAAGTTGTGAGTTTTAAGGGGGCTCTAAAAAGAGCCCTTGTGTTCATTAGTTGGAGCTACATGTAGGTGTGGATGCACAACTTCAGGTTATTCAGAAAAACTCAGTTTCCCTGATCTGTGAAGTGTACTCCATCACTTCTGTAGATATCAGCCATATCAAAACGTATATTATTGTTGTAGATCGACCCAATTCTATGGTCTCTGAGGTATGCAGACACAGCTTTGCTGACATTCTTCCTAGATTTTTCAATCTGAGGACCAAATTGGTTTGACCATTTCCACTTCTGTCTTTGGCATATATTGGAATACACAAAGACAGTTTCAGGCAAAACCAACATCAATTGTCGAAAGGTGTCCCTCATTAGCATTTCCAAACCTACCCCAGTCAATGTGCCTAGGTCCTTTCCACCACAGTGCACAATCACGAGGTCAGGGTGTTGGGGATGCAAACAAGTTTTAACCAAAGGCAACAATTGGTGGCACTTCAATCCTCTGTGTGCAAACCATTTAATGTCCACATTTTGTAAGCCGCCAATACGTCTGTGTTCTGCATACCTCTTGTACCAGAAAACATAGCTATGTCCTATGATCCACGCAAGCATTTTGAAGTTGTCGCTGGAAGGTATGGAAAGATGTCTGCAGCTCATGCAGTTCCTTCCTAGAGATATGTTCAAAGATCGGGAAAAAAAAAATTCTACAGAAAACGATAATTGATTGGAAAATAAGAAGCATTGGGTACTAAAAACTAGAGTGCATATTATTTGCGTTAAAAAACTTGTTTGCCATTGGTAAATATAGAGCAGTCTAAACGTGGAGTACATACGATAGGATGAAATGTGCTCAGCTTAACCAGACTTGCTTCTTGCATTTGGAAGGTACATTTGAAATTTAGAAGAATTGTGAACTTTTAACCCGCAGGTGGTGTTAGATGTTCGAGAATATGCTGGGAAAAAAACCTTACGTTTAAAAAAAATTTAACTTTTAACCTGCAGGTGTTGTAGAATGTTCCAGAAAGTGTGGTGATAAAATAGGTTGAACTTCTGACCTGTAAGTGGCGGGGCATATTAAGAAGCTTTTCTTATGTTAAATTAAAAAATAACCAATGGAGATAAGTTTTGGTATGTCGATGAAGGAAAGAAGTATTCTGATTTGTGCTTTACATGTATTTATATGTGGAGCGTCAGAGAAATTGTGCCATTACTGGTTCCATTCTTGATGAAAGCAGTGCATTACATGTACTGTGTGACAATGAAAGA
The DNA here is from genome assembly GCF_964263255.1 of Lissotriton vulgaris. Lineage (NCBI taxonomy): Eukaryota > Metazoa > Chordata > Amphibia > Caudata > Salamandridae > Lissotriton > Lissotriton vulgaris. The sequence continues at coordinate 1,129,830,985 of NC_141687.1, forward strand.
ATTGTATGCTTGTGGGACATTTGAAATCTGCATACCAACTACAAAAGGGAGGTAGAAATGAACAAGTTGTGTTATGTGTTCTGTAGTAGTGATTACGTTTTTGAGGTGATATTTTTAAGTTTGAAAGTATTTTTTATTTCAAAATAATATACTGTTAGTAAAGTGAGGTGTTACATATTTGTTATAAAATATGCTTAAAGTTTGACCTGTTGTTAAATAAGCACTTTATATATGTTTAGGAATTTTTCACAAAGAAGAAGTGTAGTTTGTCATCTTTAAAGGACTGTATGGTTTTGAAAATGAGGTACAGCGTTAATTTGGGTTTGCTGATGTATTCAGGCAAGATAAAAAAAATTCCCATGTACGCAAAATATACTTTTTGTGGAAATAGTGGGGGAGGGGGGTATAGGAGATATATGTGTTATTGAGTTAAAAGCGATAAAACCAAACTCAGAAATGTTATGTGGACAGGTTGTGGTCTCATTTTTGACACTGAGAGGAAGATTTGAATATTAGTTGAGGTAGGTTGTTGTACAGTGTTTGGAGATTACATGGAGAGGAGATGGAGATAGTAAAAGTGATACGTTCCTTTTAAATGTACACATGGTTTGAATCATTTGATCATAGGTTGAGATACAATATGAACATGGTTTCTGATTTGCATTTGGGTATAGTTAATACTTTTAGTAGTTTCTGGCTAGTGAATAATAAAAAGGTAGATATACTAAAATATATGGTAGTAAACGTATTAATGATTGTCTGTTCTTATGAAATAGAAGTGTTTGGGGAGTGTTTCTTTAGAAGAGATGTTTTATAAATGTGTGAGAGATAAAAAAGAAATGAAAATCTTCCGTATATTTTCTGTATGACTTTCTTCACATTAGTAAACTACATGTGACTGTAAGTGATACTAATTGTCAGGCTGTGTCCCTGTGCTGAATATGCGTAGGTGTTTAAGTGGTCCGGGTTTTACAGGTGCTCTGTGTAGGAGAGTAGGATCTGCTTATTAAGGTTACCCCCACTTTTTGCTGTGTTTCACTGATGTATCAACTTTAGTATGGCTGGGGCCCTGCTAACAGGACCCCAGCCTAGCTACTTCCTCTCTAAACTGATTGCTTGTACATAAGGTACACTCCAAATTGGTTACTGGGTTACCTTTGTGAGTCCCTAGTATATGGTACCTTACGTACCAAGGGCTTAGGTACCCCAGAGGCCATCAGGGGCTGAAGCATGTATTATGCCAACCCTGGGAAGCCTTCCAAAATGACACCACAGGTCTGCGACTGCAGCCTGAGTAGGGTGGTGCTTACACACCTTACTTAGATATAGTATACCTATATCTATCTACCTGTTAAACAGACACATATAAACCTATAATTCATTCCTCTGGCAGGCTTTGACAATCCTGAAGGCATAGTGCTTGGTTTCTGTGTGAGAGGGTGCCCTAGCATGAGCTGAGCCCCTCTGCAGCTTTCGGAATCCCTTCCTTATAGCTGTTCTGCGTTACAGCCATACCATATACTCTTAAGTGCATGCCAACTTTGGAATGGCTGCCCCAAAGCATGTCATGTTTGGTGTCAAACACTTTGGAATACTACCCCTGCTAGTTCTGGTGGTGGGGCAGCATTCCTCCCTTCTAGAGGGAGAAGACATGTACACACTAGTCTAACCGGTAAAAGTTAAACAGAGCACCAGCAATCACACAATGGATGCTGCTGTCACAGATAAGAGTCTGACCTCCTGCTGCTGGACGAAACTCCGGCAGGGGAGGCCTGGACAATAGGTTTCCTGTCCAGGGAGGTGTACCCACCTCCCCAGACAGGCTTTAGTGTATTGGGGCAGGGTGGGTGCATTCACTGAATGCTTTTCAGACAGTGTCTGGGGCACACAAGGAGTCCCTGTGCATATCCCAGTTCAAACCGGTTGCTGGGCACTCAGCCCCAGCACTGGCACAAAACTGGACAAAGGGGAAGGGGTGTAATCACCCCCTCCCCAGGTAATCCCATAGGTGGGACCTTAGAGTTAGTCCATCCCCTAAACTTAGTATAAGTGTAGGAACCTAGTCCCTAGGACTTTAGATTACCCTGGACGAAACTCTGAAACATATATCTTAGACCTTCGACATTCCATTTCGACTGGAAGATGGAAGGAATCTCCCTTGGGGTCAAGGAGGTTCTCCCCTGTTCAAACAGGCACCAAAGAAGCATCATGCCAGTCTGCATTTTTGAGGCTCCCGCAAGTTCCCGAAGAATCTGCGACACAGGACATGGACTTCCAGACATCTCTGAGACTGACACGAGTCCGCAGCAAAGCTGAGACCTGTAGCCATCACAAGAGACATGGGACTGGAACTCCTGGACATCCATCACATTTGCTAGTGCATCAACTTTCCGAGCTTTCCCAAAG